>NC_045651.1:10796102-11546102 GCF_009829145.1 Chiroxiphia lanceolata
AACTTGTGCTCCCAGGGGCGAGGGGGCTTTGGGGAGACAGCGCAGAACCCATAACTCACTTTTATCTGGAGTGCTGGGGCTGGCCTGGGCAGGGGGAATGCAGAGGGTCCCCCGTGCACAGGGCAGGGCCCCAGAGCGCTTTCCCAGCCTGGGAGCCCGCGGCAGTTGGGGGATCGGTTTCAGGGCGATGCTGGTAGCGGAGTTCACGGTGGCTTAGTGCAGCAGTGGCTAATGGGGAACAGATGCGAGGGTGCTTTGTGCTGGAGCGGGCCTGGAGGCACGGGAGTGGGGGACATCGCTTCCTGCACCTGTGGCACTGCCTCCGTGTCCCTGTAGAGTGGTCACAGGCCCCCCGTGCTGGCTGGGGTGAGGAGGCAGCAAGGAGGCAGCCGCTGATCTGCCTTCCCAGCTTATGTGAGCCCTTTGCCCCTCAGGAGCAGCCCAGAAACTGCGCTATTGGGGTCTATTCCAAAAAAATAATTTATCAGGTTGATATTTCATGTACATAAATATTCATCTCTGTGGCTATGTACAGATGCAGCAGGAAGCCGGCAGCAGTGGGGCTCCCACCCAGAGACACTTCCACCGAAGTGCTGGCCAAAGCCCATCTCCCTGGGCAATGCCATGGGCATCCCACACAGTTCCTGCCTGGACAGGATCTAGCTCCCTCTGCCAAACAATGCCAGGCAGGTCTCAGCCAGGACTGATGGCTCAGTGCCCAAACGGAGCCAGAAGAGAGGGACACCCTGCCCCAGCATTGCAGCTCAGGGCCCTGCCTGCCCACTGCTCACCCCAAACAAAGCAGGGAACCTCCTGGGGAGCCTGGCAGCTTTCAGAGCCAGAAACCTGGACCTGCTCCCAGCAAGGGCAGAGGCAGCCTTGGCATCACCCTTCCCTGCCCGCCCTTAAGTCCTCACACTGGGGTAGGAGAAGAGGCGGGGAGCCAGCGGCAGAGGGTCGTGAGTGAAGACGGAGTCGTCGGAGGAGCAGGAGCTGGCAGTGTCCTCGCAGGAGGGTGAGTACTGCTCGAAGGGCATGGAGAGGTCCAGGTACTGCAGGGAGGGACGGTGCCATCACCACCAGTGCTGTCAGTGCCCATGCTGCCCACCCCCACCAGATCCTCCACCTCTCACCTCCTCCGAAACGGCTGCCAGTATCTTGTCCAGCCCCTCCACAAGCTGCTTGAAGGTGGGGCGCTGCGAGGGCACGGCGTGCCAGCACTCCCGCATCAGCATGTACCTGGGGGGCAAGTGGTGTTAATGGGGTCTCACTGTGCCCCCTGCCTCCCTACCTGGCCGGGACTCACAGCTCATGGGTGCAGTTAGATGGCCGGTCCATGCGGTGCCCCTCCTTCAGCAGCTTGAAGAGCTCCTCCACAGGGATGCCGGGGTACGGGGAGCCCCCCAGTGTGAAGATCTCCCACATCAGGATCCCGAAGGACCACCTAGGATCACACATGGCAAAGGGGGGGGTCAACCATGTTCAAGGGTCCTTCCCCAGCTTGCCTCTCTGCACCCTGCAGTGCTGTGGGAGCAGGGATGGCAGAGGGTGGCATCACCTCGAGGGAAGATGTGCCCCACTGCTGCTGTCCCCATGGAACATCTCCATCCTACTCATGGGGACCCTCCAGTATGTGCACAACTCCACAGTGCTGCCTTGTCCCACACAGACAACACACCCTCATTCCCCCCCAGGACTCACACATCGCTCTGGTGGGTGTAGACACGGTCGAACAGGGCCTCTGGTGCCATCCACTTCACTGGCAGGCGACCCTATGAGAGCAACCCCCTGCTCAGCTCAGCCCTGGCTGGGGGTCCCTGTGCCCCTCTCCCGGGACCCCCACTCACGTTGCTGGTTTTCTTGTAGTAGTCGATGTCATGGACGTCTCTGGCCAAGCCAAAGTCAGCGATCTTCATCACGCTCTCTGCCGTCACCAGCACATTGCGGGCGGCCAGGTCACGGTGGATGCACTGCGGGGGGGGAGCGTTGCCCACAGGGGTGTGAGATGGTGGCTCCAGCTCTGTATGTCCCCTCCACACACCCAGAGGTGCTGTTTCTCTCCCACACACCCCCCAGCACTTCTGCAGGGGTGGGGCCACCCCCTCATCAGGCTTTCTGCAGTGACAGGCGCACTGCTGGGACACACACACTCCTCGGGGGGTGAGTCAGGCTTTGAGCCCCACATTTCTGGGGAGATACTGCCTTGAGCTTTGCTGGATGGGGCTGGTAGGTTCTGGACAGCCTGTGGGAATGGGCTGGGCTCCCTCTCCGCGGAGACAGCAGGTTCACCAGGGATACACCGCTCTCCTGTCACCACCATGCCCTCCCCAGCTGTGCCCAGCACAAGCAGCCTGTGTGGGCTGTGCCAGCCCTACCCGCTTTGACTCCAGGTACTCCATGCCACGGGCCACCTGGTAGACGCAGGAGACCAGGTCCTTGAAGGAGAGCTGCTCCTCAGGCATTGCCGTGACGTCAAAAGCATAGTCGGGTGTCGGGGGGCGGCGGGCACGGAGGTACTCGCGCAGGTTGCCCTTTGCGGCAAACTCCACAATCACGTACAGCGGCCCTGGGAAGGGCAGCCACTCACTCAGCTCCTGCCCTGTCCCTCCCCAGTCGGCCACTGTCCCCAGCAGCCCCCATCCCCTGGTCATGCTCCATGCCCTGTCCAAACCCTGCCCGCACAGCCGCCTCACCATCCTGTGTGCAGACTCCCAGGAGGTTGATGATGTTCTTGTGTTTGTCCATGAGCTTCATCATCTCCATCTCGGATATGAGGTCAGCCAGGTCCTTGTCAGTGGCATTGTCTGGGGAAGGAGGGCAGTGTCACCGTGCCAGCTGGGTGGCACTCCAACCCGGCACTGATGCCACCTCTGTGTCCTGGGACACTGGCACAGGAGTCTTTACCTTTCAGCATTTTGACAGCTACAGTGACAGCTCTGTCTGGCCGGTCTCTGTCGATCCCGTAAGCCTCTGCCCGCACCACCTGGCCAAAGCAGCCTTCCCCCAGGGGCTTCCCCAGCACCAGCCTGGCAGGGACAGGCAGAACCGTGAGGGACCACAGAGGTGGCCCCACTCCCCACCACCACACGGACGAATCCTGAGGGGCAGAGGCAGTGTGGCTGCCCCTCTCTGTCCAAGCTGAATCCCAGCGCCCCAGGGTACAGAGGTGCTGAGGTGTCTGGTGGTGGCCAGAGACCTCCCCATCTGTCACCCACATGCTGCTGTCCCTGGGGCAGCTGGGAGAGCAGCCCCCAGTCCCTGCCCCACATGGCACCGTACTTGTCTCGGGGGAACTCCCACTTGGCATCAAGGGGCAGGTCCAGCTCCATGACACCAGCCAGCATTGGGGCACAGCTGGAGGAGAGACGGGTGACGCGCATCAGGGATGTGCTGGACTTCCCGGAAGAGCTGGAGTCCAGGGAGAACTGTGGAGACCAAGGGACCTCAGCCATCCTGCCCCATGTTCCAGGGCCAAAGAGAGTCCCAACAGTGCTGCACAGAGACCCTCACTTGGAGCAATGGGGTGAGGGAGCCACAGGAGGCAATGGGGAGGGGAAGCCCCAAAGCTGGTAGCAGGGTAAGGTGTGACGGGTACAAGTGGCACTCGTGGAGCCAGTTGGTCACCAAGGTCTCCCCTGTGCCCAACAGGGCTCCAGCTCATCACCCACCTGTCGGATGAGTGGGAATTTGGAGAGCTTGTGGACCGCCATGGGCTCCAGGTGCTGCTTGCTCGACTGAGTCTGCATCCGGCACAGCACCATGATGATGATGGCCATGGCCACGGCCAGAGAGCCTGAGGTGTAGATGATGATGTCCGTGTACTTGGCCTCAGGGGCTTCAGCTTCCCGCACCAGCTCCTCCTCTGGGGAGAGCGAATGAGTTGACCTGAGGCATGGCCTCTGCGTGCCAGGGGCCAATGACCCCACCCCAGGACCCCCCCCTACCTGGCAGGACGGTGAGCCAGGCAGACTGGTAGGAGAGGCCGATGGAGTTCCCTGCCAGGCAGGTGTACTCGCCAGCATCCTCCACGGAGACATTGCGCAGGTACAGCACCTCCACCTCAGAGCTGTTGATGTCTGCAGTCTGCCAGGGAAAGGGATGGATGGTCAGCATCCCTCTTCCTTGGGGGGCTCTGTGCACCCCTGTCACCACTTTAGGGTGGATATCTGGGATCTGGGCGCTTCCAGCCCTTTTTACCTTGAGCACTTGCACGTAGGGGACCCCATCAGGACCGTAGTTGCTGCCGTTCACCTCAATGTGCTTCAGCCACTGGATGTGGGGCTGGGCATCGCTGTAGACCTTGCAGAAGAACTCCACATCACTGCCCACAAGGGCCGTGGTGTTGGCGGGCAGCCCGGCCTGCAAGATGGGCCTGTGCGGGGACCTCTCTGTGCACAGGGAGCAGAGCGGTGTCACTGACACAGTGGCCCAGAGCAGGGGCTCCTTTCTCCCTCCCTCTCCACCCACCGTGGAGCCACGGAGAGCCCTTCCCCAGCCCTACAGCAGACCAGTGCAACATGAGCCTGGTCTCCATCCCACATCCCTGGGGTGCAAGGGACACGTGGGCTGCACCAGAGAGAAGCCACGAAGCTCCTCCACCCCCTTCCCCTGACCCCAACCCCTCTGCCTGGCGTGGGGGGAGCCTGGACCAGCGCTGTGCTGAGGAGCCCTCACCCAGCACATCCAGGAGGTAGCTGTAGCGGATGCTGCCAAACCTGTTTTCCACCAGGCAAGTGTAGTTGCCGCGGTCAGAGGGCACCACACTCTCCATCACCAGGCTCCAGTGCTGATGCCGGAGCTGCCGACGGGGGAGATAAGGCAGCAAGGTGAGATGGGGGAGATGGATCCCAGGAGGGGAGGTGTGGTAGGGGGAGTTGGCCCGTACCCGGATGCCCCCGATGCGGTGCTCCCCCCGGAACTCGCGCCCATTCTTGAACCAGCGGATGCTGGGGCTGGGGCTGCCCGAGGCCGGGCAGCGGAACTTCACTGTGTTCCCCGCGGGGACCGCATACAGCTTCTTGTCCATCCGGTGTGGGTGAGTCCAGTAAGGAGCTGGGGACATGTGGGACATACATTGGGAGGGGGCCAAAGGGCAGCAAAGGGCCTGTTCCCAGCTGCCTCTGCTGGGACTGGGAGACAGTATGTCCCATGTCCCTGGTTCTGCTCCAGCTGCCCTTTTCTGCAGTGCCCTGGCATGGTACTGACCTCTGGGCACATAGATGGGCTCCTCATTTTGGTCTCTGTGGGGACTGTCGCCATCACTATCTTCATCATCATCACCTGATGCCAGGGAGTCTGCAAAAGGAAATGGATTGAGAGGGACATCCCTGCCCGCAGGGCTGGGTGGGCAGTGGCTGCCTTGCTGCCCTGGGGGTTGCTGGGCAATGCCAGGGCCCCTACCCACAACGGAGATGGTGAAATTGCGCAGGATCTCCCCAGTCCCCCGTGCCCGGCACACGTAGAGCCCTGAGTCTTCATAGGCAACCTCCGAGATCTCCAGCAGACTCTGCCGGAGATGGATGCGACCTCCCGAGACAAGAGGCCGAGACTCCTTGTACCAGATCACACTGGCACCGCTCTGGTTGGCATCACAGTACAGCTTCAGCACATTGCCCGGGTCCAGCAGGAGATGTTCTTCTTCTGACTCCAGCAATGGGCTCTCAAATAGCTCTGGAGAGACACGGTGAGTGCCCATCCTGGTGCTCACCCCTCCCAGGACCCCACTACATGCCCACCCCAGAGCAGAGAACATTTGGTGTGACACAGGCTGGTGCCCAGCTCTGCCACCCCGGAGGCGGGAGAGACTCTGCCCTAGGGCACAGGGACATGCTTTCCCCAGTGGCATGTCCTGTCCAAGGCCACACATGGCACCATCCTTCCACCACTCCCAGTGGCACAGGTGCTCCAGCCCATTCATTCTGCTTCACTCAACCCAGCAACAAACCCACCCGGCCACCCATCGTTGGACCTTCACATGCCACAGGCACGGCCGGGACCATTATGCCTGGCTGTCCCTGGAGATGCTCAGGCTGGCAGCAGGGCCTTGCCTGCCCATGGCCAGCAGCAGCGTGTGCACCTGGAGGGCAGACACCACCTGGTTGCCAGAACGGCAATACCAGCGCAGCCTGACTGCCCGCGTGCAGTGGCCTGGGGGTCAAAGTGCGTCCCCAGCCCTCTGCGTGGCCAGTACGGGTGGGATGTGAGGTAGCTGGGCCTCTAGTCCCCTGGGACACGTCCTCCTCCCGTACCCACCATGGCAGAGCACTGCCGGCACCTCACCAGGAGCCACGCAGAACTGCGACAGCCCACGGCAGTCACGCCACCCCGCTCTGCCACGCATATCCACCGAGCGAGCCAAGCCTCCGCGGCACAGGGACAGCCTGTCTGGAGCCACCTTGCTCCTCCCAGCCTCCACACCTCCTCTCCCGGTGATGGAAACGCTGGTCCCCGTGCCATGTCCCCGGCTCCCGCCAGCCCAGCCCCGCAGGCAGAGCAGTGGGGCTGCGTGCCCAGGGTGAGCACTCGCACCTCCAACCCGGGGCTCGGTGCCCATCTGGGATGGGGAAAGTATTCAGAAAGCATGACTCCCTTCCCGCCACCTCCCGGCCCCGCTTCGCCCCCCGCAGCCGTACCTGGCTCCATCGCCTTGCCCTGGGCAGCCGCCGCCAGCAGCAGCCCTGCCACGACCTGTAAGAGGGGCCGCATCTTCCAGGCCCCCGCGGCGAGGGGGGTCCCACCCTGCGGGACAGGCAGGGCCGGGTGAGCGGATCCGGGCGAGCAGCCCCCTCCCGTCCCGGGGCACCGGGAAGCAGCGGCGCGGAGTTCCCAGGGCACGGCGACAGTGGGTGAGCATGGAGGGGAGGCAGAGAACGGGTGTCCCTGGGCAGTCTGAGATCCCTTACAGAGCTTCCCCCCCTTGGGAGTGGGCATGGAGAGGGGGGAACACCCCGTTTGGATGCCGGGAACACGACTCGTCCTGCCAGCGGCAGCCTCGTCAGGGCGCTGGGGGAGGTTTACCGGGGGAAGGGGGGCCGTGGGGATTCCAGGGAGGCGGGAGAGTGTCCCGAGTGGGGGATCCCGAATAGTCCCGGGGGCGAGGGTCGCGTTGTTACCGGTGGTGACGGACTCCCGCGGCGGAGCCGCCCGCGCTGCGCGAGGAGGGCCCGGGCAAAGTCCGGGGGCAGCGGGCTCAGCGCCGCCGCGCCCCGCACCGCGGCCCCATGGCGGCAGGACCGGGGACGGCTCTGGCTCCGGCTGCAGGCAGGGCTGGGGCTCGCTCCGGGCTGGCTCCCGCCCCGCTCTGCCGCCGCCGCGGGGGCGCGGGCACTTTGTAGGGGCGCGCTCGGGTTACAGTGGCCCCGCCCGGAGCGCTGGGGAGGCGCGGGGGGGGGACGGGGACCGGCCGGGCTCCGCCGCCTCCTTTGCAAACCGACCCGCCGCCGGGCTGAGAGGATAGTGGGGCTCCTTTGCAAACCGACCCGCGCCGGGCTGAGAGGATAGTGGGGGGTGGCACCGACCGCGACCCCCCCGCAACAGCGAGAGGCGGCCCCCGGGCCCCGCCGCTGCACCATCCCCGGGAGGGTGGGAACGCGTGGGACTGCAAAACACCCGGGGCTGCTCCCTTGTGCCATCTCCCAGGCAGACCCCACGCGTGGAGAGCAGCAGATGGGTCGAGGGGACAAGGCCACCCCCGTTTCCCCCCGTGGCACCCCAGTTGCTGGGAGCGGGAGCACCCCGGCCCCGGGATGCCGAGGGTGCCCCAGCAGCAGTACCCGCCGGCGGATGCCCTGGCCCGGGCTGGGCGCGGAGCGTTGCTGGGTACCCGGCAGCCCGCACGCTAATTGCGCTGTAATTAGTTGTAGCGTTATCGCTACCGATGCCATAAAGCGGCTGTGACCCTCATTAGGAGCCCATAACGGAGCGTCGTAAAACACCGAGAGGCTACGAGCCAGCGTTGGAGTGGCCTAATCCGGCCCATAAACACTTCGTCCTCGCCTTCCCCGTGCTGCTGCCTGTGCTGGAGTGGGCAGACCCCACCATGCCCAGGCCACGCTGCCCATCTGCCCACACAGGACCCCTAGGCACTGGGGGATGCCTGGCCTCACACACTGACCTAGTGTGGTCCTCAGGCACACCTTCCCCTGGGCATCCTGCTGCCAGCAAGGGGGGACAGAAGGTGTTCCCAGCGCACGGCCAGGGTCCGGTCCCATTGTTGCTCTTCGTCACTGCATCGCCATCTGCTTCACCATCTCTCTGCTTTCCAGCAAGACCTTCTAGGGTCGTGCTGAGCCCTGCATGCAGCATTGTCCATGCCTGGTGTGGAGCCTGAGTTCGTGTGAGTGGGATGCACTGTCACTGTCACCCCTCACCCTGTAGGGCCACACTGCCAGGGCCAAAGCACAGCCACATCTGTACTGCTCCAGCATGCCAGACCAGCAACTTTCAGCATGACATGGCTTCATTGTGAGGTCTGGTTGGTGCACCATTCCCCCATGCTGCTGGGGTGTTGGTCCCTCCCCCAGGGTGCAGAGGTGCACAGAGCAGTCCCAGGGGCCAGCAGCCCCCAGCAGCTGTTCATTCCTGCCGATGCGTGAAGCGGATGAGAACATCAATTTCACGGAGCAGCGGCCACCCCTGCAGAGTTTACAGCGTGCCGGAAGCACAGAAAAATGTTGGGTTCAGCTCAATTCGAACCAAAACCAAATTAAAACCAGAGAGAAGGGGTCATTCCCAGTGCTGGGAACACCAGGGGAGAGCTGGGACTCTGGGGAGCCCGTGGGAGCCACGGCCTGGGATGGGCAGGGAAAGATCCCCTGTGTCACAGGGTTCCCCGATGCTGGGTGAAAGCAAGGCAAAGAGATCAGTACTGGCACCTCATCCCATGGCACACCAAGCATCCCTGCTGGGTCAGGGCAATGCTGGGCACAGGCTGGGGCTTGGTGGGATGGAGCTGTGGGCAGCTGGGAACCCGTAGCCTCTCTGCTGTGGGGCAGTGCTAGGCCGGGGCTGGGCTGCCTGGCTTGATTTATAACAGCAACTGATGGCAAACAAAAAGCCCTTCACAGCAGCACAGCCCCACCGCCTGCCACCCGCTGCCGGCAGCACCGCCACGGCCTCTGCCACACCAGCAGTTCAACAAGGGGGGATTGTGCCAGCACAGCACCCTGTGCTGCTAGTGCACCCCTGTCCCAGCACCCTCCTCTGCTGCTCCTGTCTCCCCAGCTCATGGACTGTTCCCATCACTGCAGCGCCGCACGGGATGTGTGACCCCTGCCTGCTGAGCCACAGTGGGAGCTCAGATGCAGTGGGGTACCCAGAGAGGGAGTGTGTCCCCATAGCCCTCTGGATGGGGCAGGTGGACCCACTCTGCCCCATGCCCAACTGGGAGAGGTGACCCCCTGGCCAGACCCTTGGGCTCACTTACAAGTGCAGGGCCCCACGGCAGTGAGCATGCACGAGGGGCCGGGCGCCGGCATGCTGGAGCTTCATCCTCCCGCCCCTGCCCCTTCCCCCAGGCAGTAAATCATCCCCACTCCTCTCATGAAAGGCCCATGTATGCACTGCCGGTGCAGGGAGCCTGCCTGGTGCCAACAATATTGCTCTTGGAAGGCAGCCGGAGCTGCGGGAACACAGCCGCCCCTTGTGCCTGGCCCCAGCGCTCGCCGACACTCCCGCTGTGGTGGCACCTGTGGCCGGCATGAGCACGCGCGGCACCGTGGCTCCTGGGGGGCCGGAGCCTGGGGGGCTCTTTCCTCCTGGAAGTTTCTCTTGGCTTCCTCTGAACAGCAGTTGTTTGAGGGGCAGGAGCCCCAGCTCCCTGTACCCTATATGTGTATGGGGTCCAGGAGCTGAGGCTGAGCAAGCTTATGCCACGTACTGGGGTGATGGGAACCCCTTGGCACAGAGGGAGTGGGCCAGCCCTGAAGCACAGGGGTGAGCCCCAGCATGAGGGCTTCCAGCTCCATCCAGCCCCACTGGCCACATGGCAGCTTTCAGCCACAATCTGCTGCCCTCACATCCATGGGGACTCACCAAGGCAGGCAGGGCCCATGGCAGAGGGGCAGCAACCCCAGGCTGGGCAGGGTACTCTGCAGGGGCTGGGTGTGTTGCTGGAGGTGAGCAGCCAGGCTCAGGGCAGTGCTTCTCACCAGGCCCTGGTCTCGCCTGCCCATCCTTATCTCCAGCTGGGAGGGACTGATGGAACAACCCAGCTCGGTTAAGGTTTAACCAGGCAGAACTTGGCAAACATGAACCTGCTGCTCCCTCTGGGGAGCCAAGAATGTGGGGCCCAGCACAGGGGCTGCAAGACAGGGACACTGAGGTCCTGGGCTTTGGCCACAGCATGGCACAGGAGCACTCACAGACTGGGGCAGTGAGGGCTGAGTGAGGAAAATGTGGGGTGGGGGTAGCCTGGCAGCAGAGCAGGCAGTGCCATGTCTTGTCCCTGCTGCAGTCCTGTTGCCCCTTCCTGTCCCGGCTATGTGGAGGAGCGCTGGTACCACAGGCAGCACAGGGAACAGGGTGCATGGGGCCAGGATGGGTGCTGCTCCCCTTGGGGATGTGGCACATGCCATGTGCTGGGCTGGGAACCACGGTGCCCACCCGTGGGTCAAGCAAGCAGGATCTTTGCCTCCCAGCCCTGTCCCCTGTATAGCACTGGGGAGAGCTGCAGCCACGGCAGAGGGCTGTGAGGCAGGAATGGGGCCACCCCGATGCTCCCAGCCCCTAATCGCAAGCAGGCACCCAGCCCTGACTCCACATCTGCACCTGATTTACTTGCTGGAGCCAGTGAGGCCACGAGGGATGGCAGTGGTTGGGGCTGCAGCTGGGGCTGTGCTCCCCCCAGCTCAGGGGGAGCCCCACGGCCCAGCCCTGCATTTCTGGAGCAGCAGTTGGCCCCACGGAGCTGCTGTGGTGAGGGCAAGGGACTGCGGTGCTTCCGTGGGGGACGTGGCTGGCGGGCAGCTCGTGCCCTTCCCCGTGTCTGCCAGCCTGGGAAGCGCTGGGGCTCGGCCCAGGGAGGCAGCCAGAGCCCTGGTCCAGGGCAGGGATGAACAGAGCTGGGCTGACAGCATGCCAGCATCAGGGCACACCTGGGGACAGGGGCCACTCTCTGTCCTCAGCCTCCCCAGGCTTGTGGGTGGCTCTGGCCCCACAGCCTGGCTCCAGCTCCCCTCTCGTCACACCTAGGCGTGCCCACAGGTGCTGGTGTCCCTCTGAGAGCAGCCCAGCAGCAGGATGGGCAGCCCTCCAGAGTGGGGACAGGGAGGAGGTGGCCACTACCAGCCTGTTGCCAAACCCTCCTTTACACCAGATACACACTTCCTCTCACACCGCACCCACCTTCACAGGAAGCAATTACACAATGAAAACTACTCTAAAGGGAGTGAAGTATTTGCTGTCTAGCAAGTCTCTTCCAGCTGGATCCTTTTCCTGACAGATTCAGTCCTCGTTCTGCTCAACGAGTGCATACAGGAGGGTAGGGTTTTGCTTATCCAGAGGGATAATGAAACCGTTGTGGGCTGGCAAAGGATGTGCGTTCTGGGGCCACCAACAACTCCAAGAACAGCACTGCAACTTGCTCTAGAAGTCTTGGCTGAAGTAACTGTAGCCTCCTGGGGCAGTTGACTCTTCCCGGACATACTGCTGCGGTGGGAACGGTCCGACAACTGGCACTGCTCCTGGCATCCTGCACGTCGAAGGGAGCAAGAGGAAAACATAGGAAAAAAAGGAGACAATGTCACAAATGCTCTGAAATGTGCCAGCTGCAATCACTGCTCAGCAGGAACGGCTGTCAGCAGAGCAACAGCCCTCTGCAGCCAAGGCAACAACTTGCCAGAAAACCTTCCAAGTGCATCCTTGCCCTCTGTGCCTGTGTGTAAACAGACACCTTTAGCATGGCAGAATTAGCCGTGGCACAGCTCAAGGACTGCTAAAGAGCTCCCATTACAAAGCAAGCATCCTGCCTCTCCGCAGGCTGCAGGAGCTGGAACAGGACTGCACGGCTGAATCCAGAGCAGCTTTCTGAAAAGTGGCTGCAACAGCTATGACAACATCTGTGTCCTTAAAGGGAACATTCATGTGTGTGTGTGTGTTGCGAACATCCTCAATGCTGTCTCTCTGGAATGGGATACTTCCTATTCACTCATTCAGTTGCACTGTTTGAAAGCTGAAACTTTTCTGGGATGCAGGATGGAGCACAAGTCTTCCAATGAAGTACTCCAGAGAGCCGAGGGACCATGGGGCTGTTATTTCACAGACAAGCAACAAGAGACTCCAGTTTTCTTCCTGACTCATTTGGGAAATTTGGCTACGAGCCCGTCCTCACTTGAGGTAGGGTTTCCTAATACTTCTTCCTTCTAAGAAGCTTTCTAAGCAACCCGGGTTCATTATTGAGTCTCTTTTAGTGAAGGCTCTTAAATTAAAGATCTGAACTTTGACAGAGTTCAGAACAAGTATTTTTGGTATTAATCACCTGGCAACCTGATTTTTTTCAATTAATAATATATGCAGGGGATGCCATTATTTAACTTGCCAGCTGTGAGAGGGAGTGAAGGAATATAGTCCAGGTTTCTGGAGCACGCTGACTCCATGCCAAATTTTACAACAAGCAACCCCAAGGGAGATTAGAATGGCAAGCAGATCTCCACTGAGCCAGTTCTTAATTAAATTAAAATCTCAGCTGTTAAGAGAAACCGTGTTTAATGGGTGTCAGGCTCACTGCAAACGTCTGTGCTGAGCTGAACTACCAGGAACCGAAAGAAACTGGAAGCAGCACAGCCGGGCTGTCTGCAGAGGGAGCTGTTGGAGTGGCGTCAGGACACACAGAGAGAGCCTACACAGACCCTGCTGTTCTGCTTGGAAGTCAGCTGGAGATACGCGTTCAAAACCGCATTTTAGGTTATATTTAGGCCATTGATTTGAACAGCGAGGCTGGAAACACACTTAGACAAGAATGTTACTTACTGATTCTTGTGTTTGAAGCCACTGATGTGAGCTTGGTACTGCTCTATGGAGTTCAGCACTATGTTACATGTGCTGCAGGGGTAGCCCTTCCCGGCTGAAACAGACAGCAATGTTAGCACACACAGCCAGCCAAACCCGGTGCCTGACTTAGAAACAAGAGAGATAATCAATCACCTCATGTGTTAAACAACCCTACACAAAGACAAATAACAAGTCAACAGCCTGACCAGGCAAGGAGCTCACACGATCCCACTACCCCACTGTGTATCGGCCAGTCACTGTGAGGGAATCACTGAGACAAAAAAGCTTTCCTAATGAGAACATGGGTTTGTTCATCGATAACAACAAAGACACATTTCCTACGAATAGGTCACAGTATCAGACATAGGAGAAGTCTTAGCATTAGGATCCCAACCTCGATGCTATACTGCCTTTGCAACTCCATTTTTTTCCCACATTCTCACTTCTCCTGATCTGGAAATCTCATAACAGAGAATGAGGGAGATACTGAATTTGTAAGCTCATAGTGTTTCAATAATAAAAACAGCCAGAGGAGATTACACCTGATGTCCAGCTCCACAATGCAGCATTCTGCTAAGCCTTGCTGAGGTGCCAATGGAGGATATTAAGCTCTGTCCTCAAGCAGTTTGGTTACAGTCAGCGGATCAGTTAACTGCCAGGAAAAAAATAGTTTCCAACAATAGTTGTACTAGACAGGATCAATGGTTTTGTGTAACATGACAACTCCAGCCAGACTGAAAGTTCAGGAGGTCACAGATACCAAACAGGCAAGCATGGCAGCACAGGATTCTCTATCAGGGAAAAATTCTGGCAGTTGTCCTCAAGATAATTGAGCGTTCCTGAATTTTGGCTCACTGGGGAAGGGCTCTGCCTGGGAGTCTCACAAGGAAAATATTTCATTAAGATGAAAGAGGACATGGATCCCAGGGGTGCAGAGCAGCAAATCACTGAGCGGGAAGCACAACGTGGCTGCTGCACCTCAAAGATTCCAGACTCCAGTGGGACATTGAGCTCTTAAAATGGGTCTGGATCTGGGCAGGAAAGGCCAGAGGAGCCAATACAGTCTCAGGTCTGCCTCCCTGCACCACCAAGGTCAAGATCTCTCTGTTGCAAATCCAGCCAACAGGTGTGTGCATGAAGTTGTCTAAACTGCACTTCTGCACCCCAAACCTCTGGTTCCCAGAGGACTTTAAGCAGACAAACATCTCAGTGTTGCGCTGCAAAGAACACCTGCTGCCAGCCAGGTCCCAGCAGAGAGTTTAGGAACAGGTGTGGCTGTTGGCACACAGAGACGGCAAAGAGAGTGGGAGAAAACATGCCTGACTACAGTCCATCCCATCCCATCCCATCCCATCCCCCCCGAATTACAGCCCAGGCTCTGAAACTCTCCAGAACAGCTGAGGTGCCCCGGAGATGTGTCTGTATGTACTCCGGTTCTGCTGGCACTTCTTGGGACACATCAATCACACGGGCAAGGGCACTGCCCACCTACCCAGCCCACCTGGGCCGGGGCTCCTGCCACTGTCAGCGCCTGAGTCACACTCAAGTAGAACCATTCATCAGACCCCACTAATTAGGTGCAGAGCAGATGGGTAACACGAGATACCGAGCACCTTCTCCATCTCCCACACGGCCACGCAATGTGGGAGAGAACATTACTTGGCTAATTGAGCCTCATTTGTCATAAGTGCTACCGGTATCTAAAGGTGGCCTGCAAAGAATTAGAATAATTAATCTTCTGCTTGTGTGGGTTTTTACGACAGAGAAAGGAGCCCTTGATGAAGATTTTAAGATGATTTGTCTGCTTATTATTTACCTTGAGCATCCAGCAGGTACTAAGACTTCCTGGTCCAACAGAAGGCTGTTGGGAGGAACAAGGGCATTTTCCTAATGCTTTCACTGGACTCTGAGGGCTTTCATCACATACAAGTGCTCATAAGCAGCAGATCATAAACCAGAAGAGTTTTAACTGTCTGCCTAAAGTTCCTCCTTAATAGCTCTGGAGTTTTTTTCCCCACATTCCTCCTTGCTCCAGAGAGAGTTGCATTAGTTCATCAGATGGAAGTGCCCACACAGAGGCAGAAAAGCATTCAGGGAGAAATCTCTCTGGCTTTCATGTGCTTTGAAGCAGCAGGTGCAGTTAAACCTATTCCTTCCATCTTTGGCTAGTCCCCCCCAAAGATGATTTTTAAGCATCAAATGCCACTTTTATCTTTCCATTTTGGATGCAATCACCTAACGAGAAACAGTACTGGCCAAAATCCCTGGATTATCCGCACAGAGAATAAAAAGGACGCGTCCCCGATTAAACAACATCACAAAACACAACCCAAAGCTTGTCACGAGTAGCTACAGTCTAAAACATCTGCTGCTGGGGGGTTACAGCCAAATCAATCTTATGGTGTATAATCAAGTCCCTCATCACGAGCATTTCTCCCCTGCTCCCTCCACACAGACTCCCTCGTCCAAAGGCCTGTCAGACACATTCTGTTGCTCTCCCACCCTGCTCTCCAGCTGGTTATCAGCCTCCCTGCTGAGAACTCACCCATGAAGGACGATGCAGGTGCATCAGGGGTTCGGCCATAGTGCGCCATCAGCTTGTGTTTGGTCTCTTGCTTTCTGTGCTTCTTGCCTACGTAGTGCTGTTTTGCCATAAGGGGGTTGTTGAAAGTGGCATGGCAGAGGCTACAGAACTTGTCTGGGTCAGTAATGTCCTTGTTCTCTTCGTTAGAAGATGCAGTAGAGGTGGGGAGAGCAGCAGGGTGTTTCTGTGGGGGCACTGCTTCTGTTGGGTGGATCCAAACTCTTGGTCAGTCTCAGAACTCACAGGTAAAAACCAGTCACTTTATTTCCCCCAAACTCACACTGAAACTCATAACCTGCTACATCTAACCCCCAAACCTAGACAATGTAAGACACCTTGATAAATTCACGATGCTCCTATCTCTTCCCATAACGCCGCAGAATTTAAAAACATGTGGTAAGATAAGTCAGAGTACACCAGGAAAACTTTCAGAGTTTAAAATAATCCAACAGATTTGTACATTTCTCCTTAATGTAAGCATGACTGTATTTATGAAACAGTGGGTATGAATGAGCTTCCACCTGCTGTTACCATTCCCCAGCCAGAATAGGAGCACAAGCCCCTGCACAGCAAAGGCAGTGGGTTTCTGGAAGCACCGTGCAGCTGCAAGAGTTGATTGTGAACTGAGTTAATGAGGACTCTTGCCTGAGAAACAGCATGAACGGGACTATGTCTGACACAGCGAATCCACACAGGGAACTGGCTTCCTGTGTGATGGAGAAACCTGCAGCCTCTCACTATGCAGTGCCAAAGACCAGAGCAACAAACCTTCCAGGGATCAGAGAGCTCTTCTAATGCAAAACCAAAGGCACGCACCAGACTGCTCAGTGCACGTCCACCCCTCCCTGCAGGCTCCTGTCTTACCCAAAAGCAAGGGTTCCAAAGAACTAAAACGTCCCACGGGCCACCCTGACCCCAGAGGCGGCCTTGCTCTGCACATACATCTTAGCAAAGCCATGAAGACACTCAGGACAGTTTCTGGCTGGAAGATCCCAGCTCAGAGCCAGCACAAGCTGCCACCCTCAGGTGCACTCAAACGCTGTGTTTTCCCTCCATCCTGAGCACCTGCAGTCCACCAAGCTCATGGCTGCCCCTACCTGCCCTGGAGAGAGGGTTTCCCTCCCCACCCACCGGGCCTTTCTGGCTGCTAGCAAAGGGGTGGGACACAGGCAGCTGCACCCCAGGCAGACATGGTCAGACAAGCATATACTGATGCTCCTCAGCTGTACTCTCCCAGTCCCCAGATATCTGCAGCTCACCAGTCCCTGAACCTCAGAGGCCACATCGTTGTAGCAGAGCAGCTCTGAGGAATTTGTCATATTGGAGTTTCACCAGTCACTGCAATCCCTGTAAGCTTTCAGTGAGCATCATATCCTGTGACGGGCATTTCTACAGTGCAACATCACACTCCTGGTCCCTGCACACAGGGATGGGGACAACTCTGCTACCAGCTGCATTTCTCCCAAACAAAGCAAACCAAAAATCCACACAACTTTTTTTCCCACTGAGCAGGATGTCACAGCCAGGTCTGTGGAGGTGCACTGCTTCTTCTAATTCATAACAAAGAGCACACACACCCTCATAAGAGCTCACACTTGGGGTGCAACAAACCTCTCAACAGCCCCTCGGGACAACGCAAAGGCACTGCAGACACTCATACCTTCCGCTTTGGGGGCCTGCTGCTTCATGTTCTTGGCATGAGTCTTGCCCAAGTAGTGAGATGTTGCCACGGCTGGAGAGGAGAAGGTCATGTTGCAGATGGGACAACACTTGTTCCTGTCCTCCCCGTTGCTGCCTTCCTGCTTGCTGTCCTGTGCACAGAGAACCGCAGAGTGGCTGATGCCAGGAGGGACCTCTGCAGGTCACCCTGTCCAGCCTCCTGGTTATAAGGAGAAACACTACAGTTTGGGGGTTCTGAGAAAAGGTTATGACAAGAAATGCTACAATTTCAGAGTCTAAGAAAAGGTAGCCGGAGACATTTGGGTGCTAAGAAGTGTGACTGAGTAGGACTTCCACGATGCAGCATCACGCTCTCCCTTACTGCAGATTGTTCTTGCACCAGATTACCGTTTTTAAACCCTTTGGTAAACACTCCAGGCAGAAGGGCCACCCTCGCCTGTTTGGGTGAAGGACATGGTTAAGTGTGTGGCTGCCAAAACTGGACCAGGCAGCCTCGTCCCCTGCAAGGTGTGAACTGAGCAGTGCAAACATCACTATCAGCTGGGTCATCTGCAACATGATTCCAGCAGCGCAGGGAGCACCAGGCAGTTCTCAGCCTGACACTATGTGCGAAGGCATCCGCCATTATCCCCCAACTCCCTGCAAATGCCAGAGTTAGGGATTAGAGCTGAAGCAATCATAAAAGTAGAATCTGTTCCCCAAGGGAGTCAGGGGCAGACAGATGGCCGAATGGAACGTGGGGCCTTTACTGACCAACAGGCTTCAGCTACTGGCTGAGGGAACCCACATAAGTACAACAAGGATTGCTCTGGGAAGCAAATTCCCGTGGATGGTGGACCCAATGTGCTCTGTGTGATGTTATGCAACAATACTCCTCACAAGCTGTTGCTCCTATTTTTTCTCCGCAATTTCAAGCAAAACTATCAAAAAAAGGCAACGTGCATTTGTTTAAATGGAGAAGAAATACTCACAGAGGCTGTTTGAGTGAGGAGGGCAGCAAGAGCTGGGACAAGGGCTGGTGAAACACCTGCCATTGAGCTCCTCAGTTCTCACAATGCTCTTTCTGAGAGTCTTTTCCTCATTCACTTACAAGGCTGTTAAACAGTTTTTAGTCCAGCAGGTCCTGCTGTGCCATATTCAGCCCTGAGGGGTCCTGCACTCACAGGATGGGTCAGGTTGGAAGGGACCACAGTGGGTCATCTGGTCCCACCTCCCTGCTCAGGCAGCGCCATCCCAGAGCACGTGGCACAGGATTGCATCCAGACTGTTCTGGAATATCTCCTGTGAGGGAGATTCCACACCCTCTCTGGACAATCTGTTTCAGTGCTCAGTCACTGCACAGGAACGAAGTTCTTCCTCACATTCAGGTGGAACTGCCTGTCCATCAGCTTCTGCCTGTTGCTTCTTGTCCTATTGCTGGACAACCCCAAGCAGAGCCTGGTCCACCCTCTCACACTATCTGGTCCTATCTTCCTCTCAGACACTTTACAGAATCACAGAATCATTAAGGTTAGAAAATGCCTCTGAAATCATGAAGTCCAACCTGTGACTGATCCCCACCTTGTCAACCAGACCAGAGCATTGAGTGCCACGTCCAGTCGTTCTTTGAACACCAAGGATGGTGACTCCACCACCTTCCTGGGCAGCTCATTCCAGGGACTGACAACCCTTTCCATGAAGAAACTCTTTCTGATGTCCAACCTGAACCTCCCCAAGCACAGCTTAAGGCCTTTTCCTCCTGTTCTGTGGCTAGTTACCTGGGAGAAGAGGCTGACCCCCACCTGGCTACAACCTCCTGCCAGGGAATTGTAGAGAGCAATAAGGCCTAAACTGCCTCATTTTCTCCAAGCTGAGCCCCCCCCCCAGCCCCTTCAGCTGCTCCTCATGACTTATCATCCACACTTCACAGACACTGATTTACAGACCTTACTGATAGGCAGCAATCGAGTCCCCGCTCACCTGCTTCGCCTCCAGCTTCATCTTCTTCCCGTGGGCACCCTCCTCCCCACCGTGGATGGACAGGTACCGCCTCACCTTGTTGGCGTGTTTCTTGCTCTGGGGAAAGCAGAGAAAGACCCGCTCTGTGCCCCGCCGCGCCCGGGGGGCGGGCTGGGGTGGGGGGATGCTCCCCGTTCTTTACCTGGTAGTGCGCCAGCCGCTGCGACTCGGAGATGAGCAGAGCGCTGCACACCTTGCACTGCGCCTCGGTGAAGATGTGTCCGTTCTCCCGGATCAGCCGCTCCACTGTGGGGTGGGGGGGCACAGAACGGGGGCGTCAGCGGCCCGGTCGGACCCCGGGAGGTGCGGGGCGGCCCGAACAGGGCCGCCCCGCACCTCGCGGCGTCCGACCGGGCTGCAAGGAACCTCGTGGAGGTCCGGCCACCCGCCCGCCCCCGGTCCCGCCGCCTCACCCGCCTCTTTGCCCACCGGCGGCCCCGCAGCGTCCCCGTTGCTACCGGCCCCGTCCGCCATGGCCACCACCGCCGCCTCACGCTGTTCTCGCGAGAGCCCGCCCGCGCGCCCCCTCCGCGCCTAGCAACGGCGGGGTGGCCTCCCGCGAGAGCGCCGCGCCCGCCAGGGGAGGCGGCGGCGGACATGTTGGTTGTGGGCATAAGTATAGAGCGCGGCACGGTGGCGGCCGGTCTTTGTGACTGTTTAAGCGACGCAGCGCATCCTCTCCGGAGGAAGCGGCGCTCCAGGCTGAGAAAACGGCGAGACCGCCTGTGCCTCAGGGCGAGGCGCCCGGGCCCCGCCCGCCATGGACATGGCGCCGCCCGCTTCAGCGCCCCGACGGCCACGTGAGGAGCAGCGAAGCCGCCGCCGCCATCTTGGGTGAGGGCAATGAGGCCTCCGCCGCCAACTTGAGCGCGGGTGCGGGACCCGCCGACCGGGGCCGGTGCGGGTAGACCTGGCGGGGAGGCCGCGGGCAACGGGGCGGCCAAGGCCCGGTGAGTACCTTGTGCCCTGCGGGGCCTGCTGCTGCCCTGCGGCTCGCCCGGGGCCGACTCGCCGCGGGGCTCCCGGGGCTGTGAGGGATCCCCCTTTCTCCGCCCGGGGCCGTTCCCCGGCCCGTGGTCCCCGGGGCTGACCCCCTTCCCTCACCTCCGCCCCCCCCTTGCGTGACCATCGGCCCCCGCTCTGGGTGGCCCGGGACCGGCACCCAGCGCTGCCCCCTGGGGAAGGGACACCCTCCGTCCCACCCCCAAGGGCAGTTCCCGTGTTCCTTCCCTGGAGGTGCAGTGCCTAGAGATACCCTGGAACTCCTCCTGGCCTGTCCCCTTGGGAGGGAACCCCAAAACCAGAGCTTTGTCCTGGCCCCATCCCCTAAGGCCAGGGTGCTCCTGCCCCTCCTGTTCCCCCTGACAGGCCTGGCTCCTTTCTCCCGGGGCAGCCCCTGCACACTCCCCTCCCTCTTGTTTGCTCACCTGTGGCTGATCACCTTCCCCCGAGCTCACCCCCATCCCGCCTGGGACCCCCATCCTTCTCGGCAGCTTGCTGAGTATCCCTGACCCCATCCTTGTCACTTTCCCTGCAGAGCCCTCCCTGCCCGAAGGCAGCGGGCCGGGAAGGGGACAGAGGGACCCTGGGCGTGGTCTGGGGATGGGGTCACTTTCCTCCCACATAGTTGGGGGGGAAACGTTTTTCTCAGCTGTCCTTGGAGAAGGGAGGTGCTGCGCGTGGGACTCGAGGGCACTGGAGCACGGAGCAGCTCCCGAGAGCTCGGATGCACTCGGCCGTGCGTGGCCTCTGCCGTGCCCGTGCCCTCTCTGCGAAGAGCTAGCTCTATAAACGGATCAGTCCAGTAAACAATTTCTCTCTCCCCGAGGCGCTGCCAGCCCTCGGGTCCTGCTCGCGGAGCATCAGCTGGGCCCTGCGTGCCGGGTCGAGCCGAGGGTCCAGGGATGATATTTCCATGGAGGCGTGTGGTGCTGACCCGCCTGAGCACGGGAAGCGTCGTGGCTCTGCTTCCCAAGGCGGGGGGGAGTTGTTTACAAAGCGACAGCCTGTGTCTCCAACGGCTCAGGAACTCATCCGGGGATGAGAGTCATTCATTTTTTTTGGCTCCGTTTTTCGAGCATTTTTCAAGCTGTCACAGCTTGGCAGGTCTGTAGCTGCAGTGTCAAGATTTAGAATTATTCTGTCGGTAATTGCTTTCTGATTCATCAAAATGATAGATGAGAGGGAAAATGACAAATAATCACAAGTTGGGGATCTTCAAGGATATCCCTAAAAATGTGACTGGAGAAGCGTGACATGTGCGAGTCCCTTATCAGGAGGTCACCTTTGCTGTCAGTGCGTTTACGAAGAAATTCTCTTAAATTCAGAGTTGGAAAAAAAATCTGGATAACTGCAAAATCAGTCTGTGAACCAAATTGCAAAGGTAGTTTTAGATAATTCAGTCTTTGGCCTATTTTTTGCTGGGTCTGAAAACAGGTATGATCCCCTCAGGTACTGACAACTGTCCTTTCCAAGGGTGCTAAAAGCAATAGATGGTCGACTTCCCTGCCTGAAGAGGAGGGCTGTGCTCTGATGCATGTTTTCTTCTCTCAGCTACACCAGCTTGTCTAATAAAAGCTATTGCTGCTCTCCTACTCACAGCCTCAGACTAGCACAGCTACGACTGATCTCTTACTTGTCTTGTTCCCTTAGTTACATTTCCAGAGACTCTCTTTGCCACAAGTCCCTTCATTTTCAGAAGCGCTGTGGGAGTTGTGTGGTTACATCTCTTACATCTCCTCTTTTCTCTCCTTTAAATGTTGAAGGTAGGTGACTCATCATAACTTCAGTTGATATTTCTCAGTGATCTCTTATTTAGCACAGAGCACCAAGCAGAAGATGTATCACAGAGTCAGAGGAGAGATGGTGATACCAGTGTGGATTTAAAAAAAAATAAAAGGCAGCATAGCAACTCCTTGTTGCTGTTTCTTTTGTTGTGAGGGTAAGGAGGTTTATGGGCTGCCTTTCCAAGACCAGTGACCCTCCGTGGGCCTTTCCGTGCTCCTTGTAGCGCATGTGAGTGGTTTTCCAACGATAAGGGAATGTTCCCCACCACTACGGGTACAGCAGCTGGGTGTGAGGCTTGGCTCATCTCCCTGGACAGGGAGGGCAAAGAAACCATTTGGAGCAAAAGATAAAAAAATGGAGACGCTACAATGAGGATATTCGAACAGGACCTGAGTTCAGCTCAGCTGGAGCTGAACAGCGTTGTTTTGCAGGAGCCAGAGCTTTTCCGAAAGCAGCACTTATTTCTATTTCCCTTTCCATAATGGCTTCAAACTGACAAAGAGCAGGGTTAGATTGGATATTAGAAAAAAATTCTTCCCTGTGACAGTGGTGAGGCACTGGCACAGGTTACTCAGAGAAGCTGTGGCTGCCCCATCCCTGGAAGTGTTCAAGGCCAGGTTGGATAGAGCTCTGAGCAACCTGGTCTAGTGGAAGGTGTCTCTGCCCATGGCAGGGGGTTGAAACTGGATGATCTTTAAGGTCCCTTCCAATCCAAACCATTCTGTGGTTCCTAAGCAGACAAACACGGGGGTACTGCAGTGGTCCTTCAGTCACTTTGCCATTTGTACAGTATTCTGCCTTCAGAGGGCTCAGAAAATCTTCGGTGCAAATCATGACTCACCAGGATAATCGTCTTTTGTCTTTGCGTGTGTGTGCATGTCTTTGCAGAGGGAGGGAGGCGAAGGGAGTCCGTGAAGGCTGTGGATAGTAGGGCTGGAGCGATGTTATTCCTCACCTTGCTGCTTGGACTGTAGATGGAGCAGTGCACTGCAGTTCTCGGCACTGATGGGGATTTTGGACTCCCTGCTCGTTACTGTTTCTATACACAGCGTCTGTTTGCAATTTTGTGGTGTTACAGGGAAGGGTTTGGCTCTATCCTGGGTGATGTACAGTCTCTGTTGCATCTTCTCTTCCTCTTATTTTAGATCTAAGCACCACACTTGAGCTATTTGAGTGATCTTGAAGGAAAGCGGAGTGATGCTGTGGAAGGACACTGGTCTGGGAACCAGCCAACTTGACTTGCATTTCCAGCTCTGCTGTTCTCTGGTGTGAAATGAGGGGCTTGTTGTTTAACCACTCTCTGCACATGTTTAACTTCAACAGAGCTGGTCATGCTCAGCCTGCTTTGTAAGGCTCTTTTACATCACAGTTCAGGAAGCGCCAAATGTTGTTGTTGAGTTATCTGGCAAACAGCAAGCACAGGCAGGAAAGGGTGGTTTAACTCTGTGTGCCTTCCTGCTGCTCTCCTTCACCGAGATCTCTTCCCAGTCCTCTCCTCGGAGCCCTTTTGGATCCAAGCAGCTGATGCTTGCTGTGCATCCCTCTCCAGCAGTCTATGGGCTGGCAAGGGAAGGGATGCTGAAGTACCAGCTTGCACTGTGTGGGCACCTGCGTGCACAGAGCACTCAGGTTTGCACTAATAATGCTCAGCAGGTTCCTTGCTGCTTGTTAAGTGCCTTTGTTAATGCGGATGGTTTGGGCATGTCTGCCCGGAGTTCTTCCGGAGGCTGCTGGTCATTGAGAAACCCAGGCTGCCAGATAAACCTGTTGTCTTGTTTCCAGCCTGCCTGCTGCCAGTGCCTGTGTTTTCCCTGTCTGTAGTGCTGGAGCAGCTGTGCACCAAGTGGTGCTGAGGGCAGGACAGCATCCTTGAAAGAACAATGCCTTTCCCCCTGGTTTTGTTGAATACAAACGCTGACAAAGGGCTGTGCTGTGGTGGCTTCTTGGTCTGGTGTGCAACTGTCAGCTTGATCTGCTGCCACAGCCTGCTTTGTTCTGGTGAAGGTGTGGGGCTAAGGAGGGGAAGTTGTATTGGAGGGTGGGAGATCCACTGTAAAGTGATGCTGTGGAGGAGTTTGCTGATGGGCTTTGAGAGGAAACCCTCATTGCTTTGGAACAAGGTATTCAGAGTGGCTTTAGTCTGTGTTGCTGGTCCCCTGAAACCCCTTTTTAGCAATCAGATGTAATAAAGTGTTCTTAACTAGATGAGTGGTGACTGGTACATGTGGCTCCCAGTAACGCTAAATCCACCACGCTTTGTAA
Source organism: Chiroxiphia lanceolata (assembly GCF_009829145.1). Taxonomy (NCBI): domain Eukaryota; kingdom Metazoa; phylum Chordata; class Aves; order Passeriformes; family Pipridae; genus Chiroxiphia; species Chiroxiphia lanceolata. The sequence goes on from NC_045651.1 coordinate 10,820,401, forward strand.
TAAGGTTTCAGTGCCTGGGGTCTTTTGCCTAAAAATAGCGGAAAAAAAAAAAAAAAAGGATGACTGGTAGGGGAAATCTAAATCAGAAGGAAACAAATGGCTTTTAATCTTTTCATCTGTTTCAGAGTGAAGGATGCCGAGGAGGAAGAAGCCCACGCAGGGCCTGGAGTCTAGAGGTCAGGATGGGGAGGAAGATGAGGATGAGAAGAGGAATGCCAAGAAGAAGCGCAGTTTTGTGGATGCATTTATTGTTATATCTGACAGTGATGGAGAGGTCAGTGATGGGTTTGGGGTGCCCAGAGCCTGTGCTGGGCCCTGCTGCTGCAGGACAGTGCCTGAGCAGCCTTCGGTGTTGTGCCGGGGTTGGACTTTGCGCAAAGGATCTTGTGCCGTTCCTTTTCTTACATACGAGATGAATCAAATCCTATTTGACTAGGAAATGAATGATGTGCTTCGTGAGGGTGAGTTATGAGTCTGGGATTTGATAACCAAATCCTCTCAGAACCAAATCTGAAACGTAATTTAAAAGTAACCTTTCCTCAATCCCTTTACAAATCTTTTTTTCATAATTTTTATTTGATTGATTTCCAGCTAAACCTTAGAAACATGATTCTGTATTATGTGCAAATAGATAAGAAAATGATTCAGAACACAGGCTTGTGAGTAGCTCAGAGACAGCCAGTGTCTAGTAAACTGATCCTGAATTACAGGAATCCAAGTTTGTAACCCACCTCCGTAGGGTGTAAAGGTGAATGTGGTGTGGGAGTGCCTGGCTGAGGCGTCAAGGCTCAGATCTCTGATCCCCGGCGTCGGCTTACACACATCAGCATTACTCTAAAGATTGAAATGTCTGTGTTGGTTACACGGGCGTTGGGATGAGCTCAGGAACTCCTGCCTGGGAGAAACCCAGAGCCCCGAGAACCTGTGCTCAACCGAGCGAGCCGCACGAGGGGAAATTATTAGAATCAGCATTTTATGTGTGACTCTTAAGGCTTTGCTCTGTCTTCCTGGTGATTGGGGATCCTAAGCTGCTTTTTGTAATTCCACCATTTTCAAAAGCGTTTCAGTTCACTCTCTAGCTGTAGATCTTAAATCAAGTCCCTTTTGCTCCCACATCTGCAGTGTGCTGCTCTCCAATAAGGCGATTATCATGTGAGGAGGGGAAAAGCACTAGAAATAAACAGTAAGAAGCTGTAGGGCAAACGATATTGGATGTTTTTTCTTCACATTGTCTGAGTTCTTTCCCATTGGGAAATTCCCTGAAAGAAATGGAACATATGGCAGTAATAGTTCAGTGGGGTTAAACCCTTAGCTCTGCAATATGCTAAGTTAACTTCAGAAGTCTGCTGCATCACTGGCCTTTATGGTGAAACCTATAAGGAAAAAAGAAATCAGCAGCTATAAGAGCTGCTGCAGTACATAAAAGATCAGGACCTGTTATTGTCTGCAATTATTCATCTCAATGTGCGCGTATCTGAAAAAGAGGAAACAAACGTCTCTTAAAACACATCTATAAAAAGGTTAGGCTCTCTCGCTGTTCTGTAAGTTTGTCTATAAACAATAAATTCTGATGGCATAATCGGTCATATTACAGAAAAGGATATGCTCAGAGAGGCCGTTAAAGAGCCAATTAGGTTCTGTTTAAGTGACAACAGTTCAGTCAGTTGAATGAGTGGATTTATTCAGTTCAGTCTCTTTCTGTGAGTCATCAGCTTACAGATCCAGTGCCATAGTCTCTTGTCGTGTTGTTTTCTGCAAAATCGAACGCAAAACTGTGATTTACTTGGGATCTCAAAAAAATAACTGTCTGCCTTCTGTAACTGTCTCAGCTCTTCTGTGTACATCAAGCTGAATTTCAATTTTGAACCTTCTAACTGTTGTTCTTGCTCTGGTAAGACCTTGTTGTGTGTTCAAGAAGAGGTGTGGGAAGCTCAGATCAATAGCAATTTTAGAGAACAATACATTCTCAATTAATCTTGCATCTGTTAGGACATGGTTCCTTATGAATCAAAAGCTACAAGGACAATTTGGGCATCATTGATTCGATGGCTTTCTTCCTTGGCAGTCTCTTGGCAGGTATCTATAGAACAAGTCCCTAGTTCTGCTTCCAGACCAGCAGATCTTGTAGCAGCTGCACCTGGAAAGCCTCCAGCTTCTCACTTTTGATGATCTTTGGCAGACTGCCTCTCCCAGGAATTTTTCAGTCATGCTGGATTATCAAGCTCATCCATGTTATTTTGCCAAGTTCTCTTTCTTTGCTCATGTCTATGCTGTGGCATCTGCAGAGCTGCATCAGAAAGAAGTTTTCTGGACGTGAGGCTTTCTTGATCTCTGCTATATATAATCCTGGATTCGGGGAACACTTCTCTTTTTTTGGAAAGGCTTGGACAAAATAAGAACAGTCTCTCTGGCTCTGTGGAAGGAAGAGGAGATGACCTTCTTTGTGCAAACTGTGTCTCAGAAAACGCAGACATGACGAATGAGCAGAGTGGTTCCTGTCTCCCCCGGCTGTTTAAACCCTGAGGGGAATTGGTTGCCCACGCCAGAAGATGGGTGGTCATCTACAAACACACAATATTTCAAATAGTCCCCAACAGTGCTCTTTCCAAGAATAGCAATTCCTGGTCTGTGTCATGAGCCCCTTGCTTGAGTTGGGCTGTTGGTAAAGACTCTGACCCCCAAGATTTTCTGAAGCCATGTCTGAAACATGATTGTTCCCTGGCATCAGGCCTGGCCGAATGTGAGCACTGAGCACAGCCCAAAGGTTGTGCTGACCCGTAGACTGATTTGCAGCTTTTAATCCCAAAATGCCACTGATCTGCTGTGGGAACTTTTGGAAGGGTCTGTTTTTCCTGGGTAGATCCTTTGTGAGCTTCGAGAGTACCTGCCTGCACTCAGAGTTGGCATGAAGTCTCACAAGCTCTTTCTGCCAGATCCGTCAGCTCTACCAGCCCTCGGGGAACATATGATGAGACTCCAGGGTGATGGTGCCATCTATTTCTGCATGGCTTGTCTTCCCTTTGGTGTGGAACATCCCTTTGCCCAAGTGTTCCTGTGTTTGGAGATACTTGCAGTCAGGGAAATCAGCAGCTTGTGTCGATGTTCCAGTTTAGATTTCGGCTGTGGTGCAGAGGGAGGTGTGTTTGGACATCATCTGAAATACCTGGCCACTGCCCTGTCCTGTCTTCATCAGCTGTGACAGCAGCCACTCACCTCAGGACCAGGCATGGCCTGAGGGACATCTTACTATGGAAAAGATGGGATGACAGTGCCCACCTGTTGTGCTTGAATCCCAGCTGGCAACTAAGTACCACATGACTGCTTGCTCACTCCACACCCCCCTCACTGTGGTGGGGAGGAGAATTTGAAAAAAAGTGAACCTCATGGGTCGAGATAAGAACAGCTTAATAATAGAAACAAGATAAAATACCGTAATACTACTAATTATCCTAATGATAATATCAATAATAATTGTAATGAAAAGGAGGGAGAGAGGAACTGCTTTTTATGAGAAAATGTAGTGATAGGACAAGGAGGAATGGGGTCAAACTAAAAGAGGAGAAATTTAGGTTAGATATGTGGAAGAAATTTTTTACTGTGAGGGTGACGAGGCACTGGAATAGGATGCTCAGAGAGGTTGTGGATACCCCATCCCTGGCAGTGTTCAAAGCCAGGCAATGAGCAACCTGGTCTAGTGGGAGGTGTTCCTGCCTATGGCAAGGGGGTTGAAAAGAGGTGATCTTTAAGGTCCTTTCCAACCCAAACCATTCTGTGATTCTATGAGTAAAACCCAAGAGAAACAAATGATGCACAATACCATTGCTCACCACTCACTGACTGATGCCCAGCCTGTCCTTGAGCAGCCATCGGTGGCTCCCAGCCAATTTCCCCCAGTTTATATACTGGACATGATGTTCTATGGTATGGAATATCCCTTTGGCCAGTTCCTCCCAGCATCTTGCACACCCGGTCACTGTCAGAGCACAGGAAACTGAGGAGTCCTTGATTTATAGTAAGCACTGCTTGGCACCAAAGAACCATCAGTGTGTTATCAGCATTATTTCCATACTAAATTCAAAACACAGCACTGCACCAGCTACTAGGAATAAAATTAACTCAATCCCAGCTGAAACCAGGATACCAGCTCACACCGCTGACCATCCGAGTGAAGCAGAGCCTCATGGGAGTATCTCTGCAGTACCCTGCTGTCCCCATGGGCTCTGCTGGTGCCAAGGGACCTGGTGCCTCCAGTTCCCAGAGGACAATGTGGTGTGAGTTGGCTCTTGGGAAGGCTCCGTGGCTCTGCTGCGATCACTCCTCAAAAATCAGATTGATCTGAATCCAGACTCCTCACAGCCCGATGAAAACCCTTCCCTCTGTGTGTCAGGAACTGCATGTCTGGCATGAGCCCCGTTGTGCCTTGTTGTTCAAGTCTCCAATTCCAACAGGTTTGTTCTAATGAGCTGAAAGACAGCAAAGCTGAAACAGATTCTGAAGTCAGAGACTAATAAAGTAGGGTGTGATATTAATTTCAGCAGCAGCCTTGGCTAGAGCCAAACATTGGACTTCCAACATCTAATTGGTTTTTAAAAATAAATTAGTCTGGTTTTCATCTGCGTATTTCCCATGCAGGACGTGTGGTGTTTGGCTGTGCCCTGTTGTTAGATGGTCCCAACTGCTGTTGAGCAGTAAAATTACCCAGACCTTTCAACTTTGCAGTCTGCACCATTAGTGATGGAGACATTCTGCTGTAGCCTTTCCTTCCCTGAGTCAGTAGAAGCTGATTTCTGTGGTTTATGATGTGGATTTGAGGGAGCAGGATGTGGGATGCTGGCTACTGGCTTCCATTTACGGGCTTTTAGGAGGGAGTGGAGATGTATCTGTTTCTGCTGGCAGAGTCAGGTTCTCTTAAGTATGTGCGAAAGCATTTTTAAAATGGGAGTTTGATTTCCTGCTATCTGGTGAAACGAAGCAGGTTAAAAAATAAGGAAGAAGAATAGTGGCTGCCTTCCACTAAATGTGTAGGGAACTTTGAAAACCTGTCTATTTCTTGATCTGTGTACAATGCTGGCAGTGAAATTGCTCATAAGAGAGCATCATAAATTAAAATGCGGAGCCTGACACACAGGAAAACATTTGGGCTCCTTCTGGCTGTTGTGCCTTGAATGGACAGCAAAGGAGAGATTCTCTCCAGGCTGGCACTGAACAGAGGTGTGCAGTTCCTACCTCACCTCTGCTATAATAATTAGTTTCCCTTGGAAGTTGTGTGTTGGAGATGACCTTGTAACTAAGAGTATTGGCTGCAGTTTGGGAATATTTTAATTGATTAAGATTATTTTTGGACTAGTGATCTTATTAGAAAGGCAGTTGGTTGAGTGGCCCCCTGAGTTCCTATTATCCTTGTAGATAGATGAGCATTAAAAGGTTGGGTCAGGAAGAGCAAGCCCTGTTGTCTTCTCTGAATTTTTTTGGCCCCTTCGGTTTCTACCATCCATGCCTGCATTTATGCAGAGCACTCTGGGGCCTGCGGGGCTCTCTCCCAGCAGAGGTACAAACAGCCATAAATCCTAATTAAAAGGTATGTTTTATTTTCTTGGTTTAAAAATAAAGAAGATTTAAGAATTCTTGGAATTGAGATGTGTGTATATATTTTGGCCCATCAGGATTAATTGGATTTGCTTCAGCGGTTCTCTGCACCGTGGCTGTTCAGTAGAACGCTGCTGAGCAATTTAAACATCTTTCTCAAATGTATGAGGTTCGTATAACACGTGTCCTGCAATAATTTTGCTCCTGCCACTGTTGTAAATGTCGAGATTCTTCAGGACCAGCACAGAGAACCGAGGCACGTACTTGGCTGTGCGGTGGATCCGGGCAGCGCGCCCAGTGCCGGGTGCACCGTTCCACTCCAGAGCCCTGGAGGTGTTTGGGCCCGGTCTTGTCCCATGGTGTGTGTTGTAAGTGTTTGTCTCAGTGCACAGTGCAGGCACTTGCAGCCATGGAAAGTTTGGTGTGCTCATAAATCACATCCGTGCCCTGGAAGAGAGCTGCAGATGAGAGTGTCAGGGTTGACCTTCCAGCAAGTGCAAGAGTGATGAGGGGAAGACTGATGCCTTGAGAGAAGAGCTGGGGATTTACAGAGCCTGCTAGGATTAAATTGCCCCTGTCTTAAGCTGGGGTGCGTTTAGCACTGTTAGACAGGGCTTTGGGGGAGAGTGGGAGAGCTGTTGCTTAACCTCCTACATCATATCATCCTAGTGTGATCCTGGTGCAATCCCACAGACCGTTTCCCACTTCCTCAGGTGTGGTCTGCTCGTGAGGTAGGTGGGAGGCTATTGCTGCAGACCAAGGTGGGCACTTTGGAGTAGGACATCCCTTGGCTTATGGGAAACTGTGGAGAAGGGCGATATACCAGGGCCCCGGAAGAGGGGATTTCACCTCCTAAATGTGAGCTTGGCATCCATCTCCTTGCAGGAGAAACTCTGGATGTGAAGCAGTTTTTTGAAGACACAGTGGCAGATCTTAGAAAGGGGGTACCCAAACCAGGCTGAGTAGGGAAGAGAAGGAATCGGTCATAGGAAAAACCCCTTAGGTACAAGCATGAGTGTGTGTGGACTTGCCAAGTATGATTGCTGCTGTGTTGTGAGGTGCTTCTTAAGTCAGTGAAGTGAGGAATGGTGTAGGTATGAGGGCATGTAGAAGCTGTAACGTATTAGGGTTTCAGGAAACCACTTAATAGTATGTCTTGCAAAAATCTTAGTTGGGTAAATAATTCAATTTGGTCTAGATAGTAACATTCCTGCATTGAAATCCTGCTAAAAGACTGTCAGCAAGAGCTGGTGATGAAGAGAAGGGAGGCTCATCTGGGGGAGATGTAAGGCTGAGGCCAAGAGGATCGATATTAGGTCTGTGTGTGTTTTAACATCCTCATTAATGATCTGTAAGAGGGAGCAAATGGTGTATATAGATTAATAAAATCTACAGATAACACTAAAGCTGGAGATGTCTGGAACAAAACTCAGCACAGAGGTGCAGTCCAAAGGACTTCACAGGCTCAGAAACATGGACGAAGGACAAAAGAAATTGATGACACTTGAAAAAAAATCAATATATCTGTTTGTGTTAAAGTAGCCCAAGCCACATGCCCCTGTCTTGAACCCCTCTCCTGTCACAGGAGGTGGAATGAGGCACAAGTGTGTGGCCAATGTGTGTCTCACAGAGAGCAAAACTCACTGCAGCTGCAGAGGGAGTGGTGCAAAGCCCCTCCTGGCCAGGCATGAGTCTCTGCCTGAAATACTGGGTTTGATTCTAATCCTGCCTGATTTAGAGAGACAAATTGGAAGGGGCCCAGTGCCAGCCTTCAGTAATGTGTGTGGCCTTGCTTAAGCTGCTAGGACAACAACTTGCATTAATGTATGTCATTTATGTCTGTGCCCAGTCCTGGTGCAGTCCCTGTGCTTAAAGCAGCACACATGTAGGTTGTTTGTAGGGGTATTGTTCCAGAGAGGCCCAAGACAACGAATTCCCGAAGTATTCAAGCTTCAAAGATGAAACACTTGTGGCAATACTGCCCAGAGAAGCTGTGGTGGCCCCATCCCTGGAAGTGTTCAATGCCAGGTTGGATGGGGCTCTCAGCAGCCTGGTCTAGTGGAAGGTGTCCCTGCCCATGGCAGGGAGTTGGAACGAGATGATATTTAAGGTCCCTTTCAACCCAAACCATTCTATGATTCTATGAATACAATGAGAGATTGGCACGAGGAGGAAATACGTATGGCTCTCCTGCCCTGGGGTTGTGTTCACATGGGTCTCCAAAAATAGGTAGGGATCCTAGTTTTGATCACCTGAAATTGTTTGGGCAGAGTTACTAGAAGCTGCATGGCAGGAAACAGTCCTGGCTTACAGGTGTGTGATGCTCACTTGTAAAAAGGTTCTGTTTTGAGTGCTTACAAATATCAATGTTTTAGCAAGGCCAAACAAATTCTCTCTGAAATCGTGGGTAGCAGGTGCAGTGCATGGTGGTGACTGGCATGAAGTCTATTGTCTCTCCTACTTCTCTGTTTATGTCAGTCTGTAACTCTTTTTGCTCATTATGCTTATCACACAGCTTTTAATAGTTACAGAATGTGTTTGAATTATGTTTGAAATTCAAATTTCACACAAATAGAGGCTTGTTCTTGAACCAGTGTTTGTGTCTGAGTAGCTGGGGGGGGAGGGGGCTGGTAGTATTTCTTACATATTGCATGGACTCACCATGTTTTTTTCCATTACAGCAGGAGTCAAAGGAAGAGAGTGGATTGCAAAAGAAGAGAACAAAACAGCAGCTGGATCAAACCAAGTTTGCTGCTAAAAGAAAAATTGCACGTAGGTCTCGATTGTGGGGCTGGGGAAGTTGTCTGGTGCTGAGCAGCTGTTTGTGTTAGAGATTATTTCCCTTGCAGAAAGGCTGTGATGTGGCTGGGGATGCAGAGCTTTCAGAAAAGACCCTTCTCAGGGGTAAATTTTGCCTGTCTGAATAGGCACACTGTCACTTGTTTTTTCCCTGGGCAGCGTGTGCGTGGACTGGTGCACTTCCAAAATAAGTGTGGGAGGGTGTTGGTACCTCACCAGGTTTCAAAACTGAAGCCAATCTGAAAGTGCTATCAGTCACAAACTGCTTTTCCATTCAGGCCCCTCTGCTGCTGCCTGTCCCTGAAACATCAGGATGCTCTGACCTGGCAGCTGCCACTCAGGGAAGATCTGAGTCGCAGCTGACAGTTCTCTGAAATTGTTGGCTCATGGCACGGGGGCAGCTGGAGCACTGGCAACAGTGGACATCATAAGGCAGGGTGTTAAGAACCAGAGATTTGGGTGATGTCATTTTGCAGTTATATGGAGTATTGGTGCACCCCTGTCACAGCCATGTGTGCAGTTCTGGTCTCTGCATCGCAAGGCCGTGGTGGTACATCCAGAGAAGGGCAGCCCAAGCCATGAAGGGCACGGAGCAGCTGCCTTATGGGGAGAGACTGGAGAGCCTGGGGCTGCTTTGTTAGGAGAGGAAGGTGGGATCAAAGTTCCTATCAGGAAGGCAGTGCCTCAGCTGAGCACAGAGCCATTGTTTACAAGCTCCTATTAGCCAGCGTGCATTGGTGGAAATAGCAGGAGATAGATGTGTTTGAAACAGGTGAAGGACAGTAATGCTTCACACAGCATGGAGTGAACTCCTGGAAGTTTGTGTCACAGGAGGTTGTGAAGGGGTCAGTATCAGCAGCTTTAATAAGAGATTAAATGCATTCATGGACGATGGGTCTAAGAATAAATGCTAAAGCGAACAGACTGGGATGTTCCTGTTTATATTCTGAATGCTAGGGATGTACAGGCAGAAGGGACCACTGAGCATGGCCATGTTGCCTGTGTTCCTGGTACAGCCCCGCTTGTTACAGCAGCCAGGCCCCAGGTCCCTGCTTGTGTTCCTATGCTCTGCAAGGCAGTAGTCGGTCCATCCAGCATGTGAAATTCAGGATGTTTTAAAATGGGAAAGGTGCTGTCTCCTACAAAACCCAAAGCAATCACTGAACAAAATGGAGCACACCAGTGCTCTGTAAGCAGCAGCAGTTGGGCTTGTCAGTCCTCACAGGGCTTGTGTGAATTAAATTGTTTTTAATAGAGGCCTAAGGCCATAGCACAGAACAGCCCAGCTCTTTGTGGGAGCTGAAGCCCACTGTGCGTATCTGTGTTGAACAAGTAAGATAACAAAAGTCAGAAATGTGGGAAGAGTTCTTTTTCTTTTTCTTCTTTTTCTCCCAAAGGAAACAGGGCACCAAATAAAAGCTAAAACCCCCCTTGGAGAAGCCAATAAAATGTGACCAAACATATGGCGTTAAGAACAGGGATCTGCTGAAGTTGGATATCCTCGTTGCATCATTGAGTGTGCAGGGTTTTGGGAGCTGGTGCTGTGCAAAAGGTGTTTGGTGTGCTCCAGAAAATCCACGGGAGACAGAGCCAGCTCTCCAGCCATTGTGTAACGGAGCAGTTCTGCTGTGTTTCTAGATACTGAAATTATTGATAATAGTTTTTCTTTTCCTGGGGCTACAGCTGCAATTTTCTGTTGCTTAGTGTGCACGTCTGAGTTTGGGGGTGCCGGCGCCGCTCGGTCGGAGAGCGGGCGCTTGTTTAAGCACGTGTGATCGTGGGGCTGTTCTCATTTATGGGAAGCTATAATTAGACTTTTGGTGTTTGCTTTTAGGCAAATTAAGATTTGAAGTAGTAATTATTTTTCTCAGTGTCTTTAAATAAATTCTTTGAATTGCGAGGCAAATTGGTCTTTTGTAAAGATTCGGTGCTTCTGGGTAGAGCAAGTTCTTTCTCCTCAAAACTGGAAAATTTCGGATATTGGCAGGCTCTAGTTCTAAAGCATATCCTCCCATTTTTGCTTTGTTGTGGTTTTATTCATTTTAACCTAAAGCCATAACTAAAATATATCTGTGACGTTTCATCCTGACAGGATAAATGGAAGTACAAAACCTAACGAAGTCTCTCTCTTTTTCTGGAGGAAGTCTGTGCTTTAAAGCACATTTGAATGTTTTTACTGTAATTGCTCTTTGGATATGTGGAAATACTGAGATCCCCCATTTCTGTTATATTTGAGTAAATCTCTTATTAGTAAGTGTTAGAACTACAACTAGCGGGGTTTTGCATCTAATTCACTTTGCAAATGTCAAAATGGAACATAAATCGCTTCACAAATTGCTGTATTAGCATTTAAAAAGGCTCTGAAATGGTTTAATTTGTTTAGGGCTGCAGTATCTTAAAAACAGTTTCTCTCTGACCCCTCCTTCCCATCTGTGGGTGTCTTGGATGCCCTGGTCTCCAGAGAGGCTCTGGGATTTCATGCTGCGTTGGGATGGACGTGTGACGAGTGGATTTTGGAGTGTGAGACGCGGAGTTCCCAGCTGGAAGTGCTGGTGTTTCCTCACGAGAATGGGCTCCTGTGAGACGAGCGATGAGTGTGAGCTGAGCAGGGTGGTCCAGATGGAGAGGGATCGTTCTTCCCCGGGGGCTGTGGGAGCTCCTGTCCCTCTGGCATGCTCCAGGAGCATGGCTCGTCTCCGCCACACGCTCTGAGCTCCCTGGGTCTGTTTGCACACGCCGGTCGGGGGCTAACGCGGCGCTCTGCATTTCTAATCATCATCAATTATGACCGCTGCAATCAGCATCAAGTTTAATAAAACACACGGTGCTGAGAAGTCATCAGTCCTGGAGCACGAAATACTGTCGGCTCCACTTAAAGCAGGTCAGGTCTATGGAAGACATGGGCAGAGCTGCTCTTTGCTCTCCCACCGTAATGCCAGGTGGGTTTAAACTCGAGATTACCCCATCTCTGGAGCACCTACTCAACTGGAACGTGCACTAAGTGCATCTTGTTTGTCACTGGTTTCTTTGCCAGAGGCAGCATTTGTCTGGCACATTCCTTGTCCCCAGAGGGGAAATTGCTGTGCCAGGGAAGGAGAAGAAAACAAAATGTACAGCAGTAGCTCGCCAGAAAATGTTTCTTTTTATTAAGCTTCATGGATGTTGATAGCCTGAACTGGCGAACACTCAGGCCCCCGTTGAAGCACGTGGAAAGTCGTGTGTTGTGGGATGCCAATCACGTGCACTGGTTTTTGTGCCCATGTTGGAGTTTGTAATCAGGATCAGGATCTGGCCTGATGGCTGTGATGGATTGGGCAGGGAAACAAATCAACACAGACTTTCCAAATGCTTGGAAGGTGTTTAGTATTGTGAAACCAGAAAAGACTGGACGTGGCACTTAGTGCCATGGTCTAGTTGACAAGGTGGTGATCAGTCAAAGGTTGTAATCACTGAGGTCTTTTCCAACCTAATTGATTCTGTGCAATGCTGTGTATTGCTGTTGTTCTTGGGGATGGGATCCTTCTCCATACACTGGACTGTCATCTGCTTTCCATTAAAGGATGCTTTTTTGTTGCCCTGGTCCCTCTTGGCTGTAACATCATAGAACGACTTTGTCCAAGGACAAAAGATCCCCACGAGCCCTGAGAGCACTGCAGTCTGCCTTCCCTTCAACCTCTTTCTTAATTTTAAAAGGAATTACCCCCCTCCCCCCCAAACCAACAACCTGAAGCTAAGTGCTGATTTAGTAGGACACATAAAAGAATCTGAGAGTAATCAGAGCAGTCCAAAAATGCTTCAGATCCTGCTTGGGTGGGGGAGCACGGGGCTGCCATCAGCGAGGAGCTGGGGGAAGGGCAGAGCAGAGCCGGCTGCTCCGTGGCTGCTCCTCGTTGCAGCCGTGCTGTCATGCACGGACTGTGCTACGGCCAGAGCAGTCCCCAGCTGCTTCCAGGGTGGCTGTGCTGCTGTGTTTGGGTGGCAGCTGGTAGGAAGAGGATGGGATAAAAAATGGGAGCCTGCAAGTTCTGAATGCTTTATCCAGGGAAAGGTCTGTCTCCGGAGCTGGCTGCAGTGAAGGCATGTTTTGTGCTTGGGCGGCCTCCCTGTTCAATGACATGTCTTAAAGATGTTGTACCCCGTCAGAGAGCGCGAGCCTTTGGTTCATGCATGAGATGGCGCGTGCAGGATTCTGCCTGGAGGAGGGAGCGGGTTCTGAAGGAAATCTGTCAGTTTGTTTCAAGTGACAAGATGTATTTTTCAGCTCCTGAGAGTGCTGTTGAGTTGTTTTTCAAGCTGCACTCCATTCTGCAGGCGCTGTATATTTTAAGCATAGTGGAAGTGTTGGATTGAATCTAAGTAAATAAGTGTTTTCCAGAGTAACTAACTGCTTTGTTTCTAAATAGCCAGTCCAGGCTTTTGGTTTGATTTGATCGAGGAGTATTTCAGGAAGAAATTTTCTGCTGAAATAGCAGTTACAACTGTAGGAAACCTGTTTCCCATGCATGACTGACTTAGTGATGCAGTGGAGTGGTGATGTGAGCAGAAGGGGGATGTATGCATGTGAAAGATCCTCTATAATATCACCAAGCAAGTAACATTATCCTCCACAGAGCTTTCCACCTGCAGCTCAGGGTGAACAACATGTAGCTCTTTTTCTCTCAGGTAGGTCTCCTGTGGTATTGCAGGTATCTGTGTGTCAGAAGGCACTGAGTTGTGCTACTGGTTAGTAAAAAAATGTCTTAAAGAAGGTGTGTTGTTTATCCTGCCTTGCTGCTGATCTGTCTGATATAAAAATGAGCACACTTTGGAAATCTGTCCTTTTTCTCTCTCCTTGAACTGAATTCGGCACCTGCAGAGTGTGTTGTTTGATGCCAAATAAAATATCAAGTTGCAGATAATATACCCAGGGAATGGGAGCTTAGATTGCTGTAGAAACCTGAACTGAAGTTCCTGACCTGGGTTACCTTTCTCATTTATTGTTGCCTGCTCAGTTTCGGTGACACCTTTTCAGGAAAGCTGAAGTTTAGATGTTTTGCTCTGCATTCCTCTTGGGGAGGTGGGACCCTTACGCGTTTCTCTCAACATGTTGGATATATGTTGAGTGTTTACGTACACCTGCAGCTGTGACTTGACATTATCCTATTTCTTCTGCTGTAGAGATGAGTGAAGAGGAACAGTTTGCACTGGCCCTGAAAATGAGTGAGCAAGAAGCCAGACAAGTGAACTGTCAGGAAGAGGAAGAGGAGGAGCTCTTGAGGAAGGCCATTGCTGAGAGCCTTAGCGTAAGTGCGCTTCTGTGAAGAGCCTTACTAGGGTTCTTCAGCAGCACTGCTTTCTGTGCTTGCTTTGCCACGCTGCATAAAAGAAGGTTTTACGGGGGGGGACCTAGTTATTTCCAGCACAAGCTGGAACAACAGCAGTCACAGAGTAGTTGCTCTGGACTGTTCCTAGTGAGAGGGACATGTAAACTTCAACCTTAGCTGTTTTGGGGTACACAGTTCTGATTGGGGTAGGGGCATCTGCAGTCAGGATGATGGCTGCCAGCATGCTGTGGGAGACCTTGGTGTACTGTGCTGATAGAGAACACGCCTCTAGGAGAGCCAACATTTTGTTTTTCAGAGCTGTCAGCCCTCAGACTCCTCTGATGTGACTCCTCAGTTGTCAGAGGAAGTGCTGGGTGCACGAGGCCAAAGCCAGCCTGCTGAGAAAGAAGGCTCTGAGATCCTGGGAGGTCTGGCACTTTGCCCTGACACCCCTCGCTCTGAGTGCAGCTCCCACTCACAGAGCTCCAGAGCTGATGGGAGCGGACAGTTGGATGTCACCCGGAGCCCCCGGGTAGTGTTGAGGAGGTTAAGCCAGGAAATCATTGAAAACTCACTAGTATCCAGCATAATAGTGTCTCCGGGGAAGGACCAGGCTTTGACAAGGTCGAGTGAAAAGTCTTCCTCACCAGCAAAAAGTGATTCGAGTAACATGTTACCAAGAACTCTCGGAGAGGACTTCATCTCATTGAGTCCCACCTTTGGCAGGGTGGCTTCAGGCTCCTGGCGACTCACACCTCGCAGACTGTTCACAAGCCCCTCCAGCTCCTCTGAAGCAACAGGCCACGAACCAAAAGAGCAGTTCCTGCCCTGCACTGGCCATTCTGTGGGAGAAGCAGGTGCCGGGAGCTCAGCCACGCTCTGGAAGAGTGGGACCACAGAACAGTGTGAGAGCCCCAGGAGAAGCAGTGGAGGGGCAGGTACCAAACACACCTCACAGCCCAGGCACCCTGCCAAGGTCTGTGTTTCCACAGAGCAACTAAAGCAGAACGAGGCGTCCGACAGTACCCCGGATCTTTGCATGCTGACTGCGGCAGAGGAGAGGCACAAACAGGAGGAGGCGAGAGACACAGTGCACTATTACTGGGGCATCCCCTTCTGCCCCAAAGGGGTGGACCCTAACCAGTACACCAAAGTCATCTTGTGTCAGCTGGAGGTTTACCAGAAGAGCCTGAAGCAGGCTCAGAGGCAGCTACTGCATAAGAAGGAGTTTGGTAACCCGGTTGTGCCCAGTTCTTCCTTGACCCAAAATGAGCTTGGGAAAGGAGAGGAGATAAGCAGGGAGAACGGGGTTGCTGATGGTATGGAAGATGGAGATACAGAGGGGCAGGAGTCTGAAAGCATCACCTGGCTCCACCCTTCAAAGAGGAGGGAGGCAGAGAGTCCAGGGCACAGCATGGAAGAAGAGAAGAATTCCACTTCTGATGATGAACCAACCACCAGCTACTGCCAGGTAAGAGCCTCGCCACTGACCAGAGGTTGAGCAGCCCTCCTCTTCAGTCTGTTTTACAATTCAGTCCCTTCTGCAAAGCAGGTGCTGCTGTTTAATGTCCCTCTTAAATTTAGGGACTTCCTTCCCTAGCCATACAGTTTACTGTGGAAGGGGGAGAAGTGTGCAGGCTGTCACCCAGCTCACACACGGTAGGGACCATCACGCAGCCTGACAGTCATTGTTAATGCACCAGAGACAGACACATCCAACTGATCCTTCTCAGAAAGGTGAAGCCTGTCAGTGTGTCAGGGTAGCGAGCACAGAGGTGGTCTGACCACCAGCAGCTCTGGTGAACCAGTTTATAAACCCTTGGCTGCATGGGGAGCTCTGCATTTCCCCTCCCAGTCAGAGAATGTGGGTTTGTCCTTGCAGCACAGCCTTTCCAGTTTGCCCCTACTCACTCCTGTGCCTCTGTACGTGCTTCACCCTTGGAAGTTCTCTTTTCCTTCGTGGTCCTGTGGCTGTGAGGAGCTCTGCCTGCTCACAGGCATCTTCTGCCTGCCCTGATGATGTGTCACCGCAGTGGTGCTCGCTGTCCTTGTCCTGGTGTTGGGCACCTTCTCTCGGCTCACTGCTCGGGTCTAGTAGACACTAGATGTCAGCCTCTGTCTCCATCAGGGCTCTCCTGCTGGAGCGGAAGGCAGCTTTCTGTCACTGCTAAGTTTAAACAGATTGCTAGTCAGATGAAGTATTTATTACTGCTGTATTTTAGGTTTGTGTCAGCCTTTTCCAACCCTCATTTTTCATAATGACTTCACTCCCGGATCATTGTATAACTTTATCTTCTCTATGACTGAAGCCTTGGCTCTGTTGTTCCTGTTTTCAAGTGTATTTGATCATTTACCCTGGTGTTAGAAAGATACTTAACTTGTTTTGTGATATTTATATTCTGTCTTGTAATATTGAACACTTAGGAAAAACGTCATGTCTGCATTTTCTGGTTGCAGAAAAAGAGCAGAGCAGCCTGTGCTGAAATGTGACTTTTCCTGACAGTGCTTTGGCTCGAGTTTAGCAGATGGAGATTTAAACAAGCCTTAGAGGTGATCTGCAGAGGAAAGGAACTGACTTGTGTCCTTTTTCATTTCTTTAGGATAGTTACAAAAGGCCTCAGAGGTTCTTAAAGCAAACTGCTTTTTTTTTTTTTCTGTAGCTTTTCCTCTGGAAAGGGAGGTGTCATTAATCTGGAAGATTGGGGTGACTGGAGGTCTATGGATGTGTACACTAAAGCCCTTGGAAAGATACAGCATCTGGGAAGGGTGTGAACTTTTAATCAGTATTGAAAATTGTGGTGTATTTTTAAAAATATTATCTGTTTAATCCTAATACCTAATTAATTCTTGGGGAGAAAAGAGGTTTTAGTGGTGCTGAGTGGTAACTTGTACTCATCTTGACCATGAGAGCTCTCTCAGAGCCATAACCTGTGTGTAGATGTAGCCTTTCTGATATTTTTAAGGTGAAAAAATAAGGAAGGGGGAGGGGCAGTAGGCTTAAAAAATTTCAACCCTAGCCCAAAATTTGCCAGTCTTTTATTTACACAAGAGAAAATTATTTCTAAATGCCCTTTCATCTGCCTTATCACACCCAGCATGAGAGGTTGCTCCCTTCTCTCGCCTCTGTGCAGTCACACACTGAGGCCAGAGCAGGTGATTTACTTGCAAAATCGATATGTTTGATGTTTACTTGTGCCTTGTCTCCATTTTTTTTCTTCTATCAAATACAATTCCATCGACAGTGACAAAGGAGGGGCCCAGAGCAGTCGAGTCTCCGACATGCTGCATCGCTTGGAGACCCTTTGCTGCCTGTGCTGCCCTGAGGCTCCCTCAGTGCCACCAGGGCTGCTCTGCTGGGGGTCTAGTGGGAATTTTAGGCTGTGCCAATGTTAGAAATCATCCTTGAAAAGGACTCAAATCTGTCCTTGAAAAGGACTCAAATCTGTCCTTAAACAAATCTGTCCTCATGCTGTGTGTTATACCAGTGAAATGAAGGTGCAGATGATGTGCTTGAGGGAGGCTGCCTGTGCCCCTGCCCTGAAAACCTCACCTGGGGCAGGCACAGACCTTCCACCCTGCCAGCAGCTGACTGCTGCCACTGTCTGCTGCAGCCAAGGGATGTTTGCACAAAGCAAATCCTGGTTGTCGGAAGATCTCACAGCCCGTGAACCTGCACTAACAAACTTCAGCGCTAATAGAATCAATTCCTTCAGAGCCTTTCAAATAAGGTTAGGGGACTCTTGGTCTTTAAAAGATTCAGAGGGAAAAGGCACAATTCTGGAGATTTAGAGTCTGGTGACCTGAATTAGTGCCATATTTTATAACAGATGTACTTGGGAAAACCAGAAACATGGACCAGTGTTCGTGAGCAGGGCAGAAGCATTGTTAACATATGCACAGTTCAGGACAAAGAGAAATAAAAATAAAGGAGGAGGTATGGTATTTTATGTTAATGGTGAATTAGGCTGCAAAGAAGTAAAGAACAGCATAGACAAAGCAGAATATTTGGGGATTGGAATCACATTAGGGAAATCTGACAGGAGGCCTTGATTTGGGGCTTGCTGGGGAAGTACATCAGCCATCCAGGAGTGGAGCTGGTCGAAATTGAAACCTATGGTGGAAATTGAACTTGGAGAGTTTGATAGACTCAAGGAAGGGGTTGGAAAACCCTTCTGTGAGAACTAGCATGAGAACTGACAGCAAGGACTGCTAATAAACTGTTGTAATTTCACCTGATTAGAGGATGGCAAGTGTAACGTGTACACTGCAGAAGAAGAAAGGGATCTGGGTATTAACTGGCATGTTACCCTGACCTCGGCAGTGCATAAGGCTTTTGAACAAATTTTAAAGGAAAGAATAAGTGGAGTCGTAGAGCTAAATGAAAAATGGGATAAAATGCACACAGATTTATCAGCTGTAGATTGTGCAGGTTAATCTGTTCCCTCTCTTTGATGGGACAACTGATTTCGCAGGCAAGAAAAACGCAACGGATTTTATTTCTAGGAAATTTCGGAAAAGTGCTTCTTATGGTCAAACACCAGCTGTACCAGTTGATCAGGTCATCCCAACTCGAGAAAACAGGTTTTAAAGTTGAGTAGGTGAGGGCTGCTAGGATGCCTGGGGGAGTGCAGGGAACACTAAAAACTTTGGGTTGTTTAGCTCAGCACGGGTGGAGATGGAGGAGAGCTGTGGTTGCTGCCTACAAGTACATTGAGGTGGATGCTTAGAACAGGCAGAGAGCATGGAAGGTGATGGACAGTGCTGGAATGAGTTGACAGTCCTGGGACTGTCCAGGAACATGTCTAGGCAGCAAGGTAACAAAAAGTACTACCTGGCTTTATTTCAGGCAGCTGCTGAAACACCTTCCCAAAAAGAGGGATGGAGGGAAAAAGCTGAGTAGTTCCAGATGGATACTGAGGCATTTTCAAATAAAAATATACAGCAGAGTGGGTGCAGTGTCATGGACAGAAACCGATGACCCAGCAGACCTCTGTCAGCTGTGCATATTGTTTTATATAACATCAGAATTTTCTTTTCCAGGCCTCCCAGGTGCTCCCTGCAGAGGATGCACATGAAGAAGGGGAGCCGATGCAAATTGCACAGAGGTGAGTAGGATAATTTCTGAGTGTGGGGCTCACAGTGATATGGGCTCTTTCACTCTCCCTGGAGTATTTTAGGGTGCAATCCCACTGTGGCTTGCTGCAGGGCTTGCTGGAAAGGCTTCTGCAGCCACTGCTGTTAGATATCCCTCGCTTTGGAGCAGCGTGGGAGAGAGGTGAGGCATAACTGGGGAGAAAGGATCAGTTACTTTATAAGATGTGCAAGTACATCCTTGTGCAAGTTGGAGGACTTGCTCCTTGCCCTCTGTAGCTCCTGTAACATGGTGCAGTACAGCTCTGGGGGTGGGTGGGGGAGCTGAAGGCGAGTTACACCGATGCCATCACGTGTCTATCGGGGAAGGAGCATAGGCAGCATGGTGGAGGGTTTACTGGATTTCTGTGTGTATTTTTATGTTCCTGCCTTACTGCTGAAGAGGAAAGCAGGGAAGAGGAAGCCAGACGGCACTGCCTATCAGCCAAAGATAGAGTGCAGTGCTCCAGAAAAGCCACTTCAGCAGATGACAGGTGTGGGACAAGTCAACATGATTTTCTTCAGATTTAAGCCTACTCCTCTTTCCTTGTTTTTTTTTTTTTCCTTCTCCTTCCTGTGGGATGCAATTCTCAAGCAAAGACTGTGGAGAAGAAGGACAAATGGGAGAGGATTTAGGGAGCAAGTTACAAGAGAGGCCAGATAATGTCATGTTTTTAATTTGCTGGGTTTTATAATTTAAACCTGCTTTGGAACAAAACTGCCAACTTTTCTCTGATCTAACAGCATTTGGCCTGAACAGTTATTATCAATATGCAGAGTATGAAAATCCCTCTTGCTTGCACCTTTCTAACAAGCTTAAAACCTGCCTTGGGGAGCAGGAGGAACCTGCAGCTGCCACTGCTGCTGAGGCTGATGAGTTTGTGACAGCTGAGGTCTGAGCTTGCGTAGAAGGCAGCGAGGTGTGTGCTCTGCAGCGCTGGCCTCCCGCCTGCTTAGGGCAGGAGAGACCAGGATATGGAGGATATAGAAAGAGAGGGACCTCCTTCCTTTGGTGTAGCTGATGGGGTTAGTCTGGGACATTCCCCAAGCCACCCTGGAGCTGCCTGCCTTGGGGTGGGATGCACCTGGTTTCAGCGCTCCCTCCTCGGGCAGCTGGAACATCTGCAGGAAAGCAAGAAATGGCTGCAGTCTTTGCAGTTCTGTGCACATTAAGCGTTGCCATCTGGCTCCTGGTAATTTGCCAGCACAGGCCTCTCTCGGGTAGGGCTCAGGCACCCTGACTGGCTGGCCTCAGCCTCACTTAATAGGAAAACACGGCTCTGAGCTGTCTGGAGGGAGTGGAGCAGTTTAGGAAGTGCCAGCCCTGGGAAGAGGCTGCTTTGCTTTCTGTGGGCCACTCTCCCTGCTTGTTTTACTCTTTGTATGGAGCATGGAAGATTGGGGTTTTAATAAATGATTATAGGCTTTGTTACCAAGAGATAGTTGGTGTAGCAAGAAATGTGGTTTGACTTCAAATTGATTAGCCCATTTTATAAATGTCATAGCAAGTTGTTTTGTGTGAGTTCTTTTGAAGAGAGCCCTGATGTTAGACACAGAGTAAAACATGCTCAGCCTGGATTCATAACAAATGCTTTGAGATGCTTTATTTAGAGAGAAAAGCCACTTGTGATTTCCTATCAGAATTTTGTTATTTATCATAAATCAGCAGTGGCTGTTCTCTCCTCTCTAAGGCCTGTGGTTGAGCTTAATAAATCTTCTGTTTGTCAGTGCGGGGATTCATGTTTTTAAAGTGTGTTCTTGCATACTTGATCAGACTAATCAGAAAGCCACGCAAGGCGTGGAGTGTATCAGCATGGGTGCTAGACTTCCTCAGCAATGCCTGCCTGGTTCGGAAAGACATTGTGCAGTGAGGGGGGAGGAAAAAAAAAGGAGAAATCCGAAGGTCAAAATGAGAGGAGCGATGCCCGGTGCTGCTCCAAGGAACCACCACCCTAATGCTGTAAGGATTTTGCTGCAAGGAAAATGCCTTGTGTCACATCCGTGCTGCTTCTGGCTGCCGTGCACAGGGATAAGGGAGAAAATGAACAGTGTGAGGAGGGAGAGGATAATGTGGGATAAAGCAGGTCTGTCTTTCCTCTGTGAGGATTTCCTTCCCCAGGCAAAAAGAGGCACAGTGCTGCTACCTGCACAACTCCCAAGTCTTCTCCCACAGAGAGTCACACAGTTGTTGTGAGCAGGTAGTTTTGCTCCCCTGACAAGAGATAGTGACCCTTTCTGCCTTTTTGTCAAGGGTTTCTAGAAGAAAAAAATGTTCCCTTTGGGGTGTTTGCTTAGGATGGCATTTTAGATCCATATTTTCCTGTTATCCTGGTCATTTCTGGCTGTCAGATTCGTACTGACCACTTGGAAATTATGGCATTGTCTGCTGTTCTGAACTGCGTGAGACAGGCAGGTGTGGCTCTCACACTGGAGATTCATATTATATTTATATTTTGAACAGCATCTCCACGATGACCCCACTTGGCAGTAAAAGGAGCCCAGATATTGCCACAGAAAATTCTGCTGAAGAAGAGATCTCTGTTTGCCCAGGTAAAAGGCACTTGAGAATGTTATGAATTTTGTACCGAAAGTTGCACACTTATGGAATTCAGAGGAAAGACGAGAATTTTCAAGTTACTTGAAGAAAAAGGGAAAGATTTCTTTCCCTTCTCCATTTGTCAGGGCTAAAATTATCCAGGTAATGTAGTTTGATCCCCTAGTTTTGGACCCATTTCCTCTAAAACAATTCTGTGACAGGGTTTGTTGGGGACTTGCTGCTGAAGAGGCATGAGGATGTGCATCAGCATGGAGGGCTCACTCAAAACAAGGTGTCAGGAGTGGTCTCTGCATTGCAATCAGATTTTCAGATTTTTCAGTGTCAAGATAATGTGCAAAGCGTGAGAGCTGAAATAATTTCTGGCTTGCATTAATTAAACATGTTTTGGACCAGCGACTTTTTCTTCCTCAGTCTCTCCTACCATGTTTGAGGTTTTCCAGTCCAGTGTTTTAAGTGAGAAAATTAATGAAGGGACTGTTCCTGTTCACGAGCAGCCATAACAGGAGAGGTCATGGTGGTGCTTGGTGGCATATTTTGTTGCTAAGGAAGATGTGGAGGTCTAAAGATGGTGCAACTGCAAGGCAGACCACAGAATGGGAGCTCTGCTTGTCTTGATGCGAGAGCAGCTCTATTCTTGCTTTGTCTCCATCCCAGCAAGTGTCCCACGCACTTTCCTTGTGTCTAATCTCACTCCCCATGAAGCTGCAAAGCTGTGGTGGCTTTGTCCTCACACCACCATGCTGTGACTTTAACCCCTCATCTGGCTGTGTTGTTGCACATTGTCTGATAACATTTGTGGCAAGTCTAAAAAATGTTTTGAAACTGTGAAAACTGTGTGAAGAAGCGTTAAGGGCTAAGTTACATCAGGAAGTGAGGAGGTAGTTTGGGGGCTGCAAACCTGTGCTGACATGAGGGTGTTTTTCTGCAGAGACACAGACGAGCCCATTGGAAGCTGTTGAGGAGGAGAGAGGAGAGCTCTGCTCAGACAGCAGAGATGCACCTATGCAGGTAAAAGAGCTGGAAGTTTGGGAAGGGTTCTGTTTCCAGTCCTACCTTCTAGACCCTGGTTCAGCTGAGCTGTGCTGGCATTTCCCCTTGGGTAGCTGGGAGCTTGGACTTCTGCTATTTGGATCCTCAATAAACAGTTCCCACTTTGCTTTTCTCTGCTGCTTCATATCTCCAATCCCTTTTGGCTGGGAACTGCATGCAGCTGCTTGGAGCCTTTCAGTCCTATAGCTGGAGAGCTGTTATCAATTCCAGCCCATTCTTTTGTACCCTTACACTGCTGTGCTGGAGGATGCCATCAGCGTGGGTGGCAGGGCTGTTGCTTGCCCGTGCTCAGGGGTGCAGTGCTGTGATGCTCAGTGATGCAGAGGGACCCCAGGAGCTGTGAGGGGTGTCCTAGGAAACCTCAGTCACTCTTGTTGTGACGTGCTTTTCCCTGTTACAATCCTCTGAATTCCAGTGTTTGCTCTCCAACAGACCATCTTCAAAAGGCTAAGAAGAGAGCTTCACCCAAAGACTGGACTGGGATAAAGATGTCCTTGAAGTGTTGAGGGCTGGTGGTGGTTTGCAGGCCAAGCAAAGTGTCCTGAGCCGGGAATGTTGCTTTCTGTGCAGTAATAGTTGATAGCAATAGTAATTCAGTGGCAGGGCCATCCTCTTACCTCTCACTGCAGATGTGCTCTGTGTGCAGTTCCTTTCCTGCATTGTCACACCTGCACAGCAATTGCTTTGCAGCTGTCACTGTACCAACACCTGACTTCAGTTCCTGCTTCTGATAAAACTCCCTTTGTCTATTAATTTAGAGAGCGATATCAAAGGGGTTGCCAAGTACTCCTCTGGCAGGGTACATGGATACAGAATCGTACAGCTCTTGACAAGAGGACTCATTTGTGGAAAGCTCATTCTGGGAGTTTGCAGCTTGTACAACATGTCTGCAGCTCCTCATTCTCACAGGCCTCTTAATAAACCATCTTCTGCTCTCGCGTGCCTTTCATTCTGCAGGTATCTCCAAGCACTGCTCAGTCAATTAGGGACTGCAGTAGGGAGAGTGTTGATCCTGGGCTGGCCACCGAAGCACGTTTGTGACCCATTTGGCTGTGGCCAGGACTCTGTCCTGTCCCTCGTGCTCTGCAGAAGGTGCCCTGGGTCTCACACCTCTGCCTGGATGGCACAAGGTGATCAGCAAAGTGGTGGGGAGCAGGTTCCTAGGGATTGTTTGACAACATTATGGCTGGCAGCAGGTCCTGGTCCGGAGCCCGCAGCCCTCCAGGAAGACAGCAGAAACAGCTACCATGGCATCAGCAGTTTGCATGAGCTGAGCCTAGACCACTGGGATTGGCTTCTTCCTAGCAGATGCTGAGCCAGGACACAGGAGTCTTGTTGTTGAGCTCAGCCTCTAGCATTGCTTTTGGCTGGCTGTTGGCTGCAAGTACTACATCTTGTAGGCAATTTCCTCTGCTAAAGAGCAGAGGCAACTGTCTCTGCCTCTGACAGGGGTGATTGGTTCTGCAGTTGAGGTTTTCCAGACTGTTACAGCAAGGTTTTGTACAAGCAGTTTTGGAACTGTGGTGTCTTTTGTTACAGAATGTTGCATTTCCATTTAAAATTAGTAATTTACCATCGAATGTAGGCGGGCAGGGTGTATAGAACCAGTGATCTCCTAAGATTGCTTTAAAAAAGGCAGCTAGAAGGAGCAGTGCCTGCTGCTTTTCCCATCATATTTTTTACGTGTGTTGTCTGACTGGGATAGCGCAGGTTTGATTTGATCATTCATATTTGACACATCTTGTTTTTTATGGCTCTTGTGTGTGACGCCCCACAGTGAGGACTTCACACGATGCAGTGACACTGAGATGTGAGAGAGGGGTACGAGCGCTAATGCTGTAAGTGATGTACTTCAGCAGCTTGTATTCGTCTGGAGGAACTCTTGTGGCAACTCCTCCACGGAAATCCAGGGCAGAGAGCCTCCCTGGGAATGAAAGAGATGTTCCTGGGGCTTGGTGCTGTAGCTGTAGCTGGTATCTGGGAGAAATGCATTCCATGAGTCGGAATCTCAGTTTAAGGCCCAGTCCTGCAATTTTTGACATAGCTCCTCGGAGTCAACAAAAACAACCTCCTTCCCTTTAGGACATAAACCCCAGAATCAGATCCCAATTTGGGAAAGGAAGTAATAAACCGAGTAATACGACAAAGCGCTCCAGTGGCATGGAGCATCTTGGCTGACCCCAATTACTGCTTCCCTGAAATGATACTGTTGGAGGAAAGCAGACAGCAGTTTTGCTGCACACTGTCTACATGTCACTGCTTAGCTTTAAACAGAAACCCCTTCCCTGTTATTTTCCTATAGGTTTTTTCTACACGGGTAATATTTAAGTAGCTTTTTTTAATCATTGCAGGGAGGGAAAGGTTCTTTCTTAAATGTGAAAAAATCTTGCAGCAAGCCTGACTAGGCAGAGATGTAGTTATGAGTGAGATGGCTGCAGTCTGCTGCATTTGGGAATGTCAGTAGCATAGGGAGCAGGCTAGATCTCCGTGGGTGGGTAGTGGAACACCTTTGCAGCTGTGTGACCAATGCAAAAAGAGGGTGTCAGTAAGTGGTAATGGCACCCTGAGAACATACACGAGCTGTGACATTCTGCCCTGGCAAAAAGCCTCCGCTGGTAATTTTGTGACACGGATTTTCAATGGTATTGCCTCTCTCCTTGATCGGTGTCCCCTCTGATGATTGCTCCAGCCACCTCCTCTACAGAGGAGGAGCTTCCAGTGATCTCTCCTTGCTCCCTAAGACCACAGCAGCCTCCTTTCATCCTGGGGGAAGCTGTGTTCCCAGACAGTGCTGCCTGTGTGGCGTGGATCGTGTCCAGAAACTGATGAGCACAAGTCAGGTGTTGAACTCTTGCTTTGCCCCATGAATTTTCCATCAGTTTCGCTTCTGAGCTTTCCTGATTAATGGAAGCCTTACCATTTTTCCACGGTAGTACAGGTGATGTTTGCCTTAAACGGTGTGCATGGCTGTGCAGAGAGGTTTCACCATGATTCAGAAGGACATGTTGCCTTTGCAAGAAGAATTAGTTGTTAGTGCAGCGCCGTTTACTCAGCCAGTGGTCTTATTTCTGACCCCTGTGTGATGGAGGAAGAATAAAACTTTCCAAGAAAAACTGAGTCTGTGGCAGGGTGAGTAGCTACCAGACAGCATGGAGCTCTGCACCTAGCAAAAAAAGAGAAACATCACTATCTGGCTAATTTTTCTTCTTCTTCTTCTTCCTTAGGTTGGTGGAGATGAAGATGCTGGTGGGACTGTGTCCAAGCGCAGTCCTACAGCTGCTGCCCATGTGTCGTGCCCGCTGTGTGATCACAGCTTTCCAGCTGCAGAGATCGAGCTCCATGCCATGTACTGCAACGGCATCGTGGGAGCAGAGGCTGGCAGGGACACTCCAGGTCTGCCAAGTGCTACTTGCAAGTGTTTGCTCCTTGTGCTCGTCCCCCTTCCCTACTGTTACTTGGCAGACAGGTGCTGCAGTCTTGTTCTTCTTGGGATATTTGGTGCATGACGTGTGGGGAGGTTTGCTCTGCCTTATTCTGTCTCCACGCTGTTCAGGAGAGTGTTATTCAGAGGCTCTGGTGTTTCCAGCACTTCCTGTACAGAGACATCTCTGATTGACTTCGCACAACAATTCACCACATTATCAGCTCCTGAATATTGCCCCAGGATCTTGTCCTGGATGCTTCAAGCAGTTCTCATAAGACGTGTCTATTGTGTGTTTTGTTGAGGACCTGCAGAGAATGTGGCAGTGATAGGAAGTGGAAGTCTTGTGTCCTTCAGGGCTCTTGAGAAGGAAAAATGTTCTGTACCACTCCAAGCATGGCCTGTGCTCTGCATGGAGTCTGACATTTGTATGTACTAAAATGGCTTGTTCGGGTGGCAGAGATTGCAGAAAAGTTTCCCTCTTGTTCCACTAAAATTGCAAAATGATAACTATCGATCTGGGAGTGTGGATTTTTCTCCTTCATTTGAAGAGTGAGGTGTAGAAGCACGGTCAGAATGCCTGTATTAATCCTCTTTGCAGTCTTTTTTATATCAGGTTTCCATAGCCAACCTTTGTAGAGCTTAAGTGAACAAATACACTGGTTGGTTATCAACATATTCAGTAAGTTATGTTTTAGCTGCTGCTTGAAATGTAAAACTTGTGTTAGCACAATGTCAGGTAATATCAAAGTAGTAGCTTGTAATAAGATTAACTTTTCAGGTTGTGAATATATAATTTTCAGTTACATTCTGGGTTATTACGTGCAACCTAAATCTATGATGTTTAAACAATTTGAGCAAATCAGAGCTAGTACAAGAACCGTAACTTCTGCATTCCTCTAGCAGGAGGAAGTTTCACCATGTAATCTTAATGCAGAGTTGATGTAGTTCCTGAACAAGGTCCCTGTTATACTAAATCTTTGGGGATGTGACATGGGTCCTGTCAAGATAACAGGAGCCAGAGTAGTGGCTGATACTGGCTGGTGCTTAATTTTGGTGGGAAGTTCTCTCTGTAGGCACAGCCCTGCTACTAATGCAAAGCATTTGGCTCAGGCAAATCACAAATTATCACAGTTCTATCCTCAACACTGATAAAGGTGTTATCCATGCTACAAAATGGAGCAGAATTTTTAGTATGCCTTTTAGCAGGAATGTCTTTGGCCCTGTGGTATTTGGGTCCCTGGTGTGGCTGGACTGTGAGCATTTCCATTGATCCTGGGGAATCCTGACTGTGATCAAGAAAAAGCTTTGAATTCTTTGGCAGTGCGAGGGAATTTGTTCTTCCCTTTGGTGTTGGCTTTCAGCAGGACAGAGTTCAAGGCTGGCCTCTCCACTCTGCTCCAGACTGGTTTCCTTGGGGATGTTTGTAAGGGTAGTTATTTTGGAATTGCTACTCTGCTGTTCTGGCTTGTTCAGAATAATCCCCCCATAAGAAAACCAGCCTGGAATAAAAGGGATTTTGCTCTGCAATAATGGCTGTAAGCAGAGCAATGGGTTTGGGACAAAAATCACAATAATTTGGGTTTTCTATTGCCAGCTATTCTGGTATTTTCCCTGTAGAGACCAGGCTCTATTATCCATAGCAGTCTATGACACCTGTGTTGTTTGCACCCAGACTCTTTGAAGGACCATGGGCTTCCAGGGCTTGGGCAGAATCCTGTCCTTGCTTGTGGGACTCTGGGTCACAGGGCATCTTGGGCCAGTTCCCAGCATCTGTTGGAAGGCAAGAGTCACCCAGGAGGGTCTCAGCTGATGGGCTGATCATTGGATTTTGGGTTGAATAGGCAGGGGGGATGTTCAGCTCTGAGCAGAGGCCACACAGTAGCCTGGCACAGCTGTGCAGGTACAAAAGGACTCTGTTTCCAGGATTGTTACCTTGGCATCCATTGCTAGCACAAAATCCACAGGTAAAGCTAATGCATGGGGAGAAAAAAAGAGGTGAGAGAATTGTCTTCTGAGGCAAATGCCAGCTCCTGTGTGGGTCCAGAAGCTGTTCTGTACTGCTGCAGCACTGTGTGCTCTTGGCTGGCTGCTGGCTTCCTCAAGAGCACAGCAACAACCTCGTGTGAGAAGAAATCAGTTCACTACTCTAAGCCATGTCCTGATCTGTTAAGAAAAGACTGCTTCAATTTTCCTTTGGTGCACTGGGTCAGGGGTTCCTGGTCTGTCTTCAGATTTATTAATTGGACTTACTCCTGATGTCTCAAGAATTGCAGATTATGCAGTTCTGCAAACTACAGCTGTCAGTGGTTTTCATTTTAATATTACAAAAGGATGGGTTCTTGCTGGTTTTACTTCTCTTCTTCCCTCTTCTAATCATGCACCAAAGTCTCTTGGTGTTAGGTCTCGGGAGACCAGCTCAGCCTGGCTGATATCTAAGGACAGATTTTCAAATGAGTTAGCTGGGCAAGATGAGTTACAGTCACTTTCCCTACACACATGGACACCCTGGCTGGATGCCCAGACCACCAAACACCTGGGCAGTATGAAAATCTGGTCATGAATTTCCATTTTCCTATGATCTGAGTAAATAAAAAAGAAGAGCCTGCTGTTGTGTTAGCCCCTGTACCAGGCTGGGGAAGGTTCAGGTCCTGGGTTTCCAGCTCAGTGACTGGTGTTAATTCCAAACGAACAAGTGGATCTGTGGAAGTGCTGTGCCAGCTCCCTCTTTCTTCATGCACTCCACTGAAGGGCTCACTTGTGTGAGAGGGGCTGTGTGAGAGGGCTCTGCTGGAGCCACCATATCCATCGCCTGCTGCTGCTGCCAACGCAGGAATCTGCTGGTTTCACCCTGGAAGCTAGTCTTGGCTGCTACTGAGTGCAGCAAATACTCTCAAGCTTTGTGACATACTTGATGCCTCTTACCCTCCATCTACATGCATCCGACATCTCGTTTCCCAAGTGAGCTCAGGGAGATGAGGATTTGGTATGTCCCTTCCTCCCAAAGGCTCAAATGCAGTGTGATGCAGCTGTCAGTCTTCAGCAGCAGCACTGGTGTTGTTAAAAAGCTCCTGACATCAGTAGAAGTGGCACTAATACAGCAGAAAGAGTAAGGGAATAGGTGTAGAGGAAGCTGGATGGCTTCTGAGAAGGGACAAGATGCCGTGAGCTGGACAGTAAAAGATCCTGCACAGAAGTGGCACAGCTGGCAATCAGCACAGGGAGGAAGCTGGTGGGCCAAGCAGCAAGGTGAGGAGCTCAGTGGCTCTGGCCTTGCAGCCCCAGGAGGTGCCTGAGCTGGGCTGATAGTGGGGCCGTGCTGGGGAGGGTTTGCTCCTCTCCCCCAGGGTGCACGTTGAAACCAAACAGGCCAAGGATGACTTGTCAACCAGAAGAAATGCCAAGTGAGGGAAAAGGTGGTTGTTGGACTACGGAGCATGTCTGACCCAGCAAAGAGCATTGCATTTGGGAGAGTTACAAGGCTCCTGTCACACAGCAGGTCAGCACTGCTCTGTGGTGGGGATTTTCCCTGCGGCAAGTCTTTTCCTGTATTCTGAACTACCTTCTTGTGGGTGACTGAAGTGTTTTGGCAGGGGTCGTGCCTCACCAGCTGGCCCTGTTCTCTCTCCTGCGCTGCTTCTTCCAGCAACACAGCTGAGGGTCTCCCCCTGGGCAGCTGCAGAGCTAGTCCCAGACATCTCTAATGGGCCCATTATGCCAGATGTGTTCACTGCCTTTGGAAGAAAATAGAACTGATTAACACCTGAGCTGGTGCACAAGGCTCCCGAGACGGTGTTAAAAGAATATTAACAAGCGCACGCTGGTTTGGAGAGCAGCTCTCACCATGCTGTCAAACACATGTGTTGGTTGGGTTCTTGGGAGGCTGGGTGGCCTGGGGGGTGGCCATCGTTACCAGCCGTCCTAGTCAGGCTGCCACTTTGAATCTGGGCCAGGCTATGTTAAAGAGAGACGTTTTCTTCAGTTCCTGTGAGAGATGAGCTGTTGGTATCAGTCATCGCCTACGAGACAATACCCACATCCTAGGAAACGCTCGAGCTTGTTTCTCCAGTGTGGTTGTCTCCTGTCAGCCCCAACAGCTCCTGAGCACCTTGCAGTGCATTGCTGGTTGTGGCTGCAGATCAGTGATTGCTGCTAAGGGAAAGGCTGTGTTGCATTGGATAGATATTGGGGTTGCCCAACACTTTGGAAATGGGGTTTAGCTAAAACTCAGAAGAATTCCCTTTATTCTGCACAAAATTTTGTGCGTTGCTTTCTTTATCACAGATGACGTGCCAACAAAAACAGGTTTGTTGTGCCTATACCTTGGATTCAGACCTTTTCTAATGTCAGTATGGGAAGCAGCGTCACCGAGCCGTAAAACAGCTCCCTACATTGTCCCCTTAGCCAGCGTGCCTGAGAGCGCTTCCTGTGACATCTGTTTTGGAGCTGGAGTCTTGAACGTCCCTGGTGAAGCAAGCTAAGCTATCTGAAATGTTCCCTGAGGATCTTTGCTGGTGGTATGTCAACAGGAATACGCTGAGAGGAATTCGACTGAAAGGGACAACGCTCCAACATGCTCCCTGCAGATGCCTGCAGAGCCAGTTGGGAAGGGCTGCTTGGGCTTGCCGAGGGAACAGAAATTTTTGGACCCATCATCAGCTGCTCAGCTGGGATCTCCTTTGCTACCCACATGTATTGGAGCTGCTGGAGAGCAGCACTGCTCCTAGTAGAGATCGTCATGCAGGGGACCCCCAGAGCTGTATGTGGACAATAGCACTGGTCACCCTGGTTCATATGGGCCGTGGGAAAGCGACGACTGCGGGGCTAATTGTTGTAACCTTCCCTTTCCGGTGTGAGCTGTGCCCTCCCCTGCAAGGCTCTCCCTGCCACATCAGCAGAAGGGCCGGTGCCTCTGCG
This sequence comes from Chiroxiphia lanceolata, assembly GCF_009829145.1. Lineage (NCBI taxonomy): Eukaryota > Metazoa > Chordata > Aves > Passeriformes > Pipridae > Chiroxiphia > Chiroxiphia lanceolata. Next base: position 10,851,164 of record NC_045651.1, read on the forward strand.
CAGCCCCTGCCTCAGCTCACCATGTCCCCGAGCTCACAGCTGCCACAGTCCCTCCCTGCAGCAGACACGGGAGCCTGGATTGGCAGGGAGTGGTGCTGTGCTGCTGGAGCAGCTGGATAACGCTTCTCCCGGGCTATCGCGCTGCTGCGCGTCAGCTTTAAAGTTCCTGTAAACTACATACTGTCGATCCAGCTGTTTCTGGCTGAAGACAAGTTAGGTGTGAAATGTTTAGCTGGCTTCCAAGTGTGGGAAAGATACATTCTTCAGTATCCCTGAGGGGAAAAAGGGAGACTTGGTCAGCAACCTGTTCTTCAGGAAAGAAGACTCTGCTGGTCCCAGTCCGGTGTTTGCCTCTACCATCACTTGTGCTGCAGCCCTGAGTGAAAGCAATGAAAACTTGTTGCAGTTGGGCATGGTGTAGGGGTGGTTTTGGGGTGGACAGTAGTACCCTCTCTGTTAACCCTTTTTGTTTTTCCTCCAGTGCTCACCCGGCGTCAGAGAGAGGCAAGAAATAAAGCTGCCAGTGGTGAAGGCAGCCCTTCATCCTTAGACATTGACAAGTAAGTAGGTATGCTTGCCTTCTCCAAGATTGTTTCCATGCTTCCATTCTAGCTAGACTGTGGATGTCTTTATTCCTGTACAAATGCTGGCCGTTGGCTTTATAGCAGTGTTTCCCTAAGAAATTGCCTTCTGTCAGTGGCTCTTGTTGCAGTGCTGGCTATATTTAAACTGAAGCAAGAGGAATTTGCTGTTCTCAGATTGTTTATTTTTGCACTGATTTCCTTTCAGCCCAATCCATGGTGGGTCAGGGGCGTGTGGCTGCTGGGGTGGAGCTGTAGCTAAAAGGGTGCTAACTCAGCTGGTTTCTAATGGGAGATCTGAGCTTGGTAACCCCAGGAAAAGAAGAGGCCAGGACATGGAGGCTGTCAACATGGCACCTGTAGTGATATTCTTAATTAAATTAGACTTTCAGAATAGCAGTGGCTTTGTTTAATCTCTTTCCATGCAGCCCCTCCTCCTGCCACCCACACAAAGCATCATAAGAGAGGATCTGACAGTAAAATCCTTGCTATGGAAGCAATTTTGCTGCTACAAACAGTGGATGGCAACATCACTAATGGAATTAGGCTAATTATAGAGAGGACAGCTTCTGTTTAGACACATTATCTGGGTAATCAGCACTGACTGGAAAGAAAATACGGGAAAAGTACTGCAGAGTTTTGCTCGATGGGGGCTCTCCATATGCATTTTAGAGCCTGGGGTGTTTCACTAAGAGAGTACCACTATCAAACTGAACTCAATGCTACTGGGGCTGGTCCCTGGGGGCTTTGTCTCTTCTTGGAGATGGTCCATTCCTGAATTCATTCTGAAGAGCCAGTGTCCTCTCCTGCACGGTTCAGTCCCTGCAGACCATGGTTCCCTGGTGTGGAAGCAAGTGTAGCTGTGTAAATCCATGCCTGACCTTCTTCTCCTTTCACCCAGCATGATTTTCTTCCCAAGGACACTCGGTTGTCCTGCATGAGCCTGGGCATCTTCTACTCAAATGAGGGGATTTGAGGAACAGGCCAGCCCCCCAGCAGGAGCACGTGCTCTGCAATTCCTCTCCCTGCATGGCATGATGTAAAATGGAGACAGTGCAGAGAAAGACTTGATTTACTAGTCAGACAAGTTCATCCAGCCCTGGTAAAATGTCTCTCTGATTTAACACACTTGGTTTGCTTTTCAGGCAGAATTTAGCTCCCCTTTGCAAAGCCCGTGCACTTCATTTCTGTAGATTTTGACAGGGTGCTTTATGTCTGGGGAGAAATCAGTGGTGTTTGAGATAGTTAGATGAACAGATTTGATTACTGTCCCGCTGCTGCAGCAGCAGGATACAGAGGAACAAGCAGGGAAAACTGATAATCACTCAGTCTTTGCGATTGGTGCTGGCCCGACCCCACTGAGCAAGACTGGATTTGGTGACACGTCTTCTCCGTGGCGTGGCCTGGAGGAGGAAAGTCACCGCTGGTGTCTGGGAGCCCAGTGCAGGGTGAATCCTAATGCAGTGCTCTGTCCTTTGCTGCCTGGCAGGTGTGAGAAGTGCTACCTCTGTAAGTCACTGGTGCCACTGCTGCAGTATCAGAGGCACGTGGACAGCTGCCTTCAGGCTGCTAGGCAAGCTCAGGGAACCAGGAGGCTGCGAAGAGCCAAGGTGAGGGGCGACCCTGCATACCGTCTCCTTTGCTTTGCGCTGGGTATGGGGCTGGCTTGGCAGCAGGAGCTGCTTCCCTGGTTGATGGGGATAAGCTGACCTGATGTAGGATTGCCTGTCCCTGTGGGCCACTGTGGGCAGAGAACTCATTGCCCTCCTTCCTGCTATGCTCGGTGAGAGCACGGACTGGTCCCAGGGGTGAGCTAATCCAGCAGAGCTGCCAGTAACCTCTCCAGTGGGCAGATAGCCAGGGCTGTCCTGCTGCCAGCCAGTGTGCCTCAATCCTGCAGCCTTCCTCAGCTGAATGTCGATGGAGTGGGGGGCACCGCCAGGATGACAAGCCTATCTGAGTCCATCCACAAGCCTATCCTTTTCCACGGGGGGAGGCTTCAGAGACAGAGCAGGGGGAATTGTGCTGGGAGCAAACCACAGCATCCCTGGAGAATTGTGGGGGAGCGAGTGCAGTGGAGGTGTGTGGGGTGTGGGGAATGTGCCTCGGTAGAGGAGGTGGGAGGCAGGAGTGTGGGTGGCAGCTGGCTCACAGTCAGGTGTTGGCCCCCACTGTGCTTTTCCCTGCTCGCAGCGGTCCCGGGGGAGCACAGAGAGGGTCCTTCCAAGGCCTTCCTGCTGGTTTCTGCAGGCAAAGCCCTAGTGCTGCAGCTTTGCCTGTGCTCAGAAATGTGATTCACGGCATGAAGATGCAACATGATGTCTTAGTTTTGTATAATCCCTTAAATCCATCACAGGCCTCAGCCCTTTGGGGATTCAGATGCAAATGATGAGATTTCTGGTTGATGATTTTGGCTGGGATACAGCCAAGCGCTGTGTGGTTCAGAGTACTGCAGGGCACGGCTGCTCCTGCATGTGACTGGCTCTGTGGGGGCTGTTTGACTCTGTCCCTGTGCTGGCTGGTGTGCAGGTCCTGCATGCAGGAAAGATGCTGGAGCCAGGTGGCTCTTTGGGGTTGGCTTGGCAAGGCTCTGTGTTACCTCTGGCCCTGCCTTGTGCTGAGGTGGCAGCTCAGGTGGCAGCTCACTGGGGGAATAGGTCACGACTGGGCATGGGATGGGCCATTGGAAAGCTTCCTAGTGGCTCTGTTGGGCTTGTGGATTTTTGCCATGGCTCATTTTGGGGTGCTTTGCAGCTCCAACCCACAGCTGGGACACCAGTGCCTTCTAGAGCCGTTTTGGGGGCAGAGAGCAGCCAGAAGAGGAGACTTTGCTGGGCCAATGAGGGTCAAAGCAGCCAGCCCAAGTGGTCTTCCCTTAGCCTGTGTGACCAGCGTGGCTGCATCTTCTCTGGTGCTGAGAGGGGGTACAAGAGGTGCATTCCTCATCTGGCTCTGCCCTGAAGGAAGGCCCTTCCCTCCAGCGCCAAGCCTTGGTGCCCTCAGACAGACTGGGATGAACCTGCCCTTGGAGGCACAGTTCTGGAGGATGTGTCCTAGCTGTGGCAGAGCCCCTGGTGCCCCCATTTCTGTTACAGCACTGTGCTCACCAGCTGGGCTTGGGGTTGGCTTCCTGCACCCTGGCCTCCCTCCTTGCTGGGTTTTTCTTAATTAACTGCTTTCATCTGCCTCTGCTTGAGCACTAGCTGGGCTGGACACAGAACAGAGCCCTTCCTGTGGGTGGCTGGAGGCCCTGGACATTCAACATTCCCTCTTGTGCCCAGCCTGAGGGGGAACTTGTGTCCACAGGGCTATGGGGTTCCCTTGTGGCAGTGCTATGATGGTGGCTGTCCTCTCCTTGGCAGGACACCGGAAAGCGGGAGAGGGGCCTCCTCAGGATGCTGGAGCTCTCGGAGAGCAAGTCTGAAGGTGGGAAACTGCTTAAACTGCTTTTTGTGCCTGCCTGGCTGGGTCAGGAGTGTCCTTTTCCCAGTTCTCCCCTTTTCGTCCTGGCTTGGCCTAGGCTGTTCTGGCAGAGCAAATTCTCCTTGGAAGGGCCTGTGCTTCCTGAGCAGAGCAGGAGGCTGTGAGCTTAGCTGGCTGTCAGCATTCCCCAGTACACATCCCTGCTTGTGCCCATTGGACCTGTGCCCACAGGACCTGTGCCAGCACCCAGAGCCCTTGCGGGGATGGGGTATGCTCTGAGCAGTGGCACCGAGACATGTTCAGCTTCCTGGGGGATGTGGGAGACTGGTCTTCCCTGCAGGGATCCAAGGACAATAGGAAAAAGGTGGGGAGTGGTGCTCTCAGCAGCACCTGTGGCTCACACAGGAGGGCTGATGTGTGCTCTTGTTGCAGGTGCTGACGTGGAGACCCCCCTCACTGGATTAGGAGACCAACAGTCCCCTCCCGCACTCTCAGCTGGAGCCAGTGGGGAGCCAGCAGCAGACAGCCCCTTCTCCCTTCAGCACCTTTCTTTCCACGTCTCCCCCGCGAAACCCGGCGTCTCCTCAGAAGCCATGGACGGTGTGATGGACTCGGAGCCGCGCGTGGCTCTCCGTGCAGGCAGCCAGCAACAGACCAAAGGCTGCCGCCGGAGAAGGCACAAATTCTGAGGCTGGCGATGTGGCAGGGACCCCCAGCAGCTCCCCGTGCCCCAGCAAGGGTCTCCTTGGCACCGTACCCCTGCTTCACCTGCAGCCTTTGTCTCCCACCCCCTTTTTGTATGTTTTATACGACCTGTGCGGGGAGTACCGGGTGGAGAAGCGACTGTGTGTTTTATAGGTGCCTGTGCAGCTTGGCTCTCTGTTACAGAAATGGAAATATATTTATGTATGTTTTTATGAAACTGCAGCACCACGGCGGAGCTGTGCTGGCTTTCTCTGGGGAATGGGAGGGCGCTGGAGGGAGGAGAGGAGGAGCAGCAGACGGTGGGTCCCAAATCATGCTTCCCCAGGCCTGTCCTGGGGTGGAGAGGGTGGTGGGGGCTCAGAGACCCCTGGGCAGGGACCTGCAGTGCCCCCTGCTCCACACAGCAACACAGCAGTGCCATTCCCAGCCGGGAGCAGCGGAGGGCACCTTGGTGCCAGCTGACAGCCGCAGTCAGCGGATGTGGGGACCAGAGGAGCCACGGCCGCGGTGTCCCCGTGTCCTTGGTGCCTTCCCTGTCCCCAGGTGGCTCGGCCGTGCTCCCGCTCGCCGGGACAGCGCGGATCTGCCTGCCGGATCTGCCAGCGCGGACCGGGCCGTGGAGGGACCTGCTCCCCGGGAGCATCCTCACCGGGAACAGGGGCGAGGGGGACTGTGCTGCCTAATTAACGGGACGAGCTGATGCGGAGCTAATTAAACCCCGGGCTTCCACCAGCGCTGCCGCCCGGCCGGGCGCGGGGAGCGGCCCCTCCCGCGGGGGGGCCCGAGCGCCGCCACCCATTGGCCGCGGCGGGCCCGGCCTGCGGCGGGCCGGCCAATGGCGGGGCGGGGTGGGGCTGTTGCCAAGGGGACGGCAGCGGCAACGGTCCCCCCGCGCCCCCACCGGCCCCGCCGCCAACGGTCCCGCACCGGCCCCACACCGGCCCCGGCCCCCACGGGCTTAACACCGGCCCCGGCCCCGCCCCGGCCCCCACGGGCTTAACACCGGCCCCCACGGGCTTAACATCGGCCCCGGCCCCACACCATCCCCGGCCCCGTCGCCATGGGCAGCCGCAGCACCCGTCCCCAGTCTGGCCGGTACAGCGGGCCGGGCAGCGCACAGCAGAGCCCCGGCTCCGCCGGCCGCCCCCGGCGAAGCTCGGGCTCGGAAGCGGCGGGCAGCTCGTACTCTGACCGGTGAGCGGCTCCCGCCCTGCGGAGGCCGCGATGGGGCCGGGGATGGAGCCGCGCAGGCTCCCCCAGCCCCCCGGGCCGTTGCAGGGCAGGGACAGCAGCTCCGGCCTCTTGCAGGTCTCGGAGACCCCCTCGTCAACCTGTCCCGCCGGCTTCGCCCATGGCCGTGGTGGGGCACAGCTGCCACCTGCACCATCGCAGGGACAGTGGGCGGACGCTGCAAAGGAACGATTCCCGATGGAGCATGGAAACAGAGGATAGGTGGGAGGCAGGCCCCCAACACCATCATGTGCCAGGGGAAGGGCAGGCGTGAGTCCTGTCCTGCGGGCCAGCGCTCAGCAGGTGACATGCCGCCTCCCTCCATGCAGGTTCACAATGAGCCGTCTGATGAACCAAGAACAGGATTCTTCCGCCAGCACACCGGTAAGGTCTGTCCCTGCCCCAGGCATCCCCTGCCCTTCGTCCCTGTGCCCCTGGCCTAATGCACCATCGCCAGGTACAACGAGCCCTGCGGGCGCTCACCATCCCGCTGGAGAGGCTGCACATTATGAAGGGCCACATGATGCAGGCCATGCGCAGGGGGCTGGGCCGCCACACACATTCACGGGCCACCTTGAAGATGCTGCCCACCTACATCTGCGCCACTCCTGACGGCACCGGTAAGACAGCCTGGTCTGAGGATGGGTTGCTCTGCTACCTGCAGCCCCACCTCATTGGACTTGGCTCTGAGGGTGCTGGGGAGGGGTACGCAGCTCTCCAGTCAGTTATGGAGTCCATAAGCTGCCCCTCTGCCAGTCTCCAGTGCAGGGTGAGTGGCCAGGAGCTAGTTCTTTTGGCCCCTGTGAGGGTCTCAGGCTCTCAGGACCCTCCTCCATGGATGAGTGACTCTCCTTGGGATAGGCTGAGGAGCAGATTCTGAGGGATCTGCCACAGGAAAGGTCTCTGGCCTGACACAGCCTCTGTTCCCCCATAGAGAAGGGTGACTTTCTGGTGGTGGAGCTGTGCCAGAGCCAGGTCCGGACCCTGCTGGTGACCCTCTTTGGAGATGGAAACCCAAGCCCACAAATTATGTACAAGACCTTTGACATGCCAGAGGACATCATGCAGGGCGAGGGGGAAGCGGTATGAGGAGGCCATGGCACAGGGTGGCTGGTGCTGGGCTGCCCAGCAGCATGGAGGCTTGGCAGGGCTCTAGACTGGTGCTGGAGCTCTGGACTGCCTCCTACATCCTGGGTACTGGATAAGGGAAGCAGCCCTTACCCCTAGTCATGCCTTTGCAGCTCTTTGATTTCATTGCACAATGCCTGTCCCAGTTCCTGGCTGACACCAACACACCCCTGGAACACCTTCCCCTGGGCTTCGTCTTCCCCTTCAGCTGTCGGCAGACACAGCTGAACAAGGTGAGGGGCCCTGTCCTGGGCTGTGACCACATCCTCCCCAGCACAGCAGCAGTGGGGAGAGAAGCTAGCCCAGTCCTGGAGGCCAATGGCTGTGCCGCATGTTCTCCACAGGCAGAACTCATCTCCTGGTCCAAGGGCTTCAGCTGCAGGGACGTGGTGGGGAAGGATGTTGTGCAGTTGCTACAGTCAGCCATCAACAAGCAGGAGGTGGAGGACCGTGGGGTGGGGGGGACCTGCTCAGGGGCTGCCCCCGTGGAGGGGCTGATGATGCTCTCACTTTGCTCCCGGTCAGCTCTCCCATGTGGAAGTTGTTGCCCTGATGAATGACACGGTGGGCACCATGATGACCTGCAGCACAGAGGGAAGCCCCTGTGAGGTTGCCTTGATTGCAGGTCAGCAGCGGGCACCCCATGTGCCAGGGTGGAGGGTGCTGGGGGGGCCGAGCTGGTGCTCACCCCCATTGCTCCCTGCAGACAAGGGCAGCAACTGCTGCTTCATGGCCGAGGCATATCTGGTAGAAACGGCAGAGGAGACCAGCGGGCGGATGTGTATCAACACTGAGTGGGGCCGCTTTGGGGACGATGGTATTCTGAATGACATCCTGACCCCCTATGATGAGTGTGTGGATGAAGAATCCTCCAGCCCTGGGGAGAAGAGGTGCTCCCACCCCTCAGCAAGGACAGGGTCCTTGGGGTTCCCCATCCATCCCTGAGCATGTCAGGCCCTACCAACAGGAGCACAACAGGAGCCCTGCAATGCTCCTGGGTGCTCTCAAAGGGCCAAGGGGTGCTAGGGTGGCACAACTGACTCCCATGTGGGCTGCATGCAGATTTGAGAAGATGGTGGGCAGCCTGTATCTGGGGGAGATCACCCGGCACGTGCTGATTGCCCTGGCCGCTGAAAAAGCACTCTTCACTGGGAGCAGTGTTGCTGTCCTGAAGGAGAAGGGTGTGCTCACGACCCATCAGGTTCTGGAGATCATCAAGTGAGTGTCTGGGGACCAGGAGCTACCGTGGATGGGAGAATGGGGGGGTGATGGATGGGTGCCCCTATTTGCGAGCTGTTGGACCCTTGCAAGTGTTGCAAGGCTGTGCTCTGCCTTGCAGCACTGAGGAAGGCATGGCTCTGACGAAGACGACTCTGGAGGCTCTGGGGCTGCAGCCAAATGAGCAAGATTGCAGCCGGGTGCAGCAGATCTGCCGGGCGGTGGTGAGCCGCGCTGCCACGCTCGAAGCCACTGGCCTGGCTGCCGTCCTCAGCTACATGTGTGAGACCCGGGACATGGATCAACTGCTTGTCAACGTGGGGGTGGATGGAGAATTGTACCAAGGCCACACCAGGTGAGGAAGGTCATGACCCCAGTGCAGGGATAGTGGCCAGGAGCTGGTTCCCTTGGCCCCTGTGAGAGTCTCAGGCTCTCAGGAGCCTCCCCCAGGAGTGAGTGACTGTTTGTGGGACAGGGTGAGGAGCAGATTTTAGGCATCCCAGCAGGATGCCTCATGCCCTTGCTATCTTCTTCTTCCTCTGGCAGGTTCAAGGAGATCCTGCAGAGTGTGACAAGGCTGCTGGCCCCTGAGTGTGTGCCCACTCTCTTGCCCTCAACAGATGGGTCTGGACGGGGGGCAGCCATGGTGACAGCAGTGGCTGTGCGCCTGGAGGCCCAGCGCCGGGAGGTGGCCAAGGTGCTGGCCCCGCTGCGGCTCAAGCATGATGACCTGGTGGAGGTCCAGGCACTGATGAGGCAGGAGATGGAGCTAGGGCTGGGTCAGGAGACCCATGCCAATGCCTCTGTTCGCATGCTGCCCACCTACGTTTGTCACACGCCTGATGGCACCGGTGAGGGACAGGGGCATTGGGAAGTGGGTGCCAAGGAGGTCATGGCTCTGCTGATGCCCTGTGCTGGCTCTCTACAGAGCTAGGTGAATTCCTGGCACTGGACCTGGGAGGGACCAATTTCCGTGTGCTGGTGGTGCACGTGACAGAGGAGGGCATCCGCATGGCCAGTGAGATCTATGTCATCCCAACTGCCATCATGCAGGGCACCGGCGAGGCGGTGAGGCTGATGACCTATGGTTAAGGGATGGTGTGAGGGGGTCCACGTTGCCTCCCTCCTTGCTGTCTGTCTATAGGGCTGGGATGGGGCTGGGAGAGCCCCCTGCAGCATTATCCCAGCTCCCGCCATACTGACTGTGGCCACAATCCACAGCTCTTTGACCACATCATTGACTGCATCATGGACTTCCAGCTGAAGCAGGACCTGATGACACACACCCTACCTCTCGGCTTCACCTTTTCCTTCCCCTGCCAGCAAGTGGGCCTGGATAAGGTGAGGGGTTGCCTCCAGCCCCATGGGTATAGGAAGGACACTGGGATGTGGTGTGAGGCAGCTGCCTGGAGGCTGCTCCTGCCTCTCTTGCAGGCATTGCTGCTGACCTGGACCAAAGGCTTCAGTGCCTCAGGCTGTGTGGGGCAGGACGTGGTCCAGCTGCTGCGGGAGGCTGCTGAGCGCAAACATGTAGGGAATGTCCTGTGGTCCATCCCTGTCCCTGGGGTGCACCCTGCAGCCAGGTGGTGCCAGCCCCAGGAGCGAGCTGGCTGTCACTAGGCTGCATGTGTCCCCATCTCCTGTTTGGCAGCATGCAGGGCTGAAGGTGGTGGCTCTGGTTAACGACACAGTGGGAACCATGATGTCCTGTGGCTATGAAGACCCAAAATGTGAAATCGGGCTCATCGTGGGTGAGGAGCTCCTCTGTAACCAGGAGGTCCCCCATCCCCTCACCACCACCCCATCCTATGTGGCATGGCCATGTGCCTTTACCACAACTGTGGTGGAGGTGACACCAGCATGGGGCCCACAGGGACAGGGACAAATGCCTGCTACATGGAGGAGATGCGGAACGTGGGTACTGTGGAAGGGGACGAGGGCCGCATGTGCATCAACATGGAGTGGGGGGCCTTTGGGGACAATGGCTGCCTGGACCACATCTTCACCAGCTTTGACAAGGTGGTGGATGAGCAGACCATCAATCCCGGCAAGCAGAGGTGGGCAAGGGCCCTGGGGCAGAGGGGGCTGGGAGTGGGTGGCTGTGCCCAGCTGAGGCTGTGCCTGGGGCAGGTTTGAGAAGCTCATCAGCGGCATGTACCTGGGTGAGATCGTGCGCCACATCCTGTTGGCAATGTCAGACAAAGAGCTCCTGTTCCACGGCAATCCCAGCCCCAAGCTCTTCACCAAGGATATCTTCAAGACCAAGTTCCTCTCTACCATCGAACTGTGAGTGCTGGGCTCCGCTGGGTTCCCTGAACCTGGGGTGGGGGGCCAGAACCCCAGGAGAAGGGGCCATGCTACATTGATGGGGCACAGGCAGGGTGATACCACTCCAGCCTATGGGATGGGGACAGTGGTGGGAACAGGGACTTTGGTGCTAACTGTGGCATTGGTCTGGGTCAGCGATGGGCTGGCCCTGCGGCAGATACGGCAAATCCTGCAGGACCTGGAGCTCAATGCCAACTACGAGGACAGTGTGCTGATGCGGGAAGTGTGCCATACTGTGTCCATGCGGGCAGCCCAGCTCTGCGCTGCCGGCTTGGCTGCTGTGGTGGAGAAGATGAGGGAGAACCGGGGCCTGGACCATCTATCTGTCACCGTGGGGGTGGATGGCACCTTGTACAAGCTGCACCCAAAGTGAGTGGGGCCAGGGATGGCAGGAACCCACCAAAGACCCTTACCCCATGGCAGGAGCCTGGGGTGGGAGGCATGGGGTGAATGGGGTGGGGGACATCAGTCCTCACCCTCCCCTCCTGTCCCCTCCAGTTTCTCCCACTGCCTCCAGAGGACTCTGCGGGACCTGGCACCCAAGTGCACCGTCACCTTCATGCCATCAGAGGACGGCTCCGGGAAAGGGGCCGCGCTTGTGGCAGCTGTGGCCTGTCGTACCACCGGCCCGGGGCAATAGCCATCACCATCACTATCACACCAATAAAGCGCTGTGCTCCACACCTCCGACTTGTGAGGGGGAACATGAGGGGCGTGGGGCAGCGCATGGCCGGGCACAGCCCCACGTAGCAATATATATCGAATTTATTTACATTCACGTCCGGCAGACCCCCCGCCCGCGGCACCGCTATGTACATAAGGCCAAGTGTAAATACTTGAATGCACTTAATACAGAATTAAAAAAACGGTCTTTACACAACACGGCACGGGGCCTGGGGCCGCCCGGCCCCACACGCAGACAGCACGACGGCACCGCACGCACGACGCACACCCAGCGCCCCCTCGACACCCACCACGGGGCTGTGGGACCCCCGGGGACGGGCTGAGCCCCACTGCCACAGTGCTGGGGGGCCCTGGCTGCCGTGGGGCACGGGCATCCCGCTCTCCCAAGGAGGCCAGGCAGTCCTCCCTGTGCGCTGTGGGGCAGTAGGGGTTTGGGGGCCAGCCAGGGCCCCCCCAGCCCCATGGTGGCAGTCCCCTGGGAGTGGAATTTCCTGCCCCCCCTTCCCCGTCACGCTCAGCACTCAGCTTCGGAGACGGCGAAGAGGGCCCCGTCTTGCTTGCCAACTTCGGCCACGGCAGCGGCCAGCTGTGAGAGGTTTCCATTGGGGAAGTGCCGTGCTTCCCACAGGTTGAGGATCATGGCTGTTGGGCTGGGCTTCGAGGCGAAGAAGCTGAGATGGCTGGAGGGGGACAGAGGGACCATGTCAGGGCACAGGGATGGCTCCACATTCTGCTACCAGCCCTGTGCTAGCCTCACCTTGGCCAGCACCCTGGTCCCAGGATCTCACAGCATTCCAGCAACCATCTATAGGTGCAGGATGAGGCCAGAACCCCTATTTACCATGCCACCCCATCCCCATCACTGTTCTCAGCCTGGGTCACCTGTCGAGGTTGAGCTTCTGTGCCAGCGTCCTCCAGTCGGCTCCCCGGGTGCCTGGCGGGTCCAGGCTGCTGATGATCTTTTGGCGGATGAGGAAGGGGATCTTGAAGGCACTGGGGCCCACCAGAGCTGGGGTGGCCACCTCGTTGTCAGGGACCAGCCAGTCTGAAAACCTCGTGTCCTAGGGAAGAGCACCAGGGGGAAGGGGGAGGGATGTGAGGCCATCTCGTGGTCACCCCCAGGAGTCCCCCAGCCCTGCCCTCACCTTGGCAATGTTGAAGTTGACAGTGAAGCTCTGCCCATCTCCCTCCACCTGCCAGACCCAGATCTTGCAGGCCAGTTCGCAGGTGCTGGTGCTCAGGCGCTCCAGGGTGAAGGTGCAGTGCAGAAAGGGCTGCAACCCACTCCAGATGTGATAGAAAGGGATCTCCTGGAGTGGGGTGATGGGAGGGAGTTGTCAGAGTGGCAGAGACATCCCTCCACACCCCCTTCCCCATCCCCACACACTGGCCAGACTCCCCACCTGGTAGCTGGCAAGGAGCTTGCTCTTCCAGAGGGAGCTGGGCATGTCATGGATGGAGAGGCGCAAGTTGTGGTAGCTGTCCTTGAAGTGCAGCACCCGGGGAGCTCCAATCAGCTGCCCGCCCAGCTGCTTCTCCAGCTGGATCACCTCCTGCCGGCACATGCAGTGGTCAGGCGGGAGATGCCACACCCTGGGAGCACAGCCCTTACTCCAAGCTGGGATGGGGACCCCCAGTACCTTGAGGACATCCTGGGTGTCGCTGAGGCAGTAGACGCGGATGTTGTACTCGAGCGAGGGGCAGGCGGCCGGCGCAAACAGGACCAGCTTGAGGCGCTTGGAGGCCGCCATGCTGAGGGACTCCCCGACCAGGGCGAAGCGCCCCAGCTGCTCCGTGAACACGTAGCAAGCCTGCGCTTCCAGCTGGCAGTAGTACAGCTCCGTGCACGGCTCAGCGCCCAGCTGCAGCACGTCCTGCGGCACCCAGGCAGAAATGCACCTTGGCCACAGCCATGCCCCCTCCATCCCTAAATCCCCTCGTCCCTGTGGATGCTCACCTCCCACGTGCCCTCGCATGACTGCTTCTTCAGCCGGATGCTCCAGTTCTCGGCGCTGGCCTCCACGCAGTGCCCCATGGCCAGGATGGCAGGCCGGGTGAGGAGGACCCCGGGAGGGCCACAGCTGACAATGGGGCTCAGCAGTGTCTGGCAGCCGGCCAGGGGCAGCCTGGGGCAGCAACAGGGGCAGCTGAGTCAGGATGGACCCCCTTCCAAGAGCCACATGCCCCGGCAGCCCCTGCACCTACCTCACCTCCTCCTGCTTGTGCAGGGTCAGGTAGACCTCGTAGATCTTTCCCCGTGGGATGGCATCAGGTGGGATGAGCAGGCTGATCCCTGGGTGGGAACAGGGGTGCAGGCAGGGAATGAGCCCCATGAGGACACTGCCTGCACTGGGCAATGCTCCAGACCCCCTGCCCCAGCGTACCTGTGTTGGGGATCATGAGCCGCCCCCCCAAGAAGTTGAAGGTGCCATAGGCCATGTTGTTGGTGCCACGGGGCAGAGAGCGGAAGTAGCTCTGGGTGGAGAGCCGGGCCACGAAATCGGCGCCCTCAGCAGCAGGTGAGCTGTGGTGCAGCGTGTGCCGCCCGGCACCCAGCGGGCTCAGCAGATGCCCATTGGGCAGCTGGAGCTTGGCAGGGCCATCCTGGCGTGAGCAGAGCGAGCCCTGGTAGGTCATGGTGGTGGTGCTGAGGTCGGGCTGGATGGTGAGCAGGCTGGGGTTGTCTGTGGCACAGAGCAAGCAACCACGGTGCCAGGGCATGGTGGGAACAGGGGGTCCCCACCAGCAACGCAGTGGCACAGTCGGCCCCAGGGGGCATGGGGCACACAGTCCCTTCCCCATGGTGAGGATCCTATAGGGTATAGCCACCCCTGGGTGTTGAAAGGGCATTGAGTCCCTGCTCCATGGAATTGACCCTTGGGGTACAGTCACCAGTGGGGTCCTCAGAGCACATAGCAGCAACTCAGGTTGCTGTGTGTAGGGAACAGGGATACTTTAGGACACAGAGCCCCTGCCCACAACCAGGGACCCTACGTGGCACAGAGCACTGACCCTGCAGTGAGGGACTCTTTAAGATACAACATCCCTGACCCATAAGGCACAGAACCCCAGCTCAAGACCAGGTATCCCACAGGGCATAGAACCCCACCCAGGGATGCCCTGGGGCAAACAACCCCTACCCAATCCACCTGGGGGTTATGGCCACCTCCACGTCCCAAGGGACACCATGTCCCAGTGCGGTGCATTGTCCCTTCAACCCTCGCTCACCGGCCTTGCTGGGCTTGATGCTGACGGGCTGGAAGCCAGCGGTGAGGATGGAGGAGTCAGCCACATCAGCGTCCAGGCCCCCCTTCTTGCGGCAGTACACCAGCACCCCCACCAGCAGCAGCAGCACCAGGCACACGGCCACGGCTACCAGTCCCACGTACAGCGCCACGTCCTCTGCACCGGGGGCAGCTGTGCAGGGCAGGTGTCAGCACCCACGGCCACCCCCAGCCCCCTTTCCCAGGGGACAATCCTCTCATCCCACCATGCTCACCATGGGTGCAGAGCTCAGAGGTGCAGTTCCGAGTGTCCAACTCGGGGCCATGGCAATCCCGGCCCCCGTTGCGTGGTGCTGGCTCTGAGCACTCCCGGCTGCGCCAGTGGGTGCATTCGGCCCCGCACTCCGACCACTTGCTCCACTCTGACCAGGCGCCATCCACTGTGGGTACAGCTCGAGGTTACCACCCCGCTGCCACCCCTCTCCCCTGCCCCAGGGCTGGCAGAGACGGACACACAGGGGAGTTGGAGGACAAGACAGCCGGTGAGGACAGGGACCTCAATGGGCGCAGTGGGGAGTGCAGCATCCGCACGGTGGGGCGGTGGTGGTGCCCTGGGCAGGACGGGTACCTGGGCAGAGGGTGGTGCAGGCGGTTTTCTGCACATTTTGGCCCTCACAGAAAGCCCCTCCGTTGAGGGGTGTGGGGTTGGTGCACGTCCGGCTCCGCTTCTGCCAGCCCCTTCCACAGCTGGTGCTGCAGCCTGACCACTGCGTCCACGTCGACCAGCCGCCATTCACTGGGTGGAGAGGGACCCGTCAGTGCCCTGTCATGAAGTGGGTGTGGGGAGGGACAGGACGGGGAGGATGACACTGGGGCAGCATGGCAGGGACCAGCAAAGTGGGGCTGTACCATAAACAATGATGGCGGCAGAGGAGCTGCGGCGACGGGCTACGATGTTTTTAGCCACACAGGTGTAGTTGGCAGTGTCGGCCAGGCGGGCCTGACGCAGCACCAGACTGTGCTCTGGCGTCACGTAGACGTTGGCGTCCAGCGCCGGATCCACCAGCTCCTCGTTGCGCAGCCATTCCACCTGCAGAGCACAAGGACATCACCATGTGCCTGTGTGGGAGCACGCACGGCATCCTCATCCTGCCCTGCCCGGCTGCAGGGACTCACCTCAGCGGGGGGGATGCCCTCAGGGGGGCGGCATGGCAGCACGATGCCCTGCTCGATGGAGACCTCCCTGGCTGTCGGCTCCTGCTCGAAGTTCTTGCGTAGATCTGGGGAGGCACAGGGGTGAGGGGTGGGGCCAGGCCAGCACCCACTGCCCATCTGGGCACCCACAAGACACTCACAGGCGATGCGCACGAAGGCTTTCTGGCTCTTGGTGGTACCAGAGGAGCTCCAGGCCACGCACTGGCACCAGTACTCCTCCAGCCCAAAGATCTTCTCCACTTGCTGGCGAGTGACCTCGATGCGCACCTCCATCACTGGCAGCCCTGGGACCGGTTGGTAGCGTGTCAGCAAAGATGTGCCAGGCGCAGTCCCCATGGCCCCAGCCCCATGCAAGCCCCACCAAGAGTGGCACATGTGGCTCCCCATGACTGGGGCTGGCACCGTCCCTCCCGCCAGTGCTCACCGGTGCTACGGTCAGTGCTGTGCTGCGTGACGTGGTCACCTTGGTGCACCCACTCGCCGTTGCACTTGAAGTAGATCTGTGTGGCAGGGGTGGCACGGCAGGCCAGGCTCACTGCCTTGTTCTTCACAATGTAGACGTCCTCTGGCTCCAGCTGGAAGTGCGGCAGCAGGTCCGGGGATGCGCCGGATGCCGGGTTGGCCACAGTTGCGCTTTGCTGAGCACCTGCGGGGAGATGGGGCTCGGCCACCTCCAGCGTGCCCTGGCTGGGCCATCATCCACCCCAGCAGGCCCCATGCCGGTGGTCCTGTGCATCACCACCGTCCCCCCGCTTGCGACGCGGGAGCCCCCTCCCATCCCTGCCATCCATCAGGGAGAGCAGCCGCACGGTGGCTGCGCCCGCTGAACCCGCGCCGATCCCTCATGTCCACACTTAGTGCTAATGAAAAGGAAATGTAGTGTGACCAACAAGGGCCATTGCTCACGCCTCTGGGGCGCCTGCCACCCCCCTCCCCAGCACGCTGTAAGGCATCAGCCAGAGGCTGCATCCTGCCCTGCAGCACCCCAGAGTGTCACAGGGATGCTGGGCAAGTGGTGGGCACACAGCAGGGCAGCACAGCAGTCCATCCTGTCCTGTGCCACTGACACCCTCACTGGCATGGCATGTGGGGGCTGGCTGTCCCCAGGGTGGCAAGGGTGGCTCAGGGCTGCACGCTTGTCCCACCACGGTGACAGCAGTGCTGGGGACATATGGCACAGCCTTAGGATGCCTGCATCCTCCATCCTAGACATGGCCAGGTGTCCCCCCTCCCCACACACCACCGGGGTCTGCCGCAGAAAGAGTTAATAAACCAGGGCCCTAAATAAGCATTTGATTAACAAACGATAAAATAGCGATTGTGTCACTGAATGAAGCTGTAATTGCTGCTGCTAATTGGCTGGTTAGGATTTAATAAGCAATTAAATGGGATGGAATGCGCAGTAATTAAGTGCCTTCCTTTGGCAACCACCAGCCACTCCCCATGTGCCCATGGGACCCCACTGCTCATGCCCACCCCAGCTGGCTCCTGCTTGGCACAGCCGCCTGCGCCACGGGGACACAGGGGACACAGGGATCCCTCAGGCCCTGCCTGGGTCTCCCAGGGGAGCTTCAGGCCCTGGTGCTCTCCCCAGCTGGATCAGGCCCCTCAGAGCCGGGCAGTGGGTGCCGATGAACCTGCCACGATGCCCGCCGGGATGGGCAAGGTGCGGCAGCTAATTTACGCGGGGAAGATAAACGGCGACCATAACGCGCCAGTTATTACCCCATCAGCACTTTTACAATGTCACTGGCAATTAATTTAATTAAAACCCCTGTCGGGGATATACAGGCATTTCATATTTCACTGGTTTAACGACCCCCCCCCAGCCTCAGCCTGGGGCCAGCCCGGGGGGTCACGGCGCGGACAGGCGCTGCGGTCCCCGGCACGGTGCCGTCCCTGACGCCGGCTGCGGCACCGCTTGCTGCATCACCCGTGGTTGCACTGCTGTGCCCGCTGCTCGGGCACTCCTGGGTGCCCATGCTGCAATACCCACGCTGGCACATGGGCGCTGCGTAAATAAACCCAATTTATTCGTGAAATACCATGTTTGCTGCTGCACAGCACCACAGCTGCCTCCTGCCCGGGTGGCTGTGGCAGGCATGCCAGGTGAACTGTGCCGTGGGACCGGCCTTCTAATCACATAGGAAATGAGGACAGCAATTCCTGAGCTGTGTGGGTATCCATCATAGCTGAGTGGAGGGGTACAGGAAACTCGGGGCCAGCAGCAATGGGTGGGGGAAGAAGGATGGGCATGGAGCCCCTCCCACTGCCCACCCAACCAGGGTGCTGGGTGCCTTGTGGGCAGGATGGGACCATGGGCAGCAAACGGATCTGGGGATGTGCAGTGAGTGCAGAGCCAGGGTGCTGCTGCCTGGTCCCAAATGGGATGCTGTCCTGCCACTGAGCATTGTGCTAGGCAGTGGTGGGGCCCTGTGCTGTGGTGTGGACATGGATAGACCCATGTGGCATAGCTGGGAGGCTGGAGTTGGTCTGGAGCCCCATGAGGGAGCAGAGGGGCTGTGGTCTGGTTGCCCCACACACCACGAGCACCCCATCAATGACGGGCACCCCACACACCCTGTTGCCATCCAATGCACCACAGCCAGCCCACACTTTATGGCTCTGCCAAACACCACAGGGATTTCATGCACTGTGGATGCCCAACACTCTGTGGGCACTTACATCCCATGGGCACTCTGTGCTTTGCAGCCACCCCCGTGCACTGTGGGCCCCCACATCCTGTGGGACCCCCCCCACAGCGTGGCCCCACCCCAAGCCCGTGGGTGCGGGCGCAGCGTGGGAGCCCCGTGGGCAGCGGCCCCCCACGTGGCGCGTGCCAGCTCCCGCATCGGCCTCGCGCTCACCTGCCGCTGCGTTGCCATGGAAACAGGCGAGATGCTTATGTCACCTTGGCAAAAGGAACCGGGGAACTTCGGAGGGATCGGGGACCAGGGAGACAGGGACCAGGGGCATGCGGGACGCTGGGTTCCACACACCCCGTGCCCCCCCTCAACCATGGCAGGGCACAGCCTTGGCCGCTCTCCCTGCAGTCAAAGGGCTGACTGTGAGCGCGGTTTGCTCCAGCGCAGATAAATCCCTGCCAGTAAAGTCTGCCCATTAAGCAGGGTTTTAATAGCAATTATCCCCCCCACACACGTGGGCTAACTAGCGGTTATGGGGATGAAGGGGACAGGGTGGTGGGCTGGGGAGCAGGGCTGCAGCACCCACCTCAGGATGCAGAGGGGATGGGGACACCCTGCTGTGAGCTCTAAGCAGCAGCCCTCACCACCCCAGCACTATGGGATCCCCAGCTGCTCCCAGTCCCCTCCCCATGTACAGAGCTCCCCCTGCTCCCTGTGCCCCACCGCTGCCACCCCAGGTGACCACACAGCCTCTCACTTTAGCACCTGCACCGCCACAGCAGCAGAAACACCAGGTGTACTGGTGTTACTGGGCAAGGAGAGACTGCCCTGCACTGCACTGCTCGGTGTTGGGGGGCACTGATAAGACCCACCGGATGCCAACAGGTGCTCCCAGCCTGGTCCCTCTGGTCCTCAAGGGGCTGATCCTTCCCTGGTGCTGGTGCCATGGTCCCCAGCAGTGCTGGGAGCAGCCCCCTGGGTACCTCGGTGCCTGCTGCGGGGAGACACTGGGAAGGTCAGCATGTTCTTGGCAAGGAGAGGCTGCCCACGGACGGCTGCAGCAGTGCCAGACCCGGCACCAGAACACTGGTGGGTGCCTGCTTGGCACAGCTGCCCTGGGGAGGGAGCAGGCGGCTGCCTGCAGTGGGACAGTGCTCCAGTGGCACGGGTCTGCCCTGAATGCTGCTGCCCGCCATCGGTCATGCCTGATGGGAGATCCTGCCCCATTCTCCCTCTGTCTCCAACCCCTGCATGCACCCCTGCCTGCTGCTGCCACTCTGGGGGTCCCCACAGCGGTGTGTGGGACCTTTACACCAGCACCTGCCTCCACCACTGTGCCCCCCTCTGTGGACCTCCCTGAATCCCTGTGGGCTTTGCAGACAGCAGATTTGCTCCCAGCTGGTGCCCCATCCATCGTGTCCATGCCAGGCCTGGCACACCATTAACATGAAAGATTTCCTTGTACTTTGCCGGCGCCCGGCCTGTGCCCCAGCAGCAGGTAATTAAAGCAATAATTGCTGCTGATTGCGACGGCCTTAACGAGGGAAGGGTGGGCATTAGGGGGAGGGCAGAGGGTGCCCATCTGTGCCCAGGGGAGCCTGTGGGTGCCAACCTGCACAGAGGGGCATCCCATTGCTGGCACTTTGCTCTCTGCAGGGTGCAGAGAAGGGAACTGGCACAACTCGACACAATCAAAAAGCTTGTCTGAGGCTTTGAGCCGGGCACCATCCTGCTGGGAGAGGTTGGCTCTGAGCCACGATGAGCCAGTTCTGCCTCTGGGAGACACCCAGCCATGGGCCACAGCATCGCCCAGCACTGCCCAGCTGCCCACAGCTGCTCCAACCCTCACCTGAGGCATCAGGACATGAGCGAAGGCTCTTCCTGAACCCACCTCCCCGCCCCACACAGTCCCACAGCAATGCCAGGCGGGTGCCAGTGCCAGCCCCGGCCGGGCAGGGAGCCAGCAGGGTCGGATGCCAAAGCCGGGTAACAGGGCCTGGCTCCTGGCCAGCCTGGTGCGTGCTGAGCGCTGGGGACGACGCGACGATGGGCACATGATGCCAGCGCATCCCCCATGCTCCAATGGGCACAGTGCCCCCGGGGGTGCCCCTGCCTGCCCGAGGACCATGTACCCAACATCCCAGCATGTCCCAGTGAGCCAGCCACTGTCCTGGCCCTGTTGGCATGTGCCCCACGTGTGCCAGCCCCACGGCCATGGGGGAGGCTGAGTGGGGGTGCCTGTCTCCCGGTGAGTGCCTGGCAGCGTCTGGGCGCTGATGAAGCAAGCGCTGGTTATGAATGAATTAGGCGGGTTTGCATGACAATGGAGCTGCCTAATTACGGATTTGAGTTGATACCGCTCTCCCCATTACATGCAATTAGTATGTGCCAGGGTGGGCAGGGCTCCCAGCGCCCGCCCAGGGCTGCACGCCCCGGCTGTGCCCACGCTGTGCCTGCGCGTGGCCCACGCTGCCCTGTGCCTGGGGTCTGGGGACAATTGTGCCAGTGCCAGCAAAGGCAGCCAGGGCTGGCAACTCCTCCCCAGGGACCACCTCCACCTGCCTGGGGGCTACCAGCCCTGGCACCCAGTGCAAGGCACTCTTCCACCAGGCACACACAGAGCCAGGGCTGAGAGGGGAACTGTTCCCCACCAACCCCAGGTGCCCGTGAAGCCCCAAAGCCCACCAGACTTTGTGTGCTGGCAGGACCCATTCCAAGCCCTGACAGCCCTTCTCAGCAGCACTGCACTGGGAAAGAGTCCTGTCCTGGACTCTGCTCAGTGGGGGATGAGACTCTAGCCCAGCCTGGCACTGGGATGGTGGGGACACATGACCAGCCCAGTCCCATGTGCGGGAGCTGTCCCTGTGGTCCCGATCCTGGGGAAGCTGAGTGGCTTTCTTGACTCTCTTAACCGACAATGAGAAGCAAACATTCTGGCGGAGCCCTGGCCCTGGCGAGAGGAGTGTCAAGGTCACCCTCAGTCCTGTATCCCACCAGAGCAGGCAGGGGAAATGAGTGCAGGGCCAGGAAGGCCCCTCTGTTCGTGCAACAGTCCCAGGTGCTAGGGTCCAGCCCTGCAGTCTCTCCCCCTCATACCCACGGGTGCCACGTGGTGGTGACCGCAGCCCCAGCACCTCACAACCCTGTGGCAGCAAGGGCTGGCTGAGGGGTCTGGAACCTGAGACCTCGGTCCTGCAGGAGCCCTGGGCTAAGCAGGGTCTGGGGCCCCACAAAGAGCTGCAATCTGCCTGACACCCACCCAGGAGCAGCACCCAAAGTGTGGGCTGACAGCAGGGTAACTGGGCAACTGGGACTGATTGGATGAGGACAGGGTCCCAGTGTGCCCAGTCTGGAGCCAGCCCACCCCAGCATGCCCATAGGCAAACAAGCAGTACATGGACCAGAGATGGTGCTGGGACCCAGAGCGGTGCTGGCACCCAGGGTAGGGGATAGCAGGCCATGCACAGCGCACGGTCCCCACACCATCATCCCTTGGGCACCAGCACCAGTTACAGGGTGGTCTCGTATGCTGCTGGCCACCCAGGTGGGGCAGGCTGCGAGGGGCCCGCAGTGGCTCTGGGGGTGCCCAGCCCCTGGCGGCACCGTCAGCGCCCCTGTTCCCTCCCGCAAGCACCTGCCAGGCTCCGCACGGTTTGATGTAGTGCCAGCCCCGCGTGGCACCGAGCCAGAACAAACAGCCCTGGGCAGGCTGCGTCTGCCGCGTGCTCATGCTGACAGCCGGCACGGAAGCTTCCCAGTGCCCGGTGTGTGCCAGCCCTGCCTGCCACCCTGCCCTCCTGCCCGCCCCACAGAGCCACCAGCGCCCAGCCAGGCACATGTTGTGGGGTACTGTGCAATGCAACGACCTGGCGTGCCAGGCTGTGGGGCACCACGTTGTGGGGTGCAGTGGTTGGGGGTTGTCTGCTGGAGCCCAGGGGTCCCCGGCAGACCAGTGAATCCAACTGCACCACGTGGCTTGTGCAGGGTTAGAGCAGAGCCTGTGGCCCCAACCAGAGGAGCTGGGACAGCATCTGCTGCGGCTGCTGTGGGTCACACTCACCAGAGCAGGAGATGCACTAGGGTCTGGCACCGGCTGCAAAGATGCCATGGCACTGCTGGACCAGTGGTAGCTCTCAGGAAGGACCCTGCTCCCGTGCCCTTGCCCACTATCCAGTGTAGCAGTCGAGCAGGGCAGGCCCCCATCTCAGGAGGTTGCCCCTCACTGCTGCCCAGGAGTGAGCCCCAGCCCTCTCTGTCACCCTTGCCCTTCCCCTGCAGGCACTAGCCACAGTGGGCACACCGGGGATGCTGCTCTGTCGGGCAGTTAGGGGCCCTTTGCCTGGACAGCTGAGTTCCCTGCCCCCAGCCTGTGCCTCGGTTCCCTGGGGGACGGGAGCTGTGCCATGCCATGCCATGCCGTGCCGTGCCATGCCAGGCTGGAGCAGAGGTGCAGCCCTGTCTGTGCTGAGCAGTGCCCGTGCTGGTGGCTGGGCTCAGTCGCGCCGCGGCCGGCTGTGAGCTGCCTGCAAAGCGAGTGGTGGGGACCAGCACCAGCACCACACTGCCCGAACCAGTGCTGGCACCGCCAGGCCCCCCACACTTCCCATTGCAGGGTTGGTGTGGACTGCTTTGGTGCACCCCTTGCCCCTCTGCCCCCCACATCCATCCATCATCATGTTCCCATGGGTGCCATAGGGACAGCCCTGATCCATGCCCAGCTGGGGGTCAGTATGACAGCACCCTCCATATGGGATCCCCTGCATCCAAGGGATGCCCACTCACCGCGCCGGCTCTGCAGTGTCCCCCTGCAGACGGGGCCGCGCTGAGAACGCAGGGTCCCTGGGGCTGCCAGGACGGTTGTGGCTGCAGCCCCCCTGGGTGCCCACTGTGCCCTCCTGGCACATCGAGGTCAGGCTAGGGGACGTCTCCGGTGGCGGCAGGAGGGTCAGCGGGCCGGGACCTCCGGACGCAGAAGGGGGTCCCCCCCCTCGGACTCCCCGCAGAGCGCACGTCCAGCTTCGCGCAGCTCCCCGCCCCCAGCCCGGTCCTTTGTCTGCAGCCGCCACTTCCCGGCTGCCGTGACACCTGCCAGTGGCCGCCAGCCCCGGGCATCCATCGTACCCCCGGCTACACGACCCCCGCCCCGGCCGCCGGGGCGGCCCAACCCCGGGGGTCCGCCCGACCGCTCCTCCTCCCGCCGAGTCCTGCCCGAGGGGGCAGCGCCGGGGGCAGCCGGGCTCCGGACCGTTCGCGTCTGCAGCAGCACCGATACAGCCCCGCATCCTGCCCGCGTCACGGCCACCCACGCGCATCCCCGCGGCGTGACAGCACCCCCCGTGCTATCCCGTCACCACCGTCCCCTGTGTCCCGGCCAGGTGATGTGGACGGCACGGACCCTGTGCCAGCGGCAGGGATGCTGCGCGTGGGGCAGGGACCCCGCGCGTGGGGCAGGTGTGCTGCGGACACCCGTGCCCGGGGCTGGTAGGGTCCCGGGGGAGCGGAGCCGTGCCGGCGAGGCGGCGAGTGCCAGCCCCCCCCAGTGCGGGCAGCGTCCGGGGCAGCGCGGGCTGGGCACGCGTGTGCGGCCACGCTCGGGCATGGGGCGGCGGGCGGCAATGCCCTCCGTAGGACTGGGGACACATTCCCGGTCCGGGAGAGCGCCCTGCCAACACCCCAGCATCCCACAGCACGGTGAACGGTTCCCGTCCCCGGGAGGTCACCGGCGCTCCGCAGGACGCCCACCCGCCGCCGCTCCCCAGGTGACCTTGCCCGGCGCCCAGTCCCGGTGCCTGGTCCCCGCCGCGCCGCCGGTCCCCCCCCCTCCCGCCCGGCGCGCGGTGCCCCCGCAGGGGACGCGCGGTGACTCACCGGCGGCGGCGAGCAGGGCAGCGGCGAGCAGGGCACCGAGCGGCCCCGGCGCGGCGGCGGCGGCGGCGGCGGCGGCGGGGGGGGCCCGGCGGCGGGGCGGCCGCGCACCCATGGCGCGCCCCGCGGAGCGCTGCGGGGCGAGGGAGCAGGGCGGGCCGCGCTCCGCGCCGCCCTCAGCGGGCCATGGCGCCCCCGCCACCGGCCCCGCCGCGGCTGCCGCCCGCCGCCGCGCCGCTCCGCTCCGCCCGGGCGCCGCCAATGCGGGGCGGGAGCGCGGACCCGCCCGCGGAAGGGACGGCGCAACAGCTGGGCGCGCCCCCGCCGCCGCCCCCCGCCTGCACCGCCGGCACCGCTCCCCCCGCCGGCGCTGCACCCTCTCCTCAGCACACACCGGGGCCGCCGCGGAGGGTCCGCACCTTCTCCGAGCGCAGCGCAACGCAGCGCGGCATCCCCGGGTTTGCGTCTCCCCGGACACGGTGCATCCCGCGGCACGGCATCACCCCCCTCCGCGGGACCCCCCCCCGGCACTGCATCCCCCCGGGACACCCCCGGCAGCGCACCCCCGCTACCCGATGCATCTCCACAACCCCTCTCTGCCCTAAACTTCTGCTCTAACACCGGGTGATGCCCAAGGGTCCCCCCCAGCCCAGCCTGGCAACCCACGGGTGGAGGGTGGGAGGACAATCCCAGGAGATGAGGGTCCTGCAGACACCCTGTCCTGCACCACCACAGCTCCGGTGGGTGACTGTGTGTCTCATGCTAGGAAATGCTATGGAAGCGGGGACACCATCTTGGCAGGAACGTGGGTCACCTGTGGGGCCCCACCTCACTGCCATACATGGGGGTCTGGCCTCAAGGTACCCCACGCTCAGCGAAGCTGGCCTCTCCCAGGGACTGTGGCTTCAGGATACATCCCCTTCCCTCCCCATGCCCTCTCTGAACCCAAACAAGGTGCGCTCAAGCAGTGCTGCTGTCACCAGTGGGCAGATTATAGTGTGGACAAGGGGCAAGGGTCAAAGGGGGGTGAGGCTGTACTGGGGTGCCCAAGGTGCTCCCCAAACCCTCTGGGAGCCAGAGTCCATGCCAGCAGTGTTGAGCAGTCCCTGTCCCCAGCTGTGGGGCCAGGCAGTGGTTCCCAGCATCACGCAGCAATAATTTCATTAGCAGCATCAGGAACAATTAACAACTGCTCTGATGCCTTCAAGAGCTGAAGCGGGTGGGAAACCAGCGCGGCTCTCCTGGGTGGCACCAGCTGTGCCATGGCCTCCATCCACCTCAGCGCAATGCTGGCAGTGCCAGGCAGAGCCAAGCCCGCCACCAGCACAGCCCTGGGACAAGACCAGAGACATCTCTGATCATCACACCCTCCAGGGGCCTCCCGTGCCAATGCAGCTGGGGACTGACCATGCACACAGGTAGGGCAGTGAGTGTGGGGTGACACCCATGTGTGCCTGCTCCCGTCCCACCATGCGCCTACCCCAGGTGGTGCCACGTCCTGTATGGACACTGGTGGGGGCCAGTGGCAGAGGAGAGCCCCAGCCCCTGTGGGCAGAGCCCTGGCACAGCAATAACCACCCTCCTTCAGGCTGGCTCGTTATTACTGATGGCATTTGCATGGAAACAGGATGTTTTTACTCCTTGCGGCTCCATCTGCTCCTGCTGAAGTCACCGCTCTGCACATGAGCTCTGGGGGGGGCTGCCATGGGAACCAGGGTGAGCTCCCCCGCAGCACTGGGACCCCCAGCCTGGGCTCTCACAGTGGCTGGACCCCCCAGGCTGGCAGCGGGGCAGGGCAAGGCGAGGGTACCCAGCACAGATGGCACCTGAGCAGGGTGCCCAGCATGGTGCCACCCTGGGGCAGCATGGTGGGGAGGGGGCTCGGGCCCCCCCAAATGGTGACAGCCCCATCTGCTCCTTGCACTGCTCTCCCACTCCTGGTGCTCTGCCACTGGTGCCAGCAACAACACTCCCACTGAGTGGGCACCTACTGCATCCTCCCTGTCCAGGGACTGCTGATGGTGCCCGGTCCTGCCTTGGCTTCTCCCGGTTCCCTCACCGTGTGCTGGTGATGCACAGTGCCATGTAGATGCTGTGCCAGGGCTGTGTGGTGTCACTCTGTGTGTCCCTCCTGTGCTGCAGACCAGCACGGCTGGGTCGTCAGTGGGGAAGTGGCAGGGCACGCTGACGAATTAATAGACTCTAATTAATACAGATTGGGGAGATCACTTTCAATTCCACTTGCTTTCCCTCTTGCTGAGGAGAAGCTGAGGGGATGGATGAGCCAGATCCTGCTCTACAGCTGCCAGAGCCCTGAGCCCTGTTGCCAAGGGTCCATGTCTGCCCGGCTCGTGCCCATGTGGGCACCTGAGACCCCTGACCACCCGCCAGGGTGGTGTGAGAGGCTGCAGCACATAGGGAGCCACAGGACTCGGGGGCTTTGGGGAGAAGAATACATTACCCAGCTGGCCCACTGCCCCCAGTGCCATGTGCTCAGCACCTGGGTGTCCCACAAACCCCGGGGGGACGCCAGAAACACTGACCCCATTGGGTCCTGTAAATGGATTATTAATCAGAGTAATTAAGGTGGAATTAAAAATTAATTCTCCTCTCCAGTGTGCTGTGGTCATGGCTCAGCCGTGTGCTACCGCCATTGTGCCAGGACTTTCATCTGAAAGAGACTGGATTGGGGCGGAGCGGGAGGGAGGGCATCACCAGGCTCTGTGGGCTTCGTCTGCCACCTCCCTAGGGACATCACCTCCCTGGCAGCGCTCACTCCTCGCCATGTGTCCCAGGTGCCAATTTTGTCTGGGCCAGCCAAGATGAGGCAGCTCCCACCACCATGAGGCCTGGAAGAGCCCCTGCCTGTGCCATGCCGACCTCCTGCCCAGCCCTAGCAGCCACGGGCAAGGCCAGCCCTGAGATTTTCTAAACTCCTATCAAATATTTAAGCAGATATTTGAGCTCATGTATAATGGATCGCCTGTGCGTTGCCTCCCTATCCATTCGTGGTATTTAAGGAAGCCGAATATTAAACACCATTGTATTAGCAAAACCACGGCTGCTTAATTGAGTTACAAACAGGGAAGGTGCTGACGAATAAACAATGCATAATGCAGGGACCCCGGCGCCGGGGCCGGGCAGGGACGGGGCTGGGCGGGGCACGGGGCAAGAGAGTCTTCTGATGGGGAGCAGGCACCAGCGCTGGTGGTGTCGCTGGCAGAGCCAAAGGTGTGAGGAACACGTGCACCATATGAAGGACAAAGCATGGCAAACACAGCATGGCATGGGACAGCTTGGCCTGGGATTACATGACATGGTGTGAGACATCCCGGGTATCATCCTGTGCAGGGATGCTCAGAAATGGAGCCAGCGAGAACAACCCCAGCCACACAAGGAGCGGAAAGATTATGATAATGAAAAGTAAATAAATATGGATGTTGAGGACCTAATTCTGATAAGAGGATTTTCAAAATTAGCCATTTGCAAGAGTAGATTAACGGCGCGCGGTGCCGGGGGTGGGAAGGGTTTCGTTAAGAAGTGCAGCAAAGCCCATCCCGGCACCAACCTGCTCCTCACAGCCCCAACACCCACAGAGCTGTTCCCTGTTTTCTGAGGAGATGGATTTGCTGCTGTTGTGGGGGAAAATGAGGCAGCCAAAGGTGCAGCATGGTGCCACCCTGCACACAAGGGTCCTGTGGACAAAATACTGCAGTACCAGGAACCTCACCAGAGAGCATCAGGGTCTGGCAGCACGGGGGTGCAGACACCTGTACCCAGGCAGACAGGAGGTGGTCGCACACAGCCTGGAGTCCTCAAGGGTGTCCCTGGCTCCCCTAGCCCTGGCATGGGGTGGCTGTACCGGTGGCAGAGTGGAGCTGGGACAGGGGTCAGTGGGGTGAATGGGTAGCAAAGCTACTGGACTGCACATGGGCACTCCATGCCAAGCAGTGCAGTGGGTGCTCCAAGGCCCAGCTGGTGCTGATACCTCCCTGGGAACACTGTGGGTGCTGGGCTGGGGACACCTCTGTACGCCCAGGGTAGGAGGCTGCCTGAGCTTGGTGAGGCTTTTTGCATCCTCTGTCTGGGATTTTCTATCCAGGCAGCCAAGCAGAAATCTCATTACATCCCGGCACAAAGGCAGTATCCCTGTCCCCGTCCCTGTCCCCATGCCTCACTGGGGGCTGGCGCAGGCTGGGTCAGGCACATTAGTGAACAGTGGGAGGCTGTCTTGGACATGGGCAGCCAGCGGGGGCTGCAAGTGGCCATGTGCTGCCTCCCAAATTCCCGCTCAGCCCCTTGTGCTTCTCACCCTGCTCCGGGCCTGCCAGCCCCCTCCCTAGCCTGATATAGACCCCCCCCCCACTCCGTGACAGAGGTGGGTGCCAGCTCCAGGTCAAGTATGGGGTAGGAGCTGTGAGCTGGCAGCAGGGCAGGGTGCAGGTATGGCAGGGTGCCAGCAGGGAAGGGTGCAGGCAGCCCAGGCGCCCCGGGTGCCCAGCACTCCCGCAGCAGCAGCAGCAGCAGCAGTAGACAATTAATTAGCAGGGCGGTGGGAGAGCAGCCGCCAGAGCTGTGCGGGATCGATGGGCGCATCGACCGCCCGGGAAACACCAGCTCTCCCAGCTAGAAACGTGGTGCTTCGGGCATGCAGGGAGCCTGGCGGGGAGCCCGGCAGCCCCCAGCCTCACAGAAGGGGATGGCTGTGAGCTGGAGCATCACCAGCCCCTTGCAAGGGCACACCAGGGTGCACAGGGCCTGGAGGGAAAGGACAGGCATCAGTGGTGCTGCCTGCCATGTGCCCTGTACCCCAGGGCTGACAGCTGCTCCCCTGCGAACCAGGAGAGTGGCTGGTCCCTATGTCACACTGGGAGGATGAGGGGGTGGTGTGCTAATGGATCTGTGTTGGTCCCTTGGAGCTGGTGGCATCCACCTGGGGAGCCGAGGGAGGGGGCTGCGGGCAGGGGCTGCACAGAGAGCACAGGCACAGCAACTGGAGCAGGAAAAGGCCCCGTGGGCATGTGCCAGCCAGCTGGGGGGCACCCAGACCGTGATGTAGGTCCAGCAGAACACACCCCGCAGGAGTGGTGGTACTGCCTGCCACCTGCACAGCCCCGTGCTGCAGCTATGTCTGCAGGTCTGTGTCCATACAGCTCCCGACGCTGTCCCCATCCCCATCTCTGTCCCCATCCCACCCACTTGCTCCCCCCGCCTGCCTCTGCCAAGCGAGAAGTGCCAGCCCGTCCCTGCGGGGAAGGAAAGTGCTCAGCCGTGTTGTAGAGCCTGGTATCCACCCAGATGAGAAGTGACAGCAAAGGACCCTTCTCAGGTACAGGCTCCCTGAGGCGCAGGGCAGGAGATACTGTCCCTGTCTTCCCCTCCTCTGCTGCTGGCACTGGGAAGGACCCTGCAGGCACTTAACCCCTTCCCCACCGTGCAAACCCAGCTGTGCAAAGAACCTGTGCAAAGCTATTGCTGTAGAGCAGCAGCCCAGCCTGGACAGGCAGCACCAGCACTGCCATGCCTGCCTGCCCCACACTGCAGGGACAGCAGGCAGGGAACAGGATGGAGGAGGCAGAGCCCAAGTCTGGGAGCAAGCCCCTCTGCTGTGCCCCACTGCGTCCTGCCAGGCACAGCAGCCCTTGTGTGGAGGGGTCCACAAGCCCCTCACCTCCCCCATCTCCCACACTGACTGCTATCTCTCCCGGGAGGTTGTCATGGGAACAGTGCGCTGTAGGTACCCCTCACCCTGGGTGCCTCTCCTTGCATGCCATGGTGATTCTGGATGGAGGGCCAGCACAGTCTGTATCCTTTCCAGGGCCTAGCAGGGTGGGCAGGGAGGGTATGAGGTGCTCCAATCCAGGAATGCTCATAGGATGATGGTGGTACCCACTGATGGGAGTCCCCGCATGCACACATCCCTCCTGCAAGGCCCAGAGCATCCCTGTGACCCCTGGTTGGGTGACAGGCTCAGGCACTCCAGGAACAGTGTGACACAGCCCCAGTGCTGGCAGCCGCGCTGCCTGCCCACTCCCACGGTGAGCCAGCCCTGCCTGTTCTTCCCCAGCCCACATACCCTGCACGGAGCCAGGGGCTCCTTCCCCAGTTATTTGGGGGATTTTAACCCTGCAGCACCCATTGGTTGTAACAGAATGGGTGCCTGCACTCAACCTGGCACCGGATGCATGCTGAGGGCAGGAGGCAGGATTTGTCCTTGCTGACAGAGCCAGTGGCTCAGGGAGAAGCCAGACTGGCAGTGCCTGGCCCTGGCTGCATGCCAGCTGCTGGTAAAGTGACCCTGTAGAAGCACCCAGCACCACCAACCCACTCCACCTGCCCAGAGAGGGGGACATGGATCTCCATCCCTGCACCAGCCCAGAGCTGTGCTTCTCTCCCCCATCCTGCTGTGCCCCACGGCAACTGCAGCCCTACATCCCCCAATCCCCCATCTCTGTTGTTTCATATGAGTCCCACACTCTGCACCACTCTCCCCACTGGACCCCACAGCACTCCTCCCCCTCCCCCCCCCCTTCGTCCTTGCAGGCCCCTCTGTCGCCAGTGCAACCCCCCACCTGCAGCCCTGCCGCATGTCTGCTGCCATCTGCCTCTCCCTTTTGATTACTATTAATTTTTAATTATTATTATTGACAGGGCTGCCAGCTTGGCTGCCAGCTGGGACAGCTACCCAGCATGAGACAGGCCAGGGGCAGCCCTGGCACTGGTGTGCTCACTGGGTGGCTCCTGGCAACCACTGTGCCCACCCGGGGGGGTCCCCGAGTGCCCCCCGGCACCTTCTGGCTCTCAGAGAGGGACCGTGGAGTGCAGGACTCAAGGATGAAAGTCATTGTGTCTCCAGAGGGTGGGCTCTGAGTGGGCACTGCCAGCCTCCCAGCCTGGCTGGGCTGTGGGGATGCTAGGAGCCCATAAAGCCATGGAGATAAATGGCTCCTATTATTTTTTCCAATCAAATGAAATCCCACCGTGGCTGCACAAGAATGGCGATGAACCATGGCACTACAGGGTTAGGGTTAGGGTTAGGGTGGCTTAAAGGGACAGAGGGACAGGCAGCCCTGGGTCTCATACACTTCATTTTGTCACTGCTGGGGAGGAGCATTAATGGTGTGTTTTAAGGGGGTCCCGGCACCCGCTCCTCCAGCTTCAGCCTTGTTACCCCACATGTGGCTCTGCCTGCCTCTCCTCCGGGGACCTGGGGTAGCTCTGTCACCCCACTACAGCCAGGGTGTACCCTACCGCCGGCCGGGCAGGGACCCCACCGCAGGCAGGGCAGGCTGCCAGCCCTGCCGTGCCGGAGCTGGCCAAGGCCGGGCGAGCGGCACCATCGCGTGGCGAGGGACCGGCGGTACAGGCAGCGTAGGCAGCATCCAGGCTGCCGGCACACCACCCGTGCGGGACCTCCGGACGTGGCAGGCAGAGCCGACCCTCGCTCCCTCGCCTGCGGGCACCCCAAGTCGGGGGTGTTGCCTTTCTCCCCACACTGTCCCCTCACCCTGGTCCTGCTGCCTGCAGCACCTCCAGCCCAGTTGTCCTATGGGGAAGGGTAGAGGGGTCCTGCCCCCCCTACACCTGCAGAGAGAAGTGACCTAACGACAGCACGTGATGCAAGGACACAGGGATAGGGCCTGGCACGCTGCCTGACAGGAACGAGCTCCTGTCTTCACCCTCTTAGCGGCATCTTCCACCTGGCACAACGGCAATGTGGGGTGGTGGAGGGCAGGCAGAGCCCTGGCATAGCTTCCCCAGGGGAGGTGCCCTGGAGTCCCTGCTGCTGTCCCCTGGAGAAGGGCAGCTGAGTCCTGGGGACACAGCTCTATGCAGCCGCAGCAGCAACCCAGGGCAGTGCAGGGCTCAGCAAGCTCAACCCCACGGGCTGCACTGCAGGCAGCCGAGACTCCAGGGGTCACGGCTGCACCAGCTGCCTGCCAAGCTGCGACTAGACAAGTCTCAAGCAACTCCAAGAGCACAGATGTGGTCGATACTTCGTCCTTCTGAGGGACCAGCTCTCTGCAGAGCCTGGCTTCAGACAGAGCAGTGCTGACACAGCACCATGGGGGGATGAGTGACCCTGACTCTGGGCTCATGGGGAGGCACAGATGGGCTGGACGTGCTGCCCTGGATAAGGTGTAACCCTAGGCTGACATGGAGGGCTGCTGGAGGGGATGGAAGATGCTCCTCCTGCATCAGAGCTGCAGTGAGGGCAGAGCTGCAGGCAGCACTGTCAGGAGGTGAGCAGACAGCTCCACCTCGAGAACCCGACTAGGCAGAGAAGGAGGACAGATCCAACAATCAAACACACAAATAAAAGATTGAAGGACAGAGTGCAGGCTGGGCTGAATCTGGGAGGGAATACAGTGGCCTCTCTGCAGCCAGGGTCCAGGACAGGGAGAGACAGCAGAAAGGAGGAGCCAGCAAAGTCAGAGCTCAACAGACTGAGGCTGTGAACATGTAGGTCTGGCACCAGTAAAGCCTTGGGAAGCAAACAACTTTGTACCACCTGTGCTGCAGGTGTCTGTGGGAGGTGATGAAGCACGGGGACAATGCTGTACTGCAGCCCCAGCACCCACCCTGCTGGGATACTGACAGCCCTCAGCTGGGGAGATCATCTTCCTGGGAAGGCAGAACCATGTCTCACTGATGTGCAGGGCTCAGGAGAGATGGGAACCAGCTTACCAGGCTGAGCTGAGCTCCAGCACTCCCTCCCATGCCCAGGCTTGCAGGGCAGTGAGCTGTGCCTGTGCCTCAACCAGGGGAAGACAGAACCCAGCATCATCCTGGGGTCTTTCCAGGGTCCCCCAGAGCAGAGAAACACGCCCACAGCTCCAGGGAGAGGGGCACTGGTCCCGGGCACTAGAGGAGGCAGGGGAACATGCCCCATGCCATAGTGATGTGCTCCCAGCCCTGCTCACCCAGAAAGGGGGTGGGGGGCCAACATATCATCCCCTTCCCCATCCCCAAACAAGAGCCACCCCAAATTTCCAGAGCCCTAGAGACACAGACCATATTCAGATGCGGTCATTCATTCTGAGACAGTACATGGGGACCCCACAAGCAGCTCACTGCTACCCCCCCCAATCACAGCACAAACTTGGCGTTGGGGAGGGAGCTGCTCTTGGTGGCTGTGTCTGCGTGGGCCTGGTACCCGATGGTGACCTTCGGTGACAGGCCCAGGTGCTCCTTGTAGACACGCCTGCCAGAAGGAAAGGGCTACATGAACAGGGTAGCACTTCTGCCGCTGGCTCCCTGCCCAGAGACCCCATTCCCCCCCAAAACTAGCCCTGTACAGCCTCCCTTGACACTGCATTACCCAATGTGGGTGACCCCTTCCTGGTTTTCCGCTTCCCGGGTCCAGATGGCAATCTTGTCCCCCTTGGTGCGAATGTTGATGACAGCCCCGCACACCTCGTCGCTGTACTCATCAAACATCTCCCCAATGAGGCACAGCAGCTGCCAGGAAGAAAGGAGCTCAGGACAGTCCCTGCTGGGGCTCAGCCCCGGGGCAGGGGGAGTGCCACAGTCAGAACCCCCAGGCCAGCCCAAGCAGGGCTGCACTCACCGTATCCAGCCAGAAATGGTCCAGCTCAGTGTGCCGCTGCTGCTTGGACAGGGTGACGAGCCAGCGCCCACCACGCTTGTTCTGGCTGTCCTCCCACATGGGCTCGATCCCGTCCTAGGGATGGGCAAGGGAATGGTCAGGGGCACCAAGCACTGGGCCAAAGCTGGCTGTGGAAGCTGTGAATATCCAGCTGGATTTCTCCTCCCACCTTACAGCCAGGGCATCCTGCCAGCCCCGCCAGCACTCAGTGTGCCCCTGTAATGCTGGGCACAGTGGGGACTGTGAGCATGGGGTATCATACCTTGAAGAGGGAATAGTCACAGCCAGATGAGAGCTTACTGGCAGGCTGAATGTGGCTGTACAACCTGTACCAGGTGGAGACACAGAAGCAGATGAGAAGAGGTGCCTTGGGGACCTCTAGCACCCTCCTCTGGCCCAGACCTCCCCACCAGAACACCTCCAGAAGGGACACTCACGCCCAGAAGTCCTCCACAGTGCTGAATTTGGTGACGAGACGCAGGTTTGCCTGCCACATCTTGCTCTTGTCATTCTTGAAAAACCACAGTGCCCATCTGGGGAGGGAGAGTGTTCAGCCATGCTAGAAACCCCCTCCAGACCCAGCACACCCCTCTGGGTGCGGGGAGAGGCTGCCCATGGCTGGGCTCCCCATACCTGTTCTGTAGGGGGTGCTTGTCCAGGACCTCTTCTGGGAGCAGCTCTTGCTGCCGAGCCCTGCGCCGGCGCCGCTTCTCCTGCCTCTGCTGGGGAAGAAGGAACAGCCCTGAGGAGCCCTATGGCCACCCCAGCAGGCAGCCTGCAGCCCCTCAGCCATGCTCACACTAGGAGCCCCAAGGGATAGCAGGGCTGCCTAGGCCTGCCTCCCCAGCTCACAGGGTGAGCACCCACCTGCTCTCCTGTAGCCATCCTGCCCAGCACATGCTTCCCTGGGCTGCCCCTGGCTCTTAAATGCCCACAGGCAGGCAGGATGAGGAGCCGTCGCAGCTGCAGCTGGTGGGGCAGGAGGGTGGTGTCCTGGGAGGGGGTGTCAGGCCTGCCCCTCCTGGAGAGCAGGGAGCTGGGGGATTCCCCTCTAGGGCAGGGAGCTGGGGGATGAGAGCGGGTGCTCAGAGTGGGATGGGATCAGGATGGGGAAGTAGAATGGGGTAAGGTGGAGACCATGTGTGTGGGGGATCAAGGTGGTATGGTATGGGCAGGGCAGGATAGTACACAAAGAGGATGGGGTAGCATCAGATTGGAGGATAGGAATGGGATCAGGTTAGGATCAGATGGAACAACATGCAATAGGAATGGGATGGAGAGGGTGTGGGATGCAATGGGCAGGAAATGGGATCAGAATTGGATCGAGTAGGATGGGAAAAGAGTGGGATGAGATAGGAAGAGGATATGATGAGAAGGGGATCGGGGACAGAAATGGCACAGGGACAGGGTGGAATGTGTTGAGAGTTGGACAGGGACAAGGATGGAACGAGTTAAGGATGGGATGGGATAAGTACAGCTTGTAGACAGGAGGTGATGGAATCAGAAGGAGACGGGACAGGGAGAGGATGGGATAGGATGCAATGGGGATCCGAACAGAATAGCATGGGGACAGCGTGGGGTGGTATCACGACGGGTGAGGATGGGGAGAAGGACCTTCCCGGCGTGCTGAGTAGTGCGAGGAGGGAGCCCGCGGGCTGGGGCGGCGAAGGGCCGGGGGCGCCGCTGCCGTGCGGGGCGGTGCGGGGCGGTGCGGGGGCGGCGGGGCACGGCACGGCTCGGCACGGCCGAGCACGGCTCAGGCTGGCTCAGCCCGGCGCGGCGCGGTCCCCCCCGCGCATCACGGCGCAGCGCGGCGCAGCGCGGCCCCGGCACAGCCGCACTGAGCCCGCCCCGCCGCAGCCCGGCCCGGCCCGGCCCGGCCCGCCCGTCCCCGCCGACAGCGAGCCAGGTCGGGCGGGCGGCAGGGCCGGGGGCGCGGGACCGGGATGCGCGGGGATGGGATGCGCGGGGAAGGGATGCGCGGGACCGGGATGCGCGGGGCGGGCGGGCGCGGGGCCGGGGCGGGGTGAAGCCGTGCGGCCTCTCCCCGCAGAGCCGCCATGGAGGTCTTTATGAAGGGCTTGTCCAAGGCCAAGGAGGGGGTGGTCGCCGCCGCCGAGAAGACCAAGCAGGGGGTGGCCGAGGCGGCCGAGAAGACCAAGGAAGGGGTCCTCTATGTCGGTAAGGACCGGCTTGCTCTGCCAGCCCCCTGCCAGCCCCCTGCCAGCCCCCTGCCTGCCCCCTGCCTGCCCCCTGCCAGCCCCCTGCCAGCCCATGCCTGCCCCCCCGGATAATCCCTGCCCATTCCTGCCTGCACCTGCCGGCCCCCTCTGCCTGCCCTTGCCTGCTCCTGCGTTTGCCCTTGCGTCCTCCTGCCCATCCCCCTGCCGTCCCCCTTCTGCTTCCACCTGTCCCCGGCCCCTCTCCCGCCTTTCCCTGCCCCTTCCCCGTCACGACCACCCTGAGGCAGGGTGCCCCGGGGCAGAGGGTCGGTGCCCGCAGTGCCCCCCAGCCCACCGGGGATCTGCAGGCATGAGGGTGGGCTCTACAGGCAAGAGCAGAGCCGGGGCTGGTCCCCAGGCTGAGGGGATGGGACCCCCGGGGACTGGACCCTCTACAGTCCCCGGCAGTCTGAGCCCCAGGGTCCCTCGGCTCCGTGCCGAGGATGCTCTGGGACAGGAGTGCGGAGGGACTGTGATGGAGGTGGTGACCCCCTTGCTGGGAAGTGCCCGGCGTGGGGCAGCAGGGCCGGGACCACATTTTTCCTCCTTGGAGAGACAATGCCCTGGAATGCATCCCACGCCAGGAGATGCTCCCCTGCTCCCAGTTGGTGACTAAAGAGTCCCTCTGTGCTGCCAATTGGGGTCTGGGTCTATTTGGTGCCAAGTCCTAGAAGACATGGCAGGCAGGAGAAGCAGGTCCTAGGCAGGTTGTGTGCCTGGCTGTGGTGTTGGAATGCTGGGGGCAGGAGCTGAGGCTGCCCTGGACTGGAGCAGGAGGCAGGAGGGCGCAGGGCTGGGGCTCTGTCCTGCTCCAGAGGGCACTAGCTCTGTGGGAATGCTGAGGCCTCAGAACTGTTCCCTTGGGCAGTAGTGGATGCCTGTTCTGGACCCACACTCTGCCCAGGGTGTGTGTGCTGGATGGGGGTCCAGCAGCCTAAGGAGTGCCTGGAGGCTCCATCCTGCAGGAGCTGCCTAGTCCCTGCCTTTCCTTCCAACCTAGACACCCCACCCCCATTCCATGGGGTGTCCTGAGTGGTATCACTCTGCCTGAAGGAGCCTGGTAGGATTGTCATGGCCAGCAGCAGCACTCAGCCCTGGGCACTCTAGCTGTGGGGCTTCCCGTGCTGTGTTGGCACCAGCTCTGGGTTTGGATCCTGGCTCCCATGGGAGATTTTACTCAGCAGCACGGTTGGCATTCAGCCTGCCTGGCTGGGCCCTGACAGGGTGCTGGGCCCTGGGGTCTCTGCCCTGCCAGGTATGGGGCAGCGGCCCCAGTCCTGAGGGTCCTGCAGGGACCGGAGAAACCTTGCAGGGAGCCAGGCGGGTCCTCAGCCCCCAGGCTGCCCTGGCGTGGCTAGGCTGGGATATGGGCAGGATGCTACCTTGGTTCAGAGCCCTGAAAGGGTCCTGGGCACAGCATGTGGCAGAGCCTGGCCACTGGCCTCTCTAACCTGATCTCTGTCTCTTTCTACCCTCAGGGAGTAAAACCCAAGGTGTGGTGCAAGGCGTAACCTCAGGTACGGTCTACTCTGTCTCCCCACTGCCGTACCCCTCTGGCCCTGAGAGCGTGGCCGCACTAACGAGATCAGAGGCTAATTGAGGGGCTGATGTCACTCTGCTAAAGCCTCTTATATAACTTATATCCTGCAACCAAGGATTTGCAGTGGCGGCTCACACTCCCTGCCCAGCTGCAGAGCACTGTCCCGGCCCCCTCCCCTCCTCAGCACCCCAGCAGGGAAGTGGGAAGAGCCTGATCCTGCCCAGCGACTCCCCAGCAGCTCCCCCGGGTGGTGCAGGGCATGAAGTCACAACTGGGCTCCCCTCCCTGGCACGGGGCGAGGGGGCACTGATGGGCAGCCCTGGCTCTTGCAGTGGCTGAGAAAGCAAAGGAGCAGGCGTCCCAGCTGGGTGAAGCGGCGTTCTCCGGCGCGGGCAACATCGCGGCGGCCACTGGGCTGGTGAAGAAAGAGGAGTTCCCTGCGGATCTGAAGGTGAGACACCCCCCCGGACGCTGTGGGGAGGCTGGCACGTGCCCGGGTCTGGCGGGGAGCCCCTTGGCTGCTCCCCAGTCCCAGGGGAGGGACTCTGAGGGTGCCCAGGTGCTCTGCCTGTGCCCAGGCCAGGCAGGCATCGTGGCCCTGAGCGTGCGGGCCGCGTGCGCGGCCGCGTGCGTGGGGCGTGCGGACGTGTGCGCGCGCGGGCCCCGCCATGGCGGCCGGCGGCGCGGGCCTGCGGCGCATCGCTCCGGCGGCTGCGAGGTGACCTGACAGCTGCGGGAGGGGCAGCGGGTTCCAGCTCGCCGCCCCATGAGCTGTTGGCTTCCAGCTTAGCCCAAAATAGCATCAGCTGAAGAAATGAGGCCACCGCCGCCACCGTCGCTGTGCGGCGGGATCGGCTGCCCCCCTTTCCCTCCTGTCAGCCCCGGGGAGGGGTTACCCAGCACCGCCCTCCCCTGACAGGGATGCAGGATGCTCCCGCAGCACTGCCAGCCCCTGGAGCTCAACAGGGTCTGCACGGTGCCAGCACCCGTTGCCTGCCCGGGGCTGGGAGAAGCACAGGGATGTGCACACACAGCCCCTGGTCCCACGGACTTGTACATGTCACCTCCCAGCTAAGCAGGCTGCTGTGTGCTCAGGGTGCCACTGGTTCCCTCTACGTGGAGCCCCCTGTATGCTGCTTGCATTGCTGGTTTGGCAGGGGCAGGGTGGGTGGGTGCCCACACGGGGGGCTGTATGTGTGGGACTGACCCCCTGGCTCACTCTCAGGCAGAGGAGGTGGCCCAGGAGGCTGCGGAGGAGCCGCTGGTCGAGCCGCTGCTGGAGCCAGAGGGGGAGAACTACGAGGAGCCCCCGCAGGTGAGGGGATAGGGTGGCAGGGTGGGCACAGGGCACTGTGGAGGGCACAGTGTGACAGTGTTCACAA
This sequence comes from Chiroxiphia lanceolata, assembly GCF_009829145.1. Taxonomy (NCBI): domain Eukaryota; kingdom Metazoa; phylum Chordata; class Aves; order Passeriformes; family Pipridae; genus Chiroxiphia; species Chiroxiphia lanceolata. Next base: position 10,890,164 of record NC_045651.1, read on the forward strand.
AGATGGCACGGGGCTGGGGGAAAGAGGGACTCTGTGCACCACCTGAGCTCTCTCACTAACTCTTTCTTTACCCATCCCACAGGAGGAATACCAGGAATACGAGCCAGAGGCATAATGGACCCCCATCCTTGCCTCTTCCACCAGCAGCACAACGAACCGCCGGTAGCCCCCTGCTCCTCCCCAGCCGGCCCCGGCCGGTGCCTGTGTGCCGGGGAGGAGCAGGGGTGCCCCTGCCCCGTTCGCTCACGAGTTCTTCCTCCAGTTCCGTTCCAAGGGACCGTGTCCGTGTCTCCGTAACATGTCTAGCAGTGAGAAAAACCCGCTGTGTCCAAGCCCCCGAGCCCCGGCGCGTGCCCGAGCCGTGGGTGCTGCCCGCAGGGGCTGGTGTGTGTGCGTGCGTGCGTGCGTGTGTCCATGAAGCCCGGGTTTATGGCTCTGTATCCCTCCCAGTGCCATAAACCCCGGCTGTGTCCCGGTGTGTCTGTGTCTGTACGAAGCATGTTTACCTGCTTGCGGGCTGCTGTACATTTCGCTTGCACGCGTGTCCCTGTGGTTCTGCTCTGGTCATCGTGGAACTATTTTTTTTTATATATATATCTCTCTATCTATGGGTGGACGGGTCTTTTGCCTTTGTGAACCCTTGGCGCCCAAGCCCGCTCCCCAGCCTGCTGGGTGGTGACGGTGCCTGCGCCCCCCCCGAGGTCCCATAGTGCCGAAGCTGTGTTGTGACGTGGCATGGATATTCCCCCGTCGCTGGATGTGCAATACGAGGGCAGCTGCCAGTGACACAGCTGCCCCCGTGTCCGTGAATAAAGCCAACTCTTGTCTGTAGCCCCCTGGTCCTGGCTGTGGGGTCCCTGGGGAGGGGAGCCGCCCTGTACTTTGGTGGTAGTTTTGGGAAGAGGAATGGGGCTGGCAGTGGGGGAGTGGGCTGAGGTGGGTCTTCACAAGGACAGGGTGCCTTTCTGTCCTCTGGCTGCTGTCCTCTGTCAGCAGCAGGTCAGTGTGCCCTGGGCCTCCAGCCAGGCTCTGGCTGAGACTTGGGGTGCAGGCAGTATCACTATGCCAGCTGCCTGTCTGCAGGGCTTTGCATCTCCAGAAGAATGCAGGGGGCCCTGTGGGGCTGTGGACCACAAGCCAGGATGAGGCTAGATACAGCCCTGGGCCCCAGCACTGGTTTCCCCCTTCCTACCCTCAAGGGGTCGGGGATGTGGTTGGCACCCATGGGCTCACTCAGCTGCACTGTGACCGCCTGAAGGGCAGGCGGGTGTCACACGCTGCTAAGGGATGTCCACCATGGCAGAGGGTCCTGTACCCACCCCAGAGCACAGTCCTTGGGCCTTCAGCTCTCCTGGGGCAGGACCACCAACCCAGCCTAGATCCCCAGCCAGCCTCCAGCCCCTTGACCACAGCACAGGCTGGGGTGAGGGGCTGGGCTGAATCTCCGTGACATGAATATCAGATTAGATCCCCTACCCATGCTGGCTCACCAGCTTTGCCAGCAAGGAGTGAAGCTGCAGCAGTCAGCACGGACACACAACAGGTTTGCTGATGCCTGCAAATCTCCACCCTGGCTCTGCTCCCCGTGCCTGTGCTGGTTGCAGCAGTGCTTATAGCACCCACTGTGGGTTATTAGAAGGACTGAGAGAGCTCTTTGGGGTCTGTCTGTTCCCTGGGCTTCCCCGTCCCCTGGAACTAATTGCATTTTTTTCTTCTCTTGTCCAATTCTGCCATCCATAAGCAAGCAGACCTAAACCAGCATCAGCATGGCTTTCCTCAGTGCCAGAGAGGCTGTAAAGGGGCTGGGGCAGAGAGGGTCTGGGGGAAGACAGATCTCTGCCCAGGAGAGCTGGGAGCCAGAGAGAAGAGAGAGAACTTGCTCAAACCAACCCTTTATAGACAGCAGGGTGCAGCATGAAGTATCCTGGGCACTCCCCGTGCAGCAGGATTGTGACCCTCACCAGGGCAGCTCTGGCAGGTGCTGTGTCGGTAGGTGCAGTGGACCTCATGTACGTGGTGAACATCTGCTCCAGGGTCTCTGTCCAGATCTTGTTGTACCTTGCCGTCATGACTGCAATTTTCTAGACAAAGAGAAAGGAGAACTGTGAGGCCGGTGTGTGCTGGGAGGGTCTGGGGACAAGGTGGGGCAGAGGTCCCTGTGAGGAGGGTGCAGGCAGTGCCTAAAGTACAAGTACCAGGCACAAGAGCCCCCACCCAGCACTGCACCCCCGACTCATCTAACCAATCCTGGAAACGGGGAACACGGCAAGAGAGAGAGGGACAGGGACCCAGCAACAACAAGGAACACTGCTGAGCAGGAGGCTTTATCCAAAATGCATGAAGCTAGCCCTGGGAAGATGAACCCAGGCCTTGTGCTGGCCTGCGAGGAGTGGTGATGGAGTGCTGTGGGTGGGCACCTCTCAAATACAGCCCAGAGCCTCTGCAGTGAGGCAAGGGCCCCAGAGCAGGGATAGGTGAGGCAAAGAGCCCTCAGATACCTCAGCTGACTGCTCCATGGTGTAGGACAGTCCTAAATACAGCGGTGGTGGTAAGCTGGTTTTTGTAGCAGTCCCCTGCTTTGCTCACTCTTTTCTGCTGCCCATGATTTTCAGTGCCAACGCCGTGACACCCAGTACCTTTGAGAGCATCATCTCCTCTGCTCTGGGGGGAGGTCTGATACAGCAATGAAGACTGAGGATGCAGAAGAGCTGCCCAAGGTCACTCCAACAATCCTTGCTCTGTGTTAGCAAAGGGAAGGGCTTGGGCTTTACTTCACTCTAAATTGTGTAACCTGCCACCTCTGTCTCATGCTCTGTCCCTCCAGCACAGTGAGCAAGATGTCAGTGCAGTGATGTGGCACCTCCCTAGGGTGCTGAATTCCTAAAGCTAAGGTTTGGCTGTGCTACTGCCACTCGCACGCCCATGTAGGGTCTGTTGGGAGCATGTGGCACAACTGGTCTGTACCTCTGCTTGCACCAGGGTGTGTTCTCCCTCCTGAGCTGATTCTCAACAGTGGTAGGGATGAAGATGTTGCAGCACACTTCCAGGATGCTGCTATCATAGGGATCTGCTTTTGGGAAGCCAACTATGGTCCTGTGGTCCTGGAATGAGCAGGACAGTCCTGCTGGTCCCAGCCTAGCGATGCTGAGCACTGCCCTCAGAGTTGGGCTCAGCGGGACACAAGGGCCAGCCACATTCTCTGTGGGTGTTTCAGAGACAGGCACTGACCACCACCCCTTTAAGAACAGGGATGGGGACGACTGGGTTCAATTCACCTGCTTGTAGTCTTCTAGTGCCTTGGGATTGATCCCTCTGGGATTGTAAATGGCTCTGTCTGTGACCCCTACACAGATGCAGCAGGTTGTGCAGGTGTGCAGCCCAACTTTGCCAAAGCTCTAAAGTAACACGGAGCAGAGATGGTGTGGGGAGAGGTAAATTTTGGGGACAGACACTGAATCTGACCCTCTGTGCTGGTAACAGCCCCTTCTCAGGAGCCTGAGCTGAGAAGCACAAACGGAAACCCCAGTGTGGCCATTCTTGGTGAATGTTTTGGCTGGGTGGAGACTAGGACCTGGTAGGGCGGAGATCTCCTCGGCCAATGAGAGGGTTGTGAAAGGCAGAGCCTCTGGGATAAGGGCTTCCAGCCCATCTTCCAGCTCAGCCTGTCTTCATCACCTTCAGAGCTCCTGGACGCGATGTTCCAAGCACAGCATGCTGTTCAGTTCTTAAGAACCAATCCCGAAAGAACACAGCTCCAGTGAGAAACACAGTCCCTTGGTGGGCACCACGCAGCATCCAGGCACAATTCTGCACCTCACACTGAGGGGGTGTGATCAGCTGCCACAGCATCAGCACAGGGCAGGGCCATGGGAGAGCTCAGCTCTCCTTATGAGGACAGAGGGCTTTGCACTCTCTGCCCCAAAGCACTTACCGGCTTGATACAGCTCCTAAAAGCAACACCGACACCACAAAACCAGCCCCAAAACTCAGCAAAACTATATACAATAGCTGAGGAACTTCAGCTGTCTTGTTCTCTGCCACATCAATGAAGCATACAGATGCGTGGAAAGGAAAGGGATGAGCAAAGGCAGGGCTGTTCCCGAGGCCACTGTGGGCAGCAGCTCGAGGTTCAACCTCAGTTCAAAGTGTCCCCCCTAGGGCAAGGAGCTGCTTTGGAGAGTGAGGGCTTGGAGGGAAACACGGAGTTGCATCTGCAGGCAGGACTTCAGCTCTGTGGCTTCCAGTTTATTCCACCCTGGCAGAGAGCAATGGCCTCAGGAATGGGCAGCTGCAGGCAATGGATCGGGGCAGCAGTGCCTGGCTGAGAGCAGGAGCTCCTGGAGTTACAGCAGGGGGAAGCACCTCACCACAGTTGTGAGCTGGACCTGGGCTGAAGAAAGGGAGGGAAGGTCCTTCCTTGGAGGGAAGGTCTGTACCCTCAGAGTCCCACTGAGCTCTTGGGCCCAAACTGGCACTGTCAGAGCTTACCTGGTACCCCAATGTGTGGGTGCAGGTATCTGCTATCCAGGACATCTCCCACTCCCCAGACATCAGTCGCCAGCACATCAATCCCAGGCCTTGTGGAGGTAGAAAAATGTGTCATATCCATTGATTGCTGTGCTCCAACCAAAGCATGTGTGCGGCCAAGTGATTTCCATGGGCTGATTAAGGCCCTGGGCACACCGAGGAGTCCCCTGACCAACGTGTGGTGCTGCCCATACCCCAGGGCCTCCTCAGCTTCCCTCAGGTATGAATGGCTTTGGCTTTCACGAGGTCTTTGCTGCCTTGTCCCTTTCAAGAGGGAATGTAGAGGTCTTTGCCTTGTGATCAGCACCCACTGAGCTCTCTATCATATGCTGAGGCAGAAGAGACTTTCACTTCCTCCCTGAGTCTGAGCAGGCCAGCAGGAACGGAGGATAAAGCCCAGTGAGACACCTGCCCAGCAGTAGGACCAGCCTGAGGCTCTCTCTACTCCAAATTTACACTGTGCAGGTAAAGTGGTGAAGGGACAGCAGAGCACTGGGGCAGTGACAGGCAGTGGTGGAATGGCAACCTCTCTGCTTGCCTGGCCAGGTAGCTGCTGCCTGCTCCCCTGACTGCCAGCAAACACTGTTTACAGAGCTGGGACAAAACTCTCACCTACAAACTCCTTCTTGGCCTTTTCTACAGTAGAATGCCTCATTATTTTCTCCATCTCATGTTCCTGCGCAAGAGCAACAAAACACAGTTGTTACTGAGGCCCCAGGAAAAATCACAGAGCCACAGTATAGCATCCAGCAGCTGCCCTGCCCCGCCTGATGACTCCAGGGAGTTTATTCACAGCAGCTGGGGCCCCTGGATCAAAAAAAAGAGATATGTGAACTCCTGCTCCCTTTGCTCCCTGCCCTTCCAAGCTCTTGATGATTTGCCCCTTCCCCCAGCACAGCAGACAGTGGCGGGAGCATCCCTACACCAGGCTCCTTCAGCTTGTCTCTGGCCAGATGCACCGACCCATAAACCAGAGTTCACCTCCCTCTCCCCGCCCCGAGCTGCTTTTCACAGTCTCTGGGCAAGTGTTACTCACTACAAACGTCTCCCCCCACTCATCAGAGGCAGATATGCAGAGAGAGGGAGGGCTGTGCAAATGGAGCGTGAATTATGGGCTGTCGGCAGGGAAACGAGAGAAGTGAACTCACCGAGTATTTCCTTGGATTGATCCTCACACCTGCCATGGTAACACCAAAAGGAACATCTGGAAAAGACCGGGTAAGGCAGACAGATGTTCTCTGCCAGCTCACCTGCTCCCCAGAGGGAGGAAGTGACTATGGCACTTGTGATCTTGTTGGTGGCAAGGGACCACCGCTTCCCCACAGCACACATGGGTCCCCACTGATGCCATGCGGCCTCTGCAGAGTGGAGCTGAAGGCAGGACAGGATATGCACCCTGAGTCTATCACAAATGCCACCAGCCAGAGCTGAATCCATGACAACCCAGGCACAGCGACTGCATCTGAGAGGCACAATGCTTGACACTTCCTGATTAACATGAACATTCCGGGCTGCCAGTGGCATGTTCTATAGCGAGACTTGCCCTCACACATCAGTGCCCAGAGAAACATCCTGCACTTCTGAGGCCCTTCTGATTTTCACAGCATCTAATGAGCTTTTCTGTCTCATAGCCCCTTCCCAATGCCCAAGTCACCATGTGCTTTATGTTCCCCTTGTACTTACCCACTACGGTGCATTTTTGTGTTGTTAATGCAGCCAGGGCTTTCACTTCATCAACATTGATTGATCTGCTGAAATGAACCCCTGGGAAAGGAGAGAGAAGAAGTAAAGAGCCCCTGCCTTTCTACCACAAAGGCATAGAGGCACTGTGGGAAAGGCTTTGACTCTTCTGAAATAGCAGCATCTAGTCACAATAGATGATTGCATGATGATCAGAGAGCAGGAGCATCTCTACTATGGAGACAGGCTGGGAGAGCTGGGGCTGTTCAGCCTGGAGAAGAGAAGATTCCACAGAGACCTTAGAGCCACTTCCAGTACCTAAAGGGGCTCCAAGAGAGCTGGAAAGGGACTTTGGACAAGGACATGGAATGATAGAGGGAATGCCTTTAAACTGAAGAGGTCAAGTTTGAATTAGATACTAGTAAGAAATTTTTTACTGTAAAGGGTGGTGAGGCACTGGAACAGGTTGCCCAGAGAAGTTGTGGCTGCCTCATCCCTGGAAGTGTTCAAGGTCAGGTAGGATGGGGCTTGGAGTAACTTGGTCTAGTGAAAGGTGTCCCTGTCCTGTGGCAGTGGGGTTGAAATTGAATGATCTTTAAGGTCCCTTCCAACATAAACCATTACATGATTCTATGATTCTTTGTGTTGGTTCTTTCTCAGAGCTTCCCCTCACCTGTGCTGAGAGGCTGGATGTGTGACTGGGCTGTTCCCCACCCAGCTCTGGTTGATTGATGCCATGCTCAGGCACAGAGCTCATGCCTCTCAGTGACACAAAGCAGCAAGGCTGGGCCTCCCTGTTCCTCTGTCCCTGCCTCTGCCCCGCAACTGGTCTTGGGGCCATATCCCTGTCTGTATTCCGGAGTATCCTGGATGATGTGCTCGGCCACCAGGCTGTGGTGTCCTGGACACAGTGTCCTCCCACTCCACAGGACTAAGGCAGGGGCTGTGTTTTGGGGCATCTGGAACAGAGGGTGCTGGCAGGGATCAGATACTCCCTCCCCCAGCACGTCCACACCAAGGTGTCTGGGAAAACCGTGCTGTTTTTAGGGTGCTTGGCGCTTTTGGATCTCCAGCTGATGTCCCCATCATCACATGACACTCACAGCTCTGGACATGCTGAGGGTACTCCTGCTGATGTCATGGCCCACGGGATAGCATGTGGCCAGGGCTGGGAGCCTGATGCCCCCAGGCATCCCCTGCCTCTGCCATTTGCCAGCACCCCACCAGCCCTGGTACTGGCACCTCTGCCCGCCGATACCATGGGCAGCCGTGTGTGAAGGTGACGTGGCTGCGAGCGACAGAGGGAAACCCATCGCCTTCCCACCAGGGCAGCCCTGGAGGAGTCACATTCCCAGCCAGACCCTGCCAGCTGTGTTCCACAGCTCCCCGGCACAACGGGGCACTGGGGAGCCGGACGCGGTGGAGCCCAGCCCGGGCTGATCCGTGTACCGGGCGCGTGTGTCTGCTCGCTCCGGCGTGTGCGGGCGCCGGCGGCTGTGGGGGAGCCCGGTGTGCGTTCACGTGGCGCTGCCCGTGCGGCGTGGGAGGTGGGCCATGGCGCCCGGGGAGGGGGTGCCGTGCTACCTGCGCCAGCACCCCCTCCGCCGAGGGAGAACGCGCTTTTCAGGCAGCTGCTTGGCTCCTCCCGAGCCGGCAGCGCGGGAGTGCGTTGCCAAGGCAATGGGGACCATCTTACTCATCCTCCTCGCTATTGTTTTCCTGCCAGCCCCGAAGTGCCCGGGCGGGGAGAGGAGGAGGAGGAGGCAGCCAGCCTGGGATGAAGGCTGCCTGCAGGGAGGGGAGGATGATCACCGCGACCACCCCTCCCCAACCCCCCCCGCCGTGCCAGCCCGTGCCCCCTGGGACAGGGACATGCTGGGTGGCAAGATGCCGATGGGGATGGGGAGAGCTGCTGCCGATGGGGCTGAGAGCAGCAGGTGGAAGCAAATGGCAGCAGGATGAGACCCAGCAGCCTCCTGCCTGCGGCAAAATCCCAGCCAGGGACCAGGAGTCGTTTGTCTCGTCCTCTGCCAGGATTTGCCCCAGTCCATGGTGTCCCTTGGATGGGATTGGGTCTGGTCCTTGCGCCCAGGATTGGGTCTAATCCCACACAGGACAGCACGGGATGTAAGCCCCTACTTATGCCCCACACCCTGTTCCCATTTCATTGCAGGTGGGCAATTGGGCCCAGTCAATGCTACAGAACTGGGACCAGCACGCAGGACCCAGAGTGGGGACAGACACCTAGAGGAGGGGACACATTGATTGGTGCAGTGATACACCCCCAACTCAGTCACTCCAGCCACCTATTGAGGTGCCCAGTGCTGACATGGAGGTGCCTCACTCTGCCCCAGGGAGAGAGAATTAAATTTTATTTAATTTCCATATCCCGCCTCCCTATTTTTAGCCTTCAGGGTTTTGTTCCAGCCTGGCTGTTTACTGAAAGAAGCATTTCCAATCTCCCTTGTCTCCAAGCAACCAGGTGTGCCAGCTCCCCTAGAACCAGCCTTACCCTATAGATCTATAGGGATGGGAGACAGGTGCTTATGTTAACCACAGGATGGGGAGCACCCTCTAACCTTAGCACATGCACCCCCAAGCCCTATAGATCTATTGTTCTTGTCTGTAATGACATCCCCGGGTCACGGAGGGTACCCTGATCCTATAGGGTGACGAAGGGTAGGAGAGGGTTTGGGGGGGATGCTGGAGGGTTTTGGGGAGGATGCACGGATACAAGCGAGGCGAGCAGGTCGCCTTCCCCCCCGCAGCGCGAGCGGGAGTGCGTGGGAAGGAGTTAGACAAAGCCTGAGCCCGGGAGCAGAGGCAAGCGCTGCCGGGAGCGAGACGGGGCCGTTCTTCCCTCCCCATCCTCCCCCACCCTCGGGCGAGGGGTACGCGGGAACCCACCTCCATCCCGCCGCGGTGGCACGTTGTCCCGGTCCCTCGGGCTAATTGGGGTGCAGCCCCCTCCCCGGTGATGCCCGGGAGGAAAGCGGTCGTCTCCATCACCAGGTAGGAGGGGGACTGTGCTCAGCGTCGCTGTGACCCCCACCCATGGGACCTACCCTAAGGGTTGGGGCCCCCTGAACCGTCCAGTCCCGACCATATGTCCTGCTGCGCCCGGGTGCAACGCGGGGTGCCGGGGTGCTCGCCCCTGGGACACGCGGGGTGTTGATGCTTTGGGTGCCGGGGGAGAGGGGGGGGCTGTGCGGCGATGGGGGGCTCCCAAGGCGGGCCGGTGGGAGTGACAGCGATGACACCGGGAGGGATGCGGTGTGCCGGGACCTCCACGCCTGTCCCTCGCCTCCCCACCGCTGCCGGGGGCACCGGGGCGGGCGGCAGCCGGGGGGGAGCGGCCCGGGGCACGGTACCGCCCCCGCCGCCACCGCCCCACGCATGCTCGCCGCTGCCGCCGCCGCGCCGAGCCGAGCCGAGCGGGACCGGACGGGACGGCACCGGACGGCACCGGACGGGACGGCACCGGGCGGGAGGATCCGCCGCAGGTACCGCGGCCCCGGGGCGCACATGGCGGGGTCGGGCCGGGCGCTGCCGCCGCCCGTCCCGGCGCCGCAGCCCACCCCCGCCCAGGGGTGCCGGTGCCGGTACGGGGCGGGCGACGGCGGCGCGGACGGGTCGACCTCCCCCGGCCGGGACTGCCTCGGGGGCGGCTTTGTGCGAGGCTCGGCCGGGGAAGCGGGAGCCGGGGCGTGCACACGCGTGTCCGTGCGTGCGGGTGTGCCCTTGGCCATGTGCTGGCGTGTGCGTGCCCGTGCGTGTGCACACGCGTGTGCCGGGGGCTCGCAGCTCCTCCGCGGAGCATCAGTGCCGGGCACGGCGCCACAGCCCCGCGGGAGCGGGATGCTGTCGAGGCAGCTCGGGGTGCGGGCGGCACGACCCCGCGGGGATCAGGGTGCTGCGTGGGAACCTGCAGACGGGGCGGGGGTCGTGGCTTCTGGGCCTGGCTCTGCTGGGAGGGGTCTGTGCCTGCCTGGTTCCTGCTCCTGCCTCCCGCCTCCCTTTGTGGGGACTCGCTCGGCTCCAGCCGTGTCTGCTCGGCTCTACCCTCTCCGGGACCCACGAGTGGCCGTGTCCAGACGCGTAGAATGCCCCACGGCTGCAGGATGCATGTGCTCCCAGCAAGGACTCACTGGCACTGGCAGGGCTGGGGGGCTCCCGGAAAGCCCGGGGCTTCCCACCCTGCTTCTGCCTCATGGAGCCAGGAAGGGTTTGGGGACAGTTGGGTGAGACTGGACTGTGTTCCCCTCATATGTGGCACGGCTGGGAGCTCAGTAACCCTCGGCATGGCGTGTGGATGCTGAGCTGGGGGTTCCCGTGGCCGGGGACACATGTCACTCCCAGCTCTTGGCAAGTGGAGGGAAGAGCTTGCGCTGCCCCGTGCTTCTGCCCTGCCCTACAGCCCCCCTTGTACCCCAGGCCCAGCTCACTCTCACCCCCTGCTGCACCCAGCTCCCCACGGACAGGTGGGGGCTGCCAAGCCCCCCTGGGCTCTCAGCCTGGTGTCCAGGGCCGAACTCCAGCTGCTGCTCTCTCCACAGGGGTGTCTGCACTGTGTTCCCCACTGACAGCCACAGCAGCGCCTGGATCCTGCTCCTGGTCCAGCTGTGCTGGGAGAAGGCTGACTTTTACGGTAGGCAGCCAACACCATTCCTCCCTTCCTGTATGGCCAGGCACTGGGTGCCACCACACAGGCTGCGCCAGGGACAGTGAGTGCTCTGGGCAGCCACCCAACCTGTTGTCATGGGTGGCACAGAGAAAATCAGTTGGCAGCTGAGGTGGACTGGGGGTCCATGTGCTGCTTCCTCCTCACTGCCCCATCCTCTCTCTTGCAGACCCACGGCGGGACTAGCATGGGAGAAGCCTTCCCTGGGCATGGGCAGCGCTAAGGAGCCCGAGGGGCTGCAGGTGCTGAGTCGCCAGGCCGGGACCGAGGACACCTGTGACCCCAGTGCCACCTCCCCTGGCTGCTCACCAGCAGGTGAGTGCCTGCCCGGCTCCGGTTGTGCCACGGGAGCCCATGCCATGAGGACCTGCTGCGTGGCTGAGTCAGAGGCCCAGGCCACCACGTCGGGCTCAGCAACAGAGAAGAAGGTGCCATCACCAACAGGACCAGCTCCTGGCATGCTTCTCCGGGACACTGGCACAGAGCAGAGTGTGGCAGTAACAACAGTGAGCTGTGGGGGACCAAGTGGCACTGCCCCTGCCTGTGGTCCCACAGAGATGGGGGTCCCCAATGCCCAGAAGGAGAGCGCAGCCCCTGCTTCCCCCCTGCCTGATCCCTGCCTCAAGGCGACCAACAAGGACATGGGAAGTGCGCCAGCTCCAGCCAAACGTGTGGCGTTTGTGGAGCCCACCGCAGGCACCGGGACAGATGAGCTGCCAAGCCAGGAGCAGCCTCAGGGTGACACAGGGATATCCCTGGGTGCTGCACCCCAGCTGAACAGAAGTGAGGCTCCCAAGCATCCCCAGGGAGGCACAGCAGACCCCCACAGCACCAGCACTGTGGGGAACGGGGGCCAAAGCAAGACAGAACTGAGCTCCACCACCCTGGGCCAGGGCAAAGCCGAACAGAGCTCGGCCCAGAGTGCAGGTGCTGGAAGCAGCCAGCAGCCCCAAACAGCCAAGCAGCTCTGTGAGTCCTACTCCTTTGAGGTGACCCCACCGCAGGACGCCGGGACACAGGACATGGGGACGCAAGTGGACAGCCGCGTGTCCCTGGTGTCAGTGGCCTTGAGCCCCATGAGTCCCCCGGGTGGGGCTGCTGCCTTCACCTTCCCCAAGAGAGAGATGGGCTCTGCAGCCCCACGCCTGGAGCCCTCCAAGAAGGACGCAGAGATGCAGGTGTCCATGCCTGTGGAGACCCGCTCAGTGGCCACTGGGCCAATGACGCCACTGGCCAAGTCCCCACAGACTTCGTATCCTGAGGTGCAGGTGAAGGGGACGGTGGCAGAGGTGGTGGAGGAGGCTCCGGAACCCATCCGGGAGGTGAGCTGGGATGAGAAGGGGATGACGTGGGAGGTGTACGGGGCCTCCATGGAGGTGGAGGTGCTGGGCATGGCCATCCAGAAGCACCTGGAGAAGCAGATCGAGGAGCACGGGCGGCAGGTGGTGGTGACCCCACAGAACACCCGCACCGGCTCCGTCAAGGGAGGCCCCCGCAAAGGTGAGGCCAAGAGGCAGCCCAGTGTCTTTCGGGCTCTGCTGCAAAACGTCCGGCGGCCCCGGTGCTGCTCCCGCACTGGCCCCGCCATGGAGTGAGTCGCTGCCCATGCTGGCAGGGTGGGGGTGCCACGGGGCTTCTCTGGGCGAGTGAAAATGGGTCCCTGCCCCGGTGTCCTGAGACACCTGGTGCCAGTGTGTGGGGCTCCTGGGGCTGAGGCAGGTGGTGAAGGAGCACTGCATGCTGGGGCAAGGTATCTCCTTTGCTGGGGTCCCTCCTGCCAGCCTGGGGTCCCCCCATGATTGTAGCCCTGTGGAGGTGCCCCAGAACGTGAGGCTGGTGCCCTGTCTCTGTGTTTGGTGGCTTTTTTCAGCATGAGGAAGCACGTGGCTCCTTCCAGATGGAGGCAGCTGCTCCCGTGCATCTCTTGGCTGTGGCACAGGTCTAGAGATGACTCAAGGTGGGTGCTGCTGACTCCCATGAGCTCTGGCACCTCAGGCAGCAGCATCACTTCCCGTGCTGGAGAGACACTGGTGCATCACCCTGCCATCGCTTTGCCTGCCCAGGGCTTGGCCACGCTCTGACCAGCCCATGGCCATGCATGTGTGGGTCCCCGTGGCTGCCCAGGGCAGGCACCAGCCCCTCAACAGCCCTGTCCTCTCTGCCCCACTGCTGTGTCATGGGTGCCCTGGAGCTGTGACAGATCTCAAATGAGAGAGACTGAGGCCAGCCATGCCTGTGATGGAGAGCTGCTCATCCTTGTCACCGTGGCTGGAGGCAGCTGGGGAGTCTGTCCCCATGGCCCCCTTACTCGGCCTGCCTGGAAGTGACCATTGGAGCCCAGGGCACATCCTCGCCACAGTTGGTGGTGAAGATGAAGCTGCCCTGCTACCAGGCCTGTCCAGCTGCCCTTGTGGTGCCAGAGATGCCCCACGTGCTGGGGACATGGGCACATATCCCTGTGTGGGTTCCTTCAGCCCCACTGGCCTCTCTTCTCTGACAGCAGCTGGGGATGCAATGACTGCAAAGCGCTGCCACTTTTTACAGCTGGGGTTTTACAGGCTGGGGGGAGGGGGGCTTTTATCGAACTGTGTTTGCATTTTTGGAGCTTTTTAAGAGGCACTTTCAGCTGTGTGTGTCCTGCCTGAAGCCACCTCTTTCCCAGTGGCCTGCGGGGCCGAGACCCTCTTTTCGAACACTGTTCCTACTTTGCTTGTGCTCTGCTGGGCTGAAGAGCATTTGGAGTGAAGAGTCAGTCTGCAGGGGTGAGCATTCCTGTGGCTGGGTCAACATCCCTGTGGCCTGCAGCACCGCAGTGTCCTGCTGAGACACAGATCCTGGTCCCCCCAGCCTGGCCCCATACCGAGGACCAGCTCCACAGTGCTGCAGCACCTGATGGGCAGGAGGCTGCTTGGGGGTGCTCGGGAAGCTGCACCATCCCCTCTGAGCAGAGGTGCAAGAGGGCTCAAGGTGCCAGGGTCACCAGTGCAGCCTTTTTCCCTCATTAAGGGTCAAGTCTTGCCCCTCCAAACCCATGTTGTACATCCTGGACTTGGTTTTGTTCCTGGGGGGCTGCAAAAGGCTTACTGAAGTGCCAGCTGGCAGCCAGGGCCGTGGCAAGCGCCCACTCCATGCCATGATACTCACCAGGACCTGGCTCTGCTCAGTGCCTTGGGCTTTGGGAGTGTTGCCATGGCCATGCCAGAAAGACCAGGAGCCCTGGGGTATCTCATCCTACCCCAGTCTGTGCCCACCTCCAGCCCTGCACTGCCAAGCTGTGGCACACCAGTGCTACAGCTTCATCACCTATTTTCTTCTTTTTTTCCTCTTCGTTTCTTTTGGGGAGGGTGGGGGGGAGGAAGGGGCGGGAGGACCAATCTGTCGATATGGATGTTGGGTAATAAAACCTTACACAAATCTCTGCATGGGGCTGCCTGCACCTCCCTCCCCTGGGGCTGAAAGGGGCCAGTGGGGCAGCCTGGCCAGTGGGGCAGCCTGGGGAAGGATCCTGGGGACAAGAAGCCAGGCTGGCCCCCACAGTGCCCCTCTGGCACCAGCCTGGCACAAAAACAGCACTTCATGCCGGGAGAGATGACTTTAAGCTGACTGAGCCCCCCAGGCAGGTGGGCTGATGGCCACACAACACCATGACCTCTCTGGAACACGTTTATTGCCAGACACTGAACACATCATCACCAAAGCAGCTGCCTGAGTCCCGCTCCAGCCCTGCTGCACCCTGTGAGCCCGCTCACAAGTCCGTGGTGGTGAAGGTGGTGTTGATGTACACTGCTTCGGTGGGCTCCTTCAGGTTCAGGGCAGCCACCAACACCTCCTTATCAGTGGGGTCTGTTGGCCGCACTTTGACCTGCTGCAGGAGGAGAGCATGGTCAGAGGGGATGGGGGACAGAGAGCGGGGAGAGGGACGCTTGGCCTTCCCAGGAGCTGAGGGCTGTCAGGGGGATGCAGAGAAAGGGACACAAGGGGTCCATGAGCCTGGAGGCCACAGCAGAGAGAAGGGGATGCAGGTTGCTCTTGTCAGGCCTCCCTGCTGAGCCTGGCAGCTCTTTGCACACCTACCTTGACCTCAAAGTCATCATCCGCAGGTGCATTTACTGTGTTTTCATCCAGGGAATTCATGCTGTGGAGAGTGGAGGGTGGGGGGTAGAAGAGGACCCAGGCACTGGAGAAGTGGGGGTTTAGGATGATGGCCCTCTGGCCTTTGGGACTTGGCAACAGAGCTCACCTGGTCACAGAGATGGAGTCCTCATGGAAGCCCAGGTCATGTGAGGGATCAAGTGGGTGGTTCAGTATGGGGTTGGCCCTGGTCAGGGATGGGTGGCAGGTGAGTGCTGTCCCATGGGGCTCTGGGGCTTTGAGGCCAGCTCGGGCCAGCTGTGTCCCCCAGGCAGGGAGGGGTGTGACAGCAAGCCATGCAGGCTCCTGGGTGTGGGGACATGCCTGGGCTCTTCCCTCCTGCTACAAGGAGCCCCCCACTCACCCCTCTGCATTGTACTGGTTGGTCCCAGGAATGCCGGCTCCCTGCTGTGCTGTGGCAGGATTGAACGTGGTGGCCACCTTCAGAGCCTTCATCGCACTCAGCTTCCTCTTGTAGCTGCAAAGCCCAGGGATGGGGTAGGTGAGGGGTAGGGGGGAGCTGGGCCATGGGATGGGGTGGGCAGGAGCAGGATGGAGGGTAGGGATGGGTCTGGGGGTGCCGGTGAGGATGGGGGTGGTGGAGGGAGGCAGGAGGAGATGCAGGCAGTGCGGTACCTCCTGGTGGTGAGAACCAAGACGAGGGTCATGATGAGTATGAAGATGAGCAGGAATGCTGCCAACCCTGCGATGATGCCGATCAGCTCCGTCTCCCTGGTGGGGTTTGTCACCTCCCCGGGGCCCTGGCACAGAGCAGGGGTGAGGGCACAGTCCCAGGCAGTGGAACCCCACTTCTAGCCCCACCTGGGGTTGGTGCCCTCTCCCCATGCCCCTTGCCCAACCCCACTCACGATAACAGCAAGGCCCAGTTTCACCAGCTCAGCCAAGCCCAGTGGGTCGGACTGAATGAGTCTGCCAAGGAAAGCGGAGGGATGAGCAGCTGGGCCGGGCCAGGCATGTGGCAGTGCCTGTGCAAAGCCCCCGGCACTCACATGCTCAGCTGATTGATATCCAGGGCAGTGCCATTGCTGTACACGAAGTACGCCTCCATCACTGACTTGGCTTCCACCCTGCAGGATCACAGAGATGGGGGAGTGGAGTGCCAGGGTGCAGGGCATGGTGCCCTACCCCAGGGTGACCCCCCAAATGCCACCACCGTGTCTTTTTCCCCACCACCACTCACCTGGTGTCACGGGTGCTCTCCATGGTTCGGATTGCTACCACATAAACTGCTGCTTTGGTCACGCTGGTCAGGGCCCTAGGAACAGGAGACATAGGGGGAAGCTGGGCCAGGTGGCCTGATGTTCCACTTGCGGGCATGGGAAGCAGCTGGACCCCCTGCAGCCCCCTCCTCTGGTGGGAACCTGCCTGCCCCATCCCCTTCACAGTCCGTGAAGCTGGGAGACACAACCAGTGGGCCCTGGCCTGAATATCCATGAATATCCATGTTCCCCGCTGCACAGCCGTGCACCCCCGGCCCCAGCCTGGCACCCCTTACAATTTGATACTTTCGGAGTTACTCTGGACTTCTTCCACCGTTGACACGAACTGGAGGCGAACGCGGTAGGAATTGTCCACTGTGAAGATCTGTGTGTGGAGAGCGGGGGTGAGCGGGGCTGGGCAGGGCGCAGGGTGTCCCAGGGTGTGAGGGGGTGAACTCACATTCAGCACAGTCTGTGCTGAGTGCACCGGTGCCTCGCTGTCCCGAGCCTCCACCGTCACCTGGTACCGCCCCTTCAGCGACTCATCGAGGTTGCTGGCCACCCTGTGAGGACAGGGACATCAGCAATCCCGCTGGGCTGCACAGGTTGTCCTTGTGATGGCACTGCTATCCTTCAAGCTCCATCCTGCCTCCATCTCCAGGGCAGGACCCCAGGATGGCTTTGTCCCCTTTCCAGCCTGTGCTGGCCCTGCAGCAGGCAGGAGCTGAGTCACATCCCCCCACCCGAGCCCAGACCCATGGCCTCACTTGATGCTCCCAATGTAAACCCCCTGGTCGAGTGTTGGCTCCACCATGAAGAGGTTTTCAAAGGGCCGGCTGACCCCGTTGTCCTCCAAGAGTACCACACTGACAATTGAGAAGGTGATGGCTCCCCCCAGCCCTGTGTCAGCGTCTGTGGCCTGCAGGGACAGAGCGTGGCAGGAGCACGGGTGGGAATGGCCACCACCTGCCCCCAGTGGGGATAGGTAAGCAAAGCTCAACAGACTGACAGACACACATGCAGGCAGCTCCTCACCTTCACGGTAGCCACTTGCAGGCCCACGGGGGAGATTTCAGGAACAACCACTGCGAGGGACAGACAGAGGGATGGTGCAATCATGCTGGTGTGAAGCCAGACTTGCTGCAGACCCCGTGCCCACACAGGCCCGGGGCTCCAAGCACTCCCCAGTACCCTCGGCCCCACAGCCTTCACGGAAAACACTGAGTAATCCCAGCCTGGTCCCTGCACCGTTCACAGCCCTGCCCCAGGCTGGGGGAAGATCCTTGCTGCCAGTGAGTGTGGCAGAGCACGTGTGGGTGCAGTGAATAGCCCATGAAATGAACCACCCCTGACTGCTCACCAAAGGTCTCCGAGGTGGCCTGGAAGACCGGTGTGTTGTCATTCACATCAGCAATGAGGATCCTCAGTGTTTCTGCAAATGTCCCAAAAGCAGAGCTCCAATCACCAACAGCCCTGCAGCACCCTCCTCTGCTTTCCTCAGGAGCCCTTAACTCCCAGCAGGCTCAGGTTCCTGCAGCAGGGATCAAGAGAGCTGGGGACACCCTCCCCCATCACCAAACTGTCCAGCTCCTGTCCTCCCCACAGCTTCTCCTGGGAGGTGGGAGAGGCAGGTCCCACCACCCACCATTCCTAGTGGTGGTGGAAGGAGCAGGGAAGGGGGCCCTACCGTTCTGGCTGTAGCGGTTGCCCTTCTCAGTGTACAGGTCCTCAGCCCGCAGTGTGAGCAGGACTCTGTCACACACCTCGTAATCGATGTCCGAGCTGTTCACCAGCAGCGAGCCGTTGGGTGCCAGCACAAACCAGTCCCTGCACACATCCCCAGCACTGCTGTCACCCTTGAAGCAGGCGACTGCCAGCCCCTCGAAGACCAGTGAGTGGTTGGTGTCTGGGTCGGAGGCACTCAGCGTGTGGACCACACCCTGCTGCGTCCCGTTCTCGGTCACGGTCACATCCTGTAGTGAGTCTGGCAGGACGGTGGGGGGCTCGTCATTGACATCTAGGATGTGGACCACCACCGAGACGTTGGCCTTGTCTCCTACGTTGTCTGCAGCCGTGTTCTCTGCCACTACTTCCAAGGAGAAGAACTTCTGCTGCAAGGTGTCATAGTCCAGGGGCACGTCAGGGTCTACGGACAGATCGCCGCTGTAGTTCCCTGGCCCCAGGCGGGATGAGCGGATCAAGAAGTTGCTGGAGCCACTGGTCCTCTGAAGTAGGAACGAAATGCGGGAATTGATCTCTGTCCGGTCGGCATCTGTGGCATTCACCTCACCCACGGAGGACCCTGAAGGTGGAGACAGACACTCAGTGGGCAGCAGGCACTGACTCAGGGCCACCACTGGTCCCACAAGCCTGGCCATACAACTTTTACCTGGAGAGTCTTCAAAGACTGAGAACTCATAGGACTGGTTGAGGAACATGGGAACGTTGTCATTCAGGTCCTGCAGGAAAAAAAGCCTGGTTGTAGCCCTTCCAGGAAACATAGTTCCCAACAGCAGGCTGGGGACAGGAGTGTAGGCACCTGCCCACCCACAGGCAGGAGCTACACAAGCCCTCTACTGCCTCCCTGCATCAACTATTCACTCTTCCCGCACAGAAAGCCTGGGGACACAGTGCCTCTGCCCTG
Organism: Chiroxiphia lanceolata; assembly: GCF_009829145.1. Taxonomy (NCBI): domain Eukaryota; kingdom Metazoa; phylum Chordata; class Aves; order Passeriformes; family Pipridae; genus Chiroxiphia; species Chiroxiphia lanceolata. The sequence goes on from NC_045651.1 coordinate 10,909,047, forward strand.
CCCATCCGTCTCAGTTCCAAGCCCCAGCCTGCCCCAGCATGTCCCCGCTTGTGCCCAGGGCTCACCCCCACAGTGATGGTGACGTTCACTGAGGTGCTCTGCTGCGGCTCACCGTGGTCATACACCTCCACCGTTACCACCATCTGTCCCCGCTCATCTTCCACAGCCTCGCGGTCCAGCGGCTCCTTGCTGTGCATCTCACCTGTGTCTGCATCGATGGTAAAGTTGTTGCTGAACGGTCCTGGCAAGATCTTGAAGCCCAATTCGCTGTTGGGGTTCCCAGGCTCATCGTTGTCAATGGCCTGAAAAGGTCACCGGTTGGAATGGGGTTCTTGGACACCTTGGGGACAGTCCCTCCTCCTCTCCGACAGCCATGTCAGCCCCTCCACCTCTACTGATAAATACCTGGATCTGTGTACTGATGTTCTGCCCCTCTTCCACTGAGATGAAGTAGGAGCCGATGATAACGGGCACCATGTCATTGACATCCAGCAAGGTGATCTCCAGCACCGTAGTGCCCACCTGGCCGCCCCCATCCCTGGCCTGGAGGGTGGCGTAGTAGACAGAGCGAGTCTCCCGGTCCAGCAAGTTCCCGTCCTTCACCAGCAGTGTCCCAGTCGTGGTGTCCACCGTGAAGACTTTAAGGCTATGGCATACACAGGGCCATCACTGGGGCTCAGGCCTGAAGCCCCCTCGCCAGGACGATGCCCCAGTCATGGCTGGCTGTGCCCTTACGTACATGTCGTCCGGGAGCAGCCGATAGGTGATCTGACCCCACACACCGCTGTCTGGATCGTAGGCCTAAAAGACAGAAGACTGACTGACCATTTGGTCAATCTGTTTCAGCTCCCAGAGGAGTGATGAGTCTGAGACAACGACTGCTGGCAGTGAGTACCCCAAAAATGCGGCCCTGATAGGCAAGAGGTCCCACACCCCGTGTGCCTGCTGGCACTGACTCCTTCCTGTGTGCATGGAGAGACCAGTGCCCTCAGTGCAAGCTGCACTAGAATTGCCCAGGGCCCTGCTTTGGGGCTGTAAGCTGTGCCTGCTCCCTGCCCAGCTGCTGACCGTGATGGTTGAGATGATGGTGCCTTCAGGGCTGTTCTCCATCACGCTCAGGTTGTAGAGGCTCTGGGGGAACTCAGGGATGTGATCATTGCTGTCAATAAGGTCGATGGTCACGGTGGCCGTGGAGCAGCAGTCTGTGGGGTTCCCCGTGTCATTAGCAATGATCTGCAGGATTGAGAAGGGACTGTGTCTCACATGGGTCCCCAAACATTACAGAGAGACCTGTCACACTCCAGTCCAGCTGCCCCGCACCAAACAAGCTGCCAGGGCAGAGCCATGTTCTGCTTTGGCTCCTGAACCCTGCAGGAGAAGGGCTGTGTCCGCTCTGTGCCCTGGCATTTGCAGGGAGCAGGAACTACCTCCATGACAAGCCAGATCTACAAGTCCCACCTGAACCACCATGACATGGCTTATCTCGTAGTCCACTAAGGATGGGTCATGCACCAGGATCTGGACCTCCCCTGTGCCCACGATCATTTCAGGGGACACATCGAAGGCGCTGGCATTTGGACCCTGCAGGCTCAGCTTAAAACTGCTGTTGATGCCCTGCCAGGGAGAGACAGGAGTGAGGGTGGGTGGTGCAGCCAGGACAGACACCTGCACCCTGGCCCAGCCCCATGGACAGGGTCCTACCTTATCTGGGTCATGGGCAACAATGCTGAGGTTGGACACAGGCAGCCTGGTGGAGGAGTGCTCTATGATGCTGCCTCTGAAGTTGTCCTGGACACTGGCAGAGAAGTTGCAGCTGGAGAGGGAGCAGTTGTAGAACTGGGGCTTGTTGTCATTGATATCAGTCACTGTGACTGTCACCAGGGTACTGGTCTCGGCCACATTGCCGTAGATGTTCAGGTTCTTCTCACGTGCCTGGGCAAGAGGAGAGAGTGGGTTGAAGGGGCCCAGGGAAAGGATGGGTTTCCCCTTGCTGCCTCCTACTTACCATGACTTCCAGCAGCACTTCCTCACTTGGCAGCTGCTCCCGGTCCAGGGGCTCACTCACAGTGATGGTGCCCGTTGTGGCATTGATAGCAAAGGGGACGCTGGAATCTAGGACAAGGGGACAGCAGGAACCAGTGGTAGCCACTTGGAAAGGCAGGCGTGGCCCTCTCTCTCTGACAGCAGGGCAGACTGGCAGCACCTGGGTGCCCAGAACCCGTCTCCTTGTTGCCTGACCACCCCTCCTGCCCATCCCACCTTGCCACTGCTCATCACCTGCCCATCCCATCATGCCCCATCACTCACTGGGGATGCTGTAGAAGATTTCATCATTCACCCCTGTGTCTCTGTCCAAGGCGGTGACGGTCAGCACAATGGTGCCCTGTGGGGACATGGCCATCAGGGCAGGACCTATGACATCTCCAGCTGCCCCCATGCCTGGTGGCCCAGACCCCTAAGGGTGTCAGAGCCCCCAGGGAGGGCCAGGGGCAGAGACATGACATTGGGGCAGGCAGGCTCCTGACCAGGGGGCAGTTCTCAGGCACAGAGCCTGAGTAGGGCTCGTTGAGGAACCGCGGGTCCAGGTTGGGCACGTCTTCAATGGTCAGGGACAGATAGGTGAAGCTCTGCTGGACGATCCAATTGTTGTGCAGCAATCCCCCGCCATCCTGGGGAGCAGAGCACCTGTAAGTCCCAAAGCCCCCTTACCTGGCAGCCCTGTACCCCTGGCCCAGCTGGTCCCCACCTCAGCACGAATCTTGATCTGGTAGAAGGTGTTCTTGGCATAGTCCAGTGAACCATTGAGCACCACACTCCCATGGGGCAGGATGTAGAAGAGCTGGCGATTCTCCGTGCTGTCTGGGATCACCTGGGCAGGGCACATCACCCTGTGTCACCAAGGCAGGGAGCAGAGGTGCACCAGCAGAGATGGGGGCTCAACCTCCATACTTCTGCCAGGCTTGACCCCCTACCACCTGGCTCATCCCCAGCCTGCAAATTCAGCACCTTGCACTGGTTGTCCAGTGGGTGCAGAGCCAGACACAACCTGGTCCTAACCTGAGACCCTCCTGCTCTGCCAGGGACATGGGGCTGCCCTGGCTAGGTCCCCCAACACCTCAGCCCCAAGGGGGTGGCCCAGGGGTGGCCCAGCAGTGAGGTTTGGGTCTGGCATGCCCTACCCCCAGTGCACTGTGCTCACCTCCTCGATGCTGTAGCTGACTCTGGAGGCGTTCCCAGTGTCGCTGTCATTGGCAAACACGTTGTAGATGATGCTGTGCAGTGTTGAGTTCTGGGCACACAAGGGAGTGATGGTGAGAGAGCAGGGGGAGTGATGCTGGGCCCAGTCCCTGCCAGCCCTGCTCTGGGGTGCTCTGACCCAACAGGGCTGCAGGCATGCCCAGTGCCGTGGGACACACACGGACAAGATGCTGCCCTTGCTCAAGCTGGGCAGAGGCTGGATCCCCCTGCCACCCTCCTTGGGGCTCCTTGGGAGCAGGGGCTGCACCCCAGTCCTGGAGCTGACGGACAGGGCCAGACTCAGCCCCACACCCCATCTGCACCCTGATCCAATGTCACCCTGTCCTGGGATGAGAGTCAGCTCGGGCACACCCTGATTGGAAGCTGCAAGGGCAGAGTCCCAGCCATGTGTCATGCCTCAGGGTGACACAGAAGCACCCAGAGGGAATTGCCCCAGCATGGAGCACTCCCAGGTGCCGGCTGCACCATCGCCCCACGCCCAGGCACACCATCACCAAACGCCCAGGTGTGGGGTCACAGGGTTCCTGGTGCACTGTTACGCCCAGGTGTGGGGTCACACAGCTCCCAGCACACTGTTGTCCCACTGCTGGCACTCCCATCCCACAGGAGCCACCCAGCACCCCTGCCCTACTGCCCATGGGAGCCAGGAGGTCCCAGGAAGGTACCTCGGGGATGAAGGCGTTATACGGCACGTTCCAGAAGACTGGGGCATTGTCATTACGGTCCTCCACGATGATGGGGAGTATTTGGGAGACCTACCGGGTATCAGAGAGGACATAGGATGGGTATGGGAGATGGTGGCCAGCAGAGCTTCATGCAGTTCTGGCACCCCATGCGCACCCTGGCTCTGAAGCCAGTCAGCATCACCCACCCACTTCTAGTCCCCTTCCCACTGAGCCTTGTCCATGGCCCTGTTGAGACCCTGCTCCCCTCCCACTGCAGAGACTTAGCCCATGCCCCAGCACTCACCTCATTATTTACACCATCAGACACTGTGGCAGTGATGGTGAGCCTGGCCTGGAGCTGAGGGGACACAAGGCAGGAGTCGGTCAAGGTCAGGTGAAGCTCAGTCCCTGGACGGCTGAGCCCCAACCTCTGTGTGGGATGCTCCTCCCAGACAACTCTCCCCCCAGGAGCTGGGTTTCGGGGCCAGGGAGTGACACGGTACTGCCATGAGCAGCTCTCCCACAGGATTCATGGCTCTGCCCTCTGTCCCCGTCACCCCAGACCCCCAGTCAGGCAGGGACATCTGTCCCATCTCTGCCCACACCTCGCGGTCCAGGTAGTTCCTCAGCGTCACATTGCCTGAACTGGGATCGACAGAGAAGTAGAAGGAATCTGTCCCTCTGATTCCATAGGTGAGGATGTCGTCCTTGTCTAGGTCATAAGCCTTCAGCTGGAAAGCAAACTGGCCTGGGGGCACAGGCAGTGTCAGTTCCTGTCTGAGGAACCCCCCGGCCGCTCCTCCTGCAATCCAGGGCCTTCCTGAGACTGCCCCTACTCACCCAACTCCAGGTCCTCAGGCACATAAACAAGGCTCATGTTGAAGATGGGGACTGTGTTGCCTGAAACTACAAGGAGTAGGAGCTCTGCCAGCAGCCCCACATCTGGCAGCACCTACTTATCTTCAGCCCCAGCTCCTGGCCATGGTTTGGGTCTCCAGGGAAGGCAGGGGAACCCACCACCCCTCATCTCCTTGTGCTCCTCCCACACCTCCAGACCACACTTGACTTCCAGCTGCAGCTCCCATGCTGGATGCTCTCCCCAATGCCCAGCCCTGCCCTCTCCCAGGGCAACAAAGTTACACTTGGTTCTCCAGTGGGGTGAACAGCTGTTTTGGGGTCCCAGCTGCCCTCAGGGAATTCAGAAGGAATGTTGGGGGCTGAAAGCAGCTCCATGACCCCCTGCCCACCCATGCCAGATGCCAAGAAGAGTCCTTACCTGTTGCCAGGAGGAAGGGGAGCAGTACCAGCGAGTGCCATGCCATCCTGCCAGGAATCCTGTGGGCACACAACAGAGAACAAGCGGCTGAGGGCTGCCCCCCGAAATCCCTCCTGGGGAGCAGCCATTGGGGCAGGAGGGGTGTTGGTGGGGACAGTCCCTCTGCTGAGCTGGGCTGGTGAGCAAGCACCAGGCTCCATCCCACACCCCTGGGCAGAGGCTCCCTGGGGACATGGAATGGGGGTGCAGGATTGACCTCCAAGTACTGGGGACCGTGAGTGCGCCTGGGGACTCCAGGAGCCTCCTGGCTGGAGGCTCCATTGCTCACGCCCAACGTGGCTGCCCCAAGCAGTGCTGGGAGTCTGAGAGCAACCCGTGGCACCACTGTGGGGTCTCCCTCCTTGTGCCATGGGCTGTGGGCAGCCCTACAGCCGACAGACATGCCCCCCACCCCCCCGCAATGGGCCGTGGTGCCCGTAGGGGCTGGGGCTGTCATCCCTTACCTGTGGCCCTGTCGCTGGGGATGCTGCCTCTGCACTTGCATCCTGACGCCACCAGACCTTTGCCTCCTGCAGTAAACACATTCGCCAATCATTAACTGCAATTAAGGGGTGAGAAATCCCTCTCTCATCTTCCTTATTCCTTGTGGTCATCCTGCCGTTCCCAGTCAGCCCAGCCCCATGCTCAATCCCCATCACCAGCCCCCCAGGTCCCCATACTGGGTGATGTCCCTCAGGATTCAGACACCTCAACCTTTGCCCACGGGACTCTGGCTCCCAGAAAGGGTGCAGAGCCTGCATGGATGCAGAGGGATCCCAAAGCACACCAGGAGACCAAAGAGAGGCTGTGGAAATGCCCTGCATGCCCATGTCCCTGGGCTGGGGACACCAGGGTCCCACCAGGACAAGGGGTGGGCACCAAACCTGTGGTGTGGCCACTGGGGCAGGTGCCTGGGGCCCTCTGCACCCCCCTGCCACCCACTCCCCTCCCCAGGGGCTTGGCCAAGCCTCCCTGACCTACTTCAGACCTGCTGGGGACAAGGACAGATTGTCCAGCTCTGCTCAGGCAGAAGATGGCTGGGAGGTGGTGCGGGGGGGCACGGCCAGCCCTGGGCCTGCTGGACCCCTGCCTCCATGGCCCTGGGCCCCTTTACCCCTATTCCCTGGGGAACCCACAGGGTCTGGATGCTGAAGAAGCTCTGGGGTCGCCCCAGACACTCAGCCTGCTCTGAGGTCCCCATATCACCCCACACCTGGGTCAGGGAGCCCTTAGAGAAGAGGCTCCCTGGGACCAGGGACCAGACTGTGACACCACCCCCAGCGAACCTCTCCAGAGCTGGTCCAGCATTGCCCCAGGCCCTTCAAAGGTTGCCCCAGAACACCCCCACAGACTCCCCACCCCCAGGGCTAGCCCAGAATGCCCCTTCTGAGACCCCCGGGGCTGGTTCTGGACACCCCTCTGAAAACCGACCCTGGCTGCCCCGGGACACTTCTGTATCTCCCAGGGCTGTCCCGGGACATCTACAACTTCCTGAAAGGAGGTCATAGCCAGGTGGGGAGCGGCCTTTTCTCCGAGACAACCAGTGACAGGATGAGAAGACATAGTCTCAAGCTGCGCCAGGGAAGGTTTAGGTTGGACACTAGGAGGAATTTTTCCACAGAAAGGGTGATTAGACATTGGAATGCGCTGCCCAGGGAGGTGGTAGAGTCACCATCCCTGGAGGTGTTCTAGGAATGACTGAACGTGGCACTCAGCGCCCTGGTCTAGTTGACACGGTGGTGTTCGGTCATAGGTTGGACTCGATGATCTCAGAGGTCTTTTCCAACCTAATTGACTCAGCGATTCTGTGATTTCTGTGATCTTCTCCAGCACCACCCGGGCTTGCGTGAGTTGCGCTGCCACTCAGAGCATTACGGCCGGATCGCCCCGGCACGCGGTTTCATTGGCGCCGCTCTTGGGCGCAGTACGGCAGGAGGCGGCGGGCGCGCCCATCGGCGCGGCGCGGGGGGGGGGGGGGCGGCGTGGCGCGGCCGGTTCCATCGGCGCGACGAGCGCGGGGGCGCCATGAGGCGGGGCTGAGGCCGGAGCGGGAGCGGCACCGGGAGCGGCACCGGGAGCGGCACGGACACGGAGCCCGGCGGGCCCGGCCGCCGCGCCATGCGAGCGGGCTGAGCGGCGGGCAGCGCCGCGGCACGGCACCGAGCGCCGGGGGAGCGCCTCCCGCAGGTACGGGGTGCGGCGGCGGCCGCAGGCCCGGGCTGCGCGGACAGGGCCGGTGCTCGGGGTGGAGGCGGCGGGCAGGGCCCGGGGCCGAGGGAATGGGGAGGGCAGCGCCGGGGCAGCGGGGCGGGGAGGACGGCGGGCAGGACCCGGAGCGATGGGGCGGATGCAGGGCTGGCGGAGCGAGCGCGGCCCGGTGCGGCGGGGGCGGCCGGGCCGGGCCGGGCCCGGTGCGCAGAGGGGGCGGATGGCCGGGGCGTGCAGGGGCGGCGGCAGCTGCTCGGGGCACCGAGACACCGGGGGAGCGGCCGTAAAGCGCAGCTGGGCCCGGTGCGGCCGCACGGCGGTGGGAGGAGCCACCGGTGCCCGGAGAGCCCCGCGGGGAGAAAGGGCCCCGTGGCGGAGCCTGCCCGGGGCAGCGGGGAGGGGGGCAATCCCTGCCGGCCCCGGGGGCTGCCCGGACCTGCCCCGGCTGGAGCCTCTTCTCGGGGGCTCCCGCGGCCCAGGCCGGGCGGGGGTCGGCGGCTCCTGCCGAGGCTGGTGCTGTGTCCTTGCCCTGCTGCGCACCCCGGGGTGCCCCGTCCGCTGTGCCCCTGCACCCCGTGAGCTGTGCAAGCCCCGGCGTGTGAGAGGGGACGGGAGGGGAAGTGGTGAAGTTCTTCGGAAAGTTGCATTTGGGGAAGAGGTAGGAAACAAATGAACCTGAACTGCCGGGGCGGTGATGGTGGCATGCGGGGTGGTGGCAGCGGGACAGGCTGTGCCACCGGCCCTGCAGGGTCTGTGCTGGCAGCGTGGGCTGTGTGCGGGGCCCGTGGCAGTCCTGTCCCACGGAGGACGTGTGGGACCGGGTTGTGGGCATCTGGGATGTGCCCCCGGGTTTGCTCGCCTGGGCAGTTGAACACTGCGGCCAGGCGGGTGCTGTCTCTCCGTGCCCCTCTTCCCACGAGCATTGCTCGGGTTTGTGCTGGTGCTTTGTCTGACGGCTCTGCACCAGCCCTGTGCTCCAGCACAACTGGCCGTGTGTCCGCAGCTCCGGAGCTCGTCCCCGTGCTCGCCTCCTCACCGTCCTGTGCCACTGCCTCGCCCTGTCCCTCTGCCACCTCTGCTCATGTCGGCCCTGATGCCCCAGGACCTCGAGGTCCCCCTCGAGTTGGGGCCTCGTGCCCCGGGGAGATGGGCAGGGCAGAGACCGGCAGGGCAGGTGGGTCCCCGGGGCCAGGCAGGAGCCCCGGGAGGAGGAGCGGCTGTCGGAGGGGAGCCGGCTGCGTCTGATGTCGCTGCGGTGCATGGTGGGTAATTATGCACGTTGCAATGAAAATAATAAGGCCGGCTCCATAGTGGTGTCTAAAAATACTGCTAATGCAGAGTGCCTGCCGGGTGCCTTTGTTTGTCACCTTTGGGTGGCTGCTTTGGGGCTGGCCGGGTGGCATCACGCCCCTCAGCAGTGGGTTTGGTTTCTCAGGTGGTCTGTTGCCCTTCCACGCCTCCCTGCAGTGTGAGCAGAGACAGGGCAGGTGTTGGCATGGGAGGTGAGTCAGGAGGCACCTGTCTCTGTTTGGGAGGCTCCAGTGTCACTCCCCTGCAGATGTGCAGGGAATCTCAGTGGGGTGGCAGGGCTTTGTCCCCCCAGCTTTGCTTGGAGCGAGTGCTCTGAGTGGTGGCTGTACAGTGTCCCAGTGACCAGCCCTGATGTCTCCTGGCAGGTAGCAGTGTGCTGGCCTGCTCAAAGGTGGGTCGATGCAGATTGGGGTTTGGGCCCTGGTGGTGTGGTCTGTCCATCGCTGGCTCACTGGGCCAGGGTTCCTAGACCTGCCCCCTGGGGCTGCCTCCACAGTGTGTTCTGGCATGACCAGGACTGTGGCAACTTGCTGCTTTCTGAATGAGCAAAGGCCAGGGGAGGGAGGGATACGTCCCAGGGCAAGGACTGCCTGGCACACTGATCTCTGCTCCATGGGCTCTGCCTGGCTGCTCTCTGTGCAGCTCTGGCTGCTGCTGTGATCCTTCCATCTGCTGCCAGTGCTGCAAGCTCCCACTGCAGTGGAGGGAGAGGCTTGCAGGGGTGATGAGAGCCATCTAGAGCCCACCAGGGTGGCAGGGTGAAGGTGGTGTGTGGCAGGGCAGCAGCAGAGGGCCTGGAAGGACAGGAAATGGGGAGCCTGTGTACTCGGGTCTCTGTGATGAGTCTCTTCCGTTTTGTGTGTGGAGAGGTCGGAGTTGTGGTGGCTGCTCCTAGTTCTCAGTTGATGCTTCTGGTGGGCTCTGACTCCAGCTGTCAGTCATGAGAGGCTGAGCCTTGTCCCTCTTCCTGTGGAGCAAGTGGGGAGATATCACCTTGCCTGTGTGCTGTGTTGCTTTGCCTTTAGGGTCATAGCTGTGTTTTTGGGGCCTCATGCTGGGCTCTCCCTTCACTGGAGGGGGAGAACTGCCACTACCTCCGCTCTTCCCAGGCGCTAACTCTGACCTCTGAAGCCACACATGGCAGTGGTGTTCCCTTGAGCAGTGAAACACACCGTCCTTACCTGCTGCACCACCTGGCTCCCTTTGGTGAGTGAGGAACAAGGAATGGGGAGAGGAGACTGCGAATCCCCATTGATCCACAGCGTGAAAGCTGTGTGTTTGCGTCTGCCTGCCCCGGACTGGGGCTCTGCGAGGGGAATTGATCAAGCTGTAAAACCCAGAGCCAGCTAATGAAATAGGGACTATAGATTTTTATTTTAAATGGAAGAGAGTTTACGGGAGATTTAATTATCCTTCGTTTATGGACCTGTTAGAGGAATGAAATAACAGCTGGCAGGTAGGGGCTGGGCTTCAGCTGGCAGCACTTTTATCCCAGGTGTCTGCAGTCCTGCCACCTAGGGCAGTGTGGGGAGTGATGTGAAGTCACTCAGAGCAGAGCAGGACAGGGAAAGTCCTGCTTGTCCTGCCAGGTGTCCCTGCTTCCTGGTGGGGGCTTCTGTGCTCAAATAATGGAGGGGCTAGCCCTGGGCAGTTGGGGCTGGTGTAAGAACAGCTCTCCTTGTCCCTTGGGCTTTGCGTGGGCCTGTCCTCGCTCTGGTGGACATCAGGGAGTTCAGGAGGCTGTGTCCCTCCAGGTGTCACTTCCCAGGGCCGTGGACAGCGAGCTGTCACTGACACCCCTGTACCTGCGCAGTGTGCGGGGTTTGTAAAGCAGAGCTGCAGAGCGCTGGGACTCACTGGGCTCAGCCGTGTGTCGGACACCAGCTGTAACGCTGTCACTACAGCCACTCCTCCCGTGTGCATCCACTCCACTGTCACGTGACTGGCACGGCTCAGGAGGTGGTGGCAGCAAGCGGCACAGTGCTGGTTTTTGGTGGAAAAGCCTGGCTTATGGATGCTTTTAGTTTTTCATTTCTGAATCAAGGAGCCGGTGCATAGCATTTTCCCACCATCTCTTGGCTCCCTGCTTGGACCAAGCTGGAGGAACATGGTTTGTCACCTGCCCTGTGTAGGTGAATGGTTGGCCAAGGGGTTTGCGTACCCACCAGGCAGGCATAGCCCACAGGGTGCAGTCTGATGTGGCCAGAGGCTGCTAAAACATCCAAGGAAGCTGCTGGTGCTGGGGAGCCCTCCCAAAGGCCCTCTGACAGTGGTGTGCAGGAACGTGGGAGAGCCCGGCCCTGAGCCCTACAGTCATGGAGATGCACAAGGATGTTGCATGGCTCCCTGAGACAGGTCAGTTCTGGAGGGGAGCAGCGTCGATCCGTGCTGTTGGCTCGCAGGGGTGTTGGGAGAAGCCAGCCTGCTGATTCTCTGGGCAGCAGAGCTGCACCATGGTGCTTATCCTTTCCTTCGCCCTTGCATCTGCAAGGCCTCAGCATTTCAGGGCAGGAGCCATTTCCTGGAGGGCACGAGCAGCCCAGGGTGCCCATGTGCAATATGGGGTGTTTGGGTTTTCTGGAGTGGAGTGGTTTGGGAGGGCTCCACACTTTGCTGCTTGCGTGGCAGAGGGCAAGGCAAGCAGTGTCCCTGGCAAGCAGCGTCCCCAGCAAGCAGCACTCATGATGGGCCTTGGGAATATTATTTTCCAGCTGCAGCTTGATCCCTGGAGAGCTGGCCTCGCTGGCTGTGGAGCTGTAGCTCTGGGCTTTCCTTGGCTACTCTGGAAAGCGGGATGAAGGATTTCAGCTCGACCGTACAGAGCAGAGGACTGGCCTGTAATGCTTTGTGTTAAGAGCAGCTTCCTCTTGTGTGAGCCTGTGTTGTGGTGATCCAGGCCTCCAGCACCTCTCGCTGTTGCCCCTGGAAAGGGAGGGCTCATGCTCTGATCCTTCTTTCCCCCAACCTGGCAGCACCAAGCTGTGGTCCCCTCCGGCAGGTTGTCTTTTCCCTGCTGTGCTGGTGGGGCTCCCTGGCAGCGTTTTCATTTTGAGCCAAGTGTCTTAGTTGCTTTTCTCTCCGTTCCTGCGCTTTAGGAAAGTGGCGAACAATAAAAATCCACTGGCAAGAGCTGTAGCAGAGGTCAGGCAGCTCCTGTGCCCCAGGCTGCTCTCTTGTCACCGCACAGCCGTGCTTTGTGCGCGGGGGCTGTCAGCTTGAAAGTCATGTTTTTGCTCTTAAAGCCATCCCCAGGCACTGGTGTGGGGTTCTGTGAGTGATGTACTGGGGAGATATTGCAGCAAACCTCCTTCGCATTTAGGGCAGTGGTCACTGCCTGTTTCGATGCATCTTGTAAGCAGCCTCTTGGCAAATCTTAAATCAAGGACAAAGGAGGGTAAGTGGTTGCTGAAAATCATGAATTTCTCTGAGCTCCTTTCTGAAAGTGATCGTTGCAGGTTGTCGGTGTCCCCGCAGGCTTCTTAAAATGCAAAACAAAACACCCAGCCCAACTTCCTGACTGTCACTAGTGCTTTCAAGAGACGCTTCGTTTTGCTGAGTGGTAATGAAATTGGTCTTCGCCATCCACCAGCTCCTGGCTTTGCCTCTGGAGCTCCTTTGCTGGAGCTGCTCTGCCTGAGCACAGCTGGGGAGCAGTGGGGAAGGTGTCTGGAGCCCAGCCCCTCCTGCTCTTGGTCCCTTGCTTGGCAGATGCCTTTAGCACTGTCCACAGCATGTAGCAAGCGGGCTGGACTCGAAGGGATGCTTGTGGAGAGGTGGCAAGTGAGCTGGGGACTCCAGGGATGCTGTGTGGGGATGGGGAGTGGGGACTGAATCCCTGCTCCCTGGGTTGGCTCTGCCCAAGGAGAGATTGGATGTGTTTTAGCAAAGGGCTCTTTGAAATGTGAACTAAAAGGTGAAATGCAGAGAAGTATGGAGTCCTGAACTGCAAGCTCTGTTGGTAGGAAGCAAGGGAAGGACTGTGGAGGCTGCCCAGGCATTTGCTCTTCTCCCCCCATCTGTGCGCAACTGAGATGTGGAACCCGTTTCTTGATGCTGTTCAGCTACAGAGGTGCCTGAGCTGGACCCAGTTGCTGCACCAGCAGCCTTCTGGTCATGCTATTCAGGTTGTGCTGGTGTTTCTAGGGCAAACGAAGGAAAGTGGAGATATCTCTGCAGATTATTTACCCTGTCCTAAGGAAATGAAGGCTTGTGCAAGCTGCAAGCTTATTGTTCATTTGTGAGCATTCTCCTCTCTGCTTTGAACTTGGTGGATGGTGTCAGCTGGGGTAGGTGTTAGGTGTGTGGATGATGTCTCAGAGGTCTTGGCTCGCTACAGGCTCTGGCTCTCGGGGAGGAAGGTGCTGCTAGTTCTCCCTCTGCAGTGCAGCTCAGCCGTGCTATTAGACATCAGAGAATCCACGTGGGAGAGATCGACAGGAAACTGGGCGTTATCAGTTCCGCTGCCTGTGCAGCTACTCGCTCCTCATGTCAGCATCCTCCACTGTGTGTGTGGCTGGAGGCGTTTGATGGGAGTGCTGTCAGCCCGGGGGTGGGAGTGGGTGGCGTGTGATCAGGCGGAGGCGTCCTGCCTCTGCTGCCGGTGAACTCGGCTACACTGGGTGTGTGGAGCAGGGAGGGAGCCCCTCACTCCCCTGTCTCCACAGTGGAGAAGTGCTTCACCCTGCCAATGTGAGGGTGTCCCATGTCCTCTGGTGCTTGCATTGGGCCTTGGGTAGCACGGGGACACTCCTACTCCCGCTCCCCACAGCATAGGGAGCTTCTGCATGCTTGGTGCTGGTTTCTTACCACCTTTTTCCAGGCGCTGAGAAGAAGAGAGAAGGATCTGAGGCCTCTTCATCTCCCTGGACTTGTGTGAGAGGCCAGGGAGAGCACAAAAGCAAGGCATTGGCATGTTGGGTGTCAGGGAGAGCATAGGGGACAGAGCAAACCTCCAGTGGGAGATGCGCTCTCACCACTGGATCACCCTTGCTAATCCTGTGTCAGACCTGACCTATATATGGGGCAAAGGAGGCAGCATGCCTGCAGCAGCAGATGGTATCTTTAAGAGCCTGGGCTCGGCAAGGCTTCGTTCTGCTGGCCCCCAGCTCTTGGGAGGGAGAGGATGGGCCACCCGTTGGCTGCAGAGCAGTTGAGTTCAGCCTGAGCATCCCCTGCAGGTACAGAGCTTTCTAAGGCTGCTGCCTGGCACTAGGCGTCCTGCTCACCAGAAGTGTCACAGGTCTTGGTGGCTGGGCTGGGGCCCCTTGTCCTGGCCCAGATGCACTGTCCAGTGTCTGTGGCCAGCCTTGTTGTAGCATCGCTTGGGCTCTTGAAGTGGCTCTTCAGGGAGAACTTTGCACCTGGAGCACTGTGATGTTGGTGGCTGTGTCCCTGAGACAGCGAAGGGCAGGGTGGGCTGAGCCACTTCCACATGCCCTGGCCCTGAAGCTGCATGTGCAGTGCCCTGTCCATGCTGGCAGTGTGGCTGTGTCACAGGAATGATCCAGCCTGGCTGGGCAGGGAGCAGGAGCAGCATATGAGCTGTGCTCCATCGATGGCTTCTCCCAGTGCTGTCCTGAGGACATCGATAGCTGCTGGCCACGGGGGAGCTGGTGACGCTGGAGCGGGTCCGCAGGGAGTGTCTGCACAGATATCCACCATCTGTGGCCTCTGCCTGCTGCCGGTGCTCTGCCCAGGATCAGGCTGTGTCCTGGCAGCCTTGTGAAGGTGCAGTGCTGCCTCTGCTCACAAACAGTGGCAAGGTCAAAGGGCAGAGTGCTGTTTTCCTTCTCTTCCCTCTAGTCCCCAAATCTTGGAGCAAAGAGGCTGTAATAGAGCAGACCTGGAGGGTGGTTGTTCAGATCTGGGCTGATTCAGTCCTTTGGCTGTTCCTCCTGGGGTGCCTGTGTGAGCACATGGATCTGACTCCATCATAGATCTGCCCCACTGTGCTGCCTTCCTGTCCTGTATCCCCTACCATGGGGACAGAAGCAGTTGGCCATGGTGCCATTGACAGCTGTGGTAGAGGGAGCTTGCCCCTGGATCCTCCATGTCCTGGGAGGTCCTTGAGCCTAGTGTGGTTCCTCCTGTGTTCCTGGATTTGAGGTGAGGAGGTAAGAGCCGTCAAACTGGCCTTGAGAGGGGCCTGGAGGGATCTGGGCACAGGGCTGGGATGGGGCAAAGCTGAATCCAACTGCTCATCGAAGTGATGAGCTACTGAATTGTTAAATCGTCAAGCTGAGGTCTTCTTTGAAAGGGGTGATGCTACAAATTAATTAGCTCCCTTTTGGTTGTTAGCACTTTAAAACCCAGCTGTCAGGGGAAGGCTGGTTTATAGGCATTACATCAGGGCTGCCGGCTGGCTCGCTCGCCTACCTGGGAATTTCTAAGTGTGGTTGTAACCGGGGGAAATTTGGCTCGGCTGCAGCATCTGCCTCTCAGCGAAGCTGCTGCGATGCACTGCCCTGAGCAGGGGGGTCTGACTGGTGCTGAGCAGGGCTCCGGGGGCACACGGGGAGCTGCTGGCTTGTCTTGGTGAGCAGCCCCCGAGGAGCTGGCGACTCAGCCTCCCAAGCTGCCGGGGAAACAGGGGCTCAGCCTCCTGGTGTGTGGTTCCCAGGGAGCCGGTGGCACAGCTTCCCGTTGTGAGGCTCCTGGGAGCTGGTGGCTTGGCCTCTCAGCATACAGCTTCCAGCGTTAGCCACCAGCCAGGGGACTTGCTCAGGTGAGCTGCAGGTGTGCAGGAGATGGTCGAAGTAGTTCCTGCTCCTTGTTTAATAACTGTGAGAGAGCAGGAGGCTTTTCTAAAGCAAAAGGGGATTTTCTAGTGCATAGAAGATTGTACAGCGTAAGACGTCCTGGCAGAGCTGTCGGTGCGGGCAAGGGCTTGATGTGCAGAGCGGGAGGGGAGCAGCTCGTCCGTGCTCCCGTCCCAGTGGGGGAGGTGGCAGGAAGGCCGAGCTCCTGCTTCCCCATCCCCTCGCCCGGACTTTTCCACCCATCTGGCAGCGGGAGCACGGCGATGCCCGGGCACACGGTGCTGCCGTCCCCGCTACCCACCGGGCTCACGGGGCTGGGGCCCGGGGGAACACAGCCGCAGGTAAGATGCCCTCAGCCGTGGGGGCTGTCCCAGCGGGGTGAGGTGGCTGGGGCCGGGCCCCCTGAGGAGGGCAGCGGGTGCCCGGTGCCCCCGTTCCGGGCCCGACCCGGTGGTCCCGGGCGGGGGTCGCTGCCCCGCGTGGCGGCCCCGCGCTCCAAGATGGCTGCGGACCGTGACACGCCTGGTCACGTGGGACGCGCGCGCGCCGCGCCCCCCCCCCCCCCCCCCCCCGGGGCCCCCGGCCCCCCCCCGCCCCCGCGCGCGCCCCCGGGGCCCCCGAGCGCTGGCATCGGCCCGGCGCGTCCCGCCGGCTCTTAAAGGGACACGCACCCGCCGCGGCCGCCCCGCGCCGCGCAAAACAAAGAGGCACCGGAAACAGCGGCCGCGGGGAGGGGGCCGGCCCGGGGGGAGGCGGGCGGGAGGGAGGGGAGGGCCGGCGGCGGGCCGGCGGGGGGGGCAGGCCCGGGCCCGGCGTCGGCGAACAAAGAGCGGCGGGAGGGAGGGGGCGGGGGCGCCGCGGCGGCACCGGAGCGGCGGCCCAGGCCATCGGTGCAGGTACGTGCGGGCCGGGGGGGGCGTGAGCGGCGGGGGCGGGGGCCACCTCCCGGACCCTCGGCGGCACCTGCCCCGGGCGGCGGCGGCGGGGCCCGGCGGCCGCCTTTGTTATTGCTTTTGTTTGGCGCCGAGCACATGGCCCCGGAGCGGCCGCTCTTAAAGCCACAGCTCCGCGCCCGCACCGACACCGGCACCGGCGGGGCTCTGCGGCGGGGACCGCGGCCCGGGGTGCGGTGCCGGGGGCCGGTGGCCGCGGTGCCTCCCCGGGGTGCTGCACGGCGGGGCGCCCCGTCGGTGCGCTCCGGGATGCGCCGCTCGCTCCGCCGCGCGTCGCCGTCCCGGAGATCCGGGAGCCGAGCTCGGGTTGGGTTTGGTGTCGGGGTCGGCCTTCCGAAGGGGCTGCCGCTGCGGCGGGGCCACCAGTGACCCCGCTCCTGGGGGAGCGTCGGGGAAGGGGCTTCGGGGGAGCTGGGGGTGCCGGGACGGAGCCGGCGGCGGGGTGGCAGCACCGTCGGGGCGGGCGGCTCCCCCGGCAGCCCCGAAGCCCGGCTCTGCCCGAGCAGATGGCACCGGGCGTGAGCGCTGGCGCGCTGCTAACTTTGTTCTCGGCGGGGCCCGGGAGTCGCCTCCCTCCGCCCCTCCGAAGGGCTGCGGGGATCGCGGTGCCCTTCGGTGCGGGGCTGCTGTGACCTCCGCGGGGTCGCGGCCACCCTGCCCGGGATGGCCGTTGGCTCCCAGCCACGAGTGCGACAGAGAGAGCCGGGTGTGCCCGCGTGGGGCAAGAGGGTGGGTGCCTTGGGGGTGCTGGTTGTGGCAGGACGGGGGCCGGGCCACCACCGTGTCCGCGAGTCGGGGATGTCCCGCCTCGAGGTGCCGTCCTGGGGTGCTGGGAGCCTAGGCAGCCCCCACTGCTCCAGAGGTCCCGTGAACAGGAGAGTCCCTGCGTGGCTTCAGTGTGCCTCTGCGGAAGCACTGCCCATCCCGAAGCCCATCCCTGTGGTGTCTACTCTAGAAGGTGCCCGCCGGGTCACGCAGGGCCTTGGTACCACGTGTGCTTCGAGAGTGAGGATGTGGAACTGGAAGCAGTAACAGCTCAGGGAGGCTTCTGGGGAGTGGGCTTAAACCTGGCCTGCTGCTGTGCCCTGGCCTCCAACCCACACAGGGGAACACGGCAGCTAAGCAGAGCCTTGAGGGGGACAGAATAAACCCCCTGTGGGGCAGAATCCCCTGCTCTGGCAGACCCCCCTTCCCTGGCAGCAGTCACAGGCAGGTTCCTTGGGGTTTAGCCTGTGGCTTTTGCTTGTTTTTCCTTATTCCTCTCAAAACAAAGAGAGAAATTTGCTTTCAGCTTTTACAGTAGTGTAGTAGATGGAAGTGAAGTTAAGAAGAGACCTGTGTGTGGCACAGAGCTCGCCCTGATGAGATATCACTGTGCTTGCCGATGCCCGTCACCCAAAAGTGACATTGCAGCTTCTCGCTGCTGGGCTGAGACCCCCTCTCAGTCTTGTCCTGGGGCTGAGGAGTGTTCCCCCGGCTTCAGGTGCCCTTCTTGCCTCCAGTGTGCCTTTGCCATGGGCACTGAGGAGGAGGTGGGGCTGAAGGAGCTGGTTTGGGAGGGCACCAGCCTGCAGGCGAGCTGGATTTAGGGGCAGGTGGGCTGCAGTGCCAAGGCCACGGCTGCTTCCACTTGCTGGCTGCAGCTGTGGAGACTGAAGGAAGCTGGGCAGTGGGAGGATGCTCAGGGAGGGTGTTGGACACACATGGAGCCATGGAAGGCCCTTTTGGGACTCTGGAAACCAGACCCTGTGCAGATGTCTCCTCTGTGCGGTGCCAAGCTTCAGTGGGTCTGGGGGGGCTGAACTGTGTGGTGGAAGGGGGCTCTGATATGAGGACATCAGCCAGCCTGGGTGCGGGAGGGGGGATGGGGCAGGGCCAGGGCTCTGTTCCCAGTCCACCTGCCTGTGTTCCTGCTGTCCCACTGCATCTGGAAGCAGCTGGGGAAGCAGAGCTGCCTGCCTGGCTTTGACACAGCCCATACCTGTCCCCTGCTCCACAGGGATGTGCGGCTGTGCCCTGTGTGCAGCAGGGAGTTGAGGTGCACAGCCCTGACACAGCAGGGCCGTGAGCCCCACTGCCCTCACCAACCCCTGTGCCTGCCGCCAGGGCAGCAGTGTCACTCCAGAGTAGGATGTGCAGGAGTCCAGCAAGAGAGAGCAGCCCCCAGACCAGTACTGGAGCCGATCTTGGCCAAGGACATGCTGGAAACCCCCCACGCTGTTGCTCAGGCTCCCCATTGGCCATCGAGCAGCCGGGATACTGCCACAGCCGCAGGGCCCTTCACTACTTGCTTTTCTCTGTGCCAAAAACAAGTGCTTCTCTCTCACTCTGTGTCTCTGTCGTGCATGGGGGGGTAGCTCTGGCCATGCAGGGGAGGGACAGTAATGGGGGGATGGGGTGGGGATAGGCTCTTCCTATCCCCCTCAGAGCTGTATCCAGCTCCAGGAGAGAGGGTGGGTGCAGCAGCAAGAGCTCCAGCCATTGGCATTATGATTCCTGTGGGGAGGGAGCAGCAGGCTGAGCTGGGGGGGGATAGTGACGCTGGGCTGGCTCAGTGTCACTTGTGCAGGTCTCTGGGTATGAAAAGGGTGGTGTGACTCTCAGCATTTAGGGGCACAGCAGGGGCCAAGCAGGCTGAAATTCCTCTCCCTGCCCTTCTAGCATGTCTGTAGGTGCAGTGGCTACTCCAGCCCTGCTCGGTGTCTCCTTTCTTCCCTCTCCCAAAGCAGATGGTGAGAGAGTGAGTTGGGGTGGTGCTGTGCTGGCTTGGGGCATGGGGAGGACTGGGGGCTCCTGCAGCCCTGTGCAGCCCCAGGGGTTAAGGTGCCGTGACCCGGCTGTCCTTCTCGCAGGATCCAAGGTGCTGGTGTCTTTCCCTGCCTGGAGCCTGAGGTCCCGCGTGCCCATCCGCCTCCCGACGTCACCAATGCGACCATGGGAACTGGCAGTGAATAGGCGGCCGCCCTCTGCCCCTTTTGCCCAGCGCCATTTCTCGGGGGGACCCTGCAGCAGCCCCGACCACCTCCGGCGAAGGTACGGGGTGCAGTGCGGAGCCCTGTCCCCCACGGCGTGTGGGGCGCAGGGTCGGTTCTCTGGCCCTGGTGGGGCAAGGCACCGGCTCCCAGGCGACTTGGGGGGAGATTGACAGGGAAGCACATCCACCTGGCCTGACTGAGGGGTCCCTGGGGAGCAGGGGTCCTTTTTGTGCTGCAGACACTGAGAGGGCACTTGCAGAGTGAGCAGAGAAGCTGGTTCTGGAGCTGCCCAGCCTGATGTGGCCTGGCACAATGCCCTGAGCATCTCGCCCTGGGCACTGGGCTGGCACTGACCCACCTGTAGCCACCCTGCCCGGGGCTGCGGTGCCCCTGGCCTGGGGGGTCACTCCTGCTCTGTTTCTCTCCTGCGGTGGCCCCGCAGCCCCCCTGCCAGGCGTCAGTGGGGACGACGTGACAGACCTCTGGCAACCCTGCTGGGCCAGGATGAGCCCCAGCTGCACCCTGCCTTCCCCCAGCAGCCGCACATCCCTGTAGATGAGCCCCGTGCCTACGCTCTTCCCAGCACGCCGCCACGAATGCTTCACCCAGCCACTCACCCGCCCCACCAGAACCCATTCATGGTGGATCTGCATGACCAGGTAGGTACTGCAGCCCCAACCCCACTCCTAAGTGTGGCCCTGGACTGGTGTCTGGGATGGTGACATGTCCCTGAGTCCCCTCTGACCACTTGCTGCTGGGAGCACCCGGTCCTGAGCCTGTTGGTGCTCTTGTCCTCTGAGCACTTAAATCGTGGGGTCCCTGTACCAGCTTGGGTGTGGCCAGGGTTGTCCCTGCTCCCAGGGACTGGGGATAGTCCACTTGTAGGGTTGTTCATGTTACAACTGTCAGTGTCATCTGTGGTGGCAGTGCTGGCTTGGAGGCTGTGCCATCTTGTCTGTGGGGAGCAAAGAGGGGTCCAAAACTCCCTGAAACTGAGCCTGCGCTCAGCCCACTTCTCTGGCCACCACCAGTGGGATGGAGGTGCCAGGTGTTGTGTTCCAGTACTGGGTGCTCAACACCCTGATGCCACCCTGTCATGATGGGGGCAGCTCAGCCAGGGCTGTATCCTGACAGTACCCTTGGCGCCTCATCCTCAGGTGCACCAGGGACCTGTCCCTCTCTCCTACACGGTTACCACCGTCACGACGCAAGGCTTCCCCATCCACGCTGGCCAGCACATCCCTGGGTGCAGCACCCAGCAGCTCCCAGCATGCTCAGTGATGTTCAGTGGACAGCACTACCCACTCTGCTGCCTCCCACCCCCGGTGAGTCATGGCAGGGGACACCTGGGGACAACCTGGACCGTGAGTGCCCAGAGGTTGTGTGGGTACTCAGGCCCAATGGAGTGCAAGTTTCTGAGGGCACAGGGTCTGTCTGTTGGAGACCTTGGGGAGGGGGCAGAGGTGTCTGACCCCATTTTTTCTCTCTGTTTCTCCCCACAGCTGATTCAGGCATGTGCCATGCAACAGCTTCCCGTCTCCTACCAGACATTCCCCCCCATCATCTCCAGCGACCATTACATCCTGCACCCACCCCCGCCACCAGTGCCCCCTCACCAGCCGCCCCACATGGCCCCCCTGGGGCAGTTTGTACCTCTCCAAGCCCAGCATCCACGCATGGTGAGTTAGGGTGGGGTATGGGTTGGGGATGTGATGCGCCCAACGAACGCTACCTTGGGTCTTGTCCTTCTGCAGCCCCTGTGGGTCTGAGCTGGGTGCCCAGAGTCCTGGTAGTGTTGGGGAGGTGTAATATGGGACGCTTCTCCCAGCCTAACTGTTTCCCCCACAGCCTCTGCAGAGGATAGACAATGACGTGGACCTGCGAGGGGAGCAGCACCCCATCGCGGGCTTCACGTACCCCCCGTCTCACCACGCCCCCACGCTGTCGCCCTCCATGCCGCTGCATTACCTCCCCCACGACCCACTGCACCAAGAACTGCCATTTGGCGTGGTGAGTCTCTGTCCTGTGGAGGGGTTGGGGACACTGTGGGGCTGGCACAGCTCTGAGTGCCCTGTCTCTCCCTGCAGCCATATCCCCACATGATGCCCCGGCGGCTGAACACCCAGCGGTACCGTCTGCAACAGGCGCTGCCCCCACCGCCACCCCCTCCACCGCCGCCCCCCTACTATCCGAGCTTCCTGCCCTATTTCCTGTGAGTACTGGGGGGATATGGTGTAGGGCAGAAGTGGTGCTGTGGATGAGGCACACAGTAACACAGTGTTGGCACAGGTGGCTCTGCCCCCATGGGGATGCCAGGGTGGAGGTTGGGTTTTGTGGCCCCACACTGACTGTCCCATCGTTCCCCCCCAGCTCTATGCTTCCTGTGTCGCCGACAGCCGTGGGGCCCACGATCAGCCTAGACCTGGATGTGGATGATGTGGAGATGGAGAATTACGAGGTGTGTAGGCTCAGCCTCCCCACAGGATGATGGGATGGGGGAGATGAGGGGGTGTGGTGATCCCTCTACTGGGAGGGGAGAGCCTGAGGGGTGCTGTGCTGGGACATCAGATGAGCTAAGATGGCCACTGCATCTCCTTCCAGGCACTGCTGAACTTGGCTGAGCGGCTGGGGGAGGCCAAGCCACGGGGACTCACCAAAGCAGACATCGAGCACCTCCCGTCCTACCGCTTCAACCCTGAGAGCCACCAGTCCGAGCAGACCCTGTGAGTGAGCCCAGGTTGCACATGGGGGGCCTGTGGAGGTGCTGGGGGCTGTGGCTGGTGGTGGGGCCGTGGCTGGAGGTGGGTTTCTACTGACGGCTGCTTCCCCCAGGTGCGTTGTGTGCTTCAGCGACTTTGAGGCCCGACAGCTTCTCCGCGTCCTGCCCTGCAACCACGAGTTCCACGCCAAGTGTGTCGACAAATGGTTAAAGGTACTGCCTGTGCCCTCTGTGGGGAGCGTGGTGGCTTCTTGGAGTGCTGTGGGTGCTGGGTGCTGCCTTTTGGGTGGTCTTAGTGCCCTGCAGCACAGGATGGATGCACTGGGAGTTGGGGTCAAGCACTGCGCCAGGCTGGATCAGGCACTCCCAGGATGTGGTTCCAGCCCTTGCCAGTGGGGTGTGGGTGCAGCTGGTGCTGTGGGGTGCCCGCTCACTTGCCCTTGTCTCTGGTTGCCTGCAGGCGAACCGCACGTGCCCGATCTGCCGGGCGGACGCGTCAGAGGTGCAGCGGGAGGCGGACTGAAGCTGGCGGGCGCTGTGCCGCACAATTCGCTAGAGGACGAGGTCGCCGGGCTGGGGCGAGGGCCGCTGCCCACTGCTGGGGCCTGACCCTGCGCTTACCCCCCTCCCCAAAGCCTCTCCTCGGATGTGGTGAGCATTGAGCAGTCCGGGCTCCCGGCCAGCCCTCCTCCTCCCTGCCGGGGCATGGACTCGGCCGGACACCTGCCCGCTGCGCTCCCAGGGCCCTGAATCGTGTTGTGCTGGAGGCAGGAGGCGCGTGGCCGTGCCCTTTGTGCTCCAAAGACGCTGTTGTTGCTCCATCAGTTTTCCAGGTCTTTGTACTCCGCTAGGGAATTAGTGGTTTTTCCCTTTGTCACTATTTTTTTTTTTACGATAGTTTTTTTTTTCCTATTTCCATTTCCGTCACGATTTTGGTTCCGTGGCCGTTTGCCCCAGGGGCGCGCAGGCAGCTCCTCCCCTCGGCGTTGCTCGAGGAGGACACAGGGAGGAGAGAGGAGGGAGTGCCGCAGGTTTGATGCCGGCGCACCCCGAGCCAAGCTGGAGCGCCGGGACGGCCCCGGGACGTCCAGAGGAGGTGTGGCCAAGGTGGGACACCAGCAACCCTGCGGCATGGCTGGGGCAGGAAGGCAGGAACGCCTCTGTCCCTGCTCTCACATGCAGCCCGGCTCAGCCCCTTTCCTGCCTCAGGTGCCCTAGGGAGCCCCGGAGGGTTATGGCTGCTTGGGGTCTTTCACCAGTGGGAGGACGGTGCTGTCATGGCCCTGGCCCCTCTCCCTATTCATTCCCCCGTGCCTGGCAGCTCCCGGGGCTGAGTCATGTGGCATCCCATGAGGCAGCCAGGCCTGAGGAGGGATGCCAGCCCCGCATCCCCATGGCCATGGGCATGTGGTGTCCCCGGTGTGCTGCCTGGCCCCCCGGCTCCTGCTCTTGTTTCTCTGTCCCGACAATGTAAATCAAGGTAGCCCCGTGCCCCGTCCTGCTGGCTGGACGGCGTGGCGCGGTGTCCCCGGCCGGTGGGCAGCAGGGGCTGGCTGGACTGCGGCGGGTGCCCCCCCAGCCCCCGGAGCAGGGAGTTTTATTCATAACCTCGTGGTGTATTTTCAGTGCTACCCTGGCCCTGCCCTGGCTGGCACTGGGGGAGCTGTGAGCAGCCCCCCGCTGCCATATCCCCCTGCCCGTGCGGGGCTGGGCGACGGGGCTGGAGGAGAAGCTGCCACACTGCCACCCGGCTCCGTCAATCCCGCGTGGCCGTTGTTTTGCATGATTAATTAGCGAGGAGGGTGACGGGAGGCGGTGGCTGGAGTGGTGGTGAGAGCACCGCCCTCCCCTTGCGGCGCGTCGTCGCTGACGCCTGGGAGCCTCCGAGCGGACGCCAGCCCTATGTAAATGTTCACAAATATGCATGCATGTCTGACCAGCTTGGAACGTGGTCTTGGCTACGTCTAGCCGGCTGTGGGGTGAGGGGGGTGGGGAGAGGGGTTTTTGTGCTCAGCTGATACTGCCATGCACTGTACTGCACATGTCCGCAACGCCACAGCAGGACCGTGAGACTTTCAGGGCCGTCCCTGCGGGGTCCGCTCCCCTCCGGGCGGGAGGCGGCGGCGGGGGTGGGGGGCGCCCGCGGTGGTGGCGTGTGCGGGGGGCCGGGGTGGGAGGGGGCCGCTCCCCGCGGGGCGGGGGGCAGACGTGGGGCTGGCCCTCGGCCGGGTGCGAGGCGAGGGGCCGCGCCCGGCACATGGGTGGGCACGACGGTGCCTGCAGGGCAGTGCCAGCCACCGGTGGGGCCGGCCCTGGTCACTGCCTGGTTGGGCACGGGGCCGGCGAGCGGCGTGGGGCGACAGGCCAGTCCCCTCGCTGCCCTTTCCCACCTCTCCGGCGGCCACGCTCCAGGGGGAGCGTCGAGGCCGAGGGTCCCGGCCTGGTGCCACCAGCTCCGCCGGGCACCGCTGGGCTCGGTGCCCCTTGAGCAGGACCCCGGCCCCCTCCCCATCCCTCACTCAGTGACAGATAACCAAAGGAGTCCCCGTGCGCGCCCCCGGAGACGCCCCCCTCCTCCCCTCCCGCCCTCGCGGTGCCCAGGGAGCCAGGAAAGCCTTACGGTCCTTTGACGGCGACTCGAAAGCTCACAGCTCGTGTGCTGCAGAATTTATTCCAATGAGCAGCTAAAAGTATCATTTAAAAAAAAATAACAAAAAGAAAAAATGACAAAAAAAATACTAAAAAACAATTATTTAGGGTGTTTGTGATTGCTGACTGCGCTGTAGATACCACTGTTTACCAATGAATTCCTGTGGTGGGATAGTGGACTGTTTACTGTTCTATTATACCAGTCCCCGGGCCCTCCGGTGGGACCCCCGCGGCCCCCGCGGCTCCCCGGAAGGTGCTAGGACGTGTGTTCTGTGTTAGAAAGTTTTTATATATATATATATATATATATAAATATATATATATAATTTTTTTTGCTCTGTTACTTGCACATTTTACAGTTACCTCATTTTTCCCATGTATGTATTTGAAAAAAGGCTAATATATAGAAAAAAAAGGTTCTTAAAGCTCTAAAAGTGTTTGTTTTTTTCCATTCCATTGGAATCATATTGGTTTTGTAGCATTTAACATAACTAGTATGTTGTATTATATATATGTGTATTATACTGATTGAAATTTTTAACAGATTTGTACTTTTTTTAAAATGAAAGTTGCTAGTTCTGCTTGACCAAGTAGTGCAATCATTATTTTTTTTAATGTTGTGGCTGATTTTGAGAGGGATATTCACTAATAAATGTATGATGTATACCAACATGCTGTGCCCAGCTCTTGTCTCCGGGGGGGCTTCAGAAGGGATGGGGTCCCCTGGCTGTCGCTGCACAGCTGTGTGGAGGTGCAGCAGCTGGGAGAGCCCCAGCGAGGGGCTTGGAGGGGAGTCCAGGGGAGCCTGAGGGAGGGAGCAGGAGCTGCTACCCAGCAAACCATGCCATTCCCAAGGCTGGAATGGGAATAGCAATGTGTGCTGGCAGCCCAGAAAGCCAACTGTGTCCTAGTCTGCATCCAGAGCAGTGTGGGCAGCAGGGCAAGGGAGGGGATTCTGCCCCTCTGCTCCACTCTGGTGAGACCTGACCTGGAGTGCTGCATCCAGCTCTGGGGTCCCCTACATAAGGACACAGAGCCCTTGGGAGCGTGGAGTAGATAAGGGGACAAGCACCTCCCCTGTGGAGAAAGTTGTCATGGTTCAGCCTGGAGAAGGTTCTGTGGAGAACTCACAGCCCCTTCCAGTATCTGAAGGAGCTACAAGGAAGCCAGAGAGCGACTCTTCATCAGGAGTGATAGTGATAGGACAATGTGGAATGGGTTCAAACAGAAAGAGTAGGTTTAAATTAGAAGGAAAAAATTCTTCCCTGTGAGGGTGAGAGCTGTGGCTGCCCCCATCCCTCAAAGTGTTCAAGGCCAAGTTGGACAGGGCTTGGAACAACCTGGTTTACTGGAAAGTGTCCCTGCCCAGGGCAGAAGGTTGGAACAGGATGATCTTTGAGATCCAACTCAAACCATTCTGTGATTCTAAGTGAGCTTGGCTACCTGTCCAGAACAGGTGGGTAGGGAAGGACCATTTCTACCACTCCCCCTGTGGGCAGGAGCTGATGGTACTGCTCCACAGCCATGACCAAGCCTCTGGCAGGGAATAGAGCCCTACACCCACCTTCAGATCTTTCACCCCCTCCCACTTGCTCCTGGAGAGTAGACCCAGCCCTTAGAGCTCAGGGCCAGCTCTCTCCCTCCCTCCCAGCCTCAGCCCTGAGTCGATGCCCCAGGAGGCAGGAGAGGAGCACCTCAGCCCTGCCCTGCCCCACACTGGGTACACTTGTCTCACACAGCACCTCCCACTGGCACAAAATCACCAGTTCAAGGCCAGAAGCTGAGTGCACCCACAGTTCCATGAGCCACAATGCCCAGAGCAGCTCACCCCCCTCCCCAGGGCACAGGCAGAAAGCATGGGCACAGACGTGCTAGAGGCAGAGTTTATTACACTACGCAGGCTAAGAACCCTGGGCAAGACCCCACACGGGTAAGAATCGAACCAGCTCTTTATCAAAAAGTTAATACTATAGTCAACCCCATTCTCCTTTGGTCATTACAAAGCAAGAGAAATATTAAAGAACAGTATTTATACAGAGAGGGAAGCTGAAGAGATTCTGTCCAGCCCTTTCCCCCCACCCCACTCCCAGCACATTCCGGTGCTCGGTCGTGTCTCTCTCAGGAGCAGCAGAGTATCAAATCTTCACGCGATGTCAGGTTGTCGGGGTTTTATTATTATTGTCATCAATAAAAGCAGTAATTACCAAGAGCTGCCATTCCTGTTCCTCCCCAGGGAAGGTAGAGGGGCAACACCAGCTTCCCCCTCTCTGCCCCCCCGGTGCAGGGGATGGCCGTGCGCACGCGTCCTCTCGCCAGCGCACACACGCAGCACAGCTGGCACGGGCCATGTGGTCTCTGATCCCTCGTTTGTACGCAGTCTTTTAAAAAAAATATTGTATTATAATAATAATATGAATTTCTCTTTCCATTTTGTGTCTTCTGGAAAAAAAAAACCAAAAACCAACCAAAAACAAAACCCCCCCAAAAACAAAACAAAACAAAACCCAAAAAAATCAAAAACAAAACCAAAAGAAGTGTCAATCGTCCGTAAGGTCCTGCACAAAGAGGACTTCCGTGTGGCTGAGTCCGGCCTCCTGCAGCGTGGGGGGGTTGGGCCACTCCTCTGTAGGGAGGCAGGGCAGGACACGGCGAGGGAAGTTGGCCTCAATCTGGAACTTCTCAGGGCTTTCTTTCAAGGAGAACAGGAAGTCGTGGATCACCTGGGAAAGAAGCACAGAAATAATTGCCAGCTAGTGGAGCAGTGACACAGCCACACGGAATCCCTGGCATCTCACAGGGGATTGTTACCAAATTTGCACCATCACTGCATTGTAGATGTGAGACAGCCATTTCCTTGGCACACTTGAAACTGGACTTGTCACAGAGCACCTGGGGAGTGCAGATACTGTTTCTGACTTTTCCTACACCATTATATAATAAGGAACAATGGAATAATAGAACGTTATGTGTTGGAAGGGACCTTCAAGATCATCTAGTCCTACCTCGCCACCATAAGCAGGGACACCTTCCACTAGAAGTCTCAGCTTTTAGGGAGAAGGAAAAAGTTTCTTCCATTTTTTCATCTCTCCCAGGCTGGTGGGACTAGGCCCCACGACACCTCTCCTTACGCAGGAGCAGCTGTGCCTGCTAAGGCTCTCAGCAAAGGTCACCATTTGTCACAGTGCAAGGGAACCAAAGCTTTGTTGAGCCACATGGAAGTCTCCAGACGCCCTCCCTCTGGAATGCCCATCAGCTCTGCCCCAAGCTCACCGTCAGTGACTGTGTGAAGTGGAATCGCCGCTCCACTCTGGAATCGTTAGGCAGCTTGAAAATGATCTTGACGCTCTCCGGGTCATCGGGATGCGGCTCGGGAGGAAGGCATTCCGACTTCCGCTCCTTCTCCTCCTGCAGCGTCTGCAAAGCAAGGAGGGAGCAGGAGCAATGGCCGTGCACTGAACTGACCTTTATGCCCATCCCTGCAGCAGAGCTGCTCCAGGAGGCTCGAGGGACATTCGAGCCCCACGCAAGGCCAGCAACTCCGATGTGACAAGCAATTCCTCCCGCAGGGCACGGCAGCCTCTCCAGCAGCCCCTCTGCTCTCACCTGCCGCCGCCTCTCCTCTGCTAGTTTTTGCTGCTGCACTTCCTCCTCTTTCTTCTTCTTCCTCTCCCGTTCCTCCTTCTTCTTGCGCTCCTTTTCCTGGTCCGCACGTAAGGATGCCAGATATGCCTCGTCCTGCTGCTGCCTCAGGACTTGGGTTTGGTTCCTCTCTTCCCTGCAAACGTGAGTGGGAAGGGGTCAGGGCTAATGGGCCCTAAAGTGAGGGTTTGGTTGGCTGAGGGTAGACCCGAGGGTGCAGGGACAGCCTCAAACTCATAGGAGCACACAGCAAGTAATGACTCGGAGCACCATGAGCTCCCAAAAGGAGAGTTGAGACCCAAAAACAGTTGGGTCCTCATGGTCCCTCACACACAAACTGCTTCTCCAGGGTGGGTGGAACTGAACTCAAAATGCTTCTCAGCCACTGTGGCTCAACAGAGCTGACAGATAGTACAAAAGCAGTGCCCAGGATTTCTGCCTCATACTTGAGACTCTTCCAAGTTTTATCACCTTCAGGTAATTCCTTGCACATTTCAGGAACCAGAACGTGTTACCAGGTTCCCACAGAGACCGTGGGGCAGAGGAGGAGCAGACGGAAGGTGGGATCCTACTTTGGACGCAATCTGCACATCCCTAAGAGTCACGAGGGGCTTGTGAGGCCCCTAGAAAAGCAGCCTGAGCTCATCACAGACAGTCCAGGCAGCAGCACACACTCACCAACCAGCTGCAGACACCAGCTCTCCTGCCTGCAATGCCTTTGCTCCCATTTGGATCCTACTGGCTGCTGTCCAAGCTCTCCCTGCAAAGCTCCAGCACAGCAAAGGTGTGCCCTAACTGCAGAGAACAGAGCACTCACACCCACCTTTCAGTGGTAGGACTGTGTACACAACACATCCATCTCCCTGGCTATAGGATGGCCTGAATTTATGGACTGATGATCCCACTGGGAAGAGGAAAGCCAGGGGCTGTGTTACAGATCAGGAGATGCTGATCTATGTGCCTACACATGGTGTCTGGCAGGAGGAAGGGGACAGGGCAGAGCCTGCCTCAACAAGGTCTGCATGACTGAAGCTCAGGTCCCATCCTACCTTTCCAGGCGTTCAGACACCAGGTATGTCTGGTTGGCATCCATGATGAACATCAGCTGGTTGATGAGGTCATCAGCCTGGATGAGACCTTCCAGCCGCCCAACCACGGTCATCCTGCGATCCTTCAGCATGATCACGGCCAGGAATGGGTACGTGTTCTCCCGCAGGGCCTGGGACACTGGGAACGGCCACAAACATCACTGCCCCCTCCAGAAGGGTCAGCAAGGGGTACAGCACAAACTCTTCCCATCACCACGGGCCAAGGAAAGCAGCTTCCACAGACACTCTCTCCTCCAAGGCAGAAAAGGCCTCAGGCTCTGTTTTGTCAAACTAAACCCTATCAGTTAGCAAAGGGAGGAAGTGCCTTGGAACACATGGACTGAGGGGAAAAAACAAGCTTTCAAGTAACCAAAAAGGCACTTATACTCAAGCAGGAAGGAAGTAAATGGTTCTGAATGTCCATTCAGAATGGGACAAAGCCTTGGATTTAAATGGCAGGATGAGAAACACAGGTCAGACACAGGGAAACACTTGCTAAGGTGATTAGGGATGGCTGGACTTTGGAAGACACTGTTGTGGGGAAGATGGTAATGTCCATTCTGGACATTTCTGAACAAACTTAGGTTGGTATTGTTGGAGCCAGGCTCTGTCTGAAAGAGGGAATGGAGCAGATTGAGGGCTTTAAGTTATTGCTCATGTATGGCTGCTGATCCCTTCCTTAAAGCACATGTAGTACACCATGTAACTTGAGCCATCATTACCAATGGAGCCCTCCAAAGGAAATCAGGGCACCTCACAATCCCTTCCAGCTCTGCTTTCCAGACTGCGACTCCAAAGCACTGCAGCAACGCAACAGCAGCAAGTCAAAGACTTGTCTCTACAGAGAGCCATTCTCTCTAGGTGCCAATAGCTGGGAGCTGAACTGTGGAGCCAAGAGTGACCCAGATTTAGTCCAGAACTCCTGGACCCCCTGCCATGAAACAGGAAGGGTGGAAGGGACACAGGAGGCAAGAAGAGAACTTTGGGAAAAGACTCCAATTACAGCAAAACCTTACCAAAATGCTGTTAGGCCAGGCACCAACAGCTCTAGAAAGACTGAAAGGACCTCACTGTGGACTTTGGAGGAGACACAGAGACTGGACATGAAGATGACTGTCTCAGAAAGAGAAAGAATACATCTAACAAGTTTGTCCTGGCCTCAGGCATCACAGGAGCCAGTGCTAAGGACACAGTTAGTTGGATATTTGTTTCTGCACTCAGTTTATCCCCAGCACACACCCACCAACTCCCATTGACAAGGCACTGAAAGCAGCTTGAATGCCCACAGCAAGGAGCACACAACTAAGACTGCCGGAAACACATGGAACAGAGGTGAAGATCACAATGTATTTGGTGGCCCTGGTGGCCAAACAGGCCCTCTGAGATATCCCACAGAAACCAATATGTATTTCCCCATGCAATCCCAAAATCTCTTGCCTCCTTGCACAGAATCCAACAGTGTGTTTCACACCTGTAAATTTGTCAAAGGGCATCTGGCTTGTTCCAGAGACAAGAGGAAATATGTAAAGCCCACGAGGGACACACTTACCTCTGTATCCCTCTGGTTTATTGGTTGAGCAAGCCCAGAAAAGCATTCTAGTGTTGATAAGGGTGATGACCTCAGGTGCACACAGTGTATTGCTGGGGGATGAGAAGAGACTGTGTGAGTGAAGCTGCACTTAAAGTACAAAGACAACTATTTGGAAAACTCTCCTACCTACCGGCAAAACTCATCTGTGTCTTGGTGGTCATCTCCATGAAGATAAACCAACAGGAAGCGCAGCTCCCGCTTGGCATCATTCAGTGCCTTGGCATAAGAGGACAGGAAGTGAGGTTACAGGGTCTCTGGGCAAGGGGAAAGCAGCACCCACAAGGCTTGTGTGACCCGAGCCATTGCTCTGCCACTAGTGTGGTTTTAACAAAGCAGCAGTAGAGGGTGAACCTGTCAGATGTTCTGAATAAACCCTCGTTTGAAAGGGCTACAGTGGTGCTTTTTCACATCCTCTCAGGATGTGGCTTTGGAGAACGCTGAACTCAGAGTGAAACCAGGTAGGCAACCAAAGGGATAGACACCCCAGCTGCCTTGCCAGACTCAGCCGGCAGTGAAGAACCCTCCTTCACCCCTCAGACTCACAGCAGCCAAGGCTGAGCTTTCCACTTGAGCCTGTACAGGACACAAGTCGCATATCACACCAAATGAAAACTCTACTAAAAAGGTAATGCAATAATGCTGCAGGCCCCCAAAAAAACCCTACGGAAAAATACATCCCTTTTTGCATTTACAGCCTCCGGATTCCACCCGCCCAAGAGCATTTCTCAACAAGAACACAGGATAAGTCTACAATAAGCTCCCTGTTTTACTGGTACTGAGTTTCGGTAGCCTAATCATTCCAGGGTTATTTAAGTTTGGATTCCAGGCAAGATGGAGGAGCTTGGAAGAGCTGTGGAGGCGATGAGCTCCACCTCTGTGCAGCATGGAGCAGACACAAACTCCACATTCTTCCCTGGCACTTGGGAAGCAGTGCTGATCCAACTGTCTGCTGGGACGCACTGCAGAAGGCCCTTCCCTTGGCGAGGCTGAGAGAAGCCGTGGAAGAGGCAGTGTCCATGGAGATATCCCTCTTCTACGGGGAGCACCCCCAGATTTGATATATGGAACACTCATCTCCCAGAATTTCTTGAGGGCTCCCTCTCAATTTTGAGGCCCTGCATTGTTCTGAAGCTGCATTATGATACAAGCCCAGGCAGTCAATCCCAATTTGGTGAACAGAAGGACAGACTCTGGCACAGCATACCAGTTTATAAAAACAAAGGCAGGATTACAAAGAAAAGCCGTCGGCTACAGAGTCACACAGACGGTCGAGGAACAGCCAGAGCAGCTTTGCTTTCCAACTTGGCAGGCTTGGTAAATCATCAAGCCTGGCAGACACTGGTTTTCCAAGACACTTGTTCACTATCTCTCCATTACCCTATTAAGAGAGTTTGGGGACAAATGCTGGGCTTTAGATGAAAAGCAATTTTGCCATGAAGGCCCTGATACCATCTGGCAAAATCCCCATTCTCCACCTCCCCAGGATCTATGCACCAACACGTGACACTGACCTGGCTGTAAGTTCCCTGGTAGAAGACAGGGTGTATCCTCCCATATTTTTCCTCAAACATATGAATAAACGAAATAATGTCACCCACTGGGTCAGTGACCCGACTACGAGGATCAGGGCGTATAAAACGCAGAGCAAACCTAGGAAGGAAGCAAAGGACACTGCAAATTCAACTCACTGACTTTCTGAAGAACAGGTTTTCTTTTCCACAGACAGTCACTGGGATTCATAAAGAGGAAAAAAGTCACAGCTGAGATGCCTGAACTTTTGTAATCTCAATCTAAACTGTCGCCTGCTCCAAACTGATACCACTGCTACAGAAACACCCCCCAGTCACATATCTCATGCCAGGCATCAGCAAGGATCGAAATTCTATGTGATTAAACAGTTTCAACTTCCTCTGAAGCATGAGACGTAAGCCACACCAACAGCAGGCGGTTCAAGGAATTTAGTCAAAGATGGGCTCTTAAAAGCCACATAGTTTTGTCCAGATAACTTTGAAAACTGCATTTCTGCTAATGCAGAACTAACAATTCTGGGGTGCAAAGAGTTGCAGAAAGAGAATATTACACTACCAGTATAATGAAACTGTCATTCCTCTGAGGTTGAAAAAAACTTCACTGAAAGGCAGATATCGGTGTTGTTTAGTTCTACTGATGCACAGAAGATAAAGACCTTTCCAAAGTTCAGTGTAACAGGAAAAGAAAGTTAATACAACAGGGGAAACTGCCAAAGCAGTGCAGACAGCAGGACTGCTGGCTATTTACCCCCTTTATGATTCCCTTTTCCCTTTATCAGTGTAAGGAGGTGAGACGAATTAGCCCCGTGGGGTGGCAAACGGAGAAGAGGAGACAGACACTGAAGGGGAAAAGGCAGAAGCGTTTACAGTTTAAGTTTTGCCAAATAACATCCATGGATTAGGGCAGGTTAACCTGCAGCCCAGCCCAACGGGACACGATTCTGGTGTTTGTACAAGAAAATCAGCCAGCTGGACACTGTTTTGCAATCCCTTTGTGTGGCACTCAGACTGCAAAGTTGCATGGAGTTAGAATTGCAATTAAATACTTCATTTACAGAGCTGCAAGGTGCTCTTTTTCTCTGCAATAAGACTTATTTGTTACTAAACCACGTAGGAACTTTAGAAGGCTAGAGATAATGCCAGTTGAGCAAACAAATGGAAAATCTGCCATGAGATTTAAAGATCCAAGTGACAGAGGTACAGCTGGATCTGAGCTACCATGTGCCTTCATGCAGTCAATGTGAGTCAGCACAAGCAAGTACTTACCTAAATATATCAAGTAATGTGTAATAGGTAAATCGGAATGGAAGCATTATGAAGTAGTAACCCCATCCTAACAGGCCCTGCAATGACAAATAAAGAATTAGAACAGTCTCCACACCTGGAACAGCCCTGCTACAGCAAAGTGCCCACCAGCACCAAGCATCATGTGAGGTATCGGTGTTCCAACCATGGAAAAAAACAGCTCAGCAACAGTTCATGGCTTCAGACATGTCAAATCAAATGTGACTAACGTGGTTCACTCAGAATTCAATGTGACACATCTGAAAACTGGCCTCACTGACTAATGCTTTTGCTCTGTGCTGATTTTCTTAACTATTCAAAAAGATTAACAGCACTGAGTCTTACAGGTGCTCATGCAAATTCATTTGTGAAACATTAATGCAAGTAATTGGTGCTGTATTCTAATTAATACACATTTAAGGGGAGCTCTAATTAGAAAAACATTATCACTGCCAGATGGAGGGGACAGTTCTTTGTTGCAATTGAACTGATCAAAAGGCTTTACCACACCACAGCAAACTGTCTGTGACACAAAAAAAGGTCCTCACACTCAAGTGTGAACTGCCACAGAGAAAGTCTCCGCAGCAGCAACAGAGGCTAAAGGAACAGTTCTACATTTTGTTTTCAGAAGATAAAATATTTAGAAAGGAGGTAACAGCATGCAAAGAAAACAACTCCTTTCCCTGCTTGCAAGTTCTGCTGTTCATGAAGAGTCATCCAAGAAGCAGGACAAAATCCACTGTAAGATAACTTGCCCTTGGCTGTGGCCTTGAGACAACGTAGCTGTAGATCCTGTGGTCGGCTGTATTGACCTGCAACGGCCGCGATGGAGGAGGATTAAAGACACTTGGGACACCCTCTTGCTCATTCAGTCGGTCTTGCACAGCTGCCTTTGACACGAGAAAGAGCAAAGGGAGGTTTCAGACATTTTATCTTTTCTGTACTTTGGACACTAGCGGTGGGTATTCCTTGTCCAGAGCCCCGGAGCACTGAATAAGCACAATTCATGACAAATGGCAACCACCAGTGCTCTTTTCCATACGGAAAGTCTTCTCCACGGCAGCCAGTGTTTGGCTGAAACCTCTCCAGACAAGTGGAGATGCTGCTCTAAAGAGCTACTTGAGTAAACTCAGGGGTGGACAGACTCCTCTTACTGGTAGGGCTTCCCCTCCCCACAGAGGGCTCCATTTAACCCAGGTACTTGGAAACTGCTACAAATCTTATTTCCAGCGGTACCTCTATGTTCCAGTTGTGCTGCTCCAGCGTGTGGCGACACTGGTCCATGGACTCTATGCCAGTCAAGTCCTAAAGAAGGAGAGTAAAAGCAGTTGAGTGCCAGGGAAGTGTTGTATTTTTACTGTTCTTTGCAACACATGAGCAGAGCCGGGAGTTACCACAACACATTACCACAATGATCATTTTTTAAGTGCTCTGCTCTGAGTTTAAGAGCAGAGCAACCTGAGCCAACCCAAATCTGCAAACACATAGGAGGCCTTAAACAGGCCTTTACCCTCTTCCAGCATCAGCCAATTCCCAGTGTGCCCAAGGTATGTTACTACAACTGCACTCAGCACAGCCAAGAGTTTAATGCAATAATGCCCACAGGTTCCACTCTGGAAGGATGTGCTGGGCCAATGCCCTCAAACCACCTCAAACTCAAAATACAGACAAAGCATTTCTGAAAACCCAAGTTAACCATGACTTCACTCACTGCCAGTATAAACAGAGACTAAAACCAAAATGAGCCAAGCACTAGTGAAGGCGGTGTTTCCAGCATCACAGGGGAATCTGCAGTAAAAAATCCAAACCCAGTCCAACACAGACAGGCCCCGAAACAGAAAACACAGTCCAAATACCTGGCAAACTTCAAAGCCACTGGGCAATTTTAACTCTGTATCAATTGGAATTTCTTCACAAGAGATCAAACAATTGTGTCTGTTGTTACAGGAAGCCACATCAACACCTCCTGAATGGAGACAAACCTTTGCTGACGTGAACATCCCTGTCACTGTGCCACAGAAACACATCTCTCTCCACAGTACTTGCTGTAAGGTGTCTGAACAGACATTTTCCTTGCTTCCTTTAGAAGCCCCTGAGGCACTGTTGACAGGCTGACCATTTAAAAATGCACAGAATTGGCTTTTTTACTGGAGAAGGATGGCATATCTATTCCCTTCCCTGCCCCCATTCATACATTCCACATGCTATTTCCACCCAAGTAACACAGTGAACAAATGCCTTATTCAATCTCTGGCTCAGTTCAAACTTTTGAGCATTTCTTGGCTTCTTTGTCACTAAGTCTCCACAGAGCACCACCTTCTCCCCAATCTCCTGGGTAAAAATCATTGTTTCATTCCACTGCACAGAACCAACCAGACTGTTTAAAGCATTGCTAACTGTGACTGCAGTAGCTCAGAAAAAAGCACTTCAAAGTCACTGCCCACTGGTGTATAAATATTTATTAAAAAGTAAGTCTGCAGCAAGCCTTGCAAGGGAACACTACAGAATTGGATTTCATAGAAGAAATGAAGCTCAGTGAACTCAGCTGTTGCTGCCAGAACACCTTTAATTATAACTCAGCTTCAGGATTTAGTGTTTTAGTTTAGTTACCTTGCTTTAAAGACGTGCTTCAGAGTAAAATTTAGGTTTTGTATGGTGACTTTATTCTTATTTTCTTCTGACTTTATTTATTTTTCTAACCTTCCTACAGAAGGCACTTAATTGCCTTTTTAGGCACCTGCAATTTACTCAATTAATTGATTTTACAATGGAGTCACAACGTGTGTATTCCAAAGCCTTGAAAAACCTTCTGATTGCCATTCCTCAACACCCTGGAAATTCTGCTGGTGGTTGCAAAGTTTACAAGATTCAGAAGCTCATTCACACCTTTGTTTCTAAACGCAGGGATTATCTCAGCACTAATAACATGACTGAGCAATCCCTCCTTTTTAAATTATGCAAAACACTTCAGCAGTTTTAGGTCAAAAAGCAGCAGAACTATCAACAAGCATTTAACCAGCACTGAATCACTGCAGCATTTGCAAGACCTCCTGAGCTCCACAGAGACACCACAACCAGTCAACCTCACCCTTCCCAACCATCATCCCTCACCAGGCAGCTGCTGGTCAGATCTCAGTCTGAGAACACGAGTTCTCCAGGGAGATGAATTTACCCTTTTTTTCCTTAGCATCTTAATTGAGTGGCTCTCAACACAAAGCAGAAGTGACAAAACCACCCCGAGCACACAGTGCACTCGCATCCTGAGCACTCCCACCGCTCATCTGATCAATGAAGCTGCACAATTAAACACTGCAGGAAAAAATTGCCTGTGCAAAGACAGTTTTTAAAAACCCAGCATCCCGTTGACTGTTACTCTGACAGGCTCTACAGGACACAGCACGGTTCAGAACAACCCGCACCCCACGCAAGGAGCGGCAGGACAGTTCAACTGTCAGCTCAGACAACCCTTGCTGGCAAACACCGATACTGGTCATTATCACCCCAAAGACATTCCTACTGCTGTCCCAGGACCTTCCAAGGCGCTGCTTCACCTCAGTTATGGAAACAGATCAGAAACTTGAAACACATCCTTTCCACTGCACCACTTAACAGCATTTCTGGTGAACCTTGTTCAGCTGCAAACTGAGTTATGCACATGTCAAAAGAGCACGTTCTTAGTATTATCAGGGCTAAGAGAACAAACAATATCTTCAAACCTTGCTGCTGGTCTCCTCCTCACTGGGGTCTCTCAGCTGCCTCAAAGAGCACATACATAATACAGACAGTAAGTAATAAAAAGATAAAGTCTCCAGTAGTTAAAACGAGTCCTGTTAAACCAGCACCCTCAAACCTTCAAATAGACGTAGATCCAAGCTCAAGACAGTGGCTAATATTTAGAAAACAAAATATTAAGTTCCACAAATGCCAGGACAGTTCGATAGTGCCTTCTCAAATACCACTCAAAGCAGAGTGAAGCAGCTGCTGGAGAGAACCATTTCCATCTCTCACCTTTGAGACTGCCCAGAATCTTCTCAATACTCAAGTAGTGGAAAGTACAATTCCATGCTCCAGAAGCAGAAGGAATATCCTGGAGTGGACAAAGGTTGTAAACTGGACTTACGAAACTGTTGCCTCTGCAGATACACTCTGATGTTGAAACAAAGCACGAGATGCAAATCCACAGGACTAACTGGCACTGCTCTTACTTCCCAACCCACTGCCAAATTCCAGAGAATTATGTTTCCAAGGGTAAAGAATACCTGACTTCAAACTGGAAAAAAAGCCTTAACCAAGAGTTTCTCGTTGTATTTTACAGCAAATGCCTCTATGAGGGTTTTGATCGATACACTGAGCAGGAAAGATGCTGGAGTTTCATGTTTCCTCTTTCCCTTAAATCAGTCATACCCAGCCCTGAGCATTCTGTTTTTGCCAGCTGAAGTCAGAGATGGTATCTTGAGTGCCAACTCTTTCCTTTGCAAATAACACTCCATTACTTTACATTAGCATATTATAACATCAGACATCAGCCAAAGTGTAATGGGCACAGATCAATAATCAGATCCCACAAAAGCTGCTCCGCTGTTTCTTCCATCTCCCAAAAGAACTGTATCTCCACAGCTTTCTTAAACTGCTCACATCAAACTTCTCTCTACCGATGTCAAGACAGCAAAGTCTTAGATGAAAAATTTAGATGCTTTTATTCCTTTACATTATTATCCAATGTTCGAGCAGCAAATGGGAGACTGAAAGCCTGCAAGAGGCTTTGTTGCTTTCATTTCATGTTTATCCCAGTTCTCTCTCCCTACTGGTTTTTTTTTTTTTTCACTAACCTGCCCCAGCAGGGTGCAGACAACTGCCCTATTCCAGCCCTGCCCACAAGAAGGAAGCTGCTGGTTTCAGCATTCTGCCAGCCAAGCCGTTTGTAGAGCACTACAGAACCCATCACACACATCAATGGAATTAATGCAGAGCAGGCACTAACACAGGACTGTGCCCAAAGGCTCAGGCCACGACAGGAATGCTGGGACTCACCTTTGCCTGGGAAGGAGCCATTTCCAGCAGAAGTAGGGTAAACACTTTAGGGTAACAGCATCTTCACCCCCACAGCTGTTTGCTGGGTGAATGGCAGCTCTTGCTCCATGCTTCCCTCTGACTCTCCATTTAACTGAGGGCCTTCTGCTATTCCTTACCTCATCTCTGTTATCCTCCCTTCTTTCCCAGTCTGCTCTCCTGCTTTAGTCACACTGCAGTGGCACATAACCTTCTATGGAAGTACAATGCTCTGCCACCACGGAATATTGTATAAATTACTTATGATGGTACATCACAACAAAGTGTAAAGTTATCTTTGAAAACAGTGAAGTGTTCCCTGAAAAGACAGTAGGGATCCCTGAAGGGTTTCCCAGCTGACTGCAGCAGTGTTCTGTAGCAATGTACAAATTATTTTAGTGAGATTTTTCCATCCTCTCCTAACACTAAATGCTCTTTAACAGACTCCCAAGAAAAAAAACCCTCTTCCAGGTGGACTGATTTAATTCTAAGGGAACAAGCAGGACCACACACCTGAGTCCCTTTCAGCCAGGTGTGAAGTATCAGAGAAGGAATCACCAGCGGAGCCTGTGAATAGCAGAGCCCTGGTGAAAGGTGATCCCACATACCCCCAGGGACAGAAGAAGAAGGATCCAAGCCTTCTGGACCACAGCTTTCACATCAGGCTCAGGACAGCAGCTGTCTCCTAACTAAAAAATGTCTCCCCTTTACAGCCTGAGGAGCTCTACCTCAAACCAGGATTGGACAGGCAGCTGGACTAAAGCATGAATCCTTCCTTCTGCCTCCTTCTCCTCCCCCCCAGTCCATGGCAACACCAGGTAGCATTGGGAAACAGGATTCTTCAGTTTCACAGCTGCCCACAGGGGTTTGAAAATAGCAACAGGGGCACTGGTGAGAGCAGCTGGTCCTATCTGTCCAGATTCTGCGCATTCATAAGTACTGGGATAGCTCACAGCAAAAGAATGGAAGCTGGGAATGGGACCTTTGGCGTATCTGTAAGTGCTGCACAAACCTCACCTCCCCACCAGGCAGCACTGGGACAGCAATGGTTAACACTGCTCCACTCCCTTGGCCTGTATTTAACTTGACTGCCCAATCTGCAGTAAAGATTTGGAGGCGATATGTGTAAAACAAGTTTCCTCACAGGTCCAGTCATGGGAAAACACCTCAGTGTTTTAATTCACTAATTAACTCAGGGGGTTGTGAATTCGCCTGACTCAGAGGCAAAGGCTTGGCATGTCCCTGTCTGGAATGAAGAACAGCTGCACCATCTCACCTGGGGAAGGCAGGGCCGGATGCCTCTGGAGGCCCTTTAAGCCCTACAAATCCACAGTTACATCACACCAAAAATCCAGAGCAAGGCCTTAAAAAAAATAACAAATATAAAGCAACAAAATCAAACAAAACACTCCTAAAAGTAAACCCTGTCTCTGTAAGAGAACCCTGCAATCCAAGAGACACCATGTGATGTCCTACAGCTCAGAAACAAACATAGGACACCTGAAGGTAATTTTCATTGCTCAGCACGTTTAATTACTCCTCACTGAGCAAACCTAAGTATTTCAGCTGCCCAGAGCTGTTTTCTCCCCAATAAACCACATCTGCAGATTGGTTTTATGATCACCCAGCTGCTGCACGGCCCCGAGGCCTCGGCACACCAGAGGTTAAGCGACTCAGCCCGTGTTGTGCAGCAGATACAGATCAGATCATTACAGTCTCCAGTGGCGTTACCAAACCGTGAGGGGCAGGAACGACGTTCTCAGTAACCACATTCACAGAAACGCGCTGGACAACCCTCCCGAGGTGACAGAAAACGCTCTCCCGCTGCGACAAGGGACTTTTTCATACTAATTAAACCGGTCGGGACTTACCGAGGAGTTCTTCCCGTGGGGGGTTTATTCAGCAGCCACTTCCCGCCTGCCCGGGTGGCGATGACAGAACGCTCCCGATGAAGCACTCGGGGCACGGGAGTCTCACTCGCTCCCGCCAGCACCGGGACCACAGGTCTCTCTCCTCTCTATCTCCCCTCAGGCCCGGTGTGACACCCCCGCACCGGCGGGGTGGCTCCAGGACGGGCCTACCCGGCTCTGTGCGCCCCGTACCCCCCAGCGCCGGCGGGGCGCGCCCAGCCCAGCCCGTTCCGTGCCCATGCACCGCCTCCTGCGCTCCCGCCGGCCGGCGCGGGCCCCCCCGGACGCGGCACCTGGAACTGCAGCAGCTTCTCGGTCTGTTCCGCCGTCAGCTCCCGCTCCTCAGGCGCCGCCATTTTGCCGCCGCCTCTGACCCGCCGCTCCGTCACTCTCCGGAAGTGACGACGCCCGCCCGCACTTCCGCCCCGGCGCGGCGCCGCGCGGCCAATGGCTGTTTATCGGCCGGAGCCGCTCGGCCACGTTCCGGAGACACCCGAACGCCTCTAGGGCTCGTCCGGAAACGCCCGAATCCCATCGGCGGGGTTGGCCGCGCTCGGGTGTTCCCGGCGGGCGTCCGAAGAGTTCCGAAGTGTGCCGAGCGGTGCTCGGGTGTTCCCGGCGGGCGTACGAAGAGTTCCGAGTGTGCCGAGCGCTGCTTGGGTGTTCCCGGAGCTGGCTGGGGATGGGGAGGGTCTGCTAGTGGCTGTGGGAGAGGGCTCTGAGCCCGAGAGGGCGGGGGGTATGAGCCGGAGACCCTCGGGAGCTGGTTGTGTTCCCGTCACCGCGGGGGCTGCCGGACACCGGGTGGGCCCTGCCCGGTACCTCTGGTCCCGGCCGAAGGGTCCTGCCCAGCACTCCCCGTGCCCTGCGCCCAAGATGGCGGCGGCCGCCAAGATGGAGGGGCCCTTGAGGGGCCCCCGCTCCCACCCGCAGCCACGAGCCCCCGTGTGCGGAACCGGCGCGGCAGAACCGCGGCCAGCCGAGCCCCGGGCGGAGCAGCTGGGCAGCCCCGGCCCGCCGTGCCCGCTGCAGGTGGCGGGGAGGCGGGACGCGACCGCGGGGCCGCCCCGGCGCTGATGTCAGCGCGGCCGCTCCGCCCGCCGCCGCAGTGACAGTGGCGGCTCCGCCCGGGCGCAGTCGGGCCCAGCCCAGACGAGCCGCGCAGCCGGAGCGGGAGCGGCGCGGGCGGGCCGGACATGGCCGACGACTTCGGCTTCTTTTCCTCGTCCGAGGGCGCCGGCGCTGAGGAGGACCCGGCCGCCGCCTTCCTGGCCCAGCAGGAGAGCGAGATCGCGGGTATCGAGA
This sequence comes from Chiroxiphia lanceolata, assembly GCF_009829145.1. Lineage (NCBI taxonomy): Eukaryota > Metazoa > Chordata > Aves > Passeriformes > Pipridae > Chiroxiphia > Chiroxiphia lanceolata. The sequence continues at coordinate 10,951,253 of NC_045651.1, forward strand.
ACGACGAGGGCTTCGGGCCGACCGACGGCGAGGCGGCCGCCGCCCCGGGCGGGCAGACGGCCCCACCGGAACAGAGTGAGCGCCGGGCGGGCACGGCCGCGGGGACCGCCCGGCTGCGGCCCCGGTGGGCACGGGGCACTGCCACCCCCGTGGGGTAACGGGAGGCTGTGCCCCCTCCTGCCCCGAGGGTGGGGAAGGGTCCTCCGGGCCGCGCGCCCGCGGGGCTGAGGTTCCCCGTGGGACGCGCAGCACCCCCCACGATGGGCGATGGAGTCTGTGCTGCACCTCACGGGTAGGGGATGAGGGGTCCGGGTGGGCCTGGCTGGCAGCCGGCAGCAGTAAGGGCTGTCTGCGCCTGTGCTTGGGCCCAAAGGACTTCAGAACATCGGGATATGGCGTGAATCCTGAGCTGGGATGTGCTGGCCGTGGGGCGATTTTTCTCCCATGTGCCCAGGCTGGGTTCCCCGGGTTGGATGGACTCCCATGTCCATGTCTCAATGCCCCCAGCTATGGCAATGTAGGAGGCATCCAGGCGGAACTGAGGAGCAGTGACAGCCTTGTCACTGTCCCCGCAGACAGAGAGCCCTTTGGAGTGTAAAATGGAAGAAATTCCCATTGGGAACATCGTGGTCGCAGGCCCTGTAGATAGAATGTGCTAATCCTCATCTCTTGCCTCCAGTGTGCAGGGGTCAGTGGTCTGCTCTCGGCACAGGCATAGGGATGCTCTGATTCCTTCCCCTTCCACTTCAGCCCCACAAAGTCTTCTCGTGCTGGCTGTGGAGCAGTGGTTTTACTGCTGTGCACACAGGGCCGTGGAGGCAGATCTGGGCCTGGAGAGATGTTGACAGCCACAGTGATAAATGCAGTCAGACAGGCTGGAGCTGGGTGTAGTCGTGGGGTTGAGCACCATGGGGCAGAGCTGCACTGTGGCTGTGCCTGCAGCTGTCTGGCCAGGAGAAGGCCTGTGCTGGTCACTGGGGAGAGCTTAGGGCCTGGAGTGTGACTCCTTCAAAGCCTCTTCTCTCCCAGCAGCAAAGCCCACTGCCTGGGGCTGGCATTGTGATGCTGGTGTGCAGCTCTCTGGGGCTGTCAGTGGTGCCTCATTCCCAGCCCTGACCTTGCAGGTCATCCCAGGTGGCCTCTCAAGGACCTTGGCCTGCATCCATGCCCTCCTCTCCTGGGGGAGCACATGGAGTATTTCCATGGGCCCTGTCCCTGGAGAGTTGTCTCAGCAGTCAGCCAGCAGCTTCTGTGTCCATCAGCAGCCTCTGCAGGTGGGAGTTGGTCACGTGTTTCTTCAGTCAGAGCAGCAGCCTGTGTCCATGCCTGGAAGTTTCCCTAATCTTCAGATAAGATAAAACACCAGTGAAAACACCATAAAGACATAAATGCCTGGAGAGGCTTGTGTGGGAGAGCGGGAGGTGCTTGCTGGATCCCACCAAGGACAGGGCACTGTTGGAGTGTTGTGGACAGGTGTGCTGGGCTGGAAATGGCACAGACAAATTCCCAGGAACTGATTTGCTTCAGTTTTCATGAACGCTAGCCCTACTGAGATTACCTGCACCTGCCATAGTTGTGTTCTTTCTCTCTTCCTTTTTCTCCAGCTGGTTTCCAGAATGGAGGAGCCACTGTCAACGGAGATGTGTTTCAGGTGAGAGCTCAGCCCTTCCCTGGCCCAGGGCTGCTAAGGGAAATTGGGTGGGTGTGGGGCCAGCACTCTGCTGCTCTGCCCCCAGTTTTGACTGGAATTTGCTATCCAGCTGCAGAACAGCTACGGTGTTCCTGGAAAGGTCTGGGTCTCCTGGGGGAGTCCTGGCTGCTCCATTCTCTTTGAAGAGAAGATGTGTCCCACCTGCCATGACCTGCCCCACATCTGTTTGCAGGTGGCCTGTGCCATGAAGGAGTGCCTGGGCCCTAAGAGCAGGTGACAAATCCTCCATTCTCCATGGAAGGCCCCTCTCTTCAGCCTGGGTAGCTTCTGGAGATGTCTGGGGCAGGCAGGAGCATCTCTTGGCAGAGGCCAGAGCCAGGGCAGGGCTGCCATGGAACACATGCTTTGCTGTCTTGGCAGCATCTCCCATGAAAAACTTGCCCCATGGCCAGAGGTGTTGGGGGGAGCCCACCTGTGTCTCAGCTCCCTCTGGGAGCCCAAAGCCCAGCTCTGCTGGCTACAGGAGATGCTTTGCCAGCATCTGACAAGTCCTTCACCTCACTTGGTGCCCAGCAGTGGGGTGTCTGCACAGCCCGTGCCTGGCTTACAGGTTGATAATCACATCAGTAATGGGACAGACTTAATTAGATTGGGGATCTTGGAGAAAGATGTAATCCCATTGCTGACCTCGGTGTCAGCATGACTGGGCATCCTGGCCAGGAAGGTGTTATGGGAGGTGCTGAGCCAGCACCTCCAAGGCCTGGTGGGGCCGTGTGGGCAGCTCGGCACAGGAGCGAGGGAAGCAGCTAAGTCCTGGGGCTGCCTTGGCCCTGCTGAGAGACAGGGAATCCCTGGGAGTGTGTCCCAAGGCCAGTGGCTGTCCTGTGCTGTGGGGCTGCCCAGAGGATGCAACAGCTGTGATGGCAGTGAGTGGCAAGGCTAGGACGGGAACGCTGGGAATTATTTTTGGGTGACACGGCTTGAGGCTGGGAGCTGGAACAGCAGCTTGAGCAGCGCTTTGGGGACCCTGTCCCAGATGTCCCAGGCCATCACCCTTCCTACCTCCAATCTTGGCTTGTCAGTGCTGGGAGTGTGGAGTCCTGATCCCTGCCAGCTGTCGGAGGTGGCTGGGCTGGGCTGTGGGAAGAGCTGGTGCTGATGGCAAGTGCTCATGTCCTGCAGGAGTCCAATGGCCCCACGGATGCCTACGCAGCCATAGCCAAGGCTGACCGGCTGACCCAGGAACCCGAGAGCATCCGCAAGTGGAGGGAGGAGCAGAAGAAGCGCCTGGAGGAGCTGGGTGAGGACCCAAGGCCGTGTGTGGCTGTGCTTGTGGCGCCTCATGATGTGGCAGTTGGGGCCCTTGGGTCCCTCACCTGCTGCATCCCAGAGAGGTGTCTTGTGCCCCTACCAAAGATCTACGGTCCTTGGAGCAGTGGGGCCTTTTGGCCAGTACAGTGGGGACAGGTCTCAGTGGCTGCAGCTGCCCTGCCTGCTGAGGGGCTGCCCAGCACACCCAGTGGGTGCCAGCCTGGCTGATGGGTTCTGTCTCACTCTGACCTTAGATGCAGCATCGAAGGTGACTGAGCAGGAATGGCGTGAGAAGGCCAAGAAGGACCTGGAGGAGTGGAACCTCCGTCAAAATGAGCAGATGGAGAAGAACCGGGCAAACAACAGGTATGTCGGGGTCAGCATGACCATTAGACTATGATGGGAGCTGCTGTTCAGCCAGGTCTGCCTTCCTGGGTAGTCTGGGGGCCTTTTTCCTCACAGTGGGGCCGAGCCCTGCAGGGATGGAGCTTTGCCAAGTAAGGGGAGAGGCCCCAGGGCTTGGAGTGGCTCCAGTGGCTATGCAGAGCCACCCTGGCTGGGACCACACTGGGATCACCCTGGGATCTCAGTGCCTCCTGCCCGTGCATGGGTCTTGCAGGGGGGCAGGGTTGGGCTCCAGGTTCTCCTGGTGCTGTGATGTGTGGGTCACACTCTTTGGGTGGACTAACCCCCTCTGTTCTCTCTTTCTAACCCTCTGCCTGCCTGTCGCTCCGCTCCGCTCTCTCTCTCTCTGTGCCTGGGGTAGGATCGCTGACAAAGCCTTTTACCAGCAGCCGGACGCCGATGTCATTGGCTACGTGTATGTGCCTCTTACACACCGTATCCTGCCCCACAGGCTTTGGGGGTCCCTGCCCCAGCACTGGCTGACCAGCCAAGGGGAGGGGCGTGCTGGGAGGTCCTGGGCTCTGATGAGGTCCCAGAGGGAGGACAATGCAGCTGAGTGTCTCTGAACGGTAGAGTCTTAGGAGGCAAGTGGAGCTCCTGGAAATGCCCCTGTGGGAGCTGGTTGAAGAGGCAAAGCTGTGGGCTCTTAAGCCTTTTTGGGGCTGTTGGGGGATGGAGAAGTCTTGGGAGCACATGGATATCCCAGCACCGCTGGATTAATGATGTCTTGGGTGAGTGCAGCCAACAACAGCCTTGAGCATCCTGTGTCTCTGGCTCCTAGAGGACACTGAGCTCATTGTCTGGAGCAGGGGATAGGAAGCAGGGACACAAAGGGAGAACCTCCTTGAAAAGGGTTCTGCCAGTGACAACCCTCAACGTCTCTGCAGGGCATCGGAGGAAGCATTCCTGAAGGAGTCCAAGGAGGAGACCCCAGGCTCTGAGTGGGAGAAGGTGGCCCAGCTGTGTGATTTCAACCCCAAGAGCAGCAAGCAGAGCAAGGATGTCTCGCGGATGCGCTCGGTGCTCATCTCCCTGAAACAGACGCCCCTGTCCCGCTAGCTGTGCCTGGCACAGCCGGGAGCACTGCGGGCACGGCCGGGATCACCGAGTCGGGTGGCTCCAGGGGCCAGCCCAGGACAGGCCTCCCACTGCCTGCTCCCTGGTCTGCACCTCGGCTGTGCTCGAGTCACTGGTTGTAACTCTCCCCATGGTTTTCCTTTGCTTAAAAGGTGCATCGGTCTCTTTTTACACTTATTTATAAATCACTGTGGCATTTCCCTGGGAAGCGGCACTGGGTGGCAGAGCTGAGTTAAGGAGGAAGCCCTGGCCCAGGGTCTGCAGGAGCCTGGCTGAGTGAGCAGGGAATATCTCACCCTGTGTTCCCACCTCACCCCTGTGCTGGGAATAAAACTGCCTGTGGCTGTCCTGGCAGCCCTGTGTTCAGGCCTCGGTCCTATCCCTGAGGCAGGGATCCCAGTGGGGTCCAGCCTGGTTGTGCACCCCAAAAAGCTGATGGGGTTCCAGCGTCAGTGTCCCATCTGTCCTGCAGTCCTGGCAGTACAGCGCTGCAGGGCACTGGAGAAGGGCCAGGGGTGAGTGTGCAGGAAGTTTTCTGTCCCTCTCTCATGACCACCAGCAGTTGGGAATGTGGGATGCCAGGCTTTGAGAGCCCTTGGCTTTGCTCTGCTCCTTCCTCTGCTACTAGAAGGAGAGACGGAGGCTATGTGGTTGCAGGGAAGGAGGTAGGAAGGTCCAGCTGCTGTGGGGCAGGTCAAGCTCTCCCAGCTTCCTAACCCAGGACAGAGGGTTGGGCAGAGTTCTGGTGCTGGGGCTTGTCCTGTCCGTGAGAACAACCTGCACATCTGTCTGCAGCTGCTCTGCCCCCTGGCTTTGCCCACCTAAGGTATCGTGGGGAGATGCCTCAGTCCCACTCCCCGCCTGAACACTGGCTTTCTCTCCTCTGCATGGCAGGGCTGGCACCAGCCCTGGGAACCTGCACAACTCCTGAGTAGCAGGAGAGGGACAGCCTTGAGCTTGTGCCCTGCATCTGGGAGCTTGGAAAGGGCTTGCAGCAGCTGGGGGGACATGGAGCAGAGGCCACAAAACACTTGAGCCTCACTGCAGGGCCCTGCTCAGCTGGAAATCAAGTGTGCAGAGCTGTCCTGCCCTGAAGTTGTGGCTCCAGAGACAGGAATGTCACCTGTGCTGCTGCTGCAGCCATCAGGGGGATAGTAAGGCACCTGTGGCTCTGGGGCACAGGCTTAGCAGTGGGCTGGGAAGGGAAATGGGTGCATAGGGAGTCACTTGGTGTTGTGTGTTGGGATTGTGCCCTTCTGCCCATAGAGCTGATCACTCCTGCCTGGTCTCCCTGCCCTCCAGCATGCGTAGGCACCTCTGCTGTGCTGCAGGACACCTTGGGACTTGGCTGCCTGCCTCTGCCTTTCCCTGCAGAGCAGTGGGAAGCACCTCTGGCTGCTTCTGGGGGGACAGTGTGCCCCCCATCCCATGCTCTGTTCCTCCAGGCCCCGCAGGCAGCCAGGCCCCTGGGTCCCCCAGTTGCCGTGTGCTCCATGTGAGGCCGGGGCAGCTCCCGGGGAGCCGTGCCCACAGCTGTTCTACATCCCCTCGGCTTTGGTTTCTGTGACTGTCCAAATTATCTGTTACAATAAACCGACATCTCCAATCCTGTGGGGCACTGTCATCTGTGTGTTAGGGACACACACGCTGCATTCAGGAGAACCCACAGCCATGAGGCCTCCTGCGGGAAGGATGGGGCTGGAAGAACAGCATATCCTACAGGAAAAAACAGGAGTGAGGGGAGGAGAATGCTGAAGCAGCAGCACATCCCAGAGAACTCAGCCAGGCCCTGTTTTGGAATCATGAGTTCCCAACTTGTTTTCACAGGGAGTTTCATCTCTCATGCCCTGTTTGCATCACCACAGCTCCAAGGCAGCTTCCCTACACTGCTTACTGTTGTGGTTTCTCAATGCTCTGCAATCCAGTATCAGTCACAATCTTGCTGCAATTCACCTTATTACTCACCAGTTGCAATCGAACAGGTCACACATCCTCCCCAGACTGCTCCCCCGCTGCTTATGGACTCTGTCCTGCCAAGACCAAGCCATAAACAGCTGTTCCTTCCTAGCTGGGCAGCTCATTTCTCAAATGCTGGTGCACTGCCTGACTAAAGCCACACCTCAGTGCAGACCACGACCCAGAGGATGTGATTTTAACAGGCTGTGACAGCACCAAGCAGGGACAAGAGTTCTCACAGGGGTAATGAGCCTTAGTGTCACAACGTTGGTGTTGCAGGATAAGCCCTCAAGGAATCAAAAAAAAGCCACGGCCCACATTTCAGGATAATCACAGAGTGTATTCACCCCATTTCCAGTGCTCTGGACTACAGAGCCTCTCCAGCAGTGGCTCCACCAAGACATCACGACAGTCCCTCAGAAAACTCCATCCACAGCCAGGATCCATCCCGGGGTGGTGGGTGCTGGCCAGCGGCCGCAGCTCCTCTCCTGCCCGAGGTCACTGTCTGGATTTCAGGGCCGTGACCACCATGCCCCCCAGCAGGGCCGCGAAGGTGAAGCCCTGGGCCAGGATACGCGCCCGCATCATCAGCTGTGACCCGCGGGTGTTGCCCCTCTTGAAGCAGATCAGGCCGTAGGTCAGGACGCCGACGGTGCACAGGCAGCCTGGGGAAAGGACGAGGCTGTGAGCGAGGAGCAGCTCCCCCCGCGCTTCCACAGCACCCCCACACCCGGGCCGTGCTCGCCCGGGGGGCAGCCGGGCCGGGGCTCATGAGGGACCGGCTTCTCACCGGCCCGCACCGCCCCGGCCCTCGCCCCTCACTCAGCACCGTCACCCCCCGTCCCGCCCTCACCGAGGGGCACGAGGGGGTTCTCGCGGGTCTTGCGCAGGAACTTGTCCCCGAATCCCTCCTCCCTGAACGCGGGTAGCATGGGGCGATCGAGCGGCGGTGGCGGCCCGGCCGCCATGGCCAAGGTGACAGCCGCGGCCCCTCCCGGCTGCCGTACCCCCGCCCCGGCGCAGTGCATGCCGGGGGTTGTAGTCCGCTGTAGCTCACACCCCGCGTGGCTCTGAGGTCGTGGGACTACATTTCCCGTGACGTCCCGCGGCGCGGCCGGCAGCTCAGATGGCCCTGCCGCACGGGCACTCACGGGGGCCGCCATGCCGAAGGCGAAGGGGAAAAGCCGGCGGCACAAATACTCCTACAACCTCAACCGCAAGCGCCTCTACCGCAGCGCCCGCCGCCGCGCCGCGCCTCGCATCGCCTGGTGAGGGCCGGGGGCATGGGCACGGGCCGAAGGCGGGCGGGAGTGGGCGCCTCGTGGGGAACCTGCAGCGCGTGTTGGTGGGGAGGGGGAGCACAGCCCTGATGTCTCTTGTCCCCGCGCAGCTCGCACATCCGCCATGCCTGGGACCCGAGCAAGTCGGTGGCGCAGAACCTGGCCGAGATGGGCCTGTCCGAGGACCCCAACAAGGCCCTTCCCATACCGAAGAAGCTGGTAAGTGTGGCACGGGGAGCTCGGCGGAGGCTGCACCTTTGTGGGGGCTATGGGGGGTTGGGGAAAGCAGCGTGGAGAGCAGCCAGCCTCAGAGCATGGGGCAAGTGGCTCTGAATCCGTCTCCAGCAGGTGGACGCTGTTTCTTTTGTTGATCTACGTAGTTTTCGCACCAAAATCCTGGCGTGGAAACGAGCTATAGCACCACAGAGACATAATGGACTTTAGAACAAGTATAGACTTTAGAACAAATATAAATAACGTCATGTCCTGGGACTTGACAGAGACAGGTGGGGTTGAGAACGGTGCAGCCAAATTGCTCCTGATACCAAAAAAGGGCTCTTTGTGCACAGCAGTGCCACCATGGCCCGTCAGCATCTGTGAGCAGCCAGGTGGAAGGTGGCCCCACAAAGGTTCCACTCAAGGGAAAAAATCAGAGTGATCTTGTTTGCCACTTATGTCCTTTCAGACAGTGTTGCTGAGAAGACAGGCTGGCCTGCCAGCCTCTTTAATGTCGCAAATAAGGCTCTGCTTAAGCCAGCTGAGATTTCCTGGCCCTTGCAGTCATGTAGCAGCAGTCAGGAATTTTGGGAGCAATGTGTGCGGACACAGCCCTCTTCCAAATAGACTTTTCTTGAGTGTTCTTTTCTCTCATCTAACACAGGGAGTGGAAGCGGAAAGCAATGGACAACAGTCAGGAAAGAAAATAGTGCGGAAGCCGTACGTGGTGAACGGTCAGTGCTGCATGGGGGGTTCTCCCAAGGCCCTGGGGAGTATTTTGTCTCTCTGTGCTGTGCCAGGAGCAGGGAAGAGTGTTACTTCTTGTCTGGGCTCATGGGCTTGTGGAGGCCCTGGGCAGCAGTTGGCTGGGGGTTCCCAACCAGGCCAGAGCAGGACAGCAGCTCTGCCCTTCCCCTGGATCTATCTCGTGAATTTCCTTTTCCTTTTCAAGGAGTAATGTCCATAAACTAAAACACAACAAGCTCCACTTCAACACGAGGAAAAAACTTCTCACCGTTCAGCGTGACAGAGCACTGGAACAGCTGCCCAGGGAGGGTGTGGAGTCTCCCTCTCTAGAGACATTCTAAACCCACCTGGACACATTCCTGTGTCACCTGCTCCAGGTGACCCTGTCACAGCAGAGGGGTTGGAATGGGTGATCTCCAGAGGTCCCTTCCAACCTCAATGATTCTGTGATTCTCTCCTGGGCTGCCTTTCTTGCAGGATCTGTCCCTGCAGCCCCAAGAGGGCTCTTGTCACTGTGAAACATGCTGGTGTGTGGCCCCAGGGTGACAAGAAGCCATGGTTCAGTATCTGGCATGTTTTAGTGGTGGGCTGGGCATCTCTGAGCAGTCACACTCTGCAGCCTGGCCAGAAAGGGCCCTCTCCTCATGGTGTGAGCTGGAGAGGAGCTGGAGCACAGGCCTGGATGCCTGCAGCGCATGCAGAGGGCTCTTTTGTTGTCCATTTTCCTGCACCGTCGTGCTGGGAAGTGTCCCTGCATGCGTGAGCAGCCAAACTGTGCAGCAGGAGTCTGCAGCACGGGCAGGCTTGACCCTGGGGAGAGGCTGGGAACCTCTGAGGAGGTGTTGCTTCCTTCCCCTGTTCATGCTGCCTCTGTCCTCTGCCTAGAGATGGAATATGAGGCCAGCCTCCCCGAGAAGAAATCGAACACACTGTCACGGGACCTCATTGACTACGTGAAGTACATGATACAGAACCATGGGGAAAACTACAAGGTATGGCCTGGCTGTCCCAGGGCAAGGAGAACCCAGAGAGTCCTTGCTCCTGGACCTTCTGCAGGATGGGAATTGCTAATCCTCTTTGTCCTGGATCCTGTTTTGCAGTCAGCTGATTGTTAAGGGAAAAAAATGCTTTGAACCATGGCCAGGTCCCTGTCTGAGTCAGGGAGTGATTGCGCCGGCGTGGGAGGGATGGGTTGGTGTTTCCTCTTGGGGCTGCTCCTCTGACTTACCCTCTTCTTTGTCACAGGAAATGGCTCGAGATGAGAAGAACTACTACCAGGATACTCCCAAACAGATTAAGAGAAAGATCAATGTGTACAAGAATTTCTATCCCGAGGAGTACAAGGAATTCATTGCATCACTCAAGCCGGAAAAGATGGATGTGCAGTGACTGCCCTTTTTCCTTAGGTTTACCTGTAAGTGCAGGCTTGACATGACCATTTTCTGAACTGAAAAAAGCCTCTGGAGATGGAGAAAGGACCCTCATTAGACAGAGATGGTTTTAACCAGCCATGAAAGACTCTTTGGCATTGGCACTGACTGTGCTGTGCTGCTCACTTTCTGTGTGGCAGCTGGCACTTTTTTGCTTTGTTGAAATAAAATATTCTTTCAAGCTGGTGTGAATGTCTTGCTCTGGGCTCTTGCTTGGTGCAGCCCTGCTTTAGAGAGCTCCTGGTGCCGACCCATGTGACATTGGTATTGGACACGTGTCACCCTCCGTGGTGACAGGGCTGGGGCCCACGGGGTGTGGGCAGCACTCAGACCTTGGCTGATTGCCCTGTAGGCAGCAGAGTGGGGCCATGTGGTGCTTCCTTCCCCTGCTGGTGACCTTCCTGCCTGCAGTGTGGGAGACCAGGCTGGGGTCCCTTCCCTACTGAGGAGCTGGAGGGCAGTGCAGAGCTTTTATTGACAAAACGAAGGAGCAGCTGTATGAAGGGTTTTGCAGCAGGGACAGGCTGGTGTGTACTCCTGCTCCTTGATGGGCTCCAAGCTTCCAGAATTGGTTTTCCAGGACCCAGCGCCCTATGGGCTGATCCAGCAGAGTCCTGCTGGCAGGCAGGGCTTCCTACTATCCCTGGGTGTGGCTCCATCCCCTTCTCCCTGGGGCAGTGGAGCATCAGGCAGAGCAGGCAAATACCTGTGGAGTGCAGGTCCCACAGAACAGCCCATCTTCACCCCTGCGCTGGGCTGCTCGATACCTGCCTTCATCTCTCCTAATCAGGGCTTTAAATACAGGGTTGGGAAAGCTGAGAGTTGTGCTCAGCCTTTGGAATGGACAGGCTGAGCTGGTTATTCCCACTGTGTGCTGTACTGGCAGGGCTGTACCAGCAGTAACTGATTTCCCAGGAAGGAGAACCCACCTCCTGAGTGGGTACTGTTGGTGCCAGTGAGCACAAGGACTGCCTTGCTTGTTCATTTAATATCCTGCAGGGCTGCTGTGAAGGTGTAGGGCCCTGGGGAGCTCACCAGAAGGTAAGAGCCATGCTTGTACCTCTATCCTAAGGGAGATTCCATCCGTGAACTGAGATGGCTGCCCTCTCCTCATGCCTGGCAGCAGAGCCTGCTGCTCATGCTCTCCAAGGGCAGCTCCTCACAGCTCACCCTCAGACTTCGTGGGGTGCAGTGAACACTCCAGGGCCAGCAGCAAGTCTGAGCTACAGGAGCTCCCTGGTCACTCCATCCTCTCGTTGCAGACCCCAAAGAAGAGCTGTGCTGGGGGTGGGAGCCTGTCTGCCCCCACTGTGTGGGCTCAGGGCTGGGGGAGCAGGGTTGCCAGCAGGCTCTTCACGCAGAGGACGCTGGTGGCAGGGCTCGGGTGACGGTGCCCAGGTCGCGCTGGTGGGCAGGAGGAAGAGCTGACTCTGCTCGCTGGCAGCTCTGCCGTGCTCAGGGCTTCGCTCTCATCCTGCGAGGGAGAGACGCGGCTGCTCGGGATGGGAGCAGCGCTGCCAGCTGGCAGGAGCCGTGTCCTGCCTGTGTGATCCCGGCAGGAATTGTGCCCGGAGTCCCTTTGGCACAAGCCCGCGGGACCCGTCTCCGCCCCCTCCATCAGAACTACATCTCCCAGCGCACCCCGCGCGCAGCAGCCAGATCTCGCGAGATCCGCGCGCCTATAAGAATGGCTCCGTAGCTCCCCATCCCCTGCGCCGGTCGCGGCTGCCGGAGGCTCCGTCATGGCCGGGCTGGTCTCGGCCCCGCCGCGCTCCGCCGCCCCTCGCTGACCGCGCCGCCCGCGCCATGAGCTCTGCGCAGCCCGAGGCTCCCGGTAAGGCCCCCCCGCGCTCCCCGCCGGCCCCAGTGGGCCGCGCTGGCGGTCGCTGAGCGCTGCGCTCTCTCCGCAGCGCTGGAGCCGGGCGGCGGGGCCCGCCGGGTCAGAATGTCGCTGCCCCTCGGCGTCCCGCGCCGCGCCTTCAGCTACGACGATGCCCTGGAGGACCCGGCGCCCATGACGCCCCCCCCCGCCGACCTGTGCGCCGGCGTCCTGTGGAAACAGCCGGTCATCCCCGAGCGCAAGTACCAGGAGCTGTCGAAGGTACGGGCCGGGCCGTGCCCTGGCCCGGGCATGGCCCCCAGGTGTCCCCGCAGCCCTGCACTCCTCTGGATATCCCCCTCTTGTCATCCTCTCCTGACACCACCCCCTCCTGGTCCCTCTCCTGCCCCCCGCAGCAGGACCCTCGGGAGGGGCTGGGGACAGAGGCCGGCATTCCTGCCCGGCATTCCCTGCTTTGGGAAGGGACAAGCGCGTGCTGAGCGTCTCCTCGGTGTTTGTGAATAAAACCGCGTTAACCGGTTGTAATCAAACTAGAGCACAAGGGTGGGTTTAGGTTGGATGTGAATTCTTTCCTCTGAGGGTGGTGAGGCCCTGGCACAGGTTGCCCAGAGAAGCTGTGGCTGCCCCATCCCTGGAAGTGTCCAAGGCCAGGTTGGACAGGGCTTGGAGCAACCTGGGAGAGTGTCCATGCCCATGCCAGGGGGTTGGAATTTGATGATCGTTAAGGTCCCTCCGAACCCAAAGCATTCTGTGATTTTGTGCTTTGAGTGCAGGACGAGCCCTTTTAAATTTAGAGGTTGTTTTCTAAGTTTGAAGTGAAGTTAAATGTTGCTGAGTGGACTTACATAATTGATCCCTTGGAGTTTAACCTCTACTGTACACCTCCTTTTGTTTTAAAGTCTCCTGTGGAAGAGAAGCCAAAGTTGTGGTTTTGCACAAAGAGCAAACTCTCCAGCCAGGGAGCTCCTGTTTTAGGAGGAGGAAGTCTGTGTTTCATGGGATTTCTTGTTTTATAACATTTATTTTCCCTTTCTTTGCTGGGGTCTCATGATCATTGGTAGAGCTCTGACCTCTTGATACACTGAGCAAGAAACAGATAAAAGGAATGAAGGGAAAACAAGGTGTTCACACCAGGCTCTCCTCTGTGAACAGCTTGTGCTTGAGCTGCCTGTGGAAGGCGCTCTTGCCCAGCTGACCTTGAAGTCCAGTTTGCCTTTGAGAGAAGTACAGATGTTCTGTTTTCTTTGCTGTTGACCTTTCTGTACTTGGCCTAACAGCTTGTTGGCTCTGAGCCTGGCAGGTTTTCAAATGTTGGATGCAAGTTTCTTGTTCATTGCTATGAATTCTAAGGTTCAAGCTCTGAACGTTCCTGGGCTGCAGTGAGCATAGTGTAGGGATTTTTCCTGTGGGATGAAGGCTAGAGCAGCTTGGCCTCATGTCTCACTTTTGTGTTTAGAGATGTGTCCTGGCCAGGTGCTGAGATACTTTCCCATCTCAAACTGTCCCCTGCTGCTTCCCACAGGTTGAGGAAGGGGATGCAGACACGAATGCACCTGTCATAACTCCTTCATCGTCCACTGAAAGTGTGAACAAGGTGCCTGTGGTGAAGGCCAAGGCCACTCACGTCATCATGAACTCCCTCATTACAAGTAAGAACTCACCTCTCACATGGTGGCTGATGGGGAGGGGGCAGTGAATGTCCTTGATGTCTCAAGGTAACTTCTGGAGTGGCTGGGGAGCTCATGGATTCAGACTGACTCTGCTCTTGAGCTGTGTGAGTTCTTTTAGGAGGATGCTTCTAGAAGGAAGCAAGAAACTAGGGAATAGGCTACACTTAGTGCTTCTGTGTTTCCAAGGGCCGGAGGTGGGTGATGTGGGAGGAGTGCAGGGTACATTATGTGCTGACAGGACACTGCAGTCCGTGTTGCTGGAGTGCAGAGGCTGCTGCTGTTCTGTTTGCTTATTAACTTGCTATTTCTGAATGATGGGCAGAGCTCTGACATTAACCCAAGCAGTGAGAGCTGACACCCTGTGCTAATGGAGCACTTGCTGGCATTTATGTTAGTTAATAGCAGCAGCTGCCTTGCTGACAGTAACACTTTAAAAAAACAAACCTCATAAATCATGATGCTTTAAAATAAAATTGGTTCAGTTATGTTTGCAGAGAAGACATGCCCTTTTGCAGCAAGGGGAATTATTCTTATGTTAATCTGTCCCTGCTGCCTCTTCTTTCAGCAGATGGGATCTGAGCTGCCATCTTTTCCTCCAAGCAGTGCTTCCAAACACTTCTAGATTTTCAGACAAGCATTTTGGAACCTTTGCATTTATTTCTGTCTTGGCTCAAAAATAACCAGCACGTCAGAAAATAACATCCAGGAATATGGACTTTCTTCTGGAAAGCAGCTCCTGTTCTAATCAAATGATAAATGCTAAGCTGGTTAAACCCATGATGGTCTAAAAACGTTCTTGTGCAGTAAGAAGTCAGGAGCCTTGACTGCACCCGCACCTTCCAGGAGACAGAACTCCTCTGGATTTGTCATATCTACAGTGCAGTATCCCTGCAAATAAATTCAATTCACCATGGGAAGCGTTACCTGTTTTAAAGAAGACATGGGCTTTTCTAGTAACCTCTTTGTGCTCTGATTCCTTTTGACTTTGGAGTGAACATTTTATGCTGGAGGGTTGGAGAAGGTGCTTATGTTTATCAGAAGTGAAGGTGATATCAGTTTATTGGATGCTGGCTTTGTATTTGGCTGAAATATCTTATTTTACTTAATCTGGGTAATCACTGTTGAGTCTTTAACACCTGTTCTGCAAGCCTCCTTTGAATCTAGAGGGCAATTTAAAATGACTAGGTTTTTGATATCTCCTAGATTTAGGAAGTTGTAAGTAGGAATGATGCAGGGTCTTGGGTGAGATGGGATTAATTACAGGTGTTATGTATGTAATATATCTGGTGATCTGGGACAAATCACTGTACATCTGACTTAGCCCTGTGTCTCAGGGTAGTTTTCAAGTCAGAATAGCTCATTAGCTTCATCTTCTTGTCTGGGCTCATTACAATGTGTAGATACAAGTGATGAAAAAAGGGTTTGCGTTTGGTTGCTTAAGTTGTCTTTGCTAGAACTGCCTGTGGTACCCTTTTTATATGAATTTGTGCTCTTTTTGTTCCAGAGCAGACTCAGGAGAGCATTCATCGCTTTGAGCAGCAGGCAGGGCTGAGGGAGGCTGGCTACACACCCCACAAAGGCCTCACCACCGAGGAGACCAAGTACCACTGGGTGGCTGAGGCAGTCCACGTAAGGCTTGTTTTCCACTGGATTTCTCCATGCAGGATATGTGCTACTTTAACATCTACCTGGTGACATAACTTTTGGAGCATGTTGCTTGGACTCTCCTTAAGCTGCTTCCTCTGAAGGCTTTCAGCTTATTGGGTACAAAAGGATGCCCACTTGTACTTTAAAGTTAGCATTAGCCTTTGTAGTTTTGAAACAAACTTTTTTTTTTCTCCTGAATTCTGTCACATTTCAATGTCAGGAAGTTGTCACAGTTGTCTTTCCAAGTGGGGACATCCCTACACAGTCTTGTTTCTTGCTGTACCTTTGAATGGTGCCCTGCAGTTAACTTATTTAACTGTTTATCCCAAGAGAACTTGTAACCAGTGCATTTCTGATGTGGAAGTTACCAGATGGGATGGGTTTTGCTTCTTACTGAAAACAAAGACAAAGGTCTTGACTGAACATGTTACTATGGGCAACTGAGCTCATCAAAAATCTTGGAGTTGAAATTTAATAGTCAACTCTCCCAGCGTCCTCCCACGAGGTCAAAGTTTCAGTAACAGCATTGGTGAATTACATTAGTGTGGCTTGAATAGCCACAGGAGACATTACCAGGTGCTTATGCATTTTGTGTTTGAACTGTAACTGCCCTTCAAGTGACTTCTTCAAAGTTCAGTTTGTACTGTTCAGCTTGAAACAACCTGGTTTGCATACATCCAGTTCCTGTTTATTTTGTGCCCAAGTTCATCTCTGTTCCAGAGCAGTGATTTCATCCTGGTGTACATGGATTGCTTCACAGGGTCTGGTACTCCTGACCTTGTATCTTGTGTGAGAACTGGTCTCGCTCTCGTTAGAGAACTTGTGGGACTGAAAGCTTTGTTGCTTTAAAAAGTGCTGGAGTCAAATGGGTGCTGTGGCAGTTAGAGCTGTTACCAGGTAGCTGAGCTGAAGCAAACTCTGCTGTATCCATAACTTCCCTATGAGTACTGGTGTTCCTTCCTCTAGCCTGGAGGATGTGTCTTGAGCATAGTGAACTTCCAAAATGCTTATATTTGATATGGAGAGAAGCTTAAGGGGTGCATGCTGGTATTGTAATACTGGGTGTAACTTTAGGTTATAAAGTGACACTTTCAGCTGTGATAGAAACAATTGTCTGGTTTGGGGTGTTGTTCCTTATGTCTTGTTTTTAAGCCCTGTTGCTTCTGTGTTTCTCTTCCTAACAGAAGCTAAAAATGCAGAGTGGAGAGACGACAAAAGATGACAAACACAATTCTTCTGCTCAGTCCACTCCAAGCACCAGCCCCCACTCCTCTCCCAAGCATAAAAACAGGTACTCTGAGCCTGGCAGGCCACTGCCTTATTTGGTTTCCTACAGGCTGCTGAGGTGGGAGCTGCTAAATAACCTTATCCAGAGATGGACTGTATGGGCTGAAATTCAGAGCCTGATGAGAATATGTGTTGGATAGATCCAAATGTTGGAAGACTGTGGAACTTGAGCATGCATTAAATTGCCCCTGTTAACTGCATGGGAAGTTCCTGGTACAGTGAGGTCACTTGAAGTATTTATTCTCAAGTTTTATACATCTCAATGATTTTTTTTTTTTTTGTTAGGAGTTGGTTTAGTCAGGGATCCTCTTCTTCTATCGCTGGCTCAGACTTTGCCATGGAAGCTGGTGGGGACAAATTGCCATCTGAAAAGTGGAGCTTTTTTGGACCCAAAGCCATCCAGAAATCCACCACTGATCCAGGTATGTCCTCAAAAATCTACTGCCTTGAAAGAGCTAAAGGAGAACCATCACACAGCAAACTTGCTAGCTTTTTCTAGAGTCTTATCCTGCTTGCCTTGTTACTTTCTGTGACCACCTTGGGAATGTTTGCTATTCATATAATTTCTATGCCTAAATATAAAGCAGTTGGGTAAAACCTGTGCTGAGGATTTGGAATTAGAAATAACTTGCACTGCGCTGCAGTGAAAGAGCAGGGTGTGAAGGGGACAGCATTTTACTTTTTCTCTGCTGTGTGATGCAACCAGGACTGGAAGTGCCAGCCACTGATGTGGAATAGGCTTTAGATGACATGGAGCTGCTGGAATTTTCCGGCTCCCTGTGGTGTGGGGTGTCAGTGCTGCTGCTCACTCCTGGCAGCAGTAGGAAAAGGACTTGACTGGTTTTCCTGGCTCTTACTGTGATTTTTTTTTTTTTTTTCACCAGGAGGATTTACTATTCAGTCCTATAAGGGTGCCCAGAAGCCATCCCCAATGGAGCTGATGCGTGCTCAGGCTACCAGGATGCCAGAGGATCCAGTCACCTTCAAGCCACCCAAAATGGACATTCCAGGCACAGATGGGAGGAAACAATCTCCACGTTCCCACAATATCAAACCTCGGGATCTGAACGTGCTCACTCCCACTGGGTTCTAGAGAAAATCTTCTGATGTTTTTAGCAGGATACAGGGTGTCTTAGGCTCTGCTTCCCTGTCCCATGTGCTGCAGTAAAATAGGAAAGTCTCCCTTCCAGCTCTTCATCTCAGAAAAGGAAACAGTTGTGACTGTTCTCCTAAAACCAGTCTTGGAAAAAACTCCTGCACTAGTCCTAAACCAATGTAAACCATCCTGTCTGCTGCACTGCACTGGTTTGGGCTGTCAGGCTGCTCTGGATGTGCTTCCCAGTACACCACACCACAGTGAAACCCTGAGCTATGTTTTTGGGACAGTAGTCCATGTGGTGTGTGAGCACCTGGCTTGTCTGCCTGTAGTCTGGTTGTCTTGTCCTGCTCAGTGCTGAAGGACCCACAGGAAGATGGTGATTCTGTCTGGCATATACAGAGCTCCAGTAGGAAATCATGGAAACAAGCAAGGACTGAAAACTGGACTGTTAACTGCCAGAAGGAAGTTGGGGAATGTGATGGGTCAGTTTAAGTGTGCCATTCCCTTACTATCCACTGTGACCATGTAGTTCAACACCTATTTCTTCTCTGTTCTTGATATGTTTTTTTTAAAGGGAAAGTGGACCAATGACAATTCTAAGATGCTCTTATTGGAAAGGCAGGGAGCAGCAGTGAGGAAGAAATCCTTCTGTTCCAACTCTTTGTTCCTCTAAAAGGGTGGAAATGACCAAAGCTGGTGTGGCTTGAATCAAGTAATCCTCCTCTCTTCTTTCTGCAAAACAACACTGTCCTGCCTTTTAGACAGCAGACTTTCAGGTGTTCTGGCAATCTGGGTGCAGCTAGATTTGTTTTTGATTCTGGTTTTCTTTTTCTTCCTAGAATCGCGTAGAAGTGTATTAGACAGCAGGAGCACTTCTCAGAGTATTTTATCAGCATTAATGTGTTCTGCAGGGCTGAGGGAGGACGGAGGGCAGATTAAGGCTAAACATTCCTCCCTGTTATGGTACAGCTGGATGTAATTCTTGGTCTGGGCAGAGCCAGTTACTGGGAACAGCTAACACTTGCTTTCATGGAAAGTGGAAGGAGCTCCTGGTTACCATCTAATCCCTTAAGCATGATAGGCAGCATTGCTCTGTAATCCTCACCTGTCCTGTGGCAAATGGGTCACCTCAGGTCTCCTCTTGATCTCACGATTGTGTTGCAGAGTCCCTCAGCCAGCAGCAGCCTTGCATCTGGAACTGGAAGCATCTCTGTTGCCAGGACATTACACAGAGGTTTCTTAACAGCTGGTAACTGTTGAGCTCTGGGGTTTTTGCCTTCTTAAACCAAACATTCCTCCCAGAGAGTGAGGCAGGGCTGGCTGCTGGCCCTTCTGAAGAAGCACATTTTGTGCCACTGCTTTCTCTCAAGCTTCAGCAGCACTGCCAGTGATGTGTGAAAGTCCCCAACCTAACCCAGCAGTTCTCACTGTCACCACTTATTTGCACCTTGGCAATCAAGCTCTCATTTGACACTAATTTATTTGTTGTCTGTATTCATGCCTCCTAACGTGTATGTTTGTTTTGTTTGTTACAGGAAAATAAAATCCTTGTGAATGGAGGTCCGTGATGTGTGTTGGTGCTGGCAGAGCATCTGTGGGAGAAATGTGGGGTCAAGGTTCTGCCAAATAAGGCTCTGACAGCACCTCACTAGGGTAAATGTTTGTTCACAAACTCCCCTTTGACAGGGAGATCAGGTTTAAAGCCATGCTCAGTTCTGTCCTAGGGCAGGGGAAACTGAACATGAAGTCTTTGTGTTTTCTTGGGCTATTCAGATTCTTCTTGTTCCTGCACTTATACTGTGGAGGTGTATTTCCCTAGAGGTGCCCAGCTCCCAGTGTATCCATCCCTGCTTTGCCTTCCTCTGGAAGGCTGGGGTTTGGGTGCTGTTGTAGCATTTGTAGCTGCCCCTCAAAGCACTGCTGATGGAGCACATGGCTCTCCTGGGCTGGGGATGTCTGAGCTGAACACTGGTGTTCCCTGTACTCCCAGGGGGTTGGCAGAGTGATGGAATAGATCCTGGAGCACCCAGGTACTGAGGTAGACTCTGCTGCTGTGGTCCTGGTTACACAGGCCAATCTCAGTTAGTTTGGGAAGGCTGGGGTTAAAGCATGGCCTTGTGGTGTAATACTCTACTCCATCATTCTTAGGGATGCGACCACCATAAATGTAAAATAACATCCATAGCTATGGACTTGCTGGAAAGCAGTTTCTTTTCTAGTCTAGTGACAAAAGTCTAATCCAGTTAAAAGGACCTAATTGAAAAATACACCTGAATGAGCATATGTGCAGGAAGAACAGCTTTCCAGAGCATGGAGCACTTGGGTTTGCACTGTTGGCAGTCTTCACTTTTCCCTGAATGGCTTACCTCTGGATTAGGGGGGCAGTGTCATGTGAATGAGTGGTTTGTTTTACACCTGGCAGTTGGCAAGAGGCTTCCTAAAGAACAAGAAGCAAACTTGTGAACCCCGGGTCAGACCCTTGTGAACAGTTCTGCGCTAACTGAAGCCAGGCTTCTGCATGAGACCACTGATATCAGGACTAGTGTGTTCCCAGCTGTGACTACTTGATGCTCCTACTCTGGTCTCTGCATTAGGACCCTGCCAAGTGTGGTGGGCAGCTCCCACTCCCAACCTCTGCTTCTGAACTGAGATCTATAGAAACACCTAATTGTTCTCTGACCTCACCTGTGGTTTTTGTTGATGGCTGTGGATTTGAATTCAATTGAATTCAATATTCATCCTGATCATAATGCCCATGCCTGCACTAGAGTGGTTCTGGAGGGAGCAGTTTTTTCAGCTCATGCTGCCATCCAGCCCACCCTCTTCCTAATCACTTTTGGCCAAGTTATATAGATTGATTTGCACTGGAGCAGAAATCTTCCTCTACTGAGAACAGACTACCATGTCTTTGGGATCTCTGCACTATGAATGTCCTCACTGCCCCTCACACCTGTTGAGTTTTTTTAAAGATTATCATCTTTCCCCTAATAATTGACCAGATATTTGGGCATTTTGCTTGCTGTGCAAACTGCTGTCAGAGTTTATGGCTGCATTAGTCTAATGCTATCCCAAGGTATGACTGATGGAGGTCTGCACTTCCTTTAGGCAGGGCTGGCACCAAGATGAAAGAGTCTCAGCAAATATAAAAATAATTTATTTTTTTAAATAAAACGATGCAAATTTGAACAGAAATTCTGAGACCATGTAAACCAACTATTTTTCTAAAGAACTGTATAAACCAACCCCCATGACATTGAGACTGCAGCATGAGATGGGTGTTTTGAGGGTTTTTTTGGGAACTTGAAATTCTTTGTCCCCCTTGCTGCAGTGGTTGTCTCCATCAGGCAGTAGTGACAACAGAGAACAACTCTTGCAGCAGGAACAATTTCTCCTGGATTTGTGAAGGAAAAGGCTGCCCTAGGACCCCCTGCATTCGGCTGATGAAGTCCTCAATCTTCACCTGAACGTCCAGGTTGGTGATGCTGTCACTCTCCTGGAGCCTGGGCTTGGCTTTCTGAACCATCAAGTCCATCCGGTCACTGAGGTTGCTCCGCAGGTGCTCTGCAAGAGGAAATGCTGGTGGAGAGAGGCAGCACACACCAGAGCACAGTAGCTGGTGTGCCAGAGTGAGAAGCAGTTGGGAATGGGGCTCATCCTCTTGCGGTTATCCCTGATGCTTCTGCACAAGACTGAGGGAAGAAGGAACTGGCCCCTCCTGGAGCTCAGTCTGCATGTGGGTAGAGCCCAAGAAATGGGGAAGGGGCAAGGCTTGTAGAATCCTTTTCTCCTGTGTGAGTGGCAGAATGGGCAGCTGCAAAGGAGTCTCCAAAGAGCTCAACAACAGTAACATTGTCTAGGGCTTCAGGGGAGAGTAAGACTGCACATGTGATGGTGGATTCCTCTGCATTCTTTCATGAGAGCCTTAACCCTGGGCTAAAGCAGCTGAAGTTAGGAAGGGACTTGAAGAATTTTCTGTTAAAATTACTTTGGGGAGTTTTAGGGAGTGTTTTGTGACTGCCATTCTCCTGGGATCAGAAATGCTGTTCTTTCCATGGCTACTGTGGGTGGTGCTCCCTGCCCAGTTTACTAAGTGCTGAAAGTGTCCTGGGTTTACCAAAGAGAGCGTCCAAAGGAGGCTGTGAGGATGGTGAAGGCTTATAGGGGAAGCCACACAAGGAGTGATTGAGGGCACTTGGCTTGTTCAGCTTGGAGAAGGGAAGATTGAAGGGAGACCTCATTGCAGTCTACAACTTCCTCGTGAAGGGAAGAGGAGGGGCAGGTACTGACTGATCTGTGCTCTCTGTGACCAGTGACAGGACCTGTGGGAACGGCTGGAGCTGTGTCAGGAAGGTTAGGCTGGTTATTAGGAAAAGATTCTCCCGAAGAGTGGTCAGGCACTGGAACGGGCTCCTCAGGGTAGTGGTCAGGGCCCCAGGGCTGACAGAGCTCAAGGAATGTTTGGACAATGCTCTCAGGGACATGGTGGGATTATTGGGAGGGGTCCTGTGCAGGGCCAGGAGTTGGACTCAGTGGTCCTTGTGGGTCCCTTCCAACTCAGGATATTCTACAATTCCTTTGCTTTCTGCTTTTTCTCCCAAACCACCCTATTCTTCCACCCACTGTGTAGCAACTTAGACAACAGTGGGTGCAAAGCACCCCCTTGTGTGCTTTCTGGTGCTGGGAAGTGCTTCCTTCCTTTAGGAAGAAGGCTATTTTGTAGGGGCTAAACTTGGCAAAGTAAGTTGGGTGCTCTGATGCAACATCACTTCTTTGACTGCTGGGAATAGTTACTAGCATGGACAGAGGCACATTGTCTTTCAAAGACTCAGTGGCTGTGAGCTCAAGAGTGATGAGAAGGGAGGAGGAAGGGAATTTGGCAGTTCTACTGCAGCCTCTTGATGAGGCCAGAACAAGCTGCTTACCGTGTATTACACTTTGGTAACTCATCAGCAGCAAACTCAAGTACTGCAGCATCTCATCCCACCTTTGCCACGTTGCTGTTTCATCCTATGACAGGAGACAGCATTTGATTATTAGAAGTTTTCTCAGAAGAAAACAAGGCAAAGGAGAAGTTGGACTGGATACCTCAAAATGCAGCAGCACAGAGAAGTGGCTCAGGAAATACAGGATTTTCTCCAGAGACATAGATGAGGTTGAGGGCACATCAGAACTGTGCTGGAACAACAGCTCTAGCAGTCTGCAGCGCAGGAGCTGGCTCTCCATGGTGTTTAATAAAGCTTCCCTGGAAGACAAAAGGGATTTACTTTGGGAGAGACAGCACAGCTTGACCAGAGACAACTGCTTCAGCATGTTCCTGGTGTGCTGCTGGTGCTGACCCAGTGGAGTGACTGCAGGGGCTGCCCAGCTGTGCCTTGGAAGGAAGACCACCAGATGTGGTGAGAGACCTTTGTTATGTGACTTCGCCATGGCTGTGTTTTTGTCCTCAGGTGTGACCTGTGGCAGCTGGAGGTCAGTACAGTCTCTGATGCAAACTGAGCT
Source organism: Chiroxiphia lanceolata (assembly GCF_009829145.1). NCBI lineage: Eukaryota > Metazoa > Chordata > Aves > Passeriformes > Pipridae > Chiroxiphia > Chiroxiphia lanceolata. The sequence goes on from NC_045651.1 coordinate 10,974,368, forward strand.
GCTTCACTTCACCCTGCCCAGCAGCCTGTGTGGCAGTGATCCATTCCTGCTGACTTGCAGGGAGCACAGCCAAGGAAGGGTGATGTGGGGTCAGGGCCAGCCGGACCTACATCTGTCCTGGGCAAAGTGACAGCTTGGTTAGACTCAGTTTGGCTTGATTAGACCTGGTGTGTGCACAGAGTTCTGCTGAAGGGGTGTGAAGGGCTGCCTGCTGGGCATTGCAAGAGTGGGTTTGAAATGCCCGTGGATCCAGTGGTCTTGTGTTTACACCAGAACCAGTCAGGCCCTTGTGCTCTGGCTTCAGATACTGCATTTCTTAGAGAAGCAGACAAAAGGATGTCAAGGCAAAGCTGTAGGAACGGCATCATACTTCTGACAAGCTACCTGGTTGCCCAGGAGAATCAGTGACGTGTTTGCCAGTACTTGACTGTGCTGATGCACAGTGCTGCTTTTCAGACCCTCTTTACATTTTTAAGGTCACACAACTTTAATATGTGAGAAAATTGACTGTTTTCAGCAACATACCACCGAGGTAGATGTGTTCAGCTAGTGATATTGTATCTCCATGGGAGATATAGCCATGCTCTTGCTGGCTGGCCTGTCTTTCTGTACCCTGTAGTACTTCGTGCATCCAGACTCATGTAAATTGGGAATAAGACCATTGCTCACACAGGCAAATGCTGCCTTGCATGTGCTTGTCTCACCTTTGGCTCCTCAGGGGGATATTCAGTATAAATGGGAATATCTCATCTGCAATCTTATGGGAGCTGCAGGTGGGAGATCTGTCCACTTCCACTGCGATGGACAACATCCGCTGGAGCAGGAGCATCACCCTGTGTCAGAGAGACAGTCAGCACTTGGAGAAGCTGCTCCTTGGCTTGCCAAGTAAAGCATTGGGGATGGTCCCTAGTTCAGCCTCGTGCTGTGCAGTGAGGGACACGGGAATGCAGTGGGCTAGATTTGGTGTCTCTTGGTGGCTTTTGAGTCTGATGCTCTTGCAAGCAGAGCTAATCCCCAGATTGATCCTTGGGAGGTCTTGGGCTGTACTGAGTGTTGGTGGAGCAGCACAGGGTAGCCTGAGCTGTAGCTCAAGAGCTCCAACCTTACACTACATGCAAGAGGATGATACTTACTGAGCCAGTCTCCTATCAGGTGACAGTCTTTTGCTCACCAAGTCAGACTATGTCTAACCCGAAGGAGAACCAGCAAAGCTGGTCACAGGTACAGCCTGGCTTCCCTGACCTGACGGGGAGTGAGAGGCTCTAGCTTCTCCTTGACTTGGGGCCATGATAATACCAGTAGGGAGTTAGCACTTCTGGGGCTTACTTTTGGGCAAAGAAAGTTGCCGGAGCCTGTGTGCTGGCTAGACTTGGTGCAGATGAGCTGTGTTCAGCCCTGGCTTCTGCTGAAGAGGAGGGAGTTTCTTGTGGCTTCTCCTGGGGCTGGCAGAACCCGACTCCTGTAATAGCTGCGACCAACCATTTGACCACTTCCCTAGGACAGAAATAGGAACTTCAGTGGGGATAGGCCTGATTTTGCTGTATTCTGACCTCTGGATCCACTCGGAGCTTGACGAAAGATCCTGACAATGAAGCATATGTCCCACTCACTTAGAGTAGCTCTGTAGAGCAGCTCAACAGAAAAGCTCTCTTGATTTGTACATTTGTCCACAGGACTGCAGCCTCCTTAATCCTGTCCTGAGCAATGCAAATCTGACCTCATTCCTGGGAAAAGCCTGCTAGGTTGCAGCTGCTAATGCCTTGCATCCTCTCTGGTGGTTTGCTTTTGTAAATCTCCTGTCCTTTATATTTGGCCCTACACTTCCCTCTGTCTCCCAAGTTTGCTTCTTGTAAAGTCTGAAAGTCTGACCTGGAGTCTCGACAAGTGTTCCCTGAGCCCCTGCCTCAGTTTGGGGTTAGAGAACAGGGAGGAGGAGGTGTCCCTTACTTGACATTGTTGAAGCACATGTCACACGAAAGCACTTTCTTGGCAATCGACTTTTGCAGCAGGTGCAACCTCAGATTCTTCTGCAAGTCGTCCTCCAGGGTCTGCACCACATACTGCAGGAAGAGGAGCCGGCCAGGGGGCTTCTCCTGAGGGCACATGGAGAGCGTATGAGCCTGAGGGAGCCACTGGGTGAGGAGCACCAGGGAATTTGCCTGTCTTAGGAATGGACTGACATACACGACCGAGGAGCAGCTCCAGGATGGGCTGCCTGGCTCAGGCAATGCCCTTATGGGCATTGCAGGACCTGTTCTACCACTGCACTAGCGCTGTGACCCAGAGTCTTTATCTGTTGCTGTACCTTCTTCAATGGGACAACCTGCCTGCAGCTGTGCAGTGGGTCAGGGAGCACTGAGGATAAATATGAGATACCCAACTGGCACTTGCTGCCCTCAGCAGCTGCAATAAACCTGCACATTGGACTGGCCTGTTCTCTGCAGCAGAACACAGCCACATGAGGGCAATGCTTACCCTCAGGCACTGTGTCCTGGATGATCCCTGCCCGATGTGACACACACGGTGCCAAGTACCTGGTCCTCCATGATGAATTTCAGCAGCGTCCAGTCCCATCCCACTGTGGCAGCGTTGGTTGGATGGAGCCTGCAAGGACAGCCCTGTCCATTTGTGCTGAACTGCCTGACCATCTGGCTCCCACCCTCAGAAAGCCTGGGGAGTGCTGGCGGTGGCAAGAGGATCATCCTGGGTTATATGGGAAATCACTCCTATGAGTGAGCCCCTGTATGCTGGGCAGACCCCTGGGAGCACCTACTCAGCCCTGGGGCACCGGGACAAGGGGAACACCTACATTTGGATCTTCATCAGCAGCATGTAGGTGTCCTTCAAGATCTCCTCTTCATGGGCATTCAACAGGACCTGTCTGATGAGGTGGGAGATGATATCTTTGGGGGGATAGTGCTGGCAGGAGACGAACTCATTCAGGAGATGCAAGGTGCCCTCCAGGAAGTTCTCCTCCATGGTGGTGCGCACCATGCTCAGCTTCCCTCTGGGGATGAGCTCAGGTTTCTGCTGTGTAGAAGGCAAGGTAACAGGTGAAAGCGAGCTCCCTCAACACAGAGGAACCCAGCTGTGATATGCAGCCCACCGTGAAGGGAACTGCAATAACCAGAGCCCCCAGCTGCCTGGCAAAGCTTCCCACAAAGGGCAAAGGGAGCAGGGCCTGCCCTTGCTACATCCTCCACCACAGGGGCTGCTCTGAGCAGCCTCTAGCTGGGCTTGGCAGTGGCTGCTCTAAACTCTGTTTACCTGCTGTGTTTCACTGTTGGGTGCTATGCCTTGGAAGAAGAGGTGCTGGACTCCACTCCTCCTGAAACTGTGCAGTTTGTCCAGCCAGGCCCTGCTGTCACCATCGCTCCTGGCTGGGGTCGCTTGCTGGGTTGGTTCGTGTGGTATGTCATTTGTTTCCAGCAAAGACCCTCGGGCCTTCCCTGGGGTTGTGGGAAGGGTTGGGGCAGGGCTCAGCCTTGGGGGGAGGTCCCTTTCCTGGTAGAGGTGGGGAGGCTCTTCCTCTGGGCCATCAGCTTTCCAGTTGCTATTGCTGTCCAGGCTGGGGGGTGCTGAGTCCTGCTGCATGCTGGGCAGGGAACTCAGGTCACTATTAAAGCTGGTAGCACTGCAGTCCTGCTCCGAGCTGCAGGAGCTGTGGCAGCTGGAGGCAGGAGAGAGGCAGCTCCTGTTCTCCATGCTTTCTGCTGTGTCTCTGGTGGCACTGGGCTTCACGGGAGTGCTGTGCCAGGATGGTGCAGGGCTTGGCTCTGCCACTGCCTCCATTTCTTCCTTCACGGTGGAGCAGAGCTGGGGATGGGATGTGTGTGCTGCTGGGGCAGCAAGTGCAGTCCTGGGGTCCTGGTCAGCAGTGCAGGTGCAGTGTAGAAGGATGCAGGCATCCTCAGTCGCAGCGATGAAGATGTCCTCAGTCACGCTCAACGACACTGGGTCTGTGCTTGTGTCCTCACAGGTCAGATCGATGATCTCCTGTGGGGACAGAGAAGCAGTGTCAGTGTCCTTCCTGCCAGGAACCTCTGTTATGGTGGCACTGTAGCCCCAGTCCAAGAGAGAAAAGAGGCTCATTGGCACCAGCCCAGGGAGAGAAACCAGGGGCAAAGACCCCATCTGAGGGGATGGGGCAGCCTATGGGGGCTGGTGGCTCTGAGCTCTGGGATCAGCTCACCCTGGCAGCACCACTGAGCCTGAGCACAACCCTGACTGAGGCTCTTCTTCCCTGCTTTCCCCAGGGTTCCTTCTTGCAAAGAGCCATGCCCTCTCCTCCAAATGCCTCTTGCCTTGGGCCAGAGTGGTCCTGGCTGCTTGCTTAGCTCCCTCCCATGATGGGGAAATGCAAGTCCTGCTGAGGTGTTGAGGGAGGGCAAGGCAAGCACAATGAGCACTCCTGTAACCCTGTTCCCACCGGCAGGAGCAGCACAGGATCCAAACCCTGGCACCCTTTCTGTGGCACAACCTCGCCCACTATGAAGACAGGAGCGGCAGGGAACAGAGCTGCTTCTTCCTCTTCCTCAATCTAGAGCTACAGCAACCCTGAGACTTTGGGGACTCCCAGTCAGGACTTGCTGGGTGATGCAGCACTTGGTGTTCCAAGGAGCAACAGGAGTTGGCAGGGGAAGGCAGCTGTGTCTGCACTGGCGGCAGGCAGGACACAGCACTTCACAAGATCTCGGTGTGCCCAGGAGGGGTCAGGGCCTGTTTGCTCTTGGAGAAAAAAATCCCCCTCAGCGTCTCAAAGCAGGGAACACGGTTAGCGGACAATTTAAGTCCGTTTTTTTCCCCCTGACTCAAACCTGCTGCCTTTCCCAAGGAGGGGTCCTGGACGCTGGAGGAGCTGGGGTGGGGGGAGGCCGCGGGGCTCCAGCCGGTCACGGTAACCATGGGCGGCTGCGGAGCTGCCTCAGGAACTGGGACAGCGGAACGGGGAGCGGGACGGGCCGTTCCCTGAGGGGCTGAGCCTCGAGCCCTGAACCGCCACCGTACCGGGGCATCGTCCCCGCACCCTCTGGCGGTAAAGGGGAGAGGGGTAGGACAGGGTAGAGGAGCAGGACAGGGGCGGGGGACGGTACAGGGAGAAGGCGGCCCTGGGGAGAGGGGCAGGACAGGTGAGAGGGACAGGACAGGTGAGAGGGGCGGCAGCCGCCCCACCGCATCCCTGAGCCAGATCCCGCCGGGGGCTGAGCCCTACAGGGCTGGACCCTCCTCGGGGTGCAGCGAGGGCATGTGACGCTCCATGGTGGGGACTGGTGTTTTCTGGGGTGGGGGGAACGTTGCCGAAGAGGCTGGAACCGCTAGGGGGGCGTGCTTGAGGGCCGGGGCTCCGCCGGCCACAGGTGGCCGCGGGGACCCGAGCCCGCCTGGGGAGAGGCTGGGAGGTCCCGGGGGTCCCCGGGAACACCCGGCCGGGGCTGCTCACCCACCCCTCCACTGCCCCCGAGGCTTCTTGTCTGCGCGCGGCTCCCGTCCCCGCCCGCGGTGGACGCGCCGCCATCTTTGTGCGGGGCAGCGGCGGCCCCGGACTCACGGAGGGGGCGGGCAGGGAGCGGCGGGGGCGGCACGGCCGGGCCGGCGGCGGCGAGCGGGCGCCCTCCGAGTCCGAGTCACTGAGGAGCACCACGGTGTCGTCCATCCCGGCGGCGGGTGGCGGCTCCGCCCCGCCCGTGGAGACGCGCCAGGCGCGGGGTGGTGGCGGAAGTGCCGTCGGGCGCCGTGCCGGGGCGGGGCGCGGTGCCGGCCCCGCCATGGCGGTGTCCCCGTACGTGCAGGCCATGCAGGAGCTGTTCCGCGCCAACACGCGGAGCCGCGAGTTCCCCGCGCACGGCGCCAAGGTGCATTCGGTGGCCTGGAGCTGCTGCGGCCGCCGCCTCGCCTCCGGCTCCTTCGACAAGACCGCCAGCGTCTTCCTGCTCGAGAAGGACCGGCTGGTGAGATCCGCCGGCAACGGGCGGGCGGGTCGGTACCAGAAGCCCTTGGGCACCCTGGGCCCGGGTGCTTGGGCAGGTGTGTCGAGCCGGTGGGTCCCGGTGGTCAGTACCGGGTACTCGGTGTGTGCCGGAACAGGAGCGTCGCCAGGAGGCCCCGCCGGCCGGTGGCAGGGAGCCGGGAATGGAGCTGGAGCGGGCATGGAGCTGGTGCCTGGCGGGGAAGGCGCGGGGCCTCCTCCGTCCCGGCCGGCCGTGGGCAGGAGCGTGGCCGGGGTGGCGGTGGCGCTCCGGGCTGGGTTCCCGCCCCGTCGCGGCGGGGATGCAGTGTGCTGGGATGTGGGGCAGTAGCGGGAGCAGAGTCAGGCGCATCCTCACGCCGACGGCTGTTCTCTCCCCCCAGGTGAAGGAGAACAACTACCGGGGCCACGGAGACAGTGTGGATCAGCTCTGCTGGCACCCCAGCAACCCTGACCTCTTTGTCACAGCGTCCGGGGACAAAACCATCCGCATCTGGGACGTCCGCACCACCAAGTGCATTGCCACTGTCAACACCAAAGGTGAGCCCCTGCCTTCCCAGGTGGGTCCCTGCAGGACCTCAGCTGTGTGGGACCCACCCACAGCGGCACAGAGCTTTGGACCCTTTGCTGGCTGCTTTATCTTTGGGTTGCACTCATCATATAAGGGCTCATTTACTGTGGAGTAGGGACTGGAGAAACTCCTGAAATACAGCGCTGGCCATTAAAATGTTCTATGTACTTGTTTCTGGAGTCTGTGGGCTGTGAGGCTGGAGACTGGGGAAAAAGCATGTTTACAGGGAGCCATGATGGAAGTAAAAGTTTGTGTGGATTCAGAAAAACCACTATTTGAGTTCATGCACTGCCTAACCCAGATACCACGTCTGCCCTTGAAAATATCAAATTTTGAGTTGTTGGGGTTGGAAATGGCATTGTAAGATGGCATAACTGCAACTTGCCTTGTTTTTATCTTCCTTTAAAGGTATTTGTTGTTGGCTTCTGCTTTTTCTGGATCTCAAAGATCACTGGATCTAGAGGATCTTTGGGTTGACCTTGTGTGGTGATTGCTGTGGTCCCATCTTGGCTGAAATGGGATGTGGTTCTACTGTTTTGAAGCTGTACTTCTCATAAGTTTTATTTTTCAGTAACTGTCTGTATTTGCTGGACAGCTGCCATGCAGGGTTTGTGTGTTACATTGCAGGCCTGGCAGTCTTTCCTGTCTGGGAATGGTTTGGAGTGGAAATGGGACCTGCTGCCTTTCTGTCCCTTCAGGTGAGAACATCAACATCTGCTGGAGCCCCGATGGACAGACCATCGCCGTGGGGAACAAGGATGATGTGGTCACCTTCATTGACGCCAAGACGCATCGCTCCAAAGCTGAGGAACAGTTCAAGTTTGAGGTGAACGAGATCTCCTGGAACAACGACAACAACATGTTCTTCCTCACCAACGGGAATGGCTGCATCAACATCCTCAGGTAGGTGCCCGTGGCTGCAGGTGGGCCGAGTGGCTGGGCTGGCTGCAGTCAGGCTGCAAGTGCCTTGGCTGCTTTTGGGGGACTGGAGTCCCACACCTTAGTGATCCGCCGCCCTCTGGTGGGAATGAAGCTGAGGTTGCCCCAGTTCTGGGCTGGGCTCCCCAAGAGGGACCCTGATGCTTCACCTCATTCACTGAACACTTGGTGTTTCCTACCCTGGCTGGGTTTGCTCCCAGTCCTGGTGTGCCTTGTGCCTGCCCTCCTTCAGACAATCCCTGTGCTCCTCTCACTGCTCCCTGTCCTCTCCCTTCACCTCCACAGCTACCCAGAACTGAAACCCATCCAGTCCATCAACGCCCATCCTTCCAACTGCATCTGCATCAAGTTTGATCCCATGGGGAAGTATTTTGCCACGGGCAGTGCTGATGCCTTAGTCAGCCTTTGGGATGTGGATGAGCTGGTATGTGTGAGGTGCTTCTCCAGGTAGGTAGAGCTGTCCCAAAGCTGTTTGCCCCCTCTCTGGGGACCATGTGCGGTTGGCTCACTGTCTGCTCCCCTTGGTTGCTGCAGGCTTGACTGGCCCGTGCGGACACTGAGCTTTAGCCATGATGGGAAGATGCTGGCATCGGCATCAGAAGATCACTTCATTGACATTGCCGAGGTGGAGACAGGTAAGGGTTTCTTCTCGGGGAACAGCAAGGAGGGATCAGATGGAGAAGTGCTGGTGGAGCTGGGAGGGCACTGGGAGAATCTGTCTGCTAAGGAAGAGCTTTGCTGTGCAGAGCAGAGCACCATGAGGGGGAGCCTTTGCCTCGTTAGTCGGTGGCAGACATGCTTGTCATGTCTGAGCCTTGTCACTGGGTGATTAAAAGGCGCTGGAGCAGCAGTTGTGCCGGAGAGAAGAAGCAGGTGCTTGGCACTTGGGCAGCGAGCAGTGGAGGCTTTCCAGGCTGACATGGCCCCTTTTCCATGCAGGAGAGAAGCTCTGGGAGGTGCAGTGTGAGTCCCCTACCTTCACAGTGGCCTGGCACCCGAAGAGGCCACTACTGGCCTTCGCCTGTGATGATAAAGATGGCAAATACGACAGCAGCCGGGAGGCTGGCACCGTCAAGCTCTTCGGGCTCCCCAACGACTCCTGATGAAGCTGCACCTGGGGAGGCAACACCTGCCTACTCTTGGAAGTGGGAGCTTAGTGTAGGTGGGGCAAAGAGTTGACTCCTCTCCTTGGCAGCCTGGCAGGGCTGTGACCTCGGGCTCGGCTCAGTGCATCCTGCTCTTGGGAGCATTTATAAATAGGCAGCTGTGTGATGGGGATGATGGGGGTGCTGGCAGGCCCCCCCTCTGCCGCCTCCTCTCTGGAGCATGGGGAGCTTGTTCCAAAGGCAAGTGGCCAAAGAAAATCAGTTGCTGGAGGTGGCTGCTGAGGGGCCTTCCATGAGAGGAGCTCCTCTCTGACCAGTCTCCCCAGCAGTGATAAGCTATGTGACTGTCCCCTTGTCCCCAACAGCCTGGTGGCGAGGGCAGCCCTGGGAGCACAGCCTGCCCCTTTTCTTCCCAGACATACCATGTCCCTTCCCTGTGCTGGGGCAGTGAGGAGATGGTGAAGGGATGCAAGCTGGGAGATGTTTCCCCAGCTGGGGCTGAGTTTTTTTAATACTTGTTTTTTTCTAATTTTGATAAATTCTCTTCCTTAACGAAGGTGTCTGTGGCTCCTTGCAGGGGGGAGAAGTGGGTGGTTGAGTTGCTCTCCCTTCCCCTGCCTCTTTCTCTTGGCCATGGCAAGGCCCTGGCTGAGGGGTCTGTCGAGGGACTGTCCCCCTTGTCCCCACTGCCTGTCCGTGCTGTCCCTGTCCTGTGCTGTCACCACACCAGAGGGCGCTGTGCCCCCACACTGGCGACAGGTGACAGCGGGGACACTGCTCAGTGGATGTGGGGGACACCTGCAGGGCCCTGCCCGGCAGCACCGCATGTGCGGAGCACGCTGCTGGTCCCACGCCACGGCCACCAGCCCCGGCAGAGCCCTTCCCCACACCCCTGCAGGGGTGACGGGCACTGCCTCCCCTGCCCCTCTCCCCAGGGAGGGCTGTGGGGAATTCTCCCCCTCTGTGCCATCACAGGGCACAGTCTGCCTGCGATGGAGACCTTGCCTGCGAGATCTCTACCGTTTTCTATCTTCATATTTTAGTCTGACAGAAGCTTTTCCAGGTGACTGCTCTGCTGATGGCGCCTGGGTAACGGTGGAGCTCTTTGGTGGTAAATGATGGCAAATGATGGCTGAGGCTGGCTGCAGGCTGAGGCCTCCAGGGCTGTGCCAAGCCTGGGCACTGCCAGGGCCTTTGCCTCGCTGTGGGGACAGGAGGTGCCCCATGCCCATAGCCTCAGGCCCCTCTATTAGGGGTCAGAAGGCTGTGACCCACCAGAAACAGCCCTTGTACCCCAGGGTATCCCCTGTCATTCAGTGAATGCCATGTCTGTGGGACATGGGTCCACCAGGACCCATCCCTTTTGCCTTGTCCCCATCCCCAGAGAGGACACCTGCAGAGTGGGGAGCAGCAGAACTGAGCAAGACTCTGGGAGCCACCTGTGGTCACTTCCTACACCTGTGGCCTGGCTTGGGTGCTGCCCAGGGTGGGCCCTGTGGCCTTACCATATGTGATGAGCTGCCAGGTGTCAGCCCTGGGGTTGGTGGGGCGAGGGAGCTGACATGGGGACCCAGGGAAGCAATGGATGAGAAGAGGCTGGAGCAATGTACAAATCCCTTTATTTTATTAGTTTGTCAAAGACTAGTTCGAGCAGGATGGTCACAGCATGTCCGTGGGGCCCCGAGCTGCCCACCACCTCCCTGGAGGGCCCTGGTGGGTGGCTGGGGGCCGTGGCTGAGGAAGCAGGGGGAGGGGGGAGCACGGTGTGGCAAGGGAGGGGCTGGGATGAGGGTGTGCCCCTGCCTCCCCCCATTGGGGTACAAGCAGCAGCTCCTGGGACATCCCAGGGCGCTTGCCCAGGGATCCCTTCCCAGGCCCGGGGACCCGTGTGTCCAGCGTCAGGTGGGGGGCAGCCAGGCACTCCCAGCCCTGGACTGGCCCGGCAGCCCTCGGCCCCGCGCTGGCTTTATTGCAGGGGGCAGAGTGGGGGTCCCGGCAGCGCGGCGGGGGGAACTCGGCTCAGCGCCGCGGGTGGCCCCCGGGGACAGTGGGGGCTCGGGGGTGGGAGTCTGAGCAGCGGACACGAGGACGCATGGAGCGACGGAGCGCACCCTGGCACAGAGACACTAATGCGAGGACGGGGGCCAGCGGGGCCAAGACACAGACGAGCGAGCGGCGGGGACGGGGGACGGGGCAGGGGGGGCCCTGCCCCGCACGTGCCTTTGTACACGGTTGGCGGAGCGCGGCGCCCGCTCCTCCCGGTGCTGAAGTATTGCAGTCTAACTGATATGGCTTTAACTATGGGGCCAGAGATGCGGGAAGGGGGGTCCCCTCCAACCCCCCGATGCAGGGGCACACCGGGCAGCCCCGGGGGACCCCCGTGCCCGACGACTGGGGATGGGGGAGCTGCGGGCAGGGCGCCTGGCTTTGTGCTTTGGGCTTGGCCCGGGGCGGGACGGGGCAGGGGGATGGCAGTGTTGGGAACGAGGGCAGGCGAGCAGAGGCCTGCTGCGGTCCCCTGGGAGGGCAGGAGCAGGGCAGGGGGCACAAGGAGCCACCCCGGGGAGGCCGGTAGGGCCTGGGTGCCCCCAGCCCGCCACGAGGTTACATCAGTGCATTTGGTCCCGGTTCGCCCTGTCCGGCCAGGGCTGCTCCCCTTTGGCGTGGTGGGGGGGGCCCTGCCTGGACGGGACGGGGCGGGCTTTTGGTCTGGTCAGGGGACAGGGCAGGAGGGGATGGGAGGGGGTGTGGGGACCCCCTCTCCGGGGCCCAGGGAGCTGATGGAGGGGTTGTAGGGGAGAGGGCGCCCATGCCCCAGCACCCTATGGCAGGGTTGACAGTGCTGTTACTTCTTGAACATATCCTGCAGCGGGCCGGGCAGGTACTTGAGGACGGTGTCCAGGATGCTCTCCTCCTCCTCTTCCTCCTCATCCCCGCAGCCTGCTGGGATCGCCTTCTTGGGGCGCGTCAGGCTGCCCTCACATGGCTGCTCCAGGGCAGCTTTCTCCTCTGCTTCCTTCTCCTCCTTCTTCTTCAGCCCGTACTGAGAGGACACAGACCCTCAGCAGGGCAGGCACAGGGCACTGCCTGCACTGTGCCCATGCCCATCACCACTGCCTTGGGCCACCCTCCTCCCAGCCATGCCAGCTCCCTGTCCCAGCCCCACCCCAGGTGCCAGGAGCAGGGGTGGGTGCAGGAGAAGCATGTGCCCACCTTGTCACGGATCTGCTGCCGGACTTTCTCCCGTTCGGCTTCCATGCGGGCGTGCTTGGCTTTCCGCTCCTCTTCCTGCTGGCGCAGAGCCTCCTGCCTCTCCTCCTCCTTCTTCTGCGCATCGGGGTCCTTCTCCTCCTCACCCCCCAGCATCTTTCCCATGTCCTTAGTGGCCCCTGTGGCATCACAAGAGCATTGGCTGGTCCCCAAGAGTGCTGCAGCTCAGTGCTGACTGCTGAAGCCCTGCAGCAGCAGGCAGGGCAAGGAGCCCCCCTGATGAGGACAACCTGGGACATCCCCAGGGCCACCGATGCCAAAGTGGGCTGCAGACAGGCTCTGGAAGCTGTGGGGATGGGGGGTGCCACGGGCTGGCTGCGCTGCCCTAGTTCAGCGTCAGCCGGAGGAGACGCCGGCAGCTCCTTCGGCACCCAGGGGACCTGCCGGGGAATCCCACTTAGCGGCAGGAGAGCCAGGATTCCCCAGCCAGCTGCTGACGGTGCTGGGAACAGAAACCCCAGAGGGCTTCAGCAGCAGCTCCCCACTGCCGGTGGCTCTCTGTGTGACTCTGTCCCCCCGCCATGTCCCTCCCACTGTGGTCCCAGGGTGTCAGGCCAGCACCACTCCTGGAGAGGGGACTCTGAGGGGGAACAGCACCCACTCACCGCCCAGTGCTTGCTTCATGACAAAGTCCATGGTGCCGATGTGTGCGTGTGGCTAGGCCAGTGCCCAGCGCTCATCCACTGCTGTCCGGGCTTGCTGACCTGGGCCACCTGTGTGGGCAGAGAGGGACAGCATTGGGGACAGCATGCCCATGGTCCCTACCGCCCAGGTGCAAGGAGTGGGATGGTCCCTGGGGCTGCACTTTACACCCTCTGCATCTCCAGCCCCAAATGCCTTCCAGGATGGACAGAGGGAATTTCTGGGGTCTGCAAGCAGAGGGTGTGCTGTGCCTGTTTCCCTCAGCCCCCTCCTCACATCCCTGCTGGCCTTGAGGACCTATGGAGGGACCAAGACAGGGATTCCAGAGGGATGTTCCACCTCACCACTGCCCTTGGTGTGGCAGCAGGAGCCAGGGGTGCTGCCTGAGGGCTGGTGGGATGGGGACCCACCACACCACTATCCACCGTGTGCCCCTGCTTTGGGGGAGGGGATGACAGCCCCTGCCTGGGGATGCCAGCGTGGCGCAGCCAGATATGGGATGCTGCGTGTGCGCGCGTGTCTATCGCAATGTGAGTGCTCTGCAGAGGGTTGGCGGCAGGTTGTGGCGATGTTTGGGGGCTGCAGGGGTTGCGAGCAGCAGCCTGTCACTGTCTGTGTGATCCATGCGGGTGCTGCAGATGGGTGACACCATGCAGGGGCACTGTGTGTGCAGGACAGAGCGGGTGCACGCCGTATCTGTGTGCGCTGTGTGTGAGCTCTGTGCAGGCGTGCAGGTTATGTTTGCTCGAGAGGTGTGTTTGCGGGTGGCTGCAGGCTGTGTTTGCATGGGGTGTGTGTGCACACACGCGTGATAAGTTTGTGGGGCTGCAAGCTGCGCGTGCCCCCACGATGTGCAGGCTTGCAGCCTGTTTTCAAGCTTCGTGTGTGTGCGAGTGTCGGGGTTTGCGGGCTCTGCGGATGTGTGTGCACGCAGGGCTGTGTCTGTGTGCTGCGTGTTTTTGCTCTGTGTGTGTGTGTTTGCACACTGGGGGGGTGTTGCAGGCTGTGTTAGTGTGTGTGTGGGGGGCTGTTTGTGCAGGTCCGTGGGTTTGCAGGCTGCACGGGGTCTGTGCACACAAATTTGCAGACTGTGTCGCGTGTGTGTACGTGTGGGGGTGTTGCAGGCTGCTTGCGTGCTCCGTGTGTGCGCGCATGTGGGGGATTACAGGCGGGGTGTGTGTGTGGGGGTTGCCCGTGGGGGTGCCCATGCCCCCCACGTGCCCCGTGTGAGTGGGGGGCTGCAGGCTGTGCTCAGATACTGGAGTGCAGTTTGCTCTGTGTGTGTGTGTGTGTGTGTGTGTGTGTGTGTGTGTGTGTGTGTGTGCATGTGCCCAGAGAGTGCCGCAGAATCGCAGTTACCCTACCCCAGATCCCCGGGACCCCAGGGGGCTGGAGGGTCTCCAGGAGCTGTGACCCTGGGAAGTTTGTTGCTGCCAGCGCTGGGGCACCCTGCGGCTAAGGAGTGGGGGTGCTTCTCCAGGCGGCACAGTGCTGAGCCCCGGGACCGCAGTGGGGGGCTCAGGGGCCACCGGGGATGAGGGAACACTGGGAAGCATTGGGAAAACGGGGCCGTAGGGAAGGTGCAGGGGACACGGGGGGCATCGGAACACCGGGGCTGCCTGGCGGGGGGTCGTGCAGCGATAGCGGGATATGTGGGGGACATCGCGGGGTGCAGGGAAAAGGGCAACACGGGGAAAACACAGCAGACGCATGGCACACCGGCAGGCACCGGGACACCAGTGACACCCGTGCGGGGACACCGCACGGGCTGCAGCGACGCAGGGGATACGGGGAGGGGGGCGCCGGGAAGGCGGGGGACAGCGGGGACACGGGACGTAGCGGACACCCGGCATGCGGGAGACAGCGGGACCGCAGCGGGGTGCGGGACCCTGGTGGGGCTCCGCGACAGGGGTGCAGGTACAGGGAAGACGCGGGGGGAACCCGGGAGCCGGAGGACACGCACGGGGGGCGCAGGGGACACCGGCGACGGGGGGAGCGGGGACACGGGGAGGGCGGGAACCGCGCCGGGGGCGGGGGTCGCGCAGGGGACGCGGTGCCGCCGGGACCCCCCTCCCCACCCCATCCCATCCCGGTGTCTGCAGCGCGGGGCCCCGCCCGCCGCCCGGGGCCGCCCGGTGCCGCAGCGGCGGCGCTGTCCCTTCAGCACCGGCACTCACCGGCTCCGCCGCCGCTCGCCGCTGCCGCCGCTCCGCCCCGCCCCGCCCCGCCGCGGCCCGGCCCCCTCCCGCCCCCGGCGGCACGCGTGGGCCCGCCCGGAGCGAGGGACCGGCCCCCCGCGGGAGCGGGAGGATGCGGAACCCCCCCGGGAAACGCCGCACGACCCCCAGGGAAACGTCCCGGGGAGCCCCGCAGGATGTGGACGGGCTCCCCACGCTGCTCACCACCCCGCGCTCCCGCCGCGGAGGGACGGGGCAAGAGTGTCCTGCGCGGGGTTAATGATTCACCGCCGCGGCAATTAACGGGCGAGACGAGGCATTCATTAATCAGCCGGAGCTGCCCCCCAGTCCCGCACCTCCTTGCTCCCTCACTCGGCACCCTGACCCAAAGCAACCCAGTCCCCTCTGCAGGGGTGTGGGATGGCTGCGGGAGTTTAAATAAAGTCCTTGATAAATCATTTCGTGCCCCCCTCCCCTTCGCGATGGCATCGAGGCTGTGATGCCCACAGAGCTCAGGACCCAATTCAGAACGGGGTTCCCGTCCAGGAAATGGGGGGCACCTCCCTGCCTGGCCCCCCTGCACCTGCCTGAAGGGAGACAGTCTCCTGCAGCCCCTCCTGTGTTCCCTTCCCCGCACTGAGGGACAGATCTCCCACCCTCATCCCGATGCACAGGGTTGGTGTGTGCTCACCCTGCAGAGGGGCAGCCGGTGCCTCCTAATTAATCCAGCCCTGAGTTATTAAAGACAAGCCGAGCCCTGTGTAAATGAGATTAGTGGTGCTTGGAGCCGGGCTTTGGGATAACTGATGTTTAATGGTGAGGTTCTGGAGTAGCAGCCCTTCAGGGGCCCAGAAGAGTGCTGGAGAGGGTCTGAGTCTGGAGTCCTTTCAGGGACCCCCTACCCCTACACCTGGGAGGGTGTGGGGAGCTGGGACAGGCTGCAGCTGCCCCCACAAGCACAGTAGTGTGGGCTGTGGAGATGCTCCTGGTGCTGCTAGGCACTGCCAGGGCTGCTGCAGGGAGGTCGAGAGTGATGCAGGATGTGGGGCAGCAGTGGGGAGCCATCCTGCAGCTGGGGGGCCCAAAACTGGTGTGCAAGCACCACCTCCACAGGGATGCAGCACTGACAGATCCGTTTGTGTGCACCCTGTGCTCCTGCCTCGATGCATGGCAGCTGCCACGGACAAGTCTCAGCACAGGGACAACATACCAAGGACTTGGCCCTCTTGTTCACCCCCTCTCACTGCTCCCAAAAATACCCCCTGGCGCAGCACATCTCCATCAGCTCCAAGCCCTCAGCCCGGCATTGGCCAACAACTCCTCTTTCCACCTCCAGAGTAAAAATGCCTCCTGCCCTTGTGCCCAGCCCCACTCTGCCCGCTGGCAGCTGGTGGGACAGGCACGTGGGTGGCAAGACAGGCCTGTGCTTGGCCCGTCCGTCTGTCCATCCATCCGTCCTGCGGCAGCCCTGCTCCGGGTGTTGACGTCAGCGCTCCCGGCAGCCGGGCGGTGGGCGGGCGGCACCGCTCCTATTGTATTAAAAATAATACAGCGGAGCACAAATTCATTACAGATAAGTGTGACAGCCAGGAGGAATTAACGAGCCCGTCTCTCAGCGCCTGACAAACGCCTCCCTTTGTTCCTGGGATGGGTCCCTGAGTCTTTCAATCTTTGGAGATGCCTCGACTCATTAAGCACATCCTCCCCCAGCAGCTCCCAGTGTGCCTGAGGACTGCTCCCAGTGTGCCTGAGGACTGCTCCCAGTATGAGCTGTGACCACGCTGGCAGGGACATCCCTTGTGCCAGTGTCCAGTGCTGTTGGGCTTGCCCTCCTTGGGAGTCAGTGTCCTGTCCCCAAGCATTATCCCCATGTGGGGTGCAGAGTGGCCAGGGGGAGGTGGGCGAAGCAGCCCCCGTCCCTGCTGCTGCGGGAAGCACGAGGCTCATGTGAGCTGAGGCCAAACGCCCCGGCACTCCAGCTGCCGGTGTCGGCGGCGCAACCGCAGCCGACGGGCTGGCAGGCACCCAACTCTGCCCTGCTGGCTGGGCTCCCATGGGAAGAGCAGCCAGGGGCTTGTCACCAGCCCTGGGCATCGCCTCCATCCTCCTGCCCCTCATACCCCTGCAGACACCCCTGCTCGTGGGACAGGGATGGCCCCATGGGATCCCCATAGTCCCAGAGCTGAACTGCCTCTGGACAGTGTTTGGGGTGCTTGTGCCCAGCACAGGCACTCTTTAGGACCAGTTGTTCCCTGGTATCATCCTGGGCAGTGTCACCTGCTGGGTGACTGCCTGGAGCTGCCTGGGGAGGCAGGAAGAGAAGGGACAGGGAGGGATGGGAGGGACAGGGTAGCACCGTGGCCAAATGGAGGTGGAAGCTCTCAGTACTGACAAGTCCTGCAAGTTCCCTCTGTGCCGGCTCACGGGGGCAGAACAGCAGGGGTGGAGCTAGTGCAGGAGCCAGGGCCCTGGCACTGCCTTGCTCGGCTCCACACTGGCGCCCAGGGAAAGGGCACGGGGCTGGCTGGTGCCGTCACATCGCCCACAGCATCTGCCGCCAGCAACGCCTGAGTGGCACCTGCCCATCAGCATTGTCCCCAGCTCCCACAGCCAGACAGGGACTCTGCAAGGTCACAGCCTCTGGGCAAAGCTCCCGGGCTGAATACCTGCACCCATCCCTGCAGCACTGCCAGCCCAGTCTGCTGCCACCCATTAGCATAGGGCAGTTATTTCACTTATCCCCCCGCCCCCCCAACTATGCAGAAAATAATTATTGGTCCTTCTCATCGCACCAAGGGATTAAAAGTGGTTAACTCCATTTCCAAAGGCTTTGTTATGTTGGTTTTCCCTCAGCTGCTGCACAAGGCGATTTCCACAGTGCCACTTAGGCAGCTTTTATCAGGTTGTCTTCTGGAGGTAATTGGGTTTTTCAGGAGCCTGTTTAAAATTCGTAACCCAGCCTCTTAAACAAAACAAAAACAGCAGCGGGGAGAAGGGGAAGAGGCAGCACGAAACATGCAGCAGCTGCAGCCTCTGAAGAGCAGCCCTGGCCCCTTGGGGCTGGCACCGGGTGGGGACAGGGACAGGCACCAGCGTGCTGAAGCATCAGTCTGGAGATGGACCCTCCAGTGCAGCAGCTGAGAACAGACTGCAGGGACAGCCCCTGCTGCCCCTGCTGTCCCTCCTGCTGGTGACACTGTGCGAGGTGAGGGGTACCCTCGCCACAGGGACCCTTATACTGTGTTCAGGGCGAGTGTGAGGTGCTCAGAGCAGATGCCGGGGCCACTGCTCTGCCTCTGCAGCAAGTCACAGCCGCCTCAGCACACGTGGGTGCCCCCCCAGCACCCACTCACCTGTTATCACACCCACAGCAAACACGGGGTGTGAATGTGGGTCTCACTGTGGGGCTGGCTGGGAGCTCACCATGAGCCCTGGGGCTGCCATGGCTTAATCCCGGCTCCACTGTGATGCTCCTGACTGTGGGAGCTGCGCTGTCGGAAAAAGATTGGGGGTGGCAGGGCGCCTGTGCTGATCAGAGAGGGACAAAGCAAACGGGCCAAAGCCACCCTCACAGGACAACTTCTGCTGGCCCCATGTCCTGAAGGTCTCTCTGGTTCTAGGCTTTGCTGGCTGGCTGGGGGAGGCTCCTGCTGCCCTCCCCGTACCCTGCTTTGTATGGGCACAGCACTGCACCCCCGCAGCCAGAGGGGCTCCAGGTTGACACTGCGGCTCTTTCTGCTCTCCTGCATCACCTCACGGGTCCATCTGCATTAATACCACAGCCCCGTCGGCATCAGTGCTGTGGACCTGTCTGCATTGCTACCACAACCCCATCGCCATCCCTCAGGAAGACTTGTCTGCCCCCTTTTTGTGGGGTGGGGGTTTCATTGGGCACCCCCAGCTCGTCCCTGCCCGGCTCTGTGCCGCGGGGCGCAGTGTGGGCTGAGGAGTGAGAGGGTGGCGAGGAGCTGCCGCAGCAGATGGTCGATGGGGCCGGATCACGGCACCGCACGCAATGAGGGACGTGCGTGTCCCCGGGGCCATTCACAGGAGCTGGTTGTGAACCGGTGCCTGCAGGGCCCCAGCACACACACACCTGCTTGTCCCAGGCATGGCAACAGCAGCGTGCGAGCCAGGAAGGCTACGGCTGATGGAGGGATGGGGAGAGGAGAGGACCAAGCCAATGGCTTCCAGCTGTTCCCAGCATGGCGGTGTCCCAGGAGGATGCTGGAGAGAGAGGGGTGCTCCCAGTGCTGTGCTACTTCAGAGCTCCCCAAAAAGACCATCTACACCTACATCTGTGTGAGAGAGTGATAAAGGGGCTGAATCTCCCAGTGAGAGTGCCCAAGGAGACAGGGAGTCAGCTCCAGGCTCCAGCTAAGAAGCATCCACTGCTGCTGGGATATCAGCCACTGCACGGCTGAGCACCTTGGCTTTGCCACCGCTGTTCTGTGCCCTGTGACACGGAGCTCTGCTCACCCAGTCCCAGTCTCAAGGCCACCCAGAGCCCCAAGGAGTCCATGTCCCATGAGTGCTGGGGGATGCCGGGATGGACATGTGAGTGCTGGGGGATGCTGGGATGGACTCTGCCACTTGAGTGCTGCAGTGGTGACTCCTCATCCCCACAGCTCCCAGCTCCCGGCGTGTGTCCGGTGCCTCTGTGCCATGCATTATTAAACAGAGGCACTGCAGCCCCTTGCTGTTTATCCTGGCGTGGCTGTGCAGGGACAGGCTGTGGGAGCCGCGGTGGCTCGCTGCAGTCTCAGCCAGAAGATTTAGTCTCACTGCAGGCCTGGCCAGTTCCCCAAACAGGTTTATGACCCCTGGGCTTACTCACCTGGCAGCTTTCAACCCCCTACCACACACAGGATGGATACCACCTCCCTGTAGAAAAGCCACTATGCATTCAGCCTCGGTGCTATCACCTACGCCTTCCCCTGCCCACACAGCAGGTACAGCATTTACATCCCAATCGCCCATACAAAGGCACAATTGCATCGAGTCCACCCCATCAATATTTATGGCAGGCACGCACACCCGCAGCTCTGCAGGGGCCAGTGCAGAGCAGAGCTGGGTGCAGCACACCACACACTGCTTGGAGAGCAGACAAAAGCCCCCTTGAGCCCCTGCACTGCCTCCCCATTGCCCTAGCCTGTGTACATACTGATTTCCAGCCTTGGTACTCTGGCAGGGACATGCAGGGCCTGTGCAGGCACTGATGACCATGACCGAGGTGGTCATGATGTGTGGGGAGTGGATGCCCAAGGATCCTCTTCCTGGCTCTGTGTCAGGATGGGATTTGGGCACCTGCTCCCCACAGAAAGCCTCAGAGTGGTTATACCCACCCTCATTTCCCTGACAGAAAACAGGTGTGAAGGACAAGGGCATAATTGTCTCAAGGCTGGGCATCCAAGTCACAGCAGAGCAGCGGAAGCCCCCATCTTGTCCACCCTCCAGCTGAAACATCCTAAAAAATGAGACCCTGGGCACTGTTCCCCTGCGGTTCAGCCTCATGCTGACAAAGATTTTGGATCCTGAAAGCATTTTGGGGCTCCTGAGTCGAGGGCAGAGACTGGGGTGCTTTAGCCCCTCTCTGTACCACCAAGGCTGGGGAATGGGAGGATGAGAGGAGCAGGGCGGATGGCTGGCCCTGCTCTACCCAAATTTCCCAGCCTGGCTTTGGGAGAGCATCTGCCTTCTGTGGGAGAATGGCTCATCCTAAACCCCCCATGAGAGGGGAGGTTTAGGAGATGAGATGCCCCATGCCCTGGGCAACAGAGCTGGATGAGGGGCACCACACCAGGGACACCCTGTCCTCCAACAGCAGCAGATGGCTGCACGGTGGGGGGCTCCATGGCAGCGTGGAGGGGGACATCTGGGTGCCTGGGCTCCAGCCAAGTTGCAGCTCGGTGGGAGCAGGATGAGCCTACATTCACCCCCTGACTTGGGACACTGGGACATTGGGAGGGGTGAGATCCCCACACCAGGGAGCAGCTGGGATGGGTGGGGGGGCTCGCTGCCCACCCCATCTGAGACCTCCCCCAGCCTGCCTGCGCTCAGGGTTTCCGCTGCGGCGTGACGCCGGACGGGTACGGCAACGCTCCAAGAGCTGCTGGGGCTCGGGCCAGAAAATTCATTCTTGGCTGCTTTCAGTGGGGTTTGGCTCGTACCTTTCCCATCTGGGGGCTTTCAAAAGAAAAAAAAAAAAGGAGAAGAAAGAAAAAAACCTCCTGTCCCTGTGCCAGCTCCACAGTCACTGTCACTTGCCATGGTCCCCAGGTGGGACCGTGACGAGCATCTGTCCAGAATCTGAGCTGGTCTTTACTCCTGTGGCCTCTACCTGGTCTTGAGCCGGTCCAGGTGCCTCTTGCCCTGCACTAAGGTGTCACGAGGACGTCCATGATAGACACCCCCCTCCCATCTTGTGTGACACTACCGGCTCTGCTGAGGCGGCCCCAGGTGGTACCTCTGCACCCCCCATCCATCCCCCATAACATGGGGAGTGAGATGTTCCCACAGCCCCCCAAGAGCCACGGCACTGCCTACCTTGGTGTGTGAAGCACCAGGTGTCTGCTGCTTCGGCACCTAACGCAGGGGGACAGAGACCTCGCGGGGGTGGCTGAGCATCGCAGGGAGAGCAGGGCCTGCAGAGACACAGACAGTGAGAGGATCAGCACCATGGAGGGGCTCCAGGAATGGATGGCGTTGACAAAATGGATACACTTGATGGGTGATGGACAGAGCACACCACTGCCTGCTGCCCTTTCTGCCACCCGGGGGCCCAGGGTGGGTCTGTGTACTCCCCACATCTCAACCTCCAAGGATGGGAGTAACCTGCTGCCAAGAGCCACCATCTCTCTGCAGATAGGAGCCCAGCGGGGTGTGCAGAGTGTGACAGGCTGCAGGAGGTGGCAGCTTGTCAGGGTCTTTGGTCCTGTACTAAATCAGGGACACCCACTCTGCTGCTGGCAGAGGGCTCCTGGCTATCTCTGCAGGTACCTGGCAGTTTGGATGCCTTCATTAAAAATTTAGAGAGCTCTCAAGTCTTTGAGGGTTTTAAAATTTCACATTAACTCTGCCATCCTTAGCTTGCACATTTGTTCTTTGGAGAACATAATGGCAAGTTAAAACAAGCCGCCAAACAAAAGCCCTGCTCAGACTCGACAATCGAAGAAAGCCTGACGCCACTCTGGGCTCCCCACTTCTGCTGGACCACAGGAAACTTCTGTCTGGGGATCTTGTCCCTTCCTTGAATGTCCTTGAAATCCCCCAGTGATGCCTGGGGAGATGCAGGGAGTCCTCCTGGGGGATGCTGGCCTGGGAAGGGGCTGTGCAGGGACCTGGGTACCAGGGTGCTGGGTGCCATGCTGGCAGTTTCTGGGGTGGTCTGTCCCTGCGGTGTGGCTGACTGGTGTCACCGTGATGGGTGTCATGAGTGTGATTTCTGCTCTGTGACTCGAGGAGCAGATTCCTGGGGAAGTTACACATTCATCCTGACTTCAAGCAAAGGCTTTTCCTCCACCAGGGGAAAGGAGGGAGGCTTTGGCAAATTGGAGATAAATATATGACCGAGGGGAGTTGGGGGAAACAAAGGCAAACACCGATGCTGTGGAAGAGCAGGGACTGGGATGGATAGAGCCTGCATTTTAAAAAGCATTACAGAATAGGGATGTCTCATTCCAACCCCAGGAGTAGGAGACACTGACAGTCCCTGGGAACAGGGTTTGGTAAAGTTGGCTATGGGAAAGAGGCAAAGGATCCCCAGTGAGACCCCCAAGGAGACCCCAGAATGGCAACTACTTCCCTGGGAAATGCAGTGCTAAAAGCTCAGCCTGGAAAGGGCTCAGAAGCAGCATGAAGGTGACCTTTGCTGGGGACAACTGCTGCCTCCTTTGGGATATAGGAAGGCTCTGGAGCGGGGTAACATGGGCTGCAGAGTGCTGCAGGGATGTGCGCCTGGGGGCGTCTAGTTTCCAGACAGCCCAGTGCCAAGGAGACAGCTGGGCTGGAACAGAATCAATTTGGCTCTGCTGGCCATGGCCCGGGGTAGCAAATCAGGAGATATTTGACGAAAACCCAGAGGGTGGAAAGAGCAGGGACCCCCTGTCCAGGTACCTGAGAGAACGCAGAGGGTCCTGGGGGTTTCTGCTCCAATCCCTGTAGGGTATTTTTTATTTGAGCCAGACCAAAATTGTTTTTTTCCTCCTTTGCAATGGGGAGCCTCCCAGTACCACAAAGATGCATCTCACCTGGACAGCTGCACTAGCTCAATCTGTCTGTCTGTCCAAGCAACCAGACACCAACTGCAGCCAAACACAGAGGACAGGGAAGAGAAGAGCAGGGTGATGTGCCAGAACCTCCCCAGCTCCAGGGATGGAGGTGCCCAGGAGCTGGCAGAGTTGTTTTGATCTAGCTGAGGTCTGGACACAAGACAGTATCCAGGGAAAACTTAAGATGAGATCATTAGTGAGTCCACAGCTCTTGTGCTTTGGCACCTCCAGCTCTCGGCACCCTGCTTGAACAGCTGAGCTTGTCCAAATGTCTGGAAGGAGGGTGGGCTGGGGAAGGGGAGCAGAGGGGTGCACAGGCTGACAAACTCAGGGCACACATCTCAAAGCACTTCCACTGCCTGAGGGAGATGCTCTTGGGACCTGTCTTGGGTCTGGCATCAGCTTTGTGTCTGAGAACCAGGTGAGAAGGAAGGGTCAGACTCGCGATGCTTGGGGAAAGTATCTGCCAGCAGTGCACTGTCCTGGCCCTCACGCAGGGATGCAAAGGGATTGGGGTGTCACATTGCACTGGGCAGCCCCCAGAGCCCCCAGCTGGGGTCCTGTACCTGAGCTGACCTGCCTTGCCTTCAAAAAGCAGATCCTTAGCCTCAAACACCTCAATACCTCTTGTACACTTCATCTTGCCACAGGACAGGGCAGGTCTGGGTCACATTGTCATGGGGCTCTGGGATTTGACTGGGACGAGTAAGTTTCTGAGCCTCTGGTGAGTGTCACAGCAGGAGCTGGTGGCACCAGCTAAGGAGGGATGGACATGATGGCCTGGCTGTGCACAGGAGGAGCAGGGACCTGTAGTGCAGAACAACACCGTAAAAGTGACAGTGGCTCCTGGTGAAGTACTGGGTGACCTAGTGAGACACTGGTGCCTGGGGGCACAGCTTGGAGAGCCCACAGCTGAGTGAGGAAGATGGTCTGGGTCTCTGCAGCCAGGAAGGCTCCACGGGACCAGGAGAGGCAGAGAGGAAAGCTCCTGGGACGAGTGAGCAGAGAGTGCTCACGCGAGAGCAGCCCGCAGGAGCACAGCTTGTTTACCCTGGCTGAGCAGGCCTGATTGCTCTCTATAAATACACCCGGCGAGTAAACACCGGGGAGGGAGAAGGATCATTTAAACTCGAGGATGATTCTGGCATAAGAACAAATGGGAAGGTCTGGCCAGGAACACACAGAGGCTGTGGGTGAGAGCAGAGATCCTCTGGCTGCTGGGAAGGTCCTGTTCTGGGTCCAGCCCTGGCTGTTCGGGCAGCGCATGATGCCCAAGGGCTTGGGCTCAGTGCTGGTGGAAGAGGCAGCAGCCTGGGCTGCAGTGACCATGCCCACCTGCCATACCAGACCTCTCAAGCTCTGGGCCATGGGGGCACAGTGGTGCCCAGTGGCAAAAATAGAGATGTGCCACACTGCCAGCGGTCACTGTCTCTTCCCCAGAGGGTTTTCCCACAGTACCAGATCTGCCCTGGGACCTCTTGGTGCCAGTGCTTAAATCATTCTGAGCAACTCAACGTGGCTCCCCTTGGCTCCTGATACAGCTCCTCACAATCAGCTCCAGGCCCAGTGGGCTGTGCCTGGCAGCAATCTCTGCAGAAACCCAGGGAAGAGCCAAGGCGTGAACCGCAATCATCCTCCAGTGCTGTGAGGTGTTTTGAGCTCTGTCTGGTTGGGGTCATTTCAATACTAATGTCATCATGCAAGGCAATTGAAGAAACCAACACTCGGCCCACAGCCAAGGGAGACTTTGAGACATTTTTCTGTGCCAATTTGTCTCAGCTGATCTGTCTCCAGTTTCCCCAGGACAGTGAGGGTCAGACACCAGGAGCAGTGTTGCTGGATGGGGACTGAGCTCCCTGTTTCCATGCTGGAGCTTGTCGCGGCAGCCTCAGGTGGACAAGGACAGGTTTGGCAGGGAGGACACTCCTCTGCATCCTGAGTCCATGGCCCTTCCTCATCCTCTATTTGCCCAACCCAGCACCTCAGTTTGACTTGAATAGCTCTGCTTCCTTCGCCAGCTCCAATTCCTTAACCAGTCACAGTTCCTTCACCAGCCCCAGCTAGCAGCTGCCACTGCTGGTTGCATGGAGAAGCCCTGAGCCATGAGCCCTGTTCTGAGTGAAGGTGCCAGCCTTGCTTTGCCACTCTGACTCACCACTCTGCCTGCCTCGGGCAGCGGCTGCCCGGTCACGCTCGTGCCATGCGGGCAGCAGTGCCACCGTGTGCTGCCAGGCCTGGATCACGGCAGCCAGCTGCCCGTGTGCTGCAGCCTCAGTGATGGGGGCACAGCAGGGAGAGGGGCTGGAGCGTGGGGTTTGGGAGGCACCTCGTAGGGACAGTGCAGAGGAGAGAGTGGTTTAATCCCAGGGGACAGGGGAGAGGAAGGTGAAATGCTCCACGAGTGGCTGGACTCAAGTGTTGAGAACAGGATGGAGGAGGGAGGCAGTGCTGGGGAGGCATGGGAAGAGCTCGGCAGGTACCAGGAGCTCCCCAGAGCAGAAGGGTGCACGGAGCCTCCCGGGTGCAGACAGGGGATGGCGGGGGGAGTCTCCTCCTCTCCCTGCCCACTCCCCACTCTGGGCCTGCCGGACGAAGGGGCTACAGGGGGTGTGCAAAGCACAGTCCGAGGGTGACAGACTTTCTGCTCCCAACCCCTCCACACCGGCGCGTCCCCTCCCCAGATCTGCGGGTGGGCAGTCCGGGGGCGCGCCGCTCAGCCCCGCATCTTGCACCCGCATCACCTGCATCCTTTTCCCCATCCCGCATCACCTGCATCCCTCCCCGCATCCCGCCCCGCATGCCGCATCCCGCCGCTCCGCGGCCGCCGCCCCGTTACATAAGCCGGCGGCCCCGGGAGGCTCGTCGGGCCGATCCCCGCGCCCGTGCCCGGCCCCCCCCCGGGCTCTGCGGCACGGCGGGCCCGGCCCGGCCCGGCCCGGCCCCGCACCCACCTGGCTGGCTCGGCGCGGCTCCGGTGCGCCCCGTCCGCCCCCGGCGCAGGGAAGGAGCCGCCGCCGGAAGGGAGGCGGGAGCCGTAGCGGTACAGGGGGGGCCCGGTGCTGGCTCCCCCTCCGCCGCACGGCCTCCCGGGCGGGGCCGCCTCCGTGCCCGCCTCCGGACCGCCCCGCGCCCCGGGCGGCAGCCCCCGGCCCAGCCTTCCGCCCCGGTACCGGGCGGTCCCTTGCGGTACCCGGCCGTTCCCCTCCGGTACCCGGTAATTGCTCCTCTGGTACCGAGGTGTCCCCCCGCTATTCAACCATCTCCCCCTGCCACCTGGCTATGCCCACCCGCACCCAGCATCACCCCCCAGCATGTAGCATCCCTCCCAGTACTGCCTGTGCCTGCAGTTGCACCTCCAGTGCCCATAACAGCCAACCCCAGTACCTGACCATGCCTCCCATTTCTTGGCCACCCATTTCCCCAGTACCCAGCAACTTCCCTGAGTCCCTGGCCATCCCTCCTGACCCCCTGGATCTGCCAGTCTCCCCCCCCCCCATTCAGCAATTCTCACTAATATTTGCTCTCTCCCCACAGGGTCAGTGCTTCTCTCCCCCAGAGTTGTTAATTCTTCTCCCATGGCACTGCCAACCCCTCCAGAGGAGGGGTCTCTAGGCAGAGCACCTCTGTCTTGGTGTGCCAGTCTTGGGGTGTCTTGGGGTGCCAGTGGTGCTCCCCAAATCAGAGACCCCTGTTGCATGTGACAAAGCCCTTGCCCAGGCTCTCTTACACGGTGTTCCAAGGATGGGGTGATGAAGAGCTCTGAGCCCACTGGGGTCTACAGGGCTCACAGGCAAGCCAAGAGGGAGCAGAATGGGTGGAGAGGCTGGAGAGGGGGCTGCTCTGGGGGGCTGCAAAGCTCTGGGATGGGGATATGGGCAGGCTGGCCATGTGCTGTTGTGTGGGGCAGGGAGTGGTGGAAAGAAGGAGTGGAGCAAAGAGCAAGAACTTGTCCAAAGAGGTTTTAAGAAGTCAAAACTCTGGTCCAGGGCTTGGTGCAGAGCATGGCCAAGAGGCCTCCAAGATCCCCACTGGCCTAAGGGGCTGGGGTTTCTCCTTCCGCTGCCCAGTCCCTCTCCACAGGCTGCTGCCCCCATGTTCCTGGCAGGCAGGCGAAGCCCTTTTTCCCCTGGATTTTGCTTTGGGTTTGTGGGTGTGTGAAACAGCTCCCACTGTGCCCTGGGGATGCTTTGGGGTTGGTGCTTCCTGGGAGGGCTGTGCCTCTCCTTGTAACTTGTTTTTGCAATCTGTTTGGTCATTGGGATCTCTGATCGCCCTCTGAACAGCGGAGTCCTGCCTCTCCCTCCTGAAAAGGGGGTGCAAGGCAGCTGTGCCTTACTGCCTGAGGAGGGCTCAGCATCATGGCCCCAGGGGAGTCTGCTGCTCACGTTTCCCACCCTGGGGAATCCTTCCTCCACCAGGCATCATGGCAGGGTCAGATGCAGGTCAGCTGGGAACCACCTCCGGTTATCCCTCCCTGCTCCTCCCGTGCTGCTCTTCACATCATGCAGAAGCTCAAGCTCACTGCACCACTCCTTCTTGCAGGGCTGCTGCAGGATGGAGAAACTGATGAATAAATCAATCCCCCTCGGTGCTGAGGCAGCAAAACTTGGATGCGAGCAGAGGAGCAGCGCCGGGGCTGACGGCCGGGGTGGCACCTCTTGTGAATTCCTCCTATGCAGCCGCCGCAGACTGAGCTGCTGCAGCCAAGTGGGCAGCTCTGATTGCCTTCTCGCCATGTTTTATTTATCAAAGCGCTCAATATGCAGCTCTCTCCTGCTGTCCCACATTTTTCCTGGATCCTCCTGCCTAGAAATGGGAGCAGCAGTTTGGAAAGGGGCTTTGGGGTGCTGCTGGCTTCTCCTGGGCTCGGGAGGCACTGGCCCCTTTGCCTCCCTGCCGTGGGCATCCGTGAGCTGATGGCATCGCCCTGCCATGTGGCTGTCACTCAGCTGCCTCTGTCCGAGCAGAGGGGTCCCTCGCTGTGAGCAGAAGGACAGCGCTGTGCGACTGACCTTTCCCGAGCTCAGGGAACACTTTTAAGGAGCAGCCAGGCTCTCAGTGCTCCTTCTGTGCTTTGCCAAGAGCAGGTGTCGCGGGCTGATGCCAGATGCTGCAAGAGGCTGCTGCGATGCCTCCATGCATGGCAGAGGTTTTGACCTGGCCCTGGCCAGACTGTGGTCGCTGTCTCTGGCCCCATTCTGGTTCCCGCTCGCTTTCCTCCATTGCCTCCAGCTGCCTGTGCTGGAGAAGAGGGAGCTGCAGGGTGCGTTTCTGCTGCCTCGCTGCTAATAAATAAGCCCCAGTAATGAGTTGGGCTCTGGCGGGCGGGCAGGTAGTGGCAATAATCCCCCAATTAAGTGGACGAGGCAGACAGTTAAGTGCAGAAAACCCACAAATAAATAAGAAGGAGAATAATACAGGAGCAGGGAGGAGCTGTTGTCTGGGTCCCTCAGCCTTTCCCCCGGCAGTGCCAGGAGCACTCTGGGAAGTGTAGTTCTGCTTTCCCTGCCGACATCCTCTTCTGAAGGGACGGCAATCTTTGATCTCACGCTGAGCGCCCCGTGAAACACCAGAGCAGACAGCCCCTGAGGATGGGAAGCATGACAGGAGCACGGCTCTGGTGGGAGCCTGTGTGTATGGAGCATCTCTGCTGAGAAGGGAGCCCACAGGGCTCCTACACAGAGGAAACCCTGCCAAGCAAAGAGACCCTGGGGCTGTCACCATGCCACCAGGGTGGGAACTGAGGGGATGGAGAGGCTCCAGCCGTTGCATGGCTGCTTTGCTTTCTCACCCCTGCCGTGCATGAGTGAGCATCCTTGCTCTTCTGCCTCCTAGGATGAAAATACCAGCTTGGAGAACCTGGTGGAGGGTGCACAATGGAGAATGGACCTGTGCAGGAGCTGTGCTGAATGATGGCACAGCACAGGCTTCCTCCTGCAGCCTCAGATGGACACACAACTCTCAGTGAGAGCAAGAGCAAATGCCTCCCTGGCACTATCGATCGCAGCCGTGGGCTGTGTGCCTCATGCTGAACTCACAGGGACGATCAATAGTCGTTTTTCTCCCCAGCCTTCCCTTCACCTCACTAATGGGAGCCACCAGTCCTGTCACTTCCCCAGAGAGGCCAGGAGGAGATGGCCATGGGTGGGCTGGAGCAGGACCTGCTTCTCCTTTGTATTCTCTGGATTAGAGTGTCCAAGAGCTGTGGTGCTACTGCAGCCTGGGGCTTTACAACTGGATACTGGGGAGCTGGTGGCTGCGGAGGCCACAGAGACCATAATGGGCACTGGTCCCTAGCTGGGAATGCTGGCACTAGGATAGCTGCAACAAGTAATAAGCAAACACTTTGGAGCAAAGCTCCCAGGCTTGTGGCGTGCAGGGAATTTGCTCCCTATAGTGACAGGTTTCACTCTTTATGGCAGTTGGCATGTAATGCAGGAGGAGATGCTCAGCTCCACAGCTCTTTCTGTGGCACCACAGGTGCCCAGGAGGATGTACCCACCATACGTGGGTGGGAGAGGGAAGCCCCTGGTGCCAGGGGACACAGTCCCATCCTGCCTGGTGGCAGTGCTGCTGATGGTGTCACCGCGGGGGTTTTTCCTGTGCTGGCAGCAGAGGGGGGACTCAAGAGAGGCATAATAATAATCCCCACGTGAAGTATAAGAAAAGAATCTATTTCAGTATTACCTCCTCCGCTTGGTGAGCCCACAGCCAGGCCTTTATCAGGAGAGGGAAGGCAGATAAATCAACCATTCCTGTTAGGTAGATGAGCTTATAACTCTCATGTGGCACCAAAGCTTGTTGGGAAAATATGCTGGTTCCTGGTGGATGCTGGTGGCAGCCAGGTTGCAGCTTGCCCACAATCCCACCAGTGGCCAAACACAGAGCAGGGAGTGACCAGCATCAGCTCAGCTGCCCAGACCCCTGCAATGAATTTCCCAGGGACAGCAGCAATTCCCCAGAATTTTCTTTTCTGCTCATGTGCAGGCAGTATCTGGGAGCTGAACTCCTCCAGTAGAGAAGGGGAAAAAAAAGACCAAAGGGAAATTGAAGAGATTGAGGGTTTGATGCCTTTCCCTTTGAACCCAGGGGCTTGCAGAGCTGAGCAGTGATGGGCAAGGGGCTCTGGTGTGACAGCAGGATGCTGCCACAGGATGGAGCATGGATTGGAGCCCCTTCATTCCACTTGCATTTGGGAAAGCCAAGCCAGGCCCACATGTGCCCTCTGTCCTGTTTTGGAGGGCAGGAGCTGCCCTTCATGGCAGACTGCAGAAGATCGATATGTTTTTGAAGGCAAATGAGAGATTTTGCCCTGAAACGGCACAGGTGCCTGCTCCGAATGCTAAGCAGCTCCTTGGAAGGCAGTTTCAAAGCACAGAGGGTGGCAGGACTCAGGAGCAGAGCACTCAGCCCTTCCTATGGCCCCTGGGGACTGCACTGTCCCTTCCCGAAAGTCACAACAGAGAATTAAACATGTAGGAAAAAAACCCCAAGAAGTCTGGTCCACGGTTCTGGGGGTCTGAGTGGTACCATTCCCCCTCAGGAGTTCATTGCCTGTTTTGCAGTGACCAAGACCGACTCCTGGAGGATCATTTTGGGGGTGTTGCAGCAGTGGCTTTATTTTTGAGGCAGCTGCTTCTGGTGGGACCCACTGTGCTGATGGGACAGGAAGCAGAGAAGTGCAGGGGACCCGTCCCAGGGATGTCACCAGCTGTAGTTCCCCCTTATGGTTGCATTGCCCCAGCCACCCCCAAATTGCTGCAGTGTCAGCCCTGTCCCCAGTCCCCTTGTGGGGGTGGCACAGCAGCATCTTATGTGCCCCCAAACTGCCATCCCACACCTGGGGGTCTTGCAGGGAAGAGGGCTGGGACCTGCACAGAGTCAGACCCAAAGTGCTCTCTTCATAGATCCTCCCACCTGCCTCTGCCAACTAATGGAGGTGATTTTCACCTCCTTTCATCTGGAAAACCACCAGCAAAGTCATATAACTTCCCTGGCAGCAGGAGCATTGGAGAGATGCACTTGCACATTCACAGCAGGTGATTCTCTGTGCTGTTCACCAGAGGAGGATTGCTCTGAGTTGGGATGCAGAGGAACACTCAGGAACGCCTGCCCACACAACTCACACCCAGCTGGGCACAGGGATGTGCAGCGAGGGCAGATGTTACCCACCCTCGATTGCTGCTTCTCCGCCATCCTCCCTCATGCCTGCCCTGTGAGAGGTGATAGTTGCAGAAATAGCCCAGCATCATCCCTGGACAGCAAACATCCCAGCTGAGGGGAAAGAGTTCAGGATGGTGGATTCACAGGGATCTCTCTGTACTATGCCTGAGCACAGCCTCTCCCTATGGTGAAGATGCCTGGGAACATCTGTTGATGGAAGCACCTCTGTCTGGGGATGGGAGCATCATCACAGTGAGGTGGATGCTGATATGGGCTCCTCAGGAGCCGCTGTAATCTCATTCCAGGAGCAAATCACATTCCCAGCAGCCAAGGACATGTTAGGTCTTAATAAAAATGGTAATTCCCAGCAGATTGAGTTGGGAACAGGGAAAGCGATTGTTGCTTCCCCTTGCAAACCTTTGCTGGTGCCTGTGGGGAGTGTGGCGGTGCCAGAGGAGGCAGAGGCCTGTGCTGAAGGATGCAACTGCATTTGGAAAGCAGGAGCATGGGGAGCTTCTGCAAAACTGCAGCTCCTCACGTCCTCTGGGATCTGGCCTCGGCTTCTTGCCTGCCTATTCCCTGCCCTGATGCTCACCCGAGCTGCCTAGCCATGAAAGCCAGAACTGTTTGTTTGCAGTTTCCTAGGAGAGAAATCACGTTAAAAAAATTAATTACACACCTGAAAACAAAATCTGGCTGCTCAAGTGCACATCAGGGATAAATGGTGTGCTCCAAATTAGACAATTTACAGCTTGGGTAAGTAATGAAGGAACCCAGCCGGGCGTGAAAGCAGAGGGGAAGAGTGACCCTGGGGGGACACGGGGCTCTTTTCCCCCTGCTCTCCTAGTCCCCCAACCCCTTCGTCCCTCTGACCTTCTTTTCATTGCTGCTTATTGAGAAATCTCAGTTTGTTCAGCGCAGTAGCTCCTGGTCTCCCCAACCTGGGGAGTTCAGCAGGGATTTTGGATGAGTTTGAGCCCTTTTAGAGCTCAGAGATGAGAATGGCCCTGGAGAATGGGGAATATGGGGCAGGTAATGGAGCAGAGGAATGTGCCGTGCACCCCAGGGAGAGAGGGGCCATATGGGACATGCCTGGTATCCTGGTGAGCAGAGGTGTCCAGCATGGGGAGGGCCACACTGCACCCCGGCCCCCCTGGCATCCCCCAGCCCACACTGGCCTCTGCAGTCCTCGCTCTGCGGTGCGTGGGCGGGCTGGCAGCACGCTGCCGAGGAACGGGCAGCAATCCAGGCTTGCCGGTGAGAAGAAAATAATTTCTTTCCCTTATTTTTCCCTTTACAGTGTCCCAGCCCAGCCTGTGAGTGCAGGGATTTAAAGGGGATGTGTCCTAGGGCCATCATCCTGGGGTTAACGCTAGTGGGAATGGTTGATGTGGCCGGATCTGTGCAGCTGAGCTGAGCTCTCCCTCATGCTGGTGGCTGTGGGTGCTTCCTGACTTGCCTGTGGTGAAGGACCAGCTATGGGTACTATTGCTACCCTGGGGCAAAGCTAAAGTGTGGGCAGCACCTGCAGGAGGCGAGGAGGTGCCCTATCCCCCTCACTGCCCACGGGGAAGCTTGGAGCACAGCAGCACCTCAGGAAACCATAAGAATTGACCCCGGTACACCCACACTCCTCCCTGTCCCCCGTGTGCTGCCCACCAGCTCCAGCAAGGGGCAGGGTCCTCCCAGGCTTCCCAGTCTGCTGACAATCAATGGTGCGTGGGGCTGGGACCAGCCTCCCTTCTCCCCTCTCTGCTCGACTCCCACCTCTGCTCAGAGCCGGCTCGGAAACCAGCCAGCTAATGATGCGAGATGCGGAGCAGATGGGGGACCTGACGCTGTACTCCCCAGCAGAGGATTAAACATGCAAATGGATGTATAGCGACGTGGTGCCTCTTGGCCTGTATCCTCTCCACCCCCACCACACGTATGGCATCTCAGTTCTCAGCCCCCAGGCTCCCTGCTCACAGCACCCTGGGCCTGGCCTGGAGCCACACATGGAGGGCAAGGATGGATGGACAGATGGACACAGGATTGCGGATGGTCCATACAGCCCTGTCTGTGTGCAGGATGGCCCCTCCTTGAATTGTGAACCCCACCATGTCCCTGCACCGTAGTGGCAGTCGCGTGGATGAGCTGCATTCACTACATTGTTTCCCCCTTCTTGCGTTCCTTTTGCAGCATCAGTGTGCGCTGCTGCCCCATGCCCTGTTTAGGGAGAGATGCTGTGCAGAGATGTAGAAGCAGGGATGTAACAGGGACCCAGGTGCCACAGTTGCTTGGCTGTGCTGATTTCAGAGGCACAGCCAGGTGCTACACCAGGGATGCTCTGGGGTGCTGGCAGAGCTGTTCATGCCCTGGGGAGCACCAAGAGTCAGCAGTTTAGCTCCTGCAATGCCCGTGACCACTTGTCAGCCTCAGAAATGCTCTAAAATTGAGCTGACAGAGGCAGGACAGTCTGACTGAGTCCTACTCCACCTCCAAAACCTGTGGAGAGCTGGAAGGTGCAGGGAGGGTTGGGGCTTCACAATGCATGATCTCATCACATGTCCCAGAGGGACTGGAGCAGCCCCAGTGGAGACCAGTTCAGCTGGGAGCGGGAGCAGAAAGGATGCCCTTCTTCAGCCCAGCCCTGCAGCCATAAAACCCACCTCCCCCTAAAAAGACACAAAATCTCTCCTTCCCGACATGGGAATGAAACCATCTCCACCTGCAGCATTGCTCCCTTAGACCATCTCTGCCACTGCAGCAGCCAGTGCAACGCCTTTATCTCTAATGCCTGGGAGCAGGAAAGAGATTAATATTCATCACAAGGGAGCGGAGCATATGGAATATGAATAATGCTAATTGTGTCTGTATAGATTTAGCGTAAGAAGCTTCCATGCATTAAGGAGGGAGGGAATTAGTTCTTCTCTGAACCGTTTCAGACTCATTTGTGGCAAAGGAGTGCCTGCCTGCCTGCCTGCCTGTGGGTTTGGAGACGGGGTGAGAGTAAAACTTGTGTCCCGTGCCTGAGTGTGGGAAAGGCTCTGGACGCAGGGTGGCTGTGCAGGTGAGCACAATCACCCTCTGCCTCTCAAAAAAATGAGTAACGGAGCAAACTCGGTCACTGCAGATGCCAAGGAGGAAAAGGGGCTGCCTGTAGCAATGTGAGCCCCACAGCCACGGGCTGCTGCAGCCAGAGACCCCTCCAAGCTGCCAACGCTGGAGGCAGATCTGAGCCTGCCCTGCCTGGGCTGATTTTCCATGAGTGTGGTCCTACTGGGCTCCTGGTTCCTGGGGCCAAGATGCAGTAGTGCAGTGCTGGCAGGTGCATCCTGCTCCCACCCTAGGTGAGTTTACCTGCCCCCAGGTGCAGGCAGCTGCTGTGTGTGGCAGGCAGCTGCTGTGTGTGGCAGGCAGGGAGCTGGCAGGAGGCAGTGCCCTGTGCATGGGGGGCTGGAGTGGCAACAAGATGCTGGGGATGAGAAAACTTCCTGCCTTAAATACTCATCCCCTTTGCCTTCTGGGGACAAGGGTTGGTTCCCTGTATTAATCGAATCAGCTCATGGCTTTAGTGAGGTGAAGAGGAGAAGGCTCATTTGCTCAGCCAGGTAGGGAGAGCAGGCTGGGCACTGCAGGTCCAGGGATTCAGCAAAACCCCCCGGGCCCAGGCAAGTGTGACCCCTCCTCATGTGGCATGGACTGACACATGGCAGTGTCACCTTGGTCATGGGGGACCAGTATGAGCAGGGGGATCAGGGTTCCCTCCCTGCAGGGCACAATGCTGAGCTTCTCCCTGTGTCACAGTGCTGCAGAGGGGGTCCAGGCTGGACACCCTCCTCTGCTGTACCCCTCAGAGATGGTCCTGTGGCAGGGGGAGCTCAGGAAGGGCTTGGTCATCACTCTCCTCAGGGCTAGAGCTGGCCAGGGAGATTTTGCAGCCCCAGGAGAGGATGGAAAACACCTGGGGTCTGGCTGCTCCCTGAGATGCTTTCTGGCATCCCTGCAGGTGCAGTGTGAGGATGCTCCATGCCTTTCCCAGTGCTCTCCAGGGCCAGCAGCCGCAACCGTCTCAGGTTTGACCATTGCCCTCTTCCTTCCCTCTCCTCCCATCACTGAGAACGTGGGATTCCTCTCTCTGCACTTTGATCTCTCCAATTTTTAGCTCATTCTGTCTGCTTTATAGGCACTAATCCCTCTGCAGGCACTGGGGAGAATCCACCTACACTCCATGCAGTCTTAAGTCTTATTGTATAAACAAAATCTCAAACACAAAATCCCTAATCCTTAATGGTTGGAGCCTCCGATACCTGTTCCCCTGTGTCCTGCCCGACAGAGGTTGGAAGAGGGGGAAGGTCTCTGCCATGTTTACTCCCATTCTCAACCGCAGCATGGATTAAACATCTGTACATGCCTTTAACCTTGGGTTTTTCCTTTTTCCCAGCGGTCCACCCTGGCGAGCTGCCCCGGCTCCCCCCTGCTCCATTGCATTTGTTCAGCTTAGGGGATCAAACTGGGTGACATTTGGAGTTGGGATATTTAAAATGCAAATTTCCCCTTGATGGATAAGTGGAATTTGCTCCCTCTTATGAAGGGAACCTCTGGGGAGAGCTGAGCACTATGGCCAGCCTGCTCTGAATGCGAAATCCGGCTGGGGGGAATCCCTGCCTCCCTCCAGCCTGGTACTTCTGGGCAAACACTGCTGCAATAACCATCCTTATGACCACAAAATTGTCTAGATTTCCCCCCAATGCTGCAAGAGGTAAGAGCTGTAGGGCCGGCAGGGAAATCTGTGGTATTTCTGGGTTACAGCCATGGAGGGAGAAATCTCGGTGGCCGCTGGTGTAATCCCAGAATTGATGTTTCCTTCCTCTGCACCCGGGGTGTTGCTGATGTATCATTGTCTCTCCTTCCCAGCTCGGAAATTAAAGCTTTCGCCACTTTTCTTGCTGCAGAGGAACAAATGTGTGTCTGAGAGAGAGATTTACACTTTGCTTTCCCTTCTGGAAATGGAGTGTGATTTTCCAGCGACTGCAGATGCTGGGCCTGTCCTGACGCATTGAGACGAGCTGTTAGGTAGGGGGGGAAGAAGGAGCCCCTCACTCCAGGTGGGTTTACACCCCAAAGGGTTTGGTTGAGAGAGCTGCAGTCCTGCATTACTCCCTCTGCACTCCCATATGTGCCCTCCTTTGTGTCCCCCCTCTTTCCCTCCCCAGTGCAGGCTCCAAGCTGGGCTGATTCACCTCCTGGTATGGCTGTACTTGAAACCTGCTAAACCCCCACAAAGGGAGGAGAAGTGAAGCATCTTTAGGGAAAAACACTCGATTTGCTGCCAACCCCTTCCAGGATGCAACTGCAGAACCCAGACTGCAGCTGGTTTAGAGGATTATGGGGGCCAAGGGAGGTCAGGGGGTGCATAAACTACAGCAGGGATGGGATGGAGAGAAGCAGCCCTGGGCTGGAAAGGGCTGGGGGGAGTTCACCAGTTCTGGAGCTCTGCACGGGCAGCAGCTTCTTCCCTCCCCTTTCACCCAGCAACAATTTAAAGTAAAGGGGAAAAACACAAAGCAGAAAAAGTTCAGGCAGCTCTTTGAGCTGATCCCAGGCTCCTGCAGAGGCTGGGGGCTTCCCACAAACCATGATGCACTGAGGAATATCTAGAGCGTCATAAATACACTCCGGGAATGAAGGAAAAGGGATTTGAATTTCAACTTTGATGCATAATGTGCTTTCTCTAAAAAAAACCAGCCTTCTTGGCAGGGACCAGACAACTTCACACTAAATCTCCTGCAGGAGCATGTTGCCAGTTGCAGAGATAAACCTCAATGAAACACAGTTAGCTTCCACTTGGATTAGCTGTACTCGCCTCTCTTCTCCCACCTGATCACCCTGTCCCGGCATCGGGATGGCGATCAGTCAGTGCCAGCCTCCCGTGTCCCCAGCCCAGCTGGGAGCGGGACGGCTGTGACCCGTGGGGGAGGATAACCCTCCCTTCACGGCTAAGGGGAACTGACAAGTGATGAATACACGAAAGCCTGAGCGCTGCAGGGCAGCCCCTGCCGTCTCACCGAGGACGGCGGCTCATCACGGCTGGTTTGCTGCGGTTCTCTGAGATTTGGAGACTGGTGGAGAGCCTGAGGCAGCGTCTCCATGTTGTCCCCTACGGTCCAGCCAGTTCGAGGTTGGGGCACGGCACTGCTGCCTCCTTTCCCTGCTCAGTGCCGAAGGAGGGAGGAGCATGCAAAGGGGACCTGCCGGCAGCAAAGGTTGCTGAGAGACTTTTTCTTTAGGCAGGAATATATTGAATATTGATTTTTTTTAAGGTTTATAAGCTGGGATGTTTTCTAGTCTTGGAGTTTTTAGGCTTTAGCATCACTCATGATGACAATATCTCACCCTTGTTTGCCTCTAACTCCTGGGTATCACTGTGAGTCCAGACCTGCCAGCCTCACTTGTGCCCCAGGCAGTTTTTTGGAGCAGGCACCCACTTCCAGTCTGGGTCAGTGCCCCAGAGCCAGGCTGGCAGGGACAGATCACAGAGGAGGTAGGAAAAACACCTTGGAGCCATCCTGAGGACAGGGACACTCCCCAGCCCCTGCAGCTTCTGCCCTGCCAGGAGGCAGCTGACAGAGGGAACAAGAGATGCTGGCAGGGCTCTGAGGGGAAACCAGCCTGTTAATTAAGAACTTAATTACCCAGTAACGAATGGTGGACTTAGCTCAGGCTTGAAGCAGGCCAAGCGAGTGAAGTGCCCTCAGGGAGGGCCGGGGGAGGTGAACCGAGGGCAGGCTTCTCCTTCTGCCGTATTTGCGAATATTTGCAAGATCTGTACATGGAGGGAACAGAATCCTGCAGCACCCTCCGTACCTCTGTCCCTGCTGTCTCCAAGGTGCCAGCGGGAGGACATGTGATGGGGCTCACTTGTCCCTCCAACAGTACAACCTACCCCAGGGAAGAAGTGGACTGTGGAGGAGCATTTCTGATGGTGAGGGAGGGGAGTTTGTGAGCTGGAAAGGGAGAAGGATTTCTTTGGCTTGGTGTGTTTTGCTGCAAAAAGGCAGTTTCAGCTCCAAGGGTAAGGGAAATGAAACAGAAAAATGTTTCCTATTAAGCAAAAGGGATGGAGAGCCCTGTGTAATAGTGCTGTCTGCAGGGCCTTCTCGCTCCACGTTTGCATCCAGCGCGGCCTCGTGCCAGCACCTGGAGGGAGCTGTACTATGGTGAGATGGGATGGAGAGGATGAGCTCCCAACCCCACAACTCTGGATTAGGGAAAGCCACATCTGACCCCATGGATGACAGGCAGTGCCTAGAGAGGGGATAGATCCCTGTGATTCCCTGGGCAGGTCCCATGGGGAGACTGGGATGTCTCAGCCCATAGTGTAGACTGAGACAGGGGCATAAGTAGCTGCTGGAGGGGGTTTGGTCAATGCCCATAGCCAGCTCTGAGGGTTTCCTGACTGGGACATGGGCAGTGCCAGCACATGCCCTTGCCTTGCCTGCATTGGCATGGACCCAGTGAACAGCCACACCAGAGACCTCGAACCCAGCAGGCACTCTGAGCCTGGGGCATGGCTGCAGTTCTTCATCAGGGGATGCTCCTTCCCTTTGCTCTTAGATTTTTTAAAAGCCCAAGCAGACCCAATGGCTGTGTGGCAGGAAGAACAACATTCATTCTGGAGCTTTCCCAAGTAATTCATCCTCTGAGAAATTAATTATCAGCACTGGAGCTGCACTTAATTAGCACCAGTCCCTGTGTGTGTGGGGTCAGAGGGTGTTGCTGCCTCTGCCTCCAGCGTCTCTGGGTTCCTGCCGGGAGGGAGGAGATCTGCTGGTCTTGCTGGGATGGGAGCTCTGAGCAGGGAGAGCAGATCCGGCAGGGAGTGTGCGGTCCCAACAGCTGTACAAACACCCTCAGGGCAGCAGCACCTGTCAGCCATGCCCAGGGCAGGTGGCTGGGCTGTGATGGGGCAGCCCCGGTGCTGAGAGCACCTTAGACACCTACACAGGAGTCCCAGGGTGCCCATCAGGCTGGGAGCAGGAATATAGCCCGGGAAGTAGGAGTCTGTGACTGTGTCCTGCACCGAGCACAGCAAACCCATGCAGACAGCGTGCAAATCTGTGTGCGGGGGTGTGTGGCACACCGGGAGGGCGGATGTTGCAGTGTCTGTTTGCTGGGGGACACAGGGGCATCTGTTCCAGCAGAGCTGCTCTGGCAGCCGTTTCCCTGACAAATAGTGTTTGGTTTGGTGGCAGAGCCTTAATGAAAGCGGTGAGGGGAGGGGAGTGCCTGCCTGAAGGATGCTCTGGGGGAGAAAGGAGAAGAAAAGGACAAAGGGATGTTGGGCACGGCCGCTGGCGATGGCCAGATGGCTCCTCACAGGACTCACATCTTATTGCCTGGCTGGGGGCACCCAGCTCTCATCAGGCAGCTCTGCATGACACGGGGTCTCAGGCTACTGGGAGAAGGTGCATTACTGTGGGGAAGAGTGTCTGAGGGTCCCCTTCAGTCTGTGTTCTGGGTGTGAGAGGGCGCTGGCTGGTGTGCAGGCTCAGGCTGTGCTGGCTGGGTGTTTTGGGTCATGCAGCCCCTGAGCTGGAGAGCAGGAGCTGGAGGGCAGAAGCTGGAGGTTCTGCCTCTGTGCGGCACAGGTTGCCATTGCTGGGGCTGGGGCTGGCTGAGATGACGTGGTGCTCTCTGGACACATCTCTGTCATGCAGCACCAGCAGCTCCAGGTGCAGCAGTGTCACCCACACCGCTGCCTGGGAGACTCTAAAGCCATGGGTCCAGCAGGACTTCAGCTAAGTGTGGACTTTTTGGAGATGGGGTATGATGAGGGGCTTTGGGGACCTCTGGAACTGTTGTCCTGGAGAAGTTGGAGATTCCTTGGTGTGGGTACATGTTTCTGTCATACTTGTGCCCTCTAGTGGCTTTGTCTCCTTGACAGTCAAATGGCCACCATCCTAGTGCCATGACCATGCCTCTGGTCCCATGGCCACGCTTCTGGTCCCATGGCCACCATCCTGCACTGGCCAGGATCAACCTCACCCTCCACCACTGCCAACCTCGGCATCCATGGCTGTAGGGAAATGCTATGTGACAAGGGTTTGGATCAGGCCAGGAAGGCATCTCAGCACTGCCTGATGCCTTTCCCCATGATCATCTCCTTCAGGCTGAAAGGGAATGCTTGCTCTTGTTTTCAAGATGCTTTAGCATGGAAATGTAATTTTTAGATCTGGGGGGAAGCAATGGATTCCAAAACCTTTTCAGAGTCTTGATTCCCCAGCCAAAACTGTTGGGTGAGTGACCCCAAAATGTATTTTATTCCAGAAAATCCAGTCTTGAGATTTCTAACATGAAGTTTCTAATTTTTGTCTGCTTGAGGCTGTTCTCTACCTCTCTGTTTTCTCTGTGCTTAATCACATGACAGCCTGAAAAAAAAAAAAACCAACACACTTTTTTCTCATTCTACTGATGTTTGTCTTTTATCTAAAAGAAATAAAGCGCTCCTTTGCCTCTGGCCCATGGCAGCCACCACAGCTCAGCTGTGCTCCTTGGGGATGGGACGCCTGGATGCCCTGCGGCTGCTCCTGTGTGTGGCTCTTCTTCCCCACATCTCCTCTCTGAATGTTTTTGGGCCCTACCCAGAGCTGCAGCAAGGATGGGAAAGGTGGTTTGGTGGGAGAAGCCCAGGCAGGCACTGTGGGTCCCTGCTGTGGCTGATGGAGCAGGGTGAGAATGGGGTCCCATATATAGGGCAGTGTGAGCTCCTATGTCCCCTGTAGGGACAGGGGGATGGGGTTGTCCCCTTGCACTTGGCAGCCATCCCTGCCTGTGCTCCCTCCACTAGCAGGGGGATATTTCCTATCTGAGAGAGCAGATGTTGGTTAGGAGCTTCCTAAGCAGTTTCTCTTCCTTTCCAGAATTGCTGCTTGGAGAGAGAATTAAATTCCCTTTTGTTGTCAGTTTAGAGGAGAACAAAACCAAATGTCACCTGGAGAAATTCTTGCTGCTGCACCCCCAGGGGATGGAACTGCTGCCTCAGGACCAGGATTAGCCCATCACTGAGAAAGCTGATGGTCCCTGAGGGGATTAGACAGATGATCAATGCTGGGATTAGTTTGTATGGTGGCTGCGGTGACAGCAGCGATCTGGAGCAGCAGCTTCACCCTGCCTTGCACCGAGCCAACCCATCCCCAACCCATCCCTATGGCATCTGGGCTGGTCCATGATTGGTGTCATGCTGGTAAGGGGCTGGGGACAATGGCACTGCAGCCAGCACTGCCACAGATGTTCCACATTTTGGATTTCTCCTCCTTCCAGCCTCGTTAGTATTGAAATTAAAAGCAAGTGTTTGTGAATTGGTAGCTGTTCTCCAAGACCCTAATTAGCAAATCTCTCCATCCCCTGGGGCTGCAATCTAATAATCAAAAAAAAAAAAAAAATCCCAGCACCCAAACAAGCCCCAAACCTTGTTTGATGGATTAGGAGTGCTACTGGAACAGTAGGAAGTGGCTCTTCCTGCTTAGTATGGTAATTAAACACTTCAATTGCAATTATTTTTGCAATTAGATAACTCTCTAATTGTTGTCATAGGTGGTAGGGGTTTGGGTGTGTGTTTGCCAGTTCTTCCTCCCTGAACTGGATTGGAGAGTGGACGCTACAGGTGATTCAGGCCTGCTCCTGCCTGGTTTGTCTGGGGAGGACAAATTCTCCATGTGCTCA
The DNA here is from genome assembly GCF_009829145.1 of Chiroxiphia lanceolata. NCBI lineage: Eukaryota > Metazoa > Chordata > Aves > Passeriformes > Pipridae > Chiroxiphia > Chiroxiphia lanceolata. The sequence goes on from NC_045651.1 coordinate 11,016,178, forward strand.
GCTGCGAGGACTCCTTTGTCTCCTGTTGCTTTGTAAAGGTGCTGATGAGGCAATGTCTCCATCTGCTGTGGAGGCTCAGCCCAGAGGTCTTGTAGCTCCTTATTCCAAGGCTGTGTGAGGCAGGACTAGGAGAGGATACTGCCTGCCAGGGCATCACCTTGCTGGGGATGTTTCCTTGCTCGGGATGTTTCCTTGCTCACTGATGCTTTAGTGGGGCTTCACACTGTCCTGGTTGGGTGCTGGGGGGCACTGCGGTTGCAACACCACTTGTCCCTCAGCCTTCCTTGCTCTCTGGAGGCCATTTGCTGTCTATAACCACTAATTACTGAGAGAAGGGTGAAAGCCACAGATGTACCAGTGGTGGGTGCTGACACTCAGTGCTGTGGTGGCTCGGGGGTGTTGGAGGCTCGGGCGGGGTGCGCTGTGCCGGGTTGGGGAGCCCTGTCCCAGCCGTGGGTGATGCCCGTGGCGTGTCCGGAGCTCGGGGTCGCCGGACAGGTCCGTGCTCCGAGCCTGCGCTGCTGCCGCACTGGGTCCGCACCTGGGGGGCTGCCGGGTGTACTCTGTTTCTGCTCGGGGTGTCCCCTGCTTCCCAGATCCAGACACTCACCGTGTGGGTGTCGCCACCCCGGTCTGGTCCCATGCTGGGAGCCCCGCCTAGGCACCCCTCCCGTCGGGAGCCCCCCGGATCTCGGGGAGGGGGTGTCCCGGGGCAGCCGGAGGTGCACCAGGATCGAGGTCTGCTCTCGCCCGTGCTCTCTGCCGGGCAGAGCCCCGCCGCAGTGGAACCAGCTGGCCTGGGGGCTCAGCTGCCTTGCCGGAGGCTACTGCAAACAGGATCTGCCTGTGCCCCAGGGATGCTGCGGAGTGCAGGGTAAGCGAGCTGTATCCGGGGTGATGGGAGTCAGGTGTATTCCAGGAGGAAGACTCCTGCCCCACAGCACAGCAGTGCGGGGATCCATGTGTGTTCCCATCCTACCTGGTCCTCGCTGCCTGCTGCCCACTTTCTCCCATCAGAGACCAGGGAGGGATCATCTGGCTGATCCCACGAGCCAAGATACTCTCTGGGGGGTGACAGCCTTACTCAGGGCAGCTGCAACTTGTATCCTGGGAGCTTGTGCTGTGTGTGTCCAGGCTCTGTCCCAGCAGAGGGATGGGACAGCAGGTACTGGGGGACAGAGAGACTCTTCTCAGGACAAAGCATGCCCAAAAAAATCAAGCATCTCATTTTCCTTCTGTCTTAAACAGATTTTTATATCATTGATGATTTCTCCACAGGCTCAGAGCAGAAACATCCTCTTCTGGTAGTCTTAGTGTTGAGCTGCTGGGGAGGGCAAAGGCTGGGGCAAACCCCAGCTGCTTAGCATCTCCCATGGCCCAGCAGGCTCCAGGGGCCCTCTCCACCTTGCAGTGGGGCTGGGACAGCGGGTGTGAATCAGGGACAGCACCAGGGGTGCCAAAACCTCCCAGTGTGGGAGGCAGTTTTGCTCCAGCACTGATGCTGGAGCTGAGGGACTGGGATGTCCTGAGCACAGACGTCCAGCACTTGTGGCTGCCAACATCTGCTGTGCTGAGCCCTCCTGCCACATCACCCTCCATCTACCAGGACCCCTGCCCCCTCTGAGGGGTGGATACATCCCTTGGACAGGGTAGCTGGGAAGGTAATGCCTGTGTTGCTCTTCTCCATCCTACGCTGGTCTGTCTGGCACCGAGACCTCAACTGTAGCCCCTTTTCCTTCCCGCCCTGTGCCCTTCAGCCTGATCCATTGCCGTGGGCCTGGGGAGGGCATCCCTATCCCAGCCCTGCCAGGGGCACATGCTGGCTCCCAACCCAACTCCTCAGGCACCTCTGCCTGCTGATGTGGGGCTTGATGCTGGAAGTGTCCTGACAGAGCAGGGGAGAGGCTCTTCTGCAGCTTCTCCAAGGGCTCTTCAAATATACCACCCTCCTGGGAAGAAACCTGGGTGGGCAGAGGCCTCTCCAGCAGTTTTGGGGATGGAGTAAATGCCACGTGCCAGAGTCGGGATCCTGCAGGGGAAGAGAGTGATCAGTGGCTTTGCAGGATGCAGATGGTTCTATTTCCTCCCCCCTTTCCTGCTCCCCAGTATAAGGGATGCTGCATTAAGCACCCACTGTGCCTGGGGCGGACCGTGATGTGATGCTGTGAGGATGCTCTTGGCAGAGCATGACTAAATGCTCAGTGCTGACATTTGGGCAGAGCCGAGCAGGCTTGCATCACCTCAAGATCCGTCATCCGACACCCCTCTGGGTAATATCGTTTTGCTTTGTGGCTTTCTCTGCCGGTTCTTCCTGTCCCCTGGGCCAGCCAGCAGCAGTGGGTTGTTGCCTCTTCACACAGCTTGATAAAAGTTGGTATCCTGGGGTTGGCAGTGCTCTGTTCCTGGGTGCTCCTTCTCCATGGCCCCTCTCTTTGCTGCTGCATGTGGGTCAGGGATTCTTTGCGTGGGTGTCTGGCACGAGATGACATTTCCTGTCCCCATTCCCATGTCACAGAGAGGAAATCTGTGGCTACACCAGGACCTCAGATCTCCTGAAAACCTCACCCTCAGACCTTTGTTTCATTCTGCTGATTAGATCAGCAGTCTCTCAGGGGGTGGCTGGTATTTTACATTATGGAAACTACATGTGTTTCAGAACATATGCATGTCATAGAGAGGGAAAGCATGAAACATGAAGCAGAAGAGCAGGAATTGGTGTCCCCTCTGCCCCTGCTGCTGGGCAATGACAGCAGCAGAGATAACTGCCTTGTGTCTGCACTGCCAGGGGGTGAGTGCTGTGCCTGCCCTGGGGAGCTTCATTGTGTACTTCGTGGTTTCCAGGCTTGGAGGTTCATTCTGCTCCTTCCGGCATGGCAGCAGTGATGCCACCCCAGAGAGCAGCATCTGTAGCCTCCAAGCCTTTGGTTCTCCTTCTCCTGATGGGCAATGGCATTTCCAGGGTGATTCACAGGGAGTACCTCCAAGAAATGCAGGTTGATGCTGTGCCCCAGGGCAGGAGGGCCCTGTGCTCCAGCTCCCTCCCAGCTGCACGTGAACAGAAAGCACTGGCTCTTGCCATTGCTGTGACCTTGGCTAAGGTTAGAAGTGCTCAGTGTGCAGTAGGGACAAAGTGTACCCAGCTTCCAGCATGTAGGTGACTGTATTTCCCCACAAGGCACAGTCAATACAGAAAGCCCAGGTTATCAGCATGCAGCTTTGGAGGGAGAGCATGTGGAGGTCAGGGTGACCTTGCCCGGCTCTTCCTGAGAAGCCCTGCACAAAGTGGCTCTCTGGTGCTGACAGGCACCGCCTTGCATGGCAACCATGGCCTCCAGCCCAGCACCACTGGGAGAGAGCAGCAATGCCCAGTGCAGCATCAGCTCTTCACCCCGGGAGCCCTGCCAGCATCTCCGCCAAAGCTGCTGGCAATTTATGTGGATGTAGGCTTGCATGAAAATGAAGTGTGCTGGAAATGTATGGTCTGAATGCAGCTGCCTCTGCAGTGTGTGAGGCACAGGCAGGATGCAGCATCTTCCAGAGCACTGCAGGGTGGTTCTCTGAGCCCAAACCTCCGGGGCAGCCAGGGGATACCCAGCTCTGTGCACATCTCCTGGGCTTGGGGATGGGTTTGGAGAGCAAACTGTGCTGGATAAAGGAGTGAGGATGCATCTCTGATGATATCACCCTCTGCACCACGTACCATCAGGATGGGATGGCTGGACCAGGGAAAATGCAGTGGATGCCACAGCAGGGAGAGCCACCTCTCCCTTGCTTGCACCCTGCGACCCCAGCCCTGTACTCACCCTGCAGCCTTTGCCTCTGCTGTTGAGTTTTTCGCTGAGGAAAGCTGAGTGTTGTCTTTTGACCTCATACACAGGATTTTGGAAGAGGGTAGCCAGGAGTTGAAGGCTAAGAGATGTGAGTCCTAGGGCAGCAGGCTGGCTGAGACTCATGGGAGAGCTCTGGTGCTGGAACGGGTTAGATTGCGCATGAAGACAGAAAAAACAGAAAAGGAACAGACCAGTCTGTCAGTGGTTTTGCTCTGTGAAGCACCAGGTAGTGCCTGCCTGGTGTCTGCCCCCTGAGGCCAGCAGCTGTGGCAGGGACACTGTGACTGGGACAGTGACTCTTTCCTATGAAAACTGGCTTATCCTCTGCCCATATGCTGTGGCCACTGTCCTGCCCCAAGCTGCCCTGAGCACAGCTGATGTGTTTTCTGCCCAGTATATCTGATAGTGCTGAACACTCCTTCTCTCAGGATTTCAGTCTCTCTGGACTGCAGGGACTGGTCTCACAGCCTACAGCCACGAGCATGCTGAGGACCACATCTCTTCAGAGCCCTGTCCCACTGCACTGAAGCAGCTCCCTGAGATCCATCAGTGCTTTTTTTTTACTGGTTTTGTGTGAAATGAAATGCCTTCCCCTGGAGCCCGGTGGGGAGATGGAAGCAGCTGTGCTCCCTTGCATCTCTGTTTGGCCCTGCCCTCTCCACCCTAGCTGGTCCTCAGCCATGGAAATGCCTCCAGTCCTTTAAAGGCTCCTGTGGCTTTTGATTCCCTGTCCTGCTCTTGACACTCTGAGACTGGCTGCAATTCTTTAGTATTCCCACTCTTGTTTTTTGGTCTTTTCTCTATGCTTCATAACTGAAAAGAACATTGTTATTAAGGGCAACAGTTCAAAATTCTACTGGTTGTGCTTTCCCTTGAATAACCCCATGGAGCTACTCTGAGCAGAGCTCTTCTGGGCTCTGGGCCTTCTTATTTGGGGGGTTATGAGCTTGTGGAATGATTCACATTGGTCTTTTTATGTTAACATGACCAGGGTAAATGACTGGGAAGACTACACAGAGGAGAAGAGGGGAGAGGAACCAGCTTGGTCTGTGCTCGGGATGAAATTGGATGCCAGGCTTTTGGTGAACAGGTAAATCTTGTGCCCATCTGTCTTGTGTGGTATTATTTGAACCAGGTCATCTGCCAATAGCAGATGGCTATATATGTGACTATGGAAAAAAGGGTTAGAAGGGGTCACATGTGATCATTGGTGAGTCATTGCTGTGCAGGTGAGAGGGCTAAGAAGAGAAGGAGAGAAAGTAAAAGCAATAACTTATCATTTGGTGCTTGAGCAACTCTTATCTGATTGCGAGCAGAAACCACAGCGGTGGTGCTGTGTAGGATGGGAGGGAGCTCTCTGGATTTAGAAAGGTCAAGAAACATCCTTGTGCTTAAGTCTTCCCTCTGGGAAACCAGGGGAAGAAACTTTTCTACCCGGAAAAGCTAGAAGGGGGAAAGCCAGCAAGTCAGTGACCTTGACCTCTGTCTGGGGAACAGAAACCCATTTTTCTTCCCCTTTTATCTCCCTCCATCGCATTATCCTTCCCTTGTGGTAGAGAGCATTTTGAGAAGTCATTGACATTTAACTTCTCTTCTCTCTCTTGGCTGCGTAGGGAAGTCCCGGCAGTCTGTTCCCCGTTGCCAGCTCTCCCAGTTCAGCTGCAGAGCCCCAGTGGTGAGCTCCTGGTTTGCCCAGGGGCTGCACTTTTCTGTGAGTACACAGGACAGCTCTCTTTGTCTCTCTGTGTTTGCAGAAACATCAGACACATGTTTTCCATATGTTTTTATATACAGCCTATAACTACACCTACCAAATGTTATACCTTTGGACTCTTCATTAATTCCTTGGAAACTGAAAGGGCAGCCCTAGGAGCTGCATTCTTGCATTTGTTCACATTCATCCATCCCTCTGTATCTCCTCTGCTGCCCCTGTCCCTTGGGTAAAGTCACGTTGGAACCCCAGGGAACTCACGATGCTGGCTAAGCCTTTTGGATGGCTCTGAACTTTGGTTCACCTCCCTACGTTCTCCTTTTGGTGGTTTGAGACCGTGTTTCTGCGGCAGGATCAAGGGCACGTGCTGCAGGAGGCAGCACGAGTGCGGCTTCTTTGCTGGCACACTGGGAACAGCGAATCAAAGGACTCCTTATCTATGGATGGAAAGTTTCCGGGCTGCTTATCAGGCACTGCTTAGAGGTTAGATTAGTCTCAGGAGCAGCAGTTTGACAGCAAGCATCTCTGTTCTTGTGCTTGGCTGAGTGAACACCTTGGAGTGAGGTGGTGTGGGGGTGGCACAGACCTGCAGGGATGTGGGTGCCCAGGGAGAGGACTAGTGCCACAGCCTGGCACAGAGCCTTGCACCCATCCTGCTTCCTTGATGCACCCCCACCCCTCAGTGGGGCTGACCCCCATGACATGCTTGGGATGACGCCGAGGGAATTTTTGGCTCTAACTTTACATGGGTATTATTAGTATATCTAAAAACATTTGCCAACCTAATTTTGGCTACTCTTGCTCCTTTTCCAGAGATGGGAATGGAACTCGCTGTTGGCTGAATTCACTGCTGATGCAAACTGATGGCCAAAATGTTGAGGGTGCGTGGCTTGGCTGGAAAGGGAAACAGCCGAGCTGCCCTGCAGGGAGCTGGGGACCCAGACCTTGGCTCCTGCAGGGACTCTCTGCTTGGCTGCAGCTGCTGTGACTCTGTGCCCCAGGACTAATTCCTGTTTTCCCCTCTGTGATGGGCGGTCACCTCTCCTGGGCCCCTGCAGCTCTGCTGTGTGCCTGGACTTTGCTGGCTGTCTGCTACGGAACCTGGCTGTTTTCTGGGAGCAGCCTCAGCTAATGGCTGCACCCCATTCTGTACAGCAAATACTAATGGCAGAACTGTTCCCATTGCCCCGAAAAGGCAGGAAACGTTTTATGCTCCCTGTGAACAGTGGCAATTGTAAGGGAGGCCAACCATGTGGGAAGCTGGAATAGCTAGGCCTGTGTTACTAGAGTGGAGGGACACAAGCTGAGTCCCTGCCAGCAGTGATGAATTTCCAACTGGCTGCAAAGAGCAGGAGTTGCCTGGGCAAGGAGCTCCTGATGCAGCATCACCTTGTTGTTTAAAAGTTCATGGACAATGTGGGGTCCCCAGTCCTGCCTTCCTCTCTGGGGACAGACCTACCGTCAAAGCCCCATGTGTAGGAAGGCTCTTACCTCTTGCGGGCTCCATCGGTCAGCAGGATCCCCTTCTCATTCCTCATCTCCAGTTTCAGGGTTTTACCCTCCTGCCTGCCCTGGCCCTGCCCGCCTCTGGATTGGGCCTTCTGTAGGGGAGGCAGGCAGGAGCTCCTGGGACCCCCTGTCCTCCTGCAGTGCAGCAAGTGCTGATATGCCACTCGGAAATCCCTGTTGAGTGTCCCATAGAGGATGGGGTTCAGGGCTGAGTTGGCGTAGCCCAGCCAGAGGACAACGGACATGGGTGTGCCTTTCACCCTGCTGTCTCCCCACATCCCCCGGTACGTGAACACGGTGAAATAGGGGAACCAGCACACGATGAACGCTCCCAACACCACTGCTAGTGTCACAGTGGCTTTGTGCTCTTTCACCATGGGTGACATGGGGGTGTTGCACCACGTGTGGTTTATCCTCTTGGCTTGCTCCCTTGCTATCTTGAGTATCCGGTAGTAGGTGACGCACATGATGACCAAAGGGATATAGAAGGTGAGCAAGGCATCCACTAATCCATACACAGGGTTCACCTCCAGCGTGCACTCCTTGTTGCAGATGGGGACCGTGTTTTGGACTGTTGTCCCATTGGTGTTCCAGCCCAGATGGATTGGTAGGAAGGAGACCATCAGTGAAACGGTCCAAATAACAACCAAACCCACAGCCACCCGGGGAGGAGTGACCAGCTGGCAATAGCGGAGTGGGGTGGTGACAGCGATGTAACGGTCCAGGCTGATCAGGAAGAGGTTGAGGATGGAAGCCGTGCATAGCATGACATCGAGGCTGCTGTAGATGTTGCACAAAGTGCTGCCAAAGGGCCACTCTTTGGCAAGTTCATAGAAGGCAGAGAAGGGCAGCACCAGGAGACCCAGCAGCAGGTCAGTGATGGCCAAGGAGACGATGATGCAGTTTGTCAAGCTGCGGAGCCGGCGGTCAAGGGTGACGGCCAGGCAGACAATGATGTTACCACAGAGAGTGATCACGATGAGGATGACAAGGCAGGACCCAACCAGCAGCTGCAGGGGAAAGTCCATCCTTTCTTGAGAGCCTGTATGGTTGTAACATGGATCCATGGTGTAGCTGCATGGATGGAGCAGTCCCGCTCTCACCGGCTCTGAAGCTACTTGGAGTAAGCCTCTATCAGGCAGGTCTAGAAACCTTCCTAAAGTGACCCTTGGTCTACAGGGACCTTGGAGAACATTGCAGAGTTACTTTGCATGCTCAGCCCTGTGTGCTGGGAATAACATGGCCTGGGGGACGACGTGGCCCTGCAACTCACTTGTACTCATCGGCCCCATCTGGGAGCTCAGTGCTGGAGCTGATAACCTGTGTCAGCTGCTGGTGGCTCTCAACTGCTCCTTTTCCTCTCCTGCCTTCTCCTTTCCTCTGAGCAACCATGGGTTTATGTGTTGTGGGCTCTCATGCTCTATGCATGATTGGTTGGTGACAGTGGTCAGCAGTGCTCCAGCAGGGACAGAGCTTTGCCACCTCCCAAGGACAACCTGCAAAGAAAGTGTCTGGTGAGACACTAACATAAGTTGCCCAGAGAAGTTGTGGATGCCCCATCCCCGGAAGTGTTCAAGACCAGGCTGGATGAGGCTCTGAGCAACCTGGTCTAGTGGAAGGTGTCCCTGCCCAAGGCGGGGGGGTGGAACAAGATGATCTGTAAGGTTCCTTCCAAACTAAACCATTCTGTGATTCTATGAAAGCACCAAGTAAGAGCTGAAGTGGGCAAAGGTCCTTTGAGCTGCCCCCCAGGCCTCTCCAAACTCAGTGTCTGCACCTCCCTGGCTGCTCCAGCCCACTTAAACCCAAATTAGAAAGTCCTTTGGCAGCCAGACACACATGTACCTGCTAGCTGGGCCCACATAATGCAGGTATGTTGAGAGAAGGCAAGGAATTTTAGAACTACCAAGTTCCTACAGGCTTACAATAAAAACGAGGACTGGGAGAATATGAGGAAAGGATTTTCCTGAGAAAGAAGTGCTTATGCAATCTAGCAAAATTAGTTCCAACTACATAGTTTCTGAAGATTGGCTGTGGCTGTCAGTCTCATTAAACTTTGCCCTTGCATCTGTGCTTTGCAGCAGCCCATGCTTTGGGTTGGTCCCTGCCATCACCAACCACAGTAGCTCCAGCACCCTGGATAGGAAATCCTCACTCTGCTCTGGGCCCTGGGAGGGAAGAAGAACATCCCTTGTAGACTTACTTTTTATGGCTATTTTCTGTCTGGATATACATAACAAAAGGCTGCATTTTTCAAGGGCAGAAACAATGCAGAAAACCCCTCTAACTTCCAAAAGAGCTCTGAGCTGGCGATTATGGTGGTCTCCAGGACCATACTGCTACTAGATTCAAAGGGTCCTCAGTTCTACTGTGATTGGAAGCAACACTGATGTCAGGAAGGGGAACTGAGGCACTGCAGGGACAAGAAAGAGGGCTGGGAGTAGGCTCAGGAGCCGGACTGCCTGTGCTGGGACCCTCATGAAGCCGCCTGTGGCACAGCTTGGTCTCCCACCATGAGCTTCTCCTATGAGGTGATGGGTCTCCCCATTCTGCCTCATGTGCTGGTGGGGGAGAGCTGTGCTGGTCCACACGGGTGGTGCGTGACCCAGCTCTCCAGGCTCTCTGCACCCTGTAGAGGGCAGTGAAACCCACCCTGGTCGTACCCAGGCTTGTGCAGGAAGGTAGAGTTGATTCTCCGCAGGGTGCAACAGCCTGCAGAAATGGAACAAACAGAAGAAACTCTAGAAAATGAAAAGGTCCAGCCTTGTCAGAGGGTAGAGGTGAGATTTTAAACTCACCCCGCAAGAACAAGATAATGCTGTGGAGTAGGTTGAAGTACTCTTCAGATGATTTGTCTTTGATTCAAGGTTAAAGGCATGAGGGCCAAGGGAGGGAGAATACCAGGGAGACTGCATGAGTAAATAACCACTGATTGCCAGGAACCATATGGGGGAGAGATGGGGACTGGACCGCTGAGTTTATAGGTGATACCCACAGCCCTGCTGCCTCTAAAGGCGTGGAAACCGAACCAGAGACAATGAACCAGCCTGTGGGAAGCCTTTTGCCGAGCAGAGCAAACTCACTGCCAGGCAGGAGGTCCTCTGAATTTGGGTGCTGGGATTAAGGCTGCAGGGAGAGGGATGTGATACTTTCCACCACGGTGGCAGTGTGTGGAGTGGTTCCTCACCTCCCGCCGCAGCGCAGGCTCTTGCCATGGAAAGCTCTTTGTTCATGCACAAAAGGAGTGTGGAACAAGCTGAGCGCTGCCTGCCCACTGACGGCAATGAGGAGAACAGGTTGTTCTCACAGAAGGGTATTTCCAAGTGAAAGGGATGGTTTTTTTGCTGCTCCCAACATGTGGAAATGGCAGATTAAATTATAGGGGGAGTAGCACACTTAGAAAATGCTGTGGGTGGATTGCAGCCTCCTACGTGGCTGCTTTACCACACACCAACAACATGCTCCTGTCATCAGCTTTTGCAGCTTATGTGGTCTCTGCTGGGCCTTGGCTTGGGCTCTGCTGGTAAGCCCCAGCTCTGGGCACATCAGCACATTTGGAACCTGATGTGGTGTCAGGGGCAGCCCCTGGTGCATCCCTGCACAGCACACCTGGCAAGAAGGAGTTTCAGTTCTTATTGCTTTTTCAAATTAGCTCAGGACAAGGAATGGCCACTTGGAAGAGGACAGAGGCGTCCCCATCTCTGCAGAAGAACCCAGGCAGAGCTGGGATCTTGGCAGCTCAATGTGGGCTGCAGGGCTCGACTGCCCGCAACCCTTGGAATGTTCCTCCACAGGACAGGGCAGAATCTGCTCCCTGTCAGGTCAGATGTGTGATGTTGCCACCCTAACTGTAGCAGAGGTGCAGGAGACTTCCCTGTATCCCTCAGCTAAATTATCTTAGAGAAACATTCCCACAAGTGATCATAACCTCAGGATATGGCTTTGCAGGAAAAGCAGGCTGGAGGGCTGGTACAGGTGAGGGGCCGTCAGCCCACTGCCATCGGGACACAGTCCCTGGGATGATACATCCAGTTTAGGGCTCTCTCCTGGAGGAGCATCAGCCCTCTGGCACTCCAAATCTGCCCCTGGCTTTCTGCCCAGGTCGCTCGCAGCCACCTTTAATACCTGTGTCCTTCTGCTCTTGTGTTTTGGCAGAGAGAGTTGATTTCCTCCTTGATGAACGAGTGGAGCAGCTGTTTCCCATGGCAGTCTTTCCAGCAACAGCCTGAATAAATGATACCCTTCCAGCCCTGTCTCACCAGGCAGCTTTTACGTTTACCTGATTATCCTCATTATCACAGCCTGGACCTGTTCAGAGTTCAAAATCACCCTCCTGACATTAAAAGGACCAGAGCAGGGCATTGCTTCTGGGTCATCCTTCTAGTGCCTTTTCCAGTGGTGCTGGTGCTCTGATGGACACTATCTCTGCTGTGAAGACTTGTCAAGTTGCATTTGTTTTGTTGCAGTCATCCCGGGGTTCCCTAAAAGCCAGACATTTTTCCTGTGGTGTTTTCAGCTGCTTAGAGTAGCAATTTTTGTTGTTAGGCCCTAAGTGTATGAATTTGTGCCAGCCCGGTGCGTTTCTGTTAATCTTCAGATCCTCTGGTTATACTCCTGTAGTACTTAGTGCCTTGTCAAGTGCAAAACTTTTCCCAAGTTTCTCACCAGTACATTTTCTTAGAGAAACCCTCATTTTCTGAGCCAAGACCACTAATGAAAATCGTTAAATAAAATTTACCTCTAGGCTGATCTTTAAGGAACTCTGTTAATAGCTTTCTTTGGTGCATTAATGATCCTTCCATTGTAAAGTCCTATCATCGTCCCATTATTCTTTTTACAATTCTCATAGTAATTTCTGCCTTCTCTTGCCTGAGCAGATATTTTCTGCTCTGTTGCAGTCCATGTTACATTTGATCCACTGTGTTTAAAACGGCATTTATCTCCTCTGGGGAGGGGGCTGTGATTCATTCACTGGAAATTCCTGTTGCATCTTACCCTTTTATTCCACACCCCCTCCCCCCATCTTTCAGCATCCTTTCCTTCAACATGGTTAATTCCAGCACTCTGTGCACTTTTGCAGTAAGATTAATGGGATGCAGCGCCTGCTCCAGCAGTGTAGGGATTGCATTGGCTGCTCTCCCTTCCTGCACTACTGCTTCTGGCATACCTGGTTTGCTTAAAATCTGTTAAAAGCCTGGGTACATCAGCACTGTGAGTGGATATATGGGCAGAGAGGAGCACTCAGTGCCTGGATGTGGCAGCCTGTCTTTGGGAAGTGTTTCCCACTACCGGAAAGGGCACCGACAGAGGTGGTTGTGGGCTCAGGAGAAGCTCCACATGAAACATTTTAGCTCCATCCTGGGGATGCTCTCAGGCAGACCTGAAATGTTATTCTGCCTCCTGCGTTAGCTTCTTTCCGAGAAAAGGGCTGGCAGAAGTCACTTAGCAGCAGAGCAAATTCCCTGGCCCCGCAGAACTTGCAGCAGAGCATCATGGCTTTTTTCTAAAATTATATTCATGTGCTTCCTGAAGTTAAACATCTGGACATGCTGTGAGAGGTACTTCAGCTGGGGCTGTGAGATGGGCAGGAGTGTGGGGGTTTCTTCTGGTCTGAGAGAGGATGTCTGAGGTTCCATGGTGGGGAGCAGGCAGGGCTGGCAGTTGCAGGGATCCTGGGAATGGGCTTCTTGACCCCTGCCAGAGCCAAGAGCCTGCTCCACATGGGATAAGAGCAAATGTGCCAGAGCCAGGACTTGAAGGTGATGTGAGAGAGGACAAATGTGAGTGGTGCAGAAACTAGTCTGCCTTGCTGTCTGTGAAGGGTTTTGGTGAGGTTTTGGGGTAGTTTCCAGTTTATGAGCAGCCTTCCTGGAAGGGTTGTGCTCCTCCCATGCAGTGCTGCACTTCATAGCATCCCCCAGCACTCCTCTGACCCTGAGCTCAGTAAGCCCCATCACTGGAATTTCTGCTCCCTTATTTCCACCTCTTCCTTGAAATCCCTCATCTCCTCTCTGCTTCTCAGGGCAGGGCTATTGAGTGTGCTGCTCACTCATCCAAGGTGCTTCATGCTCTCATTTGGGTGTGTAGGCACAACTCACCCTGGATCTTACAGGTGCACAAAGACAGTTTCAGTCTCATTTTTGCAAAGTCCCTTTGGAATCTCACTGCACCTCTGGGGTTGTGAGGGGATACTGGTGTCCTGTGTGGCTGCATCCCCAGACACTTTTGTCACTTCTCCTTGGTCTCCTCCAGAGCCTGGTGCTTTCTCTTCCCCAACCCAGCCTCATCCCTGATACAAAGCAGCAACTATTGTGTCTGACATGAGCAGAGGGGCTGGGGGAGGCAGGACAGAATTCCCATCACTGCCACCAGCCCTCCATCGTGCTCCCCCAGGAGGAAAAGGACTCCATGGGTAAGAGGCAGTTAGGACCCCTGAAAGCAGGAAACAAAGAGATATGGGGAACCCAGCACAGCAGAGCAGTCAGAGTTTTGAAAGTTTGTTCTGCAGAGAGTGCCCAGAAAAGGTGAAGCTGAAAACAAAGGTTCTGGGCTCATGAAGGCTCTCGGAGTTGCCCAGTTTCCCAGCAGAGGTCCCAGGGTTCAGCCTCCCGATGAAGCCTATTCCAGGCAGGGCACAGTGAACAGCGCATACCCCTGGGGATTACCCACCCTTCCTGTGCCAGAGCTACAGCCCAGCTCTGGGGTACCCTGCCTCACAGAGCCGACTGTGCTCTGGGATGGGGCAGCAGCAGCTGCCCAGCGGCTGCCAGGGTGTGGAGGGCTGGATGGAGAGGCTGGAGTGCTTGGAGAAAGGGCTCAGGCAGCTCAGTGCAGGAAGTCAGTTAAGAAACCTTGTGGGGAAGCTGCTTGGGCAGAGATGCTGCACACCACAGATATTCAGGCAGGGCAGGGCTCTGCCTCTGTGCCCTGGGCACACTCCACCACGTCCTTCCTCTGACCCTGATGTTCTCAGGTTCAGCTGTCCACACCAGTAACAGCCAAAAAACGTCCCCAAACTGTTCTCTGCTCCAGCCAGCACAGGGAGCCGATGGCACAAGGGTCTGATGACCCAGGTGGCCCATTGCAGGGTGCTTAGCACACTCCAAACTCAGTAGTGACCCACCAAACCCTCTGAGATCTTACCTAGAAAGTAATTTACCAGCGCAACAAGTAAGCAAAAAGTAAGGCAAAAGCTTTACCTGGGAAAGGTGCTGCTTTCCCACAGCCCTCGAGCGGGTGGGAGCCCTCAGTGGCTGCACTGCCTCCAACTTTTCTCCAGTGTGCGTGGCTCAGTTGTGAAGGCAGAAGCGTGTGCTGTGAGAGGCAGCGGCTGCTCCGTCTCTCTCTTCTCCTCCTCCCTCCCTCCCTCCTCTCGTACCAATATCCAGGCAGCGGTGACTGCAACATGAGTCAGACCTCTAGTGGGTGGGATCAGAGCCGTGAACTCAGACACCGAGGTTATCATCCGGCAAATTTGAAATGCTGAAAGTGAGACGAACTCCCAGCACGTGGTGTGCCGGGCTCCACCGAGCCGTGCCTGGCACAGAGAGGAGGGTGGGATGCCTGCTGCCTCCTTCTGCTGCTTCCCTTGCGTGCTCCCATCACCTTCCTCACTAACATTGAGGTTTCAGGGCTCTTTTTGCTGGTGGCTTGCCATGTGTAAAGCCTTCCTCCCTCCTGGCTCTCTTCTACAGGCACACGTTTGCCTGCTGCTGGGAACTCTGATGCCGTCACTCGCTCCCAGTTTTTGGCTTGGCCATCCATGCGAGCCCCCTGAGACCAAACAAAACTGAGCCTGGAGCTGGGTGTCAGAGATGGCTCAGGGCAGATGATGACTCTTGTGTTGCACTGGGGAGAGATAAGGAAAAAAGTGGGGTAGCTGTAAAGCAGGTGGAAGAAACTGGAGCCCAGCCAAGGCTGGGGTGCACGTTTACTCTTTATGCAACTGGAGGCATCAGGAAAAGCTCACACTGACATGCTGGGGGTTCTGCACCATGCTGGAGAGGGGTTTCACATGCTCTGGGTCAGTGTCAGGGATGCTCCAGGCTGAGCATCTTTTCCTCAAGGCTGCGCTCACCTATCCTGAAAATTGTCCCCTTTGCGTGCAATGGCAGGGAGGAACCACACCAAATGACAAACAGGCAGTGACAGCCTTTCGTGTCTCTCAAATCTTTCATCTGTGGGCTTCAAAGCACTATGCAAATATCAGCTGCTGGGCCAGCTGTGCGAGGACCTGTTTCCCCTTTTAGCTCTCCCTCTTGAGCTGAGCAGGTCCCGGGCTGCCAGCAGAACTCCAGTGAAGCTTGGCCACCCCCTGGCTCCACATGGCCCAGGGAGAGCAGTGGAGGCAGTGATGCTCTGAGTGAGGTGCTTCAAGCCCCAGCACCCATTTCCAAGTATCCCACACAAATAGCCAAGGAAGGACTTATTACAGCCTGGGTGTGGTCCTGAGCTTCCCAGGCTGGAAGCAGGCAGATCCTGCTGCTCCCCGACCTGGGCTGAGCTCCCCCAGTGCCCTGCACTGGGAATGGAGAGCATGTCCTGGCCTCCATCCCTTCCAGACAGGGATACCAGTGGCACTGGCACACAGACCCAAATGCCTTTGATCTGTCTATCTCCGCAGACCTAAGCACAAATCTATCTTTAATAAGCTTGTGATCTGCTAGAACTAGAGAGTTTTCCCACTGATCAGCAGCTGTGATGTGTCTGGATAGCTGACCCATGGACCGGCTGCCAGATGCTTCTCAAGTGGCTGGTGTGTGCAGCCTTTGGAGGCAGAGGGATCCCTCCTCAAAAACAAGATTCAAATCTGCTCAGGAATGTCTGCGTCAGCTAAAGTCACTGGGGTGTTGATTTATTCCAGGGGCCCCCCTTGGGTCTTGTCTGCAAGGGATCTTTCATCTGGAAGTCTCAGGATAGGAAGCACCATTTAGGGACAAAGTGCTCTGTTTATTGGGACAGGATTCCCTCTCCAGACCCCTTGCCCTAAACCCTCCCAATAAAAGGTCCCTGCTGCCCACGGGGCAGGCTCTGAGTTCAGCATTCTCCGTATTCCCAAGGCCTTTGGGGAGATTTGAGGGTTCAACTCTCACCCGGTTCATCAGCCCCCACTAACAGCCAGCAGACAGGAATGGTTGCACTCTCCCCCCTACACTGCTTTCCCCAGCCACTGGGACCTGCACCCTGGCCCACCCCACCCAGCAGCCAGAGACTGGGCTGGTGGCTGGAGCTGGGGCCAGGCTGCTGTGCCTGTCCCGGGCTGGATCTCTCTGTCCCAGCTCTGCAGACGGACACTGTGTGCAAACTCCACTGCACTGGTGCGGGGAAGCGGCCGGACCTAGAGCTGAAAGGAGCCTTGCAGGGACATTCCTGCTGGCATGGACTGCTGTGCACTGTGCATCAGTACCCTGGGAAGTGGCAGATGTGATACCTGCAGAGCCCATAGCTGGAAAACGTCGTTGTTGGCAAGCTCTGAAAATTAAGGAGGCACTTGATACTCATCAGACCTGATGTTTGACCTGCCACATGTGCCCAGGCAGAGCAGACACCTCTGCCAGGTCTGGATGCATGGGGCAGGCAGCAACTAGAAACACTCACAAACTGGGACATTCCCTGAGTGGGCTGTGGAGTGAGTAATGAGTCAGGGAATGGCAAGGAGAGGTCTCTGACATCCTCTGTGTATGTATGTGTGTAAGCAGCAGTTATCAAACTGTACAGCAATGCTGAGAGATGGGAAAGTACAAGAGAAGCCAGGGAAAGACTGGGACTCCAGGAATGTGATGTTTGGCAAAGATGAGAGCTCCTGAAAAGCCTCAGATGGTGAAGATATGCCTGGAAGGTGGCAGCCAACCTGGTAGGTCACATATGGCAGCTCAACTCTGAGAAGAGCTCCAAGGTGCAGCTCTGTGCTGCTCTCCCCAGCCTGAGCTGGGTTTGGAAAAGCCAAAGAAGAAGGGGGAAGAGGAGTAGAAAATACGCAGAAAACAAAACATCTGGGTGCAGAGCAGCTCCTTGGGCAGTGCAGGCTGAGAGAAGTTGGTGAGTGTCCTACTGGGTTTTAGAGACATTCATGTGAACTCTGGCAGAAGATCATGGATTAGGGAAATAAACTTGTGCTGAGTTGTTTCCTCTGGAAAAATTAGAAGTAAAAAGCCATGGAAAGGTACTGACCCCATTGCAGGCTGCTGAACTTCCTGGCTAGAGGGAGAGGCTAGTGGCTAATTCAAATCACCCGAACAATCCAATTTCGAGTGGTTTATATACATGGTGAAAATAAAAGACAGAGACCTCCCCGATGTATTAATATGCTTTTTTCTTTTATGAGCAAATAATTTCCAGTGAAATCTTATCCCAGACAAAATGACAAATTATGACAGAAATCTCTGATATTCCCTGCTGGGGACTGTGTAAGCCAGAGCATACTCATGGGAAACAAATATTACAGGGAAAGCATGTGTAAAACTTCTGCAGTGAGTCTGGGGCTGTGCAAGGAACTGCTGTCTGCAGACCAGGCAGCTCCCCAGGGTGGTGAAAGACCCTTGCTGGGCTGTGGCTGAGCTCCAGAGCAACATCCTGCTTGCGTATATATTTTTGGCGTACCCTAAGTCCTGGTTTTCCAGGAATATCTCTGTCCAAAGGCACTTTTCCTGTACTGGAACACATGTAATGGAAAAGAAGAGGATGCTCGGGCCTTTCCTACCTTCTTGGTGAATCAGCAATGCTGATCCCAAGGATGCTTAGCAGGATCCCATCTGCTGTGATATAGTGTCAGACTATAGACACAGTCTGTGACATATTTCTTAAGTTTCTCTTGATGCAGAGAGAGGATTTTAGAAGTTTATTTCCGGGTCATTGGTCTGTTTGTGCTATACAAAGCTCTCCAGGCTCTAACGACCACCTAAGGGTGCTGCTGGCTCCACACTAGTATGGAGCTCCTTCAGGGAATTGAAGGCCCATGTTTTCAAATGTGTCCAGGGTCAAGGAGGGTTCTCTGTTCACTCAAATAAAGCTGTTCATAGATTAAACCATGCTAGGGATGGAGCAGTTTGTGTGACACCAGCACAAGGGTTTTCATCTCTCTGACTCACTGTTAAGTGTTAAAGCACTGGCCAAGGTCTGTGGGAGGAGGTGACAGTCATTCCCCCCAAACCACAAAGCTGGGAGGGGAATGGGAGCCTTGGCACTCCTGCTGGTGTGCACGAGGCATCCCTGGGAAGGGAGCAACTGGCTACAGCTCCAATGAGTGGGTCTTTATGGGCTTTATCACTAATCCTGCCAAACGCAATTGTGCACATCGTTGTTTTCCAGATAAATATTTAATCCTCCTCCAAACACTGCTGAGGTCATGGCCTGGGTGATATCTTGTGGCAGCAGTCTAATTTGGGGCTGTGCAGAGCTGTTGCCCTCTCTGTGTGTGGAGGAGACTGAGCTGTGGTCCAGGACCAGGTTGGGAGAATGAAATGCTCTAGGCTTCAGCCCTGCTCAGACCGCTCCCAGCATTCCTGGGCCCTCTGTCAGGAATGTCAGCCAATTTTTGTGGGAATGAGCTGTCTGGTTTCAGCTTGGGGCCAGTGAAGTCTGGTCTGTGTATGTACATGCTTGCTCTGAGGCTGTTTGGGTGGTTTAGGAGCCCCCAGGGCTGGAAGGTGGTTCCTGCCCTGCTGCTGCTTCAGACGGAAGGATTCCCTGCTTGAGACCCAGGTGCTTCCACAGCTTTTCCCTGCAAAGCTGGCAGGAGCCTGTCCTGCTGGGCATGGGGCAGGAATGAAAGGATTAGCAAAATGCTCTCCTGCAGTGGGACCGCTGTGGGGCTGGCAAGGAGCACGTGGGGCTGGCAAGGAGCACGGGGCTCTGGGCATGGACCTGGACTCAAACACTGCCCAGCTCCCACCCTGCCTGGCCCCTGCCCTGGGACCCTGCTGTGCCCCTGCCTGACCTGCCAGCACAAGCAGACAGGGCACGGGGAGGCCCTGAAAGGACTGAGGCTGCAGAAGGGACCATGAAGCCAACACAGTGCTGAGCTGCTCCCAGCATGAGGTGGCGAGCTGGGCACTGGTGTGGATGCATAGCACCAGCAACGTGCTGTTCCTCTGTGCCAAACTGCTGTGACTTCTCTCTCCTGCCCCACTGCAGGTAACTTTGTCAAAACTGGGGCTGCATCTGTGGGATGGTGATCCCTGGTGAAATGGTGTTGCAGCTTCATGTCATGTGGGATGGGGTTAAAGAAGTCTTTTTCTCTGAGAAAAGACTGATGAGATTTTGACGGACCAGATATTACAACCTGCTTATATTTCCACTTTTGCCACAGGGATGGTGAGTAGAAGCTCTGTATCCCTGAGAGGAGGAGTAGCAGCCAAGGGCTTAGAGTGCATAATCTAAGATTAATTTAGACTTACTCATCATAAGGATAGTCGTGCACTGGAAGGAATTTCCTAAGGAAGTGCAGGTTGGACAAAGTCCTGAAGTCATCAGGGAGTGGAGCACCTGGCAAGAGGCATTGATAGCAGCAGCCACCTCCGTGCCTGTGCATTGCTTTCACATCTTCCATCTCCACAACCCCACATACCACGAGCTTCTGGGAACTGTCAATGTGGGAATGGCCAGAGTAGCTCAGAGTGACAGACCTGCTGTTTAATAATAATCACCTATCAAAGCAAAAAAAAAAAAAAAACTAAAGCAGGCGGTGAAATGTGCCTGGAACCTTCCCCCTGCAAACCACAAGCTGAGACTTGCGATGGGCACTCAGTGACAGCTGTGCTGATGGAGGAGAAGAGACACTGCTGTGCCTGGGATGGGCTCACCTCTGGACTGATCAGACACATCCTGCCTTGTACTGGAAGTGTGAGAGCCAGCGTGGTGAGGCAACAAATTCCCAAATATACGGTTTTTTTTCCACCCCTTACATAGCCTGGAATGAGGCCAAAAACGTAGGGCTGGAATCTCTCTCCAGACAATTAATTATTGCAAAGAGACAATTTGTTAAGCAAGAAAGGCTTTTAATTTGTAAGAGCTCATCTATTCTTATTGTATCTTTTAAACTGAAGGAAGCAGAGTTGATCAAAATAGTCTGGAAATAGAAGATTTTAATTTAGAGGCTATGTTCAATGTGCTGACAAAAATAGGAAACAGCTCTCTCAGAAGAGCATGCTCCCCCCAAAAACCCGGCTGGAGTGTGCAGGGCGTGCTCCAGAACTGCTCAAATCATTACAAATATGTTCAGAAATATTTTAGTTGGATTCAGCTGGACTTGCTGAGGAAAGGCAGGACTGTCTCCACTGCTGATTTGTGCCCCGGGGCAGATTCTTTGCCCACAAGGCTCCCACTGGGGCAGTGTGGGATGTCCAAAGGAAGGCAAGGGATGGCATTTGAGGGAACACAAAGTGACCTTTGCAGCCATGCGGGAGGTGGGAAGACCCACTGAGTTTAGGTTATACAAGGGATGGGACAAGAGATGGGGTAATTTCAAGGGGTCCTGGCCAGGTGGTCAAGCCAAGTCCTACTTCCCAGAGAAACACCTGCACTTTCCTTGTCCTGAGCTTTGTGTGCCCCACAGCAGGACCCCAAACTGCAAGGCAGGTAGTGAAGGCAGTGGAAGAGAGCCATGATGGGCCTGGGAAAGGCTGTCAGGTTGTCATCCTGCATCCAGCAACTTCCAGCTCTGTGCTGGGATAGGATCAGAACAGCCCCCTCTGCCAGGACAAGCCACTCTGCGGATGATCCGGGGCTGCTATAGCACAGGGACCTGCCCAGGGAAGATTTTCCATTTAGCATCTTTCCATTAGAAAACATGAAGTCTTCAAAGCTGCCAGTCTGCACCAAGAAGGATATGTTTTGACCAGTCTTCTTATTGCACTTGTTCTTTTGAAGTATCTATATTTAGAAATCTTTGTGAAGTCTCTCATTGACACTTTTCAAAGGAGAATGGTTTGTTTTCTGCTTTGAAATAACTTATTTAGAAATAAGTGCTCATCTGCAGCATAACAAGTAGATAGGGCTGTAGAAAAGGCTGTTAATGTGAAATGACCCTTGCTATCATTGCTCTGGACACCTTGTTTGCAAAATATATTGAGTTCCTAACTTTTTGTCCCAATTCAAGCTGAGAATCACTCTCTTTTAAGTTTGTGCACAGATGCCATTTCTTATCTAGTTGAAAAGCTGCATGAAACAGCCAGTAACAACCAGAAATTAAATGCTGCTTTCCATAAAAGATGAAGGACTCTCCCCAAATGATGTATTCTCCCTGAAGACTGCCTGTCCATTGAGGAGCTTGCTGTAAGGATGGTATCAGCTGGATGGAGGAGAGGAGCCAGCCTGCGGGCAATTCAGTTGGAAACAGAATCGACTCTGTTTGCTTCAGTTTAAAAAATAATAATCTGTAATGAAGTGAAGGCAAAAGAGAAAATGGGCAGAAATTGAGTTAGAGCTGTGGTTGTTCCAGTACTCCCCTGCGGCCCTCCACAAGCTGAGCCCCTGGACCCATCCTGCCTCCCATCCATCTCCGAAGCCTAGAGAGGCACTGGGAGGTGCAGGGGGGGGGCAATTCGTGTTTGAGGGTGCCAGCTTCTTGGAAAGAGGGTGAGAAATTCAAAGGTAAATCACTGCAAATAAACAAATCAGTGCTGCTGGGCTCTGCAGCAGGAGCCTGTATGCGACGGGAGCTGCGTGTGCCGGCTCTGTGCGGCAGCATTAGATTAGCATAGCTGATTAGGCACGTCGCAGTCTCGACTTTCTGCTTAGCAGAGCTGCGCATTTTCTTAGAAATGTCTAGAAATTGGATGGCAAGTCCAGTGCTTCAGTTATGGGAAGGGAAATTAGTCCTCACATGCATGCCACAGGCAGGCAGGAGCTGAAGGGAATGAGATGTTCCTCCAGTGTTTTCAGTTGGGATCAAAACTAGTCATGAAGCTGGGGTATTCCCACAGAAATGCTCCAAGATTCCTGCTTCTGGATGTCCATTTACCTGGGACATTTCAGGCCCATGAATGTTGTGAGCCCAGTCCTGGTTTGGGGAAAGATCATCCATAGAAACCTGTCCCAAGCCTGCCCCGGCCCCTGCCATAACCCTGCCAGCCCAGGAGCTTAGTGCTGTTGTTGAGCTGCCACAAAGCCCATGGACCAGTTCCTGTCCCCCCACTCTGTTGGGGACAGAGTCAACTATTGGGGACAGAGTTCTGAGGTGCTCCAGCAAACACTGTGCTGCAGGTGAGGTAGATTAAATCGCCATTCCTCCATTAATGGAGGCTGTATCTTATCTGCAATATCTTATCAGGCTGCCTGGCACCCTTGGGGGAGTGGAAAACCCCCTTCCCTTGGACTTTGCTCTATGCCTGGCATGTGGCATGGGACACCTGAATGGTCTGTAGTTGGCAGAGTGGCATTTTTCCCTCTCTTTGGTCAAGGTGTTGTGTTTTCTGTTCTCCTTTCCCCATGCTTGGTGAATGTTTCCATGGGCAGGTTTCAGTGTGAGGTGTTCAGTGATGGGGGATAGGAACCAGATGTGCCCATGAGCTCACTGCCCTCTGACTTGATCTGGAAGGATGTGACATTTCCATGTCTGTCTCCTCATTCCTGTTATTCTTGTGGCATCTGCACACTGACATGATGTTAGATAGACTGTGCATTAGTTTTGGATCACACTCGGCCTAACTTTAATCTAACCCCCATACTCTCTGTACAGCAGCTCCATTTCTTCGTTCCTTCTTTTCCTCTGATCTATATGGCTAAAACTTCTCTTGTCATTTTTCTTGTCATCCTCTGCAAAAGCCAATTCAGCCTGACCTTTACCTCACTTTATGTCTTGGGCATTTCAAGACATATGGGTAGGCTGCCTTTGCAGCACAATCCTTTTGCCCCATCCCTTATCAGCTCTCTCTGTTCTTTTACGTAGTTAGAAGGCACAAAAGCCCTTTCTGGGCTTGAATTCCAGAGATCAAAGGTGCAAAATCACTAAAGGAAACTTCAAGCCATCTCTGTGTACAGGTCCCCAGAGACACCACCCAGCTGTTTTTATACTTAGGGCTGGTACATGGCAGAGTCCATCAGGAGGGCAGCCAGCAGCATGGCACTGGGCTGGGGCCAAGGGGTCCAGCAGCAGCATGGTGATGGAAGAGGGTCCACAAGGAAGGAAAGTCCTTGCTCCCAAGGATTAAGATGAGAAATGGTCCCAGTGGTTTATTTTTCTCAAGAGCTCTTCTATTTCTGGGGCACCACCGTGTACTGAGTGATGTTCAGAGCTTCAGCTTGGCGGCTGTTCTACTCCAGTCCCTCTGAAAGATTTACTGTGATTTGACATTGAAGGGGGAATTGCAAAGAAGCATCATCTTCCCTTCCTTGTGCTGCTTTGTTTCCAAGCTGGGGAATTTAATGTGAAGACCAGCTGTGGCCATCTTGCAGGGCAGAAAGAGAGCATGAGAGTTGTGTAGGATTAGGGGCATATGGGTCCCAGAAGAATCATTAGGGAAGGAATGGTAACGTAAGGCTGAAGGCAGCTGGACAGAACTGTTCTTTTTATTTTGGCCACATGCCTTAAAAAAAAACAAAAAAAAAAGAACAAGAAAAGGAAAAAAAGAGAAAATAGAAAGGCCAAAGCTCTTGTCCAAACACCACCACGGTTTTGGGAAGGCCAGCCTACGTAGTCCATTAGTGTCCTTCCTGACCCTGGTGCCCTGGGAAGGACCAGGGTTGCAGTGTCATTCCTGACACTTGACATTCCTGTGTTGGAGGCTAAACACATCCTCACTGCGATGGAGGGATCTGCATGGGATAAACTGGATGCTAACCAGAAGGCTTTGCAAGAAAAGCAAACTGCTGCTTCTTCCCTCCCACATCCTGTGGCCCTTCTACAGCTTTGGGCATGGCCGGGGACAATTTCATTTTGGCCTATGTCACCTGGAGCAAACTTCTAGTTCTGGTCTTTCTGCCTTGTGTCTCTACATTGTTTCTCACCTGACCAAGCAGCCCTTGTCCTTGAAAGCCCAGCTTAAAAATACCCTCAGGCTGTTGGGACCAGCACTGCCAAGCTGCACTATGAGAAACCTGTTACTGGTGCCACTCTATTGTGATGGAGGAGCTGGTCCTCAGCATCACCCCCCTCACCCCTGACCTCCTGTTCCTCCACCTCTGCAAGGAGAAGTGATATTCCTTGATATCTTTGACTTGGCTGCCGGTGCATAAACTCTTCTTCCCAGCTCTCCTCATGGGAACTGGTGCCTTTGACTCTTGCCTTGTCGCTGGGGCTGGTCTGACTTGGCACAGAGATTCTGGAGCAGAAACTGCTGAAGTGAAGCAGGGTAGGAGATGTGCTCCATCTGTCTGGGATCAGGAGAAACATCCACAGAGGCCAAAGGCTGCTCCAGCAGACAGGAGTCTTTCACTTTACTGCCAACACAACTGTTTTTCCAAGGCGTAACTGCTGCCAGAAATCCATGGAGTCAAGACCTGCTATTTCTTTGCTTCTAAACAAAACAAACCCCATCTTGCTTTCTGCTGGGAGAAAAGCTCTTGTCTTGGAGAATAAAATCAGGCAGAAAGAGAGCAGGGTCTTGTTTCCTCTCTCATTCAGTAATGATAAATTCAGGGAGAGGGAAACCATGTTGCAGGATTTGGGAGATGGGTGCATGGCCTGGGCATGTTCTAATCTGCACGGGGAAGCCTCATCCACTGCAAGATGTTTTAAGCATCTTTCCATCCTGATCACCCTTTGGAAGCAGTTGGGCTCCTTCTCCCTGGTGCCTTAGGCACTGTGAGCAGCGTGATGAGCTCGCTGCCGTGCTGCCTTTGCAGCTCAGCAGAACGATCATGCATAAAATCCCCAGGTAATTTACCCTGAGTGGGATCCTGTGATTTGCTGACATTCCTCATAAACTGAAACGAACACAAAAGAAATGAGTGCAGAGTTGCTAATTTGGAAACTCATTTTGAGTAACTTCTCACCAATGTGGTAACGGTCAGCAGGGAACCCTGGTGATAAATAATAGTTGCTGAAATCCTGAATTGGCTATAAATTGGCACGAAGGAGCGGAATCCCCTGCGTGCGTGCGGCTCAGCCCAGTGAGTTGCTCTACGCTACGCTCAGCAGCAGCCGTAGGTGAAGACAGGGGTAGTTTTAGCTGTATGAGGTTGTAGTAGCAGATGTCCTGACGTACATAAACTAGAGGATCATATGCATCCTCAAATGTCAGCTCTGCTTTACATCGTTTACTGCTTCTGGGAGCTGCGGGGCTTTACACCAGCGGATTATCCACCTCCCTTCTCTGCCGAGCACTTGTTCTTTTTAGCTGCTTGATGTAATTGCGTATAAACTGCGAAGATCCCAAAGGGATCATTACTCTTCTGCACAAACTGCTTTCCTTATTCACATTTCACATCATCACCTGCAGGCATCCCTGAGACCGAGCAGTGTTTCCTTGCAGGGCAGTGTGAACACACAGAGCTGCAGTGGCAGCGGGCAGAGAGCTGCTGTGCCCGGAGCTGGATGGGATGACGAGATCTGATACCCAAGGTGGTGGTGGGCCAGATTTCCTCCTGGACATCTCGTTTTCCTTCCTGGTGGCTTACCCTTCCCAGAATTTCTGTGATGTTTGGTCCTGCAGAGGGGAAAGTGGCATCTCCACTCTGAGATGCTTGGGAAGAATCAGCAGAAGGGTCAGGAGCAGCTTCTCCCTCCCATGAACTTGTGGCTCCCAAGTCACATCACAGTGGCCTGATGTTTAATGACACCTGAGAGGCTGGAGGATGTGCAAGGAAATGCTGATGGTGAGAGCAAAGTATGGTCGCAGGAGTTCTCTACTGAACACGACTACTTTTTGGAAGTCACGAGTTTGAGATGTAGTGAAGAGGAAATCTAAGTTTCTTTTCACCATATTTTGTCTTCCAAAAAAGCCCCTGCTGCTGCTGCTTGTAGGTGGCTGTGACTGCAGCAACACCTTCATGCTGTGCAGCATTTACTCGTGAAGATGGAAAGTTGTGCTCCTAACATTGCAGGTTTTGAGGGGCTGGGTGGCTCAGGCATGACTCGGCCAACAGCCTGCAGAATGGGTTGTCACATCAGCCATGTCCCAGGGGCAGCTTCCACCAACATCGTCCTGCAAAGCACTGCAGAAGCAGACTGCAATTCTTCGTGACCACAATCTTGGAAAGATACATATTTGTCTTTCAAAACCTCGCGGCCACAGCAGTCGGTTGTTACACACACTGGGAGTGAGCCAGACTGCAAAGGACTGCTCAGCTTTTCAGGTACCGATCTGGCACTCAGCCCTAAGAGTTTAGGTTTTCTGTTTGTTTTTCTCCTTCAGTGGAACTTCTGACAGACCCATCCATTGAGATGGCAGAGACCTGCTTATCTGAAAAGGAAATTGTTGTACAGATTGCGAACTGTGGTAGCTAGACCACAAAAGAAGGCAGCTTGTCTGACATGTGGATATGGAAAATTTTACCTGACTATGCATGTGCTTCAGAAAGATATACAAGAGTTCAGTGTTTCCTTTGGTTAAGGATGTTTTGAATTTCCCAAGTGGCACCCTGATTGTGTGGTTTTGGCCCTGCTGCACCAACCATTACTAGCTGTGACAAACCCAGAGCTAAGATCCCTCCATGTAAATTTTCCTCAACATTGAGTGATTGCTGGTTTCTTCCTCCTGCTCCTTTGCAGCAAAGGCTATGATTTACAACATACTTGTATATATACAAATTTGTATATTTTTAAATGTCCTTTCTGTATGATAAATAGCCTTGAAATATGCTACTATAAGAGACTCCAGGGAGATTAGCCCTGCTTGAGGCATGCAGCTTTTGGCTGCATGTCCTTTGAAAGGCATGACATGTTTAAGAAACACCTCATCTTAGACAAACTGTTCTCAGGCTGAAGACATCCAACAGCAGCAAGTGATGAATGTTTTGTGCAACAGAAGATGTAAATCTTATTTTAATCCTGTCCAACTCATGGTCAGCTTGTCCTGATCTGGGCTCAGGGCTTGTGCCTTGTATTCTGAGAGCATCCTGTCCCAATCCCTGGGGCAGGTGGTTGACAATCGCCATCTCTCAGAAGAGCGAAGGCAGAATGATGTTGTCAAGTCAAAATGACTCAGTAGCCATAAATCAGAGCAGGAAACCTCTAGCTCAGAAAGATATCATGATGGAACTCATCTGACTGGATGATCTTATTCATGCCTCATGCAGGGTTTGTTCCCCTTCTCTGGGACTTCTCTGGTTTCTGTGAGACCAAAACAAGCTTTGAGCTGACTGGGAGAGCTGCAGATATGATTGAAACCATCCTGACCTTTCTGAACACTTTTCATCCTCGAGCTGGGGTTGGAGCACTGCTCTCCAAGCCAGAAGGCTGATGTCAGGATTGCTTCATTCAGAAACGCTGGGTAAAGGCTAATAAACACCACTAAGAGCTTGCTAATAGCTCTAATTAGACTGCAGCTGATGCTTCATAAGTGGTTCTTTCCTCCTCCGCCCCTTCCTTGCAGCTATTTCCTGGTGGAGTTTAGGAAGGTGAGGTGGATTAATGCTACTTTGGGAGATAATCAAGACTCCCAGCTGCAAAACCACATTTTCCTCTTGGCTTTTTTTGCAGTGGGTCTGGCAGGGTTTTCTCAGGACAGTGTCTGCTTCAGGGCTAAGTTGAGGTGTGGATGATGCATTTCCCTTTGTGTGTTGCTGGGAATAAGCTTAGTTTGGCAGTTTGATAGTCCAGAGGTAGAATGAAAATGTAGCTTTGATGAGTTCCTTACCCTTGCTGCTGGGACCTTTCCTGGCTGTGAGAGGATCAGCAAGTTGCTTTCTCAAACACATGGGCAACAGAAGTAGTCCTTGTCAAAAAGAAGAAAGCTTTGCTGTAGTTTGCTTTGTAGTGTTTGTTTGTTTCTTTCTTTGGTTGTTTGTGGTTTCTATTTAACCTTGAGTACTTCCTGCAGCAGGAGAAATTTGCATGTCTTTAGCTGTCTTGTGACATGTGATGTTTTTAAGTTGCTTTTTATTTTTAAATTGGCCAAGGGTCCTGACCAAGAAGTCTGTGTACAGATGCTGTGCAAAGCAGGTGCTCAGGGGCCTGTCACTTCTCTACATCGATTCCCCAGCTATTTGTCACTGCCGGGCTGGACAAAGGAAATGATCCCCCCCCAGGTCCAGGTCTGTGGGTCACATCACCAGAAACCCTCTGTGATGCTCCAGCCCTTACCTTGGAGCATCATGTGCTGCATTTCTCATCCCAATTCTCTGCTTACAGACACTGTGTCTCCTCTGTAGATAAGCTGGCTTGAGCTGCAGAATTACATGGACTCCTACAGCACCATCATGGAAAACACCCCTCTCTGCATCACAGAATGAGGTGGGTTGGGAAGTCTTGCAGAGACCAAGGCAGCAAAGCCACGGGGCTCTGCTGTTCCTTGGCTTCAGGATCCTAATTCTGGCTCTGCTCTCCTACACCTTCGATTACAGTTCCTATAACGCATCTGAACAACCTGCTGTGCAGCCTTCCTCCACAGGGATTCATGGGCATGTTTTGAAAGCCTCTTTACTCCAAGCCCCCACAAAAAAAATCAAACCAAACATACTTTGGAATAAAGCACTGAAGCAGATGACTTGGAAATGGCTCTTGCATAGCGCTGGCGTTGGGTGTAGGCATATGTCCCGATTCTGTGGACTTAAAAGCACAGTGATTGTGTTAGCAGATCTTGTTTCCTTCTTACAGAGATAAAAGCAAGGAGCAGGCTGGATTTTTGTGGGAGAGAGTGCTTTTTGAGAGATGCCCTCATTGAAACCTCCTATGGAAATAAAACAAACATCTACAGCTGGGAAAACTAATGAAAGCCGTCCCTCCCACGGCCTGGGACCGTCACCGCAAGGCAGGGATTTTGTTCTGCGTGTCTGCACCTGAAGAGTGCAGTCTCCCTATGAAAACTGTCTGGAGGAGGGAAACGAGGTTTGGTGCAGGACTGGTGCTCTGGTCCTTATGAGCCAGTTGTGAGAGTATGCTGATATTTAAGTTTCAACATCTCCCTGGGGTGTGAGTGATTTTAAATGGGATGTGTGTGTCTGAAGGTCCAAGGGAGGTTTGCAAAGAGAAGGATCCAGGAGGACAGTGCTTTTGGGCAGAGATTCAGTCGTGTTTAGAACTAACTTCTTTCTGCAACAGCAGGGCTATGAGCATTGGGTTTACTTCACTTTCTAGAGAAAAGCTGAATTCCTCTTTTGGGTCTCAAGGGAAAAACATTCCTTGAAATATGATCAGACTCTTGCTATTTTGTGTGCTGGTGACAGGACTGCAGAATGCAGTGGAGATGAGTGCTCCTTATTCCCAGTATCCCTTCCCATCTGGGAATTCCCAATTGCTCTTGGATGACGGTGGTTTTTGAAGGTGCCAGAGTCATGTGGAGCTCATCAAATGCTGGCGTCAGTGCCTGGAAGAGATGGGCTCTATTCGGAAACTCAGCAAGGGCTTCCTGTGCTTCCTGGAAGCTGTGCCGGGGGACTGTGGTTCCTGGCTGCTTGAGGAGGTGCAGAGCTCACTGCTAACCCTCTGCATCCCAAATGCTGCCTGTGCCAGGGAAATGAGTGTGCAGGTTCTGGCTATGAAGTTTAGGCAGCTTCTTTCTGGCAGCTGCTGCCTGGATTTGGCAGGCAGAGGGACTTTGTGACGTTTCGTCCTTGTCCCTGGGAGGGTGGAGGAGTCTAAAATGCCCTGACCTCATGCCATGCCTGCTGTGACACTGAGAAGGTGCTGTGCTAGTCTGGAGCAATGAATGCTTCCTTCTGCATTTCGCACCTAACAAACTGTCAGGAGCGCAATAGGAGAATTGCTGTAGTGACTTTGGGTGGGAAAAAAACCCCTCAAAGCAAATCGAGCAAGTTGAGACACACCAAGGATGAAGCTTTTTAAAGGGAAAAAAGAGCCCTGGGTGTGCTGTGAGACACATGCTGGCTCCTGATGTCTGGTCTTGTGCTGTTGGAAAAGACAAAGCTATCGAGACCTTGCTTGGCTGTTTGGGGTTTTTTGAGCCATGTTCATAATATTCCTGGGAAATCAGAGTGTTGTATTCAACTCCCAGCTCTTGAATGTGATAATAGTAAAAATCACATTTCTGAGCCTCCTTGGAGCTCTTTGGAAACAGAACAACTTAACTTGGCTCCCAAATGACAATCCCACTGGCAAGGCCCTCCACGCTGGCCAGCCCTGCAGGTGAGAGTGAACTCTTGGGGGAGACACTTCTCTGCCCCTTGATAACACCCTCTGCTCCCCTCTAGCTGCCGTGTGTGTTCCAGGTGCAGCCCTGGGTGCTTCCCCAGGCCTTTCTGCAGCTCTTCTATGACCCCCTGGGCTCCCCCACATAGGAGGATGCTGGCATGGATGGAGGGGCACTTACATTGTTCCTTCTGCAAGGCACCCTGTGTCTTCACTGGCTGGTGAGACAGGATGTTGTCCCACTTCATCCCTTTACACAAGGTGCTGCAACTACTGAACCCATGTTTCCCTCTCAAAGCTCTCCATTCTCTTGCCTCCAGAGCTGTTTCACTCACCTTTTTGCCTCCGCTGCCAAAAGGCTGCAGAGAGGAAGTGCTGGTCTCTGCTGCTTTGAGACCCTGTGGGGTTCTGTATGGGCATTTTGGGCCCTTTTGCCTTGATTTTATAGGACTCTCAGATCTTTTGCTTTGAGTAAACTGTTAGAGCTTTAGAAATAGTCCTTCACCCAATTCCTTGCGCAGCACAGAGATAGTGAAGCCTGCTCCAGTTCCCCTGTTCAGCCTTTGACGGAAGGTTTGAGAGATTTGGCAGGGCATCCTATGGTGGAGAATTTGGGCTTTTAATTGCACCATCTGTTTTTCCTCTCAGCTAATGTTTGCTTGAAGGCTCTTGAAATGCAAACAAGGCTGAGCTGCACAAATCTGGAGCCATGCACACAAGTAAGGACTGCAAGAACTGGTTTTAGGATTATCCCGTTGTTCTACCTTCTTGGATGCATGCTCATGAAGCATGAAGTGCTGTGTGCAGATAGTGAGAGTGCTGGAAGAACTGCCTCGTGTGTGCAGAGCAAACCCATTGGAGTTTCCTGAAACATTTAGAAACAGAACAGGCATGAGGACTGTATTGTGGTGGAGCTGGAACACCTTCTGGTAGGAACTCTGGGATGTAGAAGTGTGTCTGATGTGAAAATAGCAGGAAATGTTTCATTTTCAAAGTTCTTGAGAATTCCTTGAAAAGGAATTCAGCTCCTGTTTCAGCTCTAGTTGATTCAAAAGAACTACTTTCTTTAAATAAAAATTTGTTTAAATTTTAAATGTTTTAGCATTTCCTTGGAAATCTGCACAGCTGGGGAGCTCCTGGGTAGGGGTGTGTGAAGGAGGCAGGCAGATACTTGTGAAAGGAGTTGCTTTCATCATCATATGTCAACTGAACTGACATAAATCATGGCCTCAAATTTTGCACCACAACCCCCCCTCCATTCTCTTTTTGAAGATTTGGGGTAGCTTTGTACTTGACTCCAGGAGATTGAAAAGAGCCAGAGAGAGGTAGCAGCCAAGAGATGTAGGTTGGATGAATTTTCAACCATTGTTTAAATGTCACTTTGTCAAAATCTTTTTGGACACTTTGGTTTGTAGATCAAATCCCGTCCTTGCACAGGAGGGCTGGGTCCCTCCAGAGCTGCTCTCAGCAGGGTCTGGTGTTAGAAGCGATGTCTGTTTTGCCTGACACCAGCCAAGCCTGTCTGATTATTCAGAGGAGAATTGGATGGCATTGCTGAGAGACTGTTATTAAACTGGGCACCTGTGGATCCTGCTCAGTGTGCCTGTGTGCTACAAGCCTACACAGGTTTCCGCAGTGTCTAGTGCCAGCAGGCAATGTTGGTGTCACACCTTGGACTTGGACAACATAATTATCATCACACCCCTACCTCCTACCTCAGTATGATTTGCTGCCAGTGTTGTATTAGCAAAAGGGGGGGGGGAAAGTCATAATTCCAGTGTACAGACAGTAACAGAGATGTTTGTACGGCAGTTGTGACTGGTGTAATCTTGGTTGTTAGACAGATTTAAGTGGGATTTAAAATGGGCAAAGATGCCAAAACAAACAGCAATGAGATAGATGGACTATTAGGCACAGCTTGTTTGAATCATTCAGTTCAGGAAGAATTTACCTGGTTTGTGATACATTGACAGTGCTAAATGAGAGGAAAAAAGGGGTATGACCCTGGTGGGATGCCACCAAGAAATGAGTCAGCACCATTTCAAGTATTGCACCAGGCAAATCTTTTAAAGCAGCTGTATCTGCTCAGTGTTTCCTTAGCCATTGG
This sequence comes from Chiroxiphia lanceolata, assembly GCF_009829145.1. NCBI lineage: Eukaryota > Metazoa > Chordata > Aves > Passeriformes > Pipridae > Chiroxiphia > Chiroxiphia lanceolata. The sequence goes on from NC_045651.1 coordinate 11,048,520, forward strand.
GCTTGGGCTTCATCCTGTTCAGTGCTTTCCACAGTGAGATTTGGCAGTATGCTCTGAGCCTGGAGTCCAGCCAGGTGCACACCTTTCTGTCTGATGATATGGAGAAACATGATCCCAAACGTCGGTCATTGCGGATTTATCTTTGAGCGCTCAGTTGATTTTTTTTCCCAGTGCAGGACCTTTCTCCTGGTTTTTCAGCCATTTTAATCAAAAGCTGGTGTAAATATCCATAAGGAATCAGGGAGGTACATTCACTCTTTGGCCCCAGCCTAGGCTATCACGATCCCCAAGCTTTCAGGAGACCAGCTCATTCTCAGTGACTGGTATTTAGTGCTTGAGCCACTGGAGCTCAGATGCTATTTACACCTTCCAGGCTTGCAGATATATCATGCAAGCAGCTTTTATCAACAGCATCACATTTCTCACTTGAAGACCCAGTGTGAACCCCAGTGAGAGGACATGTGGCCATTGGAAGAGGGACCACATCAAAATAGACAGTCAGAGACATATGATGCATGGGAGGACACATGTCCTGCCAGCAAAAGGAGAAGGATATCTCCTATTCCAATCAAAAGTGGTACACCTTTGTGTCTCTTCTCAGAGCAAAAGCCTCCTTCCTATCTCCAACAATGACCTCTGCACATGTGACATTCAGCAGAGAAAACCGTAATTGCATAAACCGATGATTTGCAGAACAAGAGCTTTCCCAAGGCTATGTAAAAATGGCTGGTGTTTGTCAGTGATGGGTACATGAGGAAAACAGAAGTTTCAAGGCCAGCTGGTTTATGTATTTTTAAGTCAATCTGCTGCTGGTAAAGCTCTAATTGACCAAACTCTGCCCTGGAAGTCCTGGCTGTGCGAGGCAGACGCCTCTCTACAGCCATTGCTTGCTTCAACTTCCACCAGTCAGCTGGAGACGTTTTCTCTCGTACTTTCTTTTTTAGTTTTAGTTTTATTTCTGCCCATGTAATTACTTATTCACTTAATTCCTAAAGAGAAAAGAAGCAAACTCAAGCAAATTGGCTGAAAAAGACAGATGAAGAGCTGCTTCTGTACTGGAGATCATCAGGAATTAATTTCTGCCATCCTTGCGTTGGTGCAGTCCAGACTTCATTAGAGCATTTACAAAACTCCTCTGGCAGTCAGGCATGCAGCGGAATAATTTGTGTCTCCCTATAGATCTTACTGGTATTCGCCTCTGGGTTTGGCTGGTCTCATTTAGGAATGTTTGTGTTGTTTGCTGCTGCATGGAAGGGACTTTTTGTACTATCTTTTGCATAACAAAACCGTGTACACTTTCAGCAGGGCACACAGCTGAGGAGGAGATGTGTCCTTGCTGCGATTTGTTGTAGACGGAGAAGCAGAGTGAGAAGATGACAGGGCAGTGCTTACGGCCATGCAAATGGGACTGAGTTTGGTGCTTGGGTGTCTGTCATAAAGAAAAGGATCGTGGTCACACAGGTAAATGGATGGAGCTGGGCATGCCCCCATCCTTATCTAAAAGAGGCTGTGCATCCCACCTGGAGATCCTATATGCCTTGTGTGCAGTGATGTGGTGCTGTGATTACTGAAGGACACTCAGATTTACGTGGTGTTTTCAGATATTGATCAGCCAAATAAACAAGCTGAAGTTACGGTGAACTCTCTGTGACAGTCTGACCTGGGGAAAACGTGTCTCTGCAAGTGCCTTGTGCTGAGGGCCACGTGGGGTCCCCTGGGAAGCAGCTGGGTGGGAGCTACACCAACATGTGATTTAATTTGGTTTTCATTAGAAAAGGTGGGAGCCTGTTAGGCTGTGGTGAGATAGGCAAGATGAGCCAATCATAATAAACACTTCCAGGAATTTAGCTCTTCGCCTTCTCTTGAGTGGATAATGTGCACGACGCAGGTCTGCTGGAAACCAGCCTGCAGTGCCTTCAGAGGGGTGGGCAATTACCTGCAGGAAAACTTGTTCCAGCTTTGCTAAATATAGCAAAAAATATCCAGGGCACAACACGTGTCTCCTGGGATGGAGAGGGTGCACAACTGATCTAAATAAGCTGTTGGAAACTTGAATTTTGGCCCAGATGCAAGCTGGTGTATTAACCCTTTCAGGTATTTGCTGAGAGAGCATGGACTGCTTCCTGTGGTGTCCATGGAGTCCCACGGTGTTAGATACGGCAGTATTCTCACGTAAGTGCACTTAATTATATGTAGTAACTTCTTTCAAATAGTTTGAGGCAATGAAATGATTGTAATTAGGCTGCCATATACAACATAAAAAGAAAAAAATCCCCAAAATATGGAACACATTGAGCCAGAACCTTAGAACTAAGAGAGGAAAATTTAAAGAACCTAAATATTTATTATGTGATTTATGAAAACCAATGGCCTAGCACCAGTGTCCCTTCCCATGAGTGGTATGACTCCCACAGGTCCCAGGCATGACTTGCAGGGGTGTGCTGGGATGCAGCTGTCCCCTCCTGCTTGTTCTCTCAGTTTGTAGTGATGCTGCAGTGGCCACGGGTCACTGTGGGAAGCTGGCACAGACAGGCTCTGCTAAAAGCTGGAAAGCTCTTCCTGAGCTCGAGTTTTTGTGCAAAGGAAGAAGAAAAAAAGAAGCCAAAAAGAAGAAGGAAACTGCCTGTGGAGTGGTGTGGGAGCCCACAGAAGTGAAAAAAGCTAACGCAAAGCCCAGCTGGTGCTCTCCCTCCCGTGGAGCACCACACTAACACTGATCCACATGTGGCAGCCAGCCCAGGCTTTCGCAAGCCTCGACTGCTGTGCTGGGTTTATTAGCAGGTTCCCATAGCACTGCCCTCCCCGGGCATCCTCTCCTCCCCTGCACATGCTGCTGACCTTCCGGAGTGGTTTGTTGACTGGGAGAGGCTGCTGGGTATTTACGAGGAGCTTGGCTCCTGTTTCAGCTCCCAGGCTCACAGTGCAAACATCAACGTGAATCTTTCAGTAAACAGCCAGGGACTGGAGGGAGGAGAAGGATTAGAAACTCCGAATAATGACTGAAATGTCAGACATTTATTATTAAGTCAGTCCTTATGTTGACAGCTGAGCATTCAATATTTAAAGCATCCTTGATCATAAAAGCCAAAGGCAAACCTGATTCTTAAATATCCCAGTTGTTCTTTTTGACCTAGTTTTTGAAGTCTTAAGGAGGAAATAAAATCTTAGAAAATATTTACAGACGCGAGAAATGCAGGATTTCATCACCGCTGGTGACTTCATGGATCTGCCTGGGGCAAGGACAGCAATTAAAGAGCAGGAAGACAAAGTCTCACATCTCCTTTGCAAATGTATTGTCAATCCTAGAAGCTGAAGCTGTGTTGTTAGGGCTGGAAGAGTAAGAAGTCACCAGGTCTCAGTGTGGGGTGTTCCAAAGGCTTTCAGGATGTTAAAGGAGTAGCTGTGAGCGAGGCCGAGGTTTGACAGACTTTGCCAGGAGCTATGAAGGTGAAATGATCAGTGTTGTGTTGTGTGTCAGTGAAGCAGAAATGCCAAAGAACTGCTCTGAATAATTCATGGTCTTTGCAGGTCAATGTCTCCTATGAGAAGACTGGTAGAAAAGGCTCCATGGTGCTCACCCAAAGCATCAGCATTAGATTTCAGTTTTGGATTGAGGTAAGAATAGAAGACAGCAGTAGGAACAGGCAGAAGGAGAGAAAATCCAACCTAGCAGGAGATGGAATAAAAGAAAATTGTTTACTTAATATTGAGGCAAAATAGGATGAGTGTGAAGCTCTTCCAATGTGTAAAAAGCTACCGAAAAGAAGAAGAATATATTTTTTTTCTCTGTGTCTTTCATGGCTAAGAGAAGATGTCATGACTGTAAGCCAAACAAGAAAGACACAGATGATGAGAAATGGTTTCTTAGGAAATTTGTTGAAATTCCACTACTGGAAGCCTTTGAAAAGAAAGGGAAAAATACCTGCTACAGCTTTGAGCTCCTTAGGCTCCTTCAAACTTTATTTTTTATGAGTGCATTAATTTGTGGTTATTATCATGGTATTAGAGAGATGGCACAGCTGTTGATGGCATTTTGGAAGGGTTCAACTCCAGAGCTGCAGAGTCAGACACTGCCAGAACCAGCTCTTAGAGTAAAATCTTGAGCTGAGACCACGGACCTTGGTGGCTAAGTGTTAAGAAGAGAATGGAAGCTGTGAACAGAGAAAAGCACCCCTTGGTATTTAATTAGGTTCCTTGTAAACTGTGGGAGCCCACCAGACACCTCACCAGTTTTCCCATGGCACAGACAGATTTTTCTGATTCCTGGGTTTCAGGAGGGGTGGCAGAATGGGACTGAGATCTCCAGCCCAGCTGAAATGATCCAGATGGGTTTCTGGGACAGTTAAGCCCCTCTGTATTCAGCCACACAGAGGGGGATGTGACCCCTGGTCGAAGAAGCAGCTCTCTGCCAAGACAATTCCCACCTGGCTCTGCCAATGGGGATGTGGTGCCCCTGAGTCCTTGGTCAGGATCTTGAACTGAGGCTGTGAAAGGGGTTGCCAGGCCCTCAGATCCACCAGCAGAACTACCCAAACAGCCTAATTTTGATGTTGGATGTGGGGGAACTGGGAGTGTACGAGTGGATGGCAGTCTGCTGTGTGGCAGTTCACACCTCCACACATCTCTCACATTCATGGTGCCTCCAGGAACTGCACAACTACATTCTCTTGATGAAGGACATATTGTGCTGGAAGCACAGTGCTTGGCTAGATGGACCTTTGGGGCTAGAATAGCCATTCCTATGTACTCATTTAAATTTCATTGATTTTTCTAAAGAATTATTTCTCCCTTGATGGTCTAGAAATAAAACTCTTGCCCTGACTGATGCAACAACCCCATGATTTCTATCTATTGACAAGGTGGTTTTCACACTCTGTCTCAACACGACCAAGGTATTCTTCAGCACGCTTGATCAGAGGAAGAGAAAATTACATTTATGTGCCTCCTGCCGCTTCCCGTTACATCTCCCCTCCTGGATTTCCACTGGTAGGTGTTTATGCAAGATCCCATCTACAGGCTGGCCAGCGAGTTACCCAGCATCAGGTTTTCACAGGAATATCTCCTCTCGATGTGGGCAATGCCTAATTAGGCACATTGCCAGGCTACAAATTTGCAGTGATATTTTTAGTTTTTTCTCTGAGGTTCCTTTTGGTCTCTGTCCTTATCTTAGCTGAAGCAAAACAGCTTGTGTGGCTACTCTTTGTGCCTGGCTCATTTCTCATGGTGCAGCCAAACGCGTGCAAGGCAAGCAGGGACAGGCAGTGGTGCTGACCCTTTTGTGCAGAGCACACGTGTCAGGCTGTTGACCTGGAGCCAAGGGCTTGCCTGAAGGTTTCTCTAAAATCAAATGCTTTGAATAGTAGCAGAAGAGGAGTATGGAAACTGGTATGATGACCCTGCAGGTGTATGACAGTAGCTTCGTTGGGTTTACCTGAGGATAATGTGACAAAGGTGCTATTTTCCAGCTTCCACTTCAGTTAGGACCTTTCTGACCATTATATATATGGATCAGGGGTTTTGGATGAGGAAGCCTTCATGGGTTTCAGAATTGCAGCCACACTGTTTCCAGCACTTACAGTTTCCACGAAGAACTTGGAGCTCATTTCCTTTGCTTGAATTTCAGTGGTTCAGCCAGGCAGTGTTTTCCAGAAGCAAGTAAGAATTATGGGCTTAAAATAGGCACAAGATCCTGAAAGTGATAAACTGTGGAGGCTGTACATACCATGCCCCAATGAACAGGAACTTGTCTGCATGGGAAAGTGCTCCTGCCATGGGGAGTTGTTACTGTGGGTGACTTTGCTCTCAAGGGCCTTATTTCTGAGAGTGGCAGTTCAACTATGCAACTTTATATGTATGTGTTCTTGTCCAGATGTCCTGTTAGGCCAAAGCCCTCACTTCACCTGTAAGAGAGCTGGAAAAGCAGGGACCTGCCTTTGAAGTTAATTAGCTGCCTCCAAGGCAGGATTTATCTTTAAAAATAGTTAGATCAGGGCAGGGAACATGTCAGAGCTGGAACTAGAAGATGCTTGTCTATCCCAGTGCCTACAGAGGTCAATAGAACTTTTTCTTAATTGCTTTTTGGGAAGTTAAGTATAACCAGATCGTTGCTTTCCTTTGCCAAGAACTTGGGGGTATTTGTGGCTCTGGAGTAAGAAGGAACAGCAGAAATGATAGTGCACTCATTATGATCAAACCAATTTATGCTTAATCTTTCAGTTTTTCCAGGGAAAGACCTTGGTATTGAACTCTGTCTTTGTTTATATGCTCTACACATCTCTCTTGCACTGCTGTGCAAACTGGAAAGCTCAGGCATGTAAGTGACTGCTTCTGAGCACCAAAATTAGGAGCTCTTGTTGAAAAAGGGTGGCTGATCTCAGGGAACTGGGGCAGTCAGTGGCCAGGGAAGGGCTGGAGGGCAGAACTGTGGGGCTTTGTCCAACACAGGCTTTATTTAGCTAAGACACTGTAGCCCAGTCCACATGTTTCCCAGAGCTTTCCCGATAGGATGAATATGTGTGCTGTTTCCTAGAACATGTCATCCCTGCTGGCAGGCCAAGACTACTCCCCTCCTGCACTGTGTGGGTTCTGCTGTCAGATGGAGGAGAGGAGCTTAAGTCCTGGTGCAAATGCTGTTCTTCCTTACTGTGTTGCCACTGGCTGGCAACGATGCAGGTGCAGCATCCTGAACCAGCCAGGAAGGCCAGCAGAGGCCAGGAGGGTGACCTCTGCCTAGCTCCATACCCTTGGAAATGTGCACTGAATAATCACTTTGGTTACCAAATTCCTGTGTTCTTGTGACCAGCAGGGGGGTGAGGAAAGAAGAATGACTTCAGCCCAAGTGCAGGGGCAGCCAGAAACATCTTCAGCCCAGTAGCAGCTGCAGCGATGCTGGTGCAGCTCCCTATGGTGTCTCGCTGGGGCCGGATCCAGAGCTCCTCTGTATCCACTGGCAGTGGTACACAAAATCAGGCATTTGTGCCATCTCACTGCTGTGTGCATTAACTCACTCCCTGCCTTTGATTTAGCATGTGGCCATTGGTGCAAGGGCTGTGGGACATCTTTCTCTGCCCCAGCCATGCCTTGCCTGATGCTTCAGCCTTGCCTTGGCTCTTTCCCCACTGTGTTTCAGCCTCTGATGTGCCCAATTTGTGGCATCCTGGCTTTTTTTTTCAGGTCAGGGCATCCTACCACTGGAGTTAAACACCATCTGCACCAGTGAGGGCATTACTGGGGAACACAGTGCCCCAGGGCATGTGACAGGGTGTGTAGGCAGGGCTGCTGCATCCCTTCTCCTTATGGATAATGACTTCAGAAAAGAGAGCTGATAGGGGGTCTCTGATTAATGCATCAGATCTTGGTCCATGAGAGTGATGCCACCTGGAAGCTGGACACTTGCACTGACCTAATGTCTTTGTGGCTTCAAGCCACATTACACCATCTGCCAGCAAAGGAGAGCTTCCCAGCACCCCACCACGCAGGTGTGGGGGTGGATCACACAGCCAGGGTGTACCAGGAAGGATCCAACCTTCTCCCAGAGCCCAGCAGCCTCTTGGGTTAAACAGCACACATGATTTTCTATTTGTGGCATCCTTCTGCAGGTAGCAAAGAGCTTAAGTTTTTGGAAAAAGCCTAAAATCCTGTTGAGCCATGCTACAACAACAGGTTATTGTTCTGGTACAGGTGAAGGACAGGACCTCTGCCTGGGAGCTTTCCAGGAGCTGTGCTGTTTAGCTGGAAGGAAGCAGAACTTCTCAGCATTGAATCCACCCGCAGTGCTAATGCTGACTGCAGTGCCGAGAGGTCTCCGACAGCGTGCAGAGTGCAAGGAATCCAGCTTCACGTGCCAGCACCATGCAGAGCTGGCACTTCCAGCCCCTCCTGTCCTTTCTTTAAGTGAACTGTGCCTGATGGAGGATAAAGGCCAGAAAACTAGTGTTGAAATGTTGGCAGTGCTGCCTTGCTGTCTGTGCTGGCTGCAGAGCACTTCGGATGCTCCTGATTCCTGGAAGCTTACTGTCTTTTGATAGAGAGAAATACAAACTATTACTGTCATCTGACTTCTCTGTAACAGCTCAGAGACATTAGAAAGCAAAAGCTGAGATCTCACTTCAAATGTGCAGCTCTAGTTGTGGCTATTTGTGCCATGTCTGTGGTTATCAGGGTGGTTTCAGCCCTTCAGTGAGAAGTGTCCACTCTCTTATTTAGCGATGATCCCGTTACAGCCCCACTAAGCCCTGGGGACAGTCCATCTGTATTGGTGCAGAGCCACTTCCAGCTCATTCCCATACATTTGCCAAGGACAGCTTTTCCCCAGTGTAGCCTGAGCTGTGGTTTAGATGAAAGGAAATTTGCAGTTTAAAAGCATCCTTCCATTTCAGTCAGACTTTTCCTTTGCAGAGTGTTAGCACTGTCATTTCCTACTCAGGTGGAACCAATTGGTATTTTCTTCTGTGGCCTCAAGCTTGGCAGCGTGACCCTCTGCCACAGCAGTGCTGCTGCGCTGGGCTGGCAGCTGCCTCTCCACCATGACAAAACTGTTTGCATTTGCTGCCACTCCTGACATCTCTTGTTGAGGTTGTCACAACAGCAGCAGCTGAAGTGATTGTGTACCCATCAAGGAGAGCAGGCTCTGGATGTCTGCCTTGCTCTGGGCACAGGGACACCACTGTCTGCATCCTTGCCAAAGGCCAGATCCGGGAGGTGGCTGGTGGCAGCATCATAACACACAGGAGCCTTTCATCGGCAGCAGGGGGGTTCCCTTGGGGTGTCTGGAAAGGGGAGCTCTCTTTGCCAACCTGCCAAACTGGGTTTAATTCAGCTCCCCGAAAACAAGCCTCCTGAAACTGAACACACCCCATGGAAAGTGCCCTCCGGCAGCTGCAGAAAATCTGAGGAAGACTGTGCTTATTTCCAGACTAGAAAAACCAATCTAATGTTGAAAATGTGGCTAAAATAGAAGCCTGCTTAGCGGAGGAAGTCTGGGGAAGGCTGCAGTGGGCAAAGGTGGTGCCAAAGCTGTCTCTTCCAAACAGGCCTGGAAACAGGAATATTTTGCAACTACCAGAAATCCAGAGCTTCTTCTCAGCTGGGGCATTGCATTTCACTAAAGTCTCTTAGTCCAGTTCTAAAAGCTGAATTCACAGTTTGCTATCATGACATTATGAAGTCAAATGCCACTGGCAATGGAAATAGATATTGCCTCCCAGGCGGGAGTTTCAGGAAAGTGTTCCAGGAGGCAGAGGGGGAAGGGCTTCCCCAGCTGAATTTTACAGGAATTTTTACTGGCAGAAAAGTCTGAATTTAAAGAAACATGGTTTTCTGATCAGAAAATGCTCCCCTGGGTTTTCTATCCTTAGCTGCCTGGTTTTCATCACTCTTGTGACATTCCTGAGGCTTGGCAGTACCCAGGGCTGCTTCGGATACACTGAGCCAAATGTGCCCCTGCTTTGAAAAGTTTCCACCTGAACAGCAAATCCTGGTGAAGGAGTGCAGGAGAGATGTACCTGGATGGCAGGAGGAGGGAGAGAAGGGGAAGCCTTGCCAGCTGCAAACCACCTGGTCCTCCCATGGATATGCTGGTGCTCCCAGGGCAGGCAGGCTGGGAGCTGGCAGGGGCTGGGCCCTGGGGGTATCCTGCTCTCTGTGGAGCCCCAGCTGCTGCAACCATCATGGTTATTTTTGGCTTTCCCCCCCTTTGTCATTCAGTTACTTGTTACTCAGAGCATGGCACTGGGGCAGGAATTGGATTGCTCTTTGCCCATGCTTTCCCAGGCTGAGGCCTGCCCCCCTCTCAACATTTGTATCATCCTTTGGGATTCTCTTCACCCACCAAGTGCCCCTGGCCTTTCCCTTTTTGCCCTGGCTGAGCCCTCTGAAAAGTCAGGTTGGCGGCTGGCAGGACAGCTCCAGGCTCTGCTGGTGATCAGATGGCAGAGGAGCAGCTAGGATGAAGTGTTCCCCTCCTTGGCTTCAGGGAAGAACCCTTATGGGGGCAGAAAACTGACTTTTGTGGATGAGTCTAAACTAAACCCAGTCTAGGGGGCAGTAAAACACCTTTGCACCTGCTAAAGCTTCCTCAGACTTGCCCTTGTTCAAGCCAAAACTGAAATATGGGCAGGAACCATTCACTTCTGGAAACTTGCTGCTGGTTCTGCCTGATATGTCCCCACTGTGCAGTACCTACAGAGCAGCCCTTGACCTGCTGCTTCCCATGATCTCAAGCCTGATATGGACCTTGCTGTGGAATGGATGTGGCTGACATTTAGCAGAAATGCCAGTTCTCGTCAGAAGAGTGCCTGGGGAGATGCAGGCTGTGCTCAGCCATGCGGCTGATGAGACCTGCTGTTTTGCAGGCTCGGTCAGCACCTCACTTCATCTAAGAAATGCTCTTGGCTAATACTGGGTGATGTTTCCCAGAGATGGCATGGGCAGGAGAGATGTTTTGCTTGGCATAAGGTGGCCTCAGTGCAATCTTTCCAGTGTACTACTGAGTAGAAGAAACCAACTTGGATGAGTTTGGAGCCAAGCTGGGTTTAGCCATGCCACAAAGTCCAAGAGCAGTGAGTGAACTGCATGAGATGGCTCAGCTTCCCCCCTGCCAGCTTCATGTACAGAGATCTCTCCAGGTAAAACTATGCTCCATTTCTCATGATGCAGCAGAATCAACAATATCCCAGCTGTGGGAGACATCCTTCCAGGATTCCCTGTGTACTAAGATGTCAAGGCAATTCACAGTCCCAAGCCTATTTGGGGCTACCACCTTTAGTGCATTAATTTTACATACGGGCAAAGTGAGTGGTTTTTCGTCTCTCCCTCGACCACAGACTGGTTGGCAGGTCTGGGAAGAGGAGCCTGTGTTTTCCCCCCCTTCAGCTGCATCTGGTTACATTAGAAATTTCAAGCGAGTGCTGGAGTTCTCTCAGCTTGATCATGCTTTTTTTTTGGTATGCGTGTGTTTCAGCCGCTTCTTCATGAAGAGAACTCATCTTTCTAACCACAGTGAAGTTCAGGATCTGCTAAGAACAAAGCGTTTGGCTTGCCCCACATACAGTCATTTACTCAAGGGCTATGATTCTTAGGAATCACAAGAGGATTTGACCCCCAGCACTGCTCTGTCCCAGGCTGTTTTGTGTTGACTTACAACAGCCCTTTGGCACAAACAGTGGAATGCCCAGCGCTCCAGGGAACAGCTGGCAGAACTGCCAGTGCCAAGGCAGACACATCCCCCCAGCGCAGGGCAGACCCGCCGGGACCACTCATGTCCTTGCGGCCTCCCGGGCGGAGCATGAGTTCCCCGCAAACCTGCCTGTGGGTCCCGGGGTATGAGGAAGAAGGATATGGTGAGGCCGGCTACCCCAGCTCAGCGGGTCCATCCTCCCGGCAGGGCTGGGAGGAGCAGCACCGCCAGCCCGCTGCGCGCCCGCGGGGAGAGCGCTGCTCCCCGCCCGCCCGGCCGGGAACCCCCCGCCAGCCGCGGGCCCCAGCTGCGGGTTCCAGCTGCGGGGTCCAGCTGTGGGCTCCAGATGCGGTCTCGGCTCCGGCAGCGGCAGCGGCAGCGGCTGCGGCGGAGCAACAGCGGCCTCCAGTGCCGAAACCTCCTCCCGCTCTCCATCCAGGGACCCGCAGTCCGCGTCCTGCCGCGCCGGGCGCCGCGGAGAGCCACAGAACGGGTTGGGTTGGGAGGGACCTTTAAAGGGTGTCTGGTCCAACCCCCATCCATGGCCAGCGACATCTTCCGCTAGACCAGGTTGCTCCGAGCTCCCTGAACTTGAATGTTTCTGGGGATGGAGCATCCACAACTTCTCTGGGCAACCAGTGTCTCACCACCCTCACTGTAAATAACTTCCTAATATTTAACCGAAACCTGCCCTCTGTCAATTTGAAGTTATTCCCCCTTGTCTTGTCACTCCAGGCCCTCATAAAAAGTCCCTGTTCAGCTCTCTTGGAGCCCCATTAGGTACTGAAAGAGGCTCTAGGGTCTCCCTGAAGCCTTCTCTTCTCCAGGCTGAACACTTCAGCACTCTCAGCCTGTCTCCACTGCAGAGATGCTCCAGCCCTTGGTGCACCTTCTTGGCCTCCTTGGGGCTTGCTCCAATAGGTCCATATCTTTCTTGTATTGGGGGCCCCAGAGCTGGACACAGCACTGCAGGTGGGATCTCACAAGAGCAGAGGGGGAGAATCCCCTCCCTCAACCTACTGCTCACTCTTCTTTTGATGCAGCCCAGGACACAGCTGGTTTCTGGGCTGCAAGTGCACATTGCTGGCTCATGTCCAGCCACTCATCCACCAGCACCCCCAAGTTCTTCTTGGCAGGGCATGTCCTCTCCCATCAGCCCACAACCCTGGTACGAGTAGCAAAGCTCACCAAGGCCACTGAGAGAAATAAAAAGATTTTTGCCTGGAAAAATGGAGCTTTTTGGGTTTTCTGAGGCAGTGGGTAGCTGTGATCTGCAGGACAAGTGTGAGGCTGGTGACTCTTGGTGCACAGGGACCATGTGATGGGGCATATGGACAAGGCTGGAGGCATGTCAGTGTGGAGATGACTTGTTGGACTCTTCCTCCTGGCAAAGACTCTGGAGTAAGGGCTTTAATGCCCTGTATTTAACAAATGCAATTGCAAGTGATGAGAATGCTAAAATCTCCTATTGTGTGGACGCTGGAAGTTCAGGAAGGAAAAAAACAAAATTCTTGGTGCAAAAAAGAGCCTCCTTGTCAAGCCTGGCTCTCTCCTTGGGCATGTCCCCACCTTGTCTCTGCAGCTCTGTCAGTAACTAGATTTGCTCACAGCTCTTTGTGGACATAACCAGCACAAGCCATATTTTTCAGGAAGGTACTATAAGTGTCAGGGAAAGGGGTCTGCTGTGTGTATAAGAAATCCCAAAGCACGACATGGTAATGCTTCTACTTTATTATGAGCTTCTGCAGGTGAGGAACAGCTTTGTGCTCTCTTCTCCAGAAGGGTTGTGCCTCTTATTCAGCGGAGCGTGCAGAGGGCTTTTGGCACATTCCTCTGTGCTTTATGCGCACATTAGCGCCCCTTTGCCTGGAAGAGACAGTTAAAAATACTGGAGGGTGCCTTCAGGTCCCTGAGACACAGAAGAGCCTGGCTCAGAGGACAAAGGCAGAAAGAAAGAAAATACTGCTTAAATCATCATCTAAGTGTTATTCACAGCAAGCAAGGCCACATATTCTTGACAGGGAGTTCAGGGTTACCATGGACGTGTGTTAATTAATTCCAATAAGTTCAAGAGTGCTTCCTGACACCTCCTGGCGGAATAGTTCACCTCTGTGCTGCAGGACAGCACTAAGACACCTCTAATGCCTGTCTGGCTGCAAACAATAAAGGTTATGAATTTGTTTTGTAGGTTTTTACAGACAAATGCCTGCCACCGTGTCTTGTTTGGGGTTTGGCCTGCTCCCAGTCTCCTCTCCTGATTTTTTCTGCAGCAAAAGTGAGGAAAATATTAAAAGGGCATCTTAAAAGAAATAAATCTTTTTTTCCCCTGATTACTCTGAATTGTTCCATTTTCACATGGAATCATGTTCTCCTCTTTGTAAAGACAGACCCATTTCTCAGGTGCATAGAGAAATGCTGGTAAAATGATTTGCATTTTGCAAAATACATTTTGTATGCTGGTCACAGTGAAATGACCAAAGGCGACAAGTGAGACACTGCTGCCGCAGGGACCCACCAGATGCTCTCCACAGTTATTCCCAGAGTCCTTGCAGGCTTCCAGCTCTTGTCAGACCAGTTGCACACACAAAACTGCAAATGACATTTTATCCTGCCTCTCGGCTACCTGACTTTTCCCCATGAACCAAAGCTCTATAGATGAGGACACTCCGTTTATCTCTCCCCGAAGACATTTGGCACCAGGCTCAGAGTCCTGGTACCTGGCCCAGACCACCGTGGCCAGGAGACCAAACAGCTGTTGTTCCTAACCTCAGAATTTCTTTGCTTGAGAACAGTAGAGGGGAGCTGCCAGGCTTGGGGCTCTGACCCGCGGGAGCAGCACATTTCCAGCTGCAGCTGCTCAGAGCACAAACGGGAATTTGAAGAGGACCAGGGACACAGTGCCTGTCAACACAAGGTGGGTACTAGCCCCAGCTTCTCATCCATCTCTTCTCCCCTCTGACTCCTGGTTGGCTCTGGAGATACCACCAGCTCAGTCTGTTTCTTTTTTGTACGCCAAACTTTCCTTCTTGTGACCACTGAAGTCTCCCAACTCTCTGAAGCTGTTCTCTGCACCGGGGAGATGAAGCATCCTCGGACGCCACTTTGCTCCCAGCATTGCTGACTTTGGAGCCTTTCTCATTCACTTTAACTGGCTCCTGGTTCATGGCCAATGCCCTAATGATGTTGTGCCTGATGAACCTCCCACCCCCATCTGTTGCACAAGGCAGGCGACAGCTGGTGCTGGGCTGCTGCCTTCCAGCATGGTCATTACTGCCCTGCCAGGCCGTGCCGGGTCATTAACCGTGCTGCCTTTGTTCAGGAGATCCCACTCAGCATCTCTCTGCCTGACTGCATCATCTTCAGCCTTAAAAGGTAAACCAGCAATTGAGCAGGCTAGGAATGGAATATAGGGCAGCAGCCTGGGTTAATGAAGCAAAGAGGGGACAACCAGACCAACAATTCTTATCCAGGCTCTTTTTTCTAGTGATTTGGACTCTGTTCCTTGTCACTGCAGAGTTAGCTGGGAGGCAACGCTCCTTAAAGCAGAATTTGGCTCCACATTCAGGAACATAAAAGATGGAATTTGAGCTTCTGTTAGAGATGTCTCTGCTGGTGGCAGATGGGCTTGTGAGCCTGATCACCAAAAATCCCTACCTACACCAGGTGAAGTCAAGGGTGAAGCTCCCTTAACCCTGCAGACTGGGGCATCTGGCTCCAGATAAAACTCAATCTTCCCAACAGAGATTTTCAAACCACCTAATAGCATTGAGTTGGAAGTAATTCCTTCACTTGTCTGACACAGACTGCTTCCAATGTATAAATATACTTTAAATTACCTAGGGCCCAAGCCAGATGAAGTGAATCAAGTCTTGCCAGAGACATTGCTAGCATTTGGACCTGGCCTTCTGCTAAAACAGTGCAATCTGGCACCAGCACAGATTAAATATAAAGCTCATTCTTAAAAATACCCAGAGCAAATTGTATCCCTGCATATGTAGAGAAGATAGAAAGCAGAACTCAGCTATAAATTGCTGAGGTGAAAAAACATAGTTTTTCCTCAGCCACCACACATCTGAGGTCATCTGGAAAAATATTTTTCTGCCTGCATGCTAGATCTGGGCAGACTTTGAGGAATTTGCCATTTGTCTGAGATCCTGGATGCCCGCCAGCACAGTCTGGGCTATCGCTGCAGTTTGGCAGCTGCAGGTAGGGGGAGATTTTGGCCGTGTAGCCCCTGCTTGAGGGCAGTTCGTGTGCTGAGCTGCACACAATGGACCTATTTCTCAGCCAGAGTCCACATGCTCAGAGCAGTGGGTGCAGCATCTGTGCAGGAGGCCAGATTCGTGCCAGATGTGCTGGGCTCACTGCCCACGCTCCACCCAGCTGCATGCAAACAGCTTTCTTTCTAGGAAATCCCAGACATATGTAGTAGCCCTCATCTGTGTGATATTTAGCCTTGCAGCAGGTTCAGATACTTACCGGTTCTGAAGGCACAACAGACACTCGTTGCTGTACAGGACGTCATCCGTGCCACAGATGGGTTCAAAGATCCTTGAACAACCTCTACTTAGGTTGAAATTGTCACAGGCTGGCTGGAGACACAAAAGGGTAATGCTGAAAATGTTAATCATGTTTTTGATTTACCGAAGGAGCTCTGCTTTCACAGCAAGGTGCATATTTTTTCTATCTTGATAACCCATCCCAGCTTGCTCAGAGCTCTGCTATGAGCTCTCAGAAACACTGGGACCTTTTGCCACCATGTCCTTTGGCCAGCTGAACTCCACTCCTGTCACTGCTGCACACCCTAAGGAGTAACAGTACAGCATAAATAAGTGCTCCATGGGCAGTGCCTGACCATGTTCTTCCCAGTTTTTACTTTCATGCCACAACAATACCTGTTCTCACACTTGAAAGTCAGAGAGTAAGGGGAGCTCTGATCTTCTTGGCAGGTGACAGCAGTATTCAGCTCTTTAATAAGTTTTCCTCCACTGTGGGGCAGGGGGAGGGAGAAATGGAATGCAGTGGAAAACCAGTACCATCACTGGGATTTTGCTGAGGCACAGCAGGTGGAATGAGACTCCCAGGCACCGGCATCTTTGGGCTGGCAACCCACTATACTTCATTGAATTGAGCTCCCCAGTTGTATGGGTTAGTGCTGTCTCACTTGTGCTACACAAAAACAGGAGCCCTCACCTCTGTTCCTCTGCCAGCAGCTCGATTTGCCTCAGCAATTCCTAGAGAAAGAGTGGGGAGAAAGAGAGGGGGGAAGAGAGACAGAGAGAAGATGTCTTAGCACCCATAACTTGGGCAGGTTTCAAGGAGAACCGAATAAAGATGCTTTAGCCTGAGGACTGTATGTCTTCAATCAAACACCTTTGTCCCAGAAAACAATTCCTCCCCTTGGATCTCCCACATTTTTCATCTGGGTCCCTCCGTGATGCGTATGCCTTTTTCCCCTGGCAGAAACACCATGATGGTGCAAGGTTCTGCCAAGGCAAGATGCACTTCTAGTGACTTCGCCTGCCAGCTGTCAGGAGCAAAGGGGGCTTTTCTTACCTCTTATCACACATTCATGAGTAAATGAGAAACTGCTGCTGATGCTGGACCAGTGCTGGAGTAAATCCAGGGTGATTTTTCTACTGTCAGTAGGTTTGTACCACAGAGAAGCAAAGCAAAAGACAAGTTGCTGAAGGTCTCTACTAGAAGGAGAAATGATTGGACCCTGAGGTCTCACACCAAAGCTAGTGGGAGCAAGCCGTGACTTCAGTTGGCTTCTCCAGCCCTGAGCAGACAACTGGGATCACATGGGTGGAACATGTGGTGAGTGTATTTTGAAAAACAACCCAGATTTGTTCAGCAAAAGTCAGAACTGAGAAGATCTTGGGTTTCTTACAGATCCAGAAGTCAGCTATATGGAGGATCCGGACTATATCTCTATTAACAACCAGCATGGCACAATAGCAATGGGACTGCAGAGTGAAACGTTTTGGTGCTGAGGACCTGGTACACACTTTTACAAACTGTTTAATGTTTCAGGGTTTTTACTTTGGACTAGCACTGATCCAGACCCAGGAGCTGTAGCTCATTACGTGCTCAGTTCATCTGAAATGAGCCCAGATTCTGTGCTCAGACAGCTCTGCAGCGGCAACTGCCACGCAGTAAACAGGATGGTGGAGGACTTGCTTTGAAGCACCCTCCTGTTCTGAATGAATCCACAAACACAGACATCCCTGGTGAGCAGGACCTGAGGAGCAGCAACAGCTCATGTTCGCATCCCTCTGCACCATATGGGATTTTGAAAACACAGTTGGCTTAAACATTGGATTTGGTACCGAGAGCTGCATTTTCCCTTGCATAGATTCATTTCCTGTCTTCTTGGATTTGCTTTTTAAAACCAGAATAGCACCTATTCAGTCTGAAAGGATCACACTGTCCTAGAAATCAGAAGCTCCAGGCTGAATCGTAGCCCTGAAGGAAGAGCATCAGCTCAGCAGGTCTGCTCATTTTTGGGAGCAGGTGCCAGGCACCCTTTCCAAGCCTTTGTTTTAGGCTTGCTAACAGACCACTAGTTTAATGCACGTTGGCCATTGCAGCATTCCCTACCCAGGGCCACAGCAAGGTCCCAGCACCAGCTGGCCTGTTCCCAGACTCACCTTCCCATATGACAGACCTGGGAGCTTTAGCAAGCAGGGGAAATGGCTCCTAAGCAAAATGTTGCACTCACCTTGGTAGCAACAGAGTGCCAGGGAAAGGAGTAGGAAAATGCCGGTTGCCTTCATGGTCAAGGTGATGTTTCACTCCACACAGCAGAGAGAAACTGGGACACTCCTCAGTCTGTCAGAGGTCCTGTCTCTGGCAGTCTGCTGGGACCTTTATATCTTTCCCAGTCTCTGGCACCACACCAAACAGCCAGCTCCACCCCACAGTCTTTTGGTGACAACATTCAAAGTACTGGGACAACACCAGGTGGCAACTGGCTCATTGGTGTGCACAAGGATGAAAGGCTCTCCGAAGCCAATGGAGTTAACAATCCTTATCATCAGCAAGGACTGGAGCCCCATCCCAGGTGTGGGAGACAGCCCTAGGTCTGCACCGCAAGCTGTGATAAAGCGGCTTTGTACAAGAAACAGATTGGAGAAATGGGCAGGACAGCAAGGGAAATACATGTGTTAGTAGGAGTAGTGTGGCTTTGATTAATGGCCCTGTCGCTGCCACTTCAGGCTGAAGATGTTTGGTGAAGCCACTTCTGGGTGAAGAAGGTTTTGATCCACAAACACCTTTCCTGGTGTGTTCCACAGAGCAGAGCTGGGGTGTTGCAGCTCCCCTTCCCTCCCTGGGCAGACAGGGACAGCAGCAAGAACTGCTGCTGGAGAGCAGGGAGCCTGGCTGTGCCTGGGGCTCGCTTGAGGCTGCACATTCAGTGCTGCTATTTTGACTGCACATCTCTGATTGCAGGCAGCAGCTGAAATGAGCCATTGGGTCGGATGCTGCTCCTTTCCCCTTTCCCTGCCCGTAGTTTGGAGTAAACCCTGGGGATTTCCTACAGTTACACCACCAGTGGTGCATTGCAGAGAGTGGATCAGTCCCTCGGGTATTAGAAGGATTAATTAATGTTTCTAAAGCACTTTGATATCTCAGCCATAAATCACTGGAGAAGTGCAAAGCAAATTATTACTAATGGGGGCTTATGACTCAAAGACAGATTTTTAATTAGCTGAATGGGAAAAAGTCAATGCCAAGAGCAATTCAAGGAGCTGTTTGTGAGAGAGGAATCTCAGCTCCATTGGCAACTGCTCCACTGTCCAAGGGATGTCCCAGTCCGAACACAGCTGTGGAGGATGCTTTCCCCTGCCATGAACATCTCTCATGATTTTGCTTCAGTGGTGAGGGAGATTCCTCCCTCTCAACTGGGTTTCCCTCTGTCCTGTAACATGAGGCAGAAAGAACTGCTCCCAATTGCATCTGTTATTTTAACTTAGTGAGTAAAGCTGGTTTGGGATATGACCTGCCCAGCAACTCTCAGTAGGTGGGCTGGGTGTTTGCAGACCTCTGAGTGCAGGCAGCAGTCCTTTAGCATGCCTGGGACAATGGTTCGCGTGGTGTTATCACCCTCTGAGGAGCAAGGGAGGGAAGGATAGTCATTTTTTATAGCTGAAAGAGATTACTCTCGATCCAGCACTGTTGTTCCCTGTTACTTGCCAGATCTGCAGTGTGAGTAGAGCCAACAGGTACCAATAGGTGTTTTGGGCTAAATTCCCAAAGCTGGAAGGGGACTTCGCAAGGGCATTGATGGTTACACAGCAGGGCAACCGGGGGAAAGATTTTCCTCCTCAATCTGTAACATGTGTAAACAGAGCAGTACTGAAAAGAGTTTCTCTGATTACCCTTGTTTGGGATGTGCCCACTCCTGGTAAAACACATTTGCACATTTTTCCATTTAGATCCTTGCTGTAGCCAGGAAATGTGATACTTTGGATTGTCCAGAAACAGAAACCTCTTTCCTCAGATTCCTTGGAAACATCCAGGCACTTTTCCAAACTTGAGTTTGATGGGTAAATCCTCAGCATTTATGAGAACTGCTCTGCAAGTGGGAACTATGTTGGCTCCTGGGACATTTCAAGTGTGTAACACTGTAGTTTTCTCCTTCCTCCACAACTCAGAGGCATCAAAGCAGAGGCAGGCTGCTGACCTCCCCCTGCCTCCTGGCCACTTCTCTCTTCATCCTCTTACTGCTTAGGCTTCTGATAGCTTTGCACTGACTGAATTTCATGTTCCTAACCGATCCCAGAGCTGGATGAGATTAAGTACTTTGCTACTGAAGCAGGTTGAAGAAACTCCAGATTATGCAATACAATGGACTGCACTTAATTATTCCACAACGAATTGAGTCAAACCAACAGAGTCAAGGGCAGTTGCCTGTGCCAAAAGAAGGATCCAGCACAGGCTGCTAACACTGCTGCAGCTGAACAGCAGGCACACTTGGTTTTTAATGCAGTTTCTCCGTTAGCAATTGCCCTTCTTTTCCAAGCGTCTCTGCTGACAGCTGCATGTTTATGAGAAGCCTTCAAAAACGTGGGATTTCAGGGCTCCTCTCTCCTGATTGACATCTATTCTATACCCTTCGGGAAAATCAAACAGAAATGCTTGGGGCTCATTTGACTGGGGAGGAATGAAAAAGAGCTGCAAACTGCTACTGCGCTGGGTGCTCCCGGTACCGTCCTCGGCAGTGTGGGCTTTCTCAGGATGTGTCACCTTGTCAGAGCAGCGTGTTCCTCCAAACACATCAGCTGGAGGAGTAGAGAAAAATGAGTCAGGCGGCTCTGCCAGGCATGTTGTGTGACTTGCTGGGTGCGGTGGCTGTTGTGGGGAAATGGAGAGGACAGACAGACCCCAAAGGAGGTGCTGGGATGGGATGGTTTCCCCGTGGTCACCTTGTTGGGTGATGGCCACATGGTGTGGCAGAAGATATCTGTAGAAGATATCTGCAGTTGCTGGTGGTGTCTTCTCTTGGCTTGTGGAAGGCAATTGGAGAGGGAATTAATTGATGCTACACAAGGAACGTGAGGAAGGGGTGACGGGTAAGGAGGCGAGTTGAACTGTCAGGTCTGCCTCCAGATGGACCAGCTGGAAGAGGTGATTCTCCTTCTGCAGGATGAATGTCTACATCACCCTTTGGCCAAATCTGAGTGCTCTCAAGTTACATTTTTGTCAATAGTAAAGTGCTGCAAAGGAATAAAAAATTGCATTGCAGGGGAATGAAAAGTTTGAGAAACTACCTGTTTCCCTGTAATGGTCCATCCATGACAGGCAGGAGGATCACTTGTTGTACCAGGGCTGTAATTTGTTTGTTGTGAAGACTTAATATACAGAGAAAAGCCACCAGTGCCCCCAGGAAATTGCAACAGACTCACCAGTCAAAAGCATCCAAAGATCACAAACAAGACACAGATGATACATGAAGGGCAGGCACCAGAGGATCCTCAGTGCTCAGGATGTCAGCAAGGCAGGTGGAGACTTTACTGCTGCCTTGCAATGGGTGGGATGAGTGAAGTTTGGAGAAAGGTGGATGCAAAGGTGAAACCCAGAGATGTCACAAAAAACAGTTCCCAAAGCTCTCTTGGGTCCAAAGAGCTGCTTGGGTTGGATTTAAACGCTAAAAATCCCTAAAGCTCTTTTACCTGCTGGGTTTGCCAGGCCTGAAGCTTGCAGGTGTACTCAGGGCCTTGTCCATGGTATCCAAGATGGTTTTGAAAGCAGTCAGTGCAAGAAGCACAGAAAAGCAAGCCCCACACAGCAGTGCATCCATGGAGGGAAGGGGGTCTACTGTGCATGTAGGAGCCCACTGGGAGATCTGCAAGTCACCTGGAGGAAAGGAGATGGTGCAGCTGGACCCATTCAGGTGTGGGAGACAGCCCAAGTGCTTTTGCCTTACAGAGTGAGAGCTAGCAGTGTGCAGTGATCAGCTGCTCCTGTATCCAGGGGATACTGCTCAAACACTGATTTTTCCTGCAGAAAAAACCCCAAACTTCAACCATAATTTGGTCCATAGTGATTTTTGTTTTGGATTCTTTCCCATTAATGCTGAGAAAGCTATTGTGTTGCTCTGGGTACATGGAAGATATTGAGCACTGACAAACGAATTCTGTGAGTAGCTGCTGGGAAGGCATCCGGTATTTTCTCCAGCTGTAGGAGAATCTTTGGAGCCCAGGACAGTATATAAATTTGTTTTCTCTCCTGTTCTGGAAATCTTGCCTTTGGGACCTCTGGTTTCTGGGGACGGGGCTGAGCATAGCTACAGGATAAAATTAGCAAATTGTCATTTTTACTTTTACTAAAGCTTCTGTTTGTTATCCTTCAGCAAGGGCAGCATGTCCATGATAGAGACCTTTGGATATCTGCAGGCATTGGCAGCTTTGCCTGAGAATGGGTATTGCTGACAGCAGTGTCTAAAGACAAAGACATCACATAAATCACTGCTTGTTGGATTGTTCAGAAGAGACCATGCCTGGATGCCAATCAAATGCTTCCCAAGGAGGATGAACGTGCTGGGCACAGGCCTTGTGTTTGTAAAGGATTACTGGCTGAAATTGGCTGGGGTGGAATCACACAGCTCCCTGGTTTGGGGTAAGTTCCCAGCCCAGCTCCTGGTCTGTTTGCCTCCACTCTCCCACCACTGCAGTGACACTGAACCCCATGGGCTCATTCCATAGAAACCTTTCCCTCCTCTGCTATGGACTACTGGGCGATGACACGTGGCTGGTGGGAATAGCCTGGGCTGTGGTCAGCTCTGGTCACAGCAGTGACCTCAGGGCTCTGTCCCTTGCAGGTGGGACAGCTGCTGCCACTGGCTGCCCAAGAGTGACCCTGGGTCAGGTACACTGCAGGGGGGTTCTGGCTCCTGGCAAGGCTCTCCCCTGATCCCTCATGACCCTCTCCTTGGCTCCCATGTGGGATCTCCATGGGATGTGGAGGCAATGGGAGCACGTGGGAAACCGTGCTCTGCTTTTTTTGCTTTCCCTGTCATTACTGGAGAAAAACTATCATTTTTCCCACTCCTACAGAACATGCCAAAAGCAAAGTATTCCTTCGTAAAATTGCTTCTTTATTAAATCCTATCTGTCTCCCGCCTCCACATCCGACTGCCCCTGTGACTGCCAGAGATCCAGGGCAGAGTGATTAAGCACTGTGGCCAATAATTGGGTAAACACAGATTTCAATCTCCTCCAGCAAGGCACTCCCCCCTTCTCCAGCAAGAAGCAGCACCCCCTGCCCACTCCCTCTTTCATGGAGCTTAACAAGATGGGAAGCATATGGTATATTCTCTGAAAGGACCATATGGTCCTTTCAGGGTCACACGCTCAGAGAGGATGATCTGGTCTAATCTCACCTTCTGCACAGCTCAGGCCAGCTCTGTCCCTGCTCCCAAGAACCACATGTCCCTTGTCCAGGGCTGGACCTTGCTTTGAAGTATGTGTGAGGTAACTTAAAAAAGAGCTCTGGTATGAACCTCTCTTGATAAGGATCCTGGGTCTCTATTGCCTGGTCTGTTTGGATAAAAGTTCCTGTCTTCCTGCAGCTACTGCCCACTGACCAGAGAAGATGTGGACATCCCATCCCCAGGGCCCGGTTGAAAGGGGTTTTGAGCAATCTGGTCAAGTGGAAGGTATCTCTGCCCATGGCAGGGGGGTGGAACAAGATGATTTTTAAGGTCCCTTCCAACCCAAACAATTCTGTGATTCTGTGATTCTGTGACTGCTGCTTTTATGTCCTCTTTCCCCCAGGTGAGTTTGAAGTGATTATATCTGAAACCTGGCTCTTTAGAAAGCTGGGTGAAATCTGGGTGAACTCTGGATGCATTGGCCTGGCTGCAGAGCTGGTGAAGGATTGGCCAAAACACCAGGAGAAGACAGAGCCAGAGCCCTCCCAGACCTAAATAGCAAAAGGAGGGGAGACAGCACAGACAGGGTAGGAAGGGTTATCCCAACTGGATAGTAGGAAAAAAATATTCACAATGAGGGAGGAAAAACTCTGCTGCTGGATCAAAAAGGCTGCTGAGTCCTTATTATCCCTGCAGAGGTTCATAACACAACTGAATGAATTGATATTTTCCACAGAAGTTTTCAGAAACTGGCAGAGAAACAACAGTTCCTTTGTGGTCCTTGGCTAACCTGAGGTCCCCAGGACTAGGAGCTTTTTTTAGTGGAGGTCTGAAACACACAGTATTTTCACATTTTTTTCTTAATTTTTTGAAAATATTTTGTCAAAGTTTTTGTCAAGTTTTTATAATCATAGAATCACAGAATCAGCCAGGTTGGAAAGGACCTCTGAGATCATCAA
Organism: Chiroxiphia lanceolata; assembly: GCF_009829145.1. NCBI lineage: Eukaryota > Metazoa > Chordata > Aves > Passeriformes > Pipridae > Chiroxiphia > Chiroxiphia lanceolata. The sequence continues at coordinate 11,072,533 of NC_045651.1, forward strand.
GTCCAACCCTTGATATTACTTTCCATCACTTTGTAAGCCAGTTGATCGACAAAGAGAAATATAGTGCAAATGATTTGCATCCCAGCCCCAGAAAGATTCAGCATTTCTAGCCTCTCCTTTGAGTTCATTGGCAGTGCTAGTGGCTATTGATACATGACTTGCTCAGAACTCAGAAAAACAGTATTATACTTCTGAATTCAACAAAATATTTGGCTAGAGGATGCTGAAACCCTTTGGTCCCTCTCACTAATTAGACAATTAGAGGAGATGAGGCTTTTCCAACAGAGAGCTCTCAGCCTGCTCAGTTACATGTAAAGGAAAGTAAACTATGAAATAAGGCTTTAATTTCTGACAATATTTCTTCTTCCTGTTATCTATGGAATGATTTTAAAATGGGAACTGCACTTTTTCACAGACTGATAGAAAAGAGATTTTGGGAGGAAAGAGAAAAAAGTAGCAGACATAGGCTAGAGCTGGGGATGATGTTTCTACTGCTGGACTCTGGTCCTGAATATACTATAAAGGGGAGAAAAAAGACAGCAGAGCTTGGAAACACTAAGCCTGTTTCCAGAGATGGCTTTTCCTCAAAGCTGCACTGCTACGAGGCACTGTGAGATCCATGTTATTTCAGGAGTTCATTCATAAATGTGTATTTCATTCTTGGCGAGCTCTTACCCTGCCAGCATCTCGTGCTACTGCTGGTTGTTTTAGCCACAACAAATGTGTGCTTGTTAATTGTTGGTATCTGCTCTCCGGTTCGGAAAATCAATACCCTGTGACCCCATCTGTGCGTCAGCAGGCTGCACACCTTTCTGAATGCAATCTCCCCAGAGCTGATAAATGATGGCCAAACACTGCTGATAAACTTTAGTGAACAGGTATTGATCCTTGGGTTGGGCTGAGATTAGATACGGCCCAATTAACTCTTGCACCTTTTCCTAATGACTCCTCCAGGCTCAAAGACAGAGGCTGGATTTTCAGGCTGCTAAAATAAGGACACTGTGGTGCTTTGGATGGCTGATGGCTGAGGTTTATTGTCCCTACAAAACTGTGCTTTGTTTTAAGTGCCAAGAGCTGCTCCCAGGACACAGACACAGGATACTGGGGGAAGGATACTGGGGTATAGGAGCTTTGGCACTAGCAGTCCTGCCACGAAAGGCGATGTTGGCGGCTCTGTGTGCTTTCAGCTACGGTCAATGGCCTTGATTAAAGAAGGATTTTGTCTTTGATTTAGAGAGCCTTTGAACATAGTGGCTAAACATTTCTTTTCGATCAAGGGTTTCCTTTGATTTCTGCGTGTAGTCAGCTCCCTATGTCCCTCGGTGAGTTTTGCACTTGAATTGCTTCCCTAATAAATGTGACATTATTTTTGATGCCTCATACGTTTTCAGCCTGGTAGTGAAAACGAGGTGCTTTGCAATGAAGGCACTGTCTTCAGCCCATCAGGGATATGAGGAACAGTCCTTTTGCTCTGTTAACGAAGATGAAAAAAATCTACTGCTGAACCTCCTTTTCCCCAAGCAGCTTTTAAATTGGGTTTTTTCCTTCTACATGAGGAAGTGGCTGCCAAAGCCCATGGCTGCTGCCTGCAGTATGCTTTTCCTTCTTATCCTTATTCATCCCTGTCAAGATCCTCTTTCCTTCATTCCTTCCCATTTTCTGAGTTTCTGGAAGCCCCTGGCTCACAGTTTCAAGCCTCACCAAGAAACTTGGTTTTCCAGTTAAAAAACAGCTGAGGTTCTCATGTTATGCTGTGGTTTCTGTAGGAAACACTCAGAGATGCTGCATCTTGTATTTTTCACTCTGTGTGTTTTGGAAGAAGAAATCTAGCCTGCTCCCAAGCTCAAGGCAGTCTTGCAAGTGCCTGGACTTGGGGCAGCTGCTCTCCAGTGCTGAGTTGTTTACCAGGAGCAGATGGTGACAGGAGTGCTGGAGGCAGCTGATGATGCTGATCACGCTGTCCTGCATCTGCCTGTTTAGCCAAGATGTCCCCGAGCTTTGTGCTTTGCTGTTTCTCTGCTCAGGCTGAATCACAGAGCTGCTGGTGGCCAGAGGTCCTGCTGTCCCTAAGCATCCACCAGGATTACATGGAGGGTGATCAGACACTCCTGGCAAGGGGCTGGGCAGCACGAGGTGCAGTTCCCTGCAGAGCATGGGAGGGAGGAGGCACGAGGTGTCCTTGTCCCTGAGCCCAAATATGCATCTGTGCTGTCACCCTCACTGTACTGACCAGCTGGGTCCTCAGACTCAGACACCTCTCCCCAGTCATCTCCATCAAGGTGCAGACATGGATCAGGCACAGATACAGCTGATCAAGCCCCTTTTAATCCAGGAACTACAGTTCCATCTGTTGGGACTGTCACCTGTGGCCTCATTTTTGCACTTTGTGCCCTACTGACATTCATGTCCTTTCACTGGGTCTGGCATTATGGTGATTAGGAGCAGCCTTTCTCACTGAATCCAAGCTCTGCCATTTCCAGGATCCTATAAATTCAGCTTTCAGCCATACAGAGCCCTGGGATTTTTATGGACGTGGAACAAAGATGCGTAAATGATAATTAAAACCTCTACAGAAACATTCAGTCTTGGCCAGAAGCATAAGTCATAAATAATTATCATGATGACCAGCTTTACATTTATGATGATGTATTATTATTACTAGAACTAATGTTATAAGACTGAGAGAGTCAGCAGCGAACTGAGGAGGTCTCTGGGTTCTTCCCAGAGAACAGGGCAATGGACTAGATGACCCTGGGCTTTCAGGGATATTGCTTTTATGCTCTTCCATTAAATTAATATTTAAATGGGAGGGTTAAAACATTGATGACACGTAAGAGCTTTACTGCATGTACATTATTGGATGTAGGTCTTGCTCTGTCTGGAGCTCTGTCAGGATTGCCCATGCACGTGGACCCAAAGAGCCTGTGGTGTTTTACCATGTTAGAGCACTTAACATCATCTGCGTGTGTTCCTTGATGAAAAGCACGGGAAGTATTTTCAAACAAAATTGTTGTTTGCCATCCTTCAGACTTCCAAAGGTGAGTGTGGGCTGGCCTCACCTGCACCCCCAGTCAGAGCCCTGGAGAGAGCTGGAACCAGTTTAGAGATCCCCTCACAGCTGGCATTGCCACATCACAGTGCCCTGGACGGGTGTCCTGAGCCCACATGGGCTCAGAGTGCCAAGGAGTCACCCCTTGCCCACCCTCATTGGCACCAGGGTCTCCCACAGAGCCCTTCTTACAGCCCCAGCACCGCCAACATGTGTAAGCTTGTGCCAGGTGTCACAACATCCCCTTTATCATCCCAATTCCTGGGCACTGGGACTGCATGAGGAGCTCTGCTTCTGCTTTAGCCCATTCTCTCTTTGGTTCAGATGAAAGCTGGAAAATATGAACCACTCCAAACAAGCCTGTTGGTAAATGCCATTAATTTGAAAAGGCTTAAGAACCATGTGCGGTTTCTAAGCTGTGATTCATGATCATCTGGGTCTGGTTTGTGATCTTTGAATGCTTTTGACTGGTGACTCTCTTGCAATTTCCTGAGGGCACTGGTGGAGCTTCTTGCCTCTCTCCAGACTTCAAAACACTCAAGGCCTAGACAAAAGTAAATCCAAGCTCTCTTCTTCTCAGGCAGCTTTTTGCTGTGCAGATCCCACCCTGTCTGGAGAGGAATTGCAAACACCAACCTCAGTGTGTCCTACACTACCCTCCTAACCCATTTTCCATTTTGCTTGGTGGCTGCTGCACACAGCACCCACTTCTTGGGAAGACCCCACAGCCCCAGCTGCTGCTGCTCTGCCCCTCCACAGACAGGAACCCCTGGCAAACCCATCCCATTTTATCCAGTATTTCACTCACAAATGGCACACCAATGGCCTGACATTGGAGCTGGGAGACTCCACGTAGAGCCTCTTGCCTGGCTCTGGAGGAAATATTCAGCCAGAGATCCCTGGTTCCTGCTTGGGGATGGTGTATGGACTAATGAATTCAGCAGGTCACGGGATCAGTGGCTGAAAGGAGCCCTTTGCAGAGTGATGAAGGCTTGTCACTTGAGGGACATCTGCTTAGGATGTGGGTCACGTTTCGACTTCTTACAGAAGAAATTTAAATAAAAGATTTGGTGCCTCCCTTTCGCCCCCCTGCCGGAAGAAGAACAGCTGTTAAATACTGTTAATGCTAAAAGCCCTCAATTAGGAAGAACACTAAGGAACTACACAGGAAGCCAGGGAGCTGCTCTGTAGCTAAAATAGCTACTGTGAGGTGCTGTGATAAAGGAGTGAGACTGGAGAATGAATTGCCAGAGTGATAGTTCCTTCCTGCCTTCAAGGATGGACCCCACTGTGGGAAAGGTCAGGACTCTGCCTGGGAGTGGGAACATCCCAATGTGCCAGTAGCTGCGACTAGTACTCTTGGCAGAGCCTCCTGCACAGCAGGGTCAGGCTGTCAGGAGCAAATCTCACAGATAAGGCAAACTAAAGGGATCTTCAGCCTCACATCCAAGTGCTCTGCTCTTTCCCACACAAGCTGTGAGATGGGGTTGTTTTTTTATACAGGCATAGAAAAAGAGAGCAGCCTCGAGATGGTTTATTCAGACCCTCTAACTGGTGTTCAGAGGAAGCTGAGCTCTCCCATGTGCAAAGAGAAGGGATGAGGCAGGAGCAGGCTGGAAGGGAATTGGCTCCATCTGGGCCAAATTCTGATCAGAGGAGGGGGGGAGGAGGAGGAGGAGACGACTTACAGAAAGACAACCAATTTCTCTCCTTGTAAATAAAAAGCTTCTGGCATCACCTGCTGCTTATCTTGCTGCAGTGACATGTAGTTTCTTTCCAGGACTAAAGCGCACAACCCTGACTCCAATAGGGGCTTAATTGCTATTAATCCTGTTAATTGAATTTAGTTCTCCTGTGCCACTTTAGCACTCTGACTGAGGGAGGGAAATTGAAAAGAAAAAGGCTGGGAAACAAGCTCAGCTGACCCAAGGTATGTGATTCCTCCCGATAGTATAAATATGTGCCCCCAGCACCTGGAGGGAGGCTGGATGGTTTGGGCAGGCAGCAGGGGGATTGTGTTGGAAGTGCCTTGGGCACTGCAACAGGAAGAAGCAGATCCTGCTGTAACTGGGTTGCAGGCTGAGGGTGAGTTCTTAAATTATGTTGAATTCTAGGTAATAATGAGACTTGGGGCAGTAGGGAACTAAGTATACTCTCAGGGATTGCCCTGCTTTTGTAGGGCTTTATTTGAAACCTGGTGTGTGACCTATGATAGTTTATTTGGTTTCTAAACCATGTGTTTGGGAGATGTGGGCAGAAATGTTGATTTTTGACTCAGTGGTTCCTCTCTAGGATGGATCTTTCTCAGATGGCTCAGAGGCTCTCAGGTCAGAGCTGTGTCTGCATCTGCCTCTGCTGCTGGGCAGGCAGGACTTTGGTGTGTGCAGGGTTTATGGGCAGCCCTGCTGTGCTGGCACCTGCCCAGGGCTCTGTGCTCACCAACTCCCACTACAGGAGAGCCAGAGGGACCTTTGAGAAACAGGTTGCTCTGTATTGTTTGGGCTGGTTGTATTCCTGTTAAGGGATGAATTTTAAGAAAGGACTTTGTGGGCAATGAACTCCATTCCCTCTTTGCAAACTATATGAAATACAGTATTTGGAAGCTTTGTTCCTCCTTGGGTGTATCCAGAGCCTGGCTGCTGTTCCCTGGCTGAGCAGGAGATAGTTGGGTAACAGTGGAAAGGTCTGGATGTTGTCTTCCTGATTTCTGGAATGAGACCTGAATGTTGGTTAAATCCTTGGACATCCCTTCCATGGAGTCAGGGCAGGGCAGTGCAGTGCTGCTGTGCCATGTGCAAGCTGCCCATGGATGCAGCATAAGGTGGTGGTTGATTGTTTGTTTGTTGTTTTTTTCTATTTGCTTTTTTTGAGAGCATTCCTTGGGTTTTAGCCCTGTGCATTTTCCATGAGCTGATGGTCCTCACCAGGCTGTGGTAGAGGCAGAGTCAGGCATGTCTGGGGGAGTGCTGCCAAATAACAGCACGAAGAGGTCTTGTAGCAACGACCGTGTCAGCCTAAATCAGAGACCTGAGGTGAGTCAGAGGTTTAATTTAATTGGCTCTAAAATTAGAGTAGAGTTTCTATAAGGAGAGGGCAGGGCAGGAGGAGGAAAGATTTGGGGGTATGCTTTACAAGTGAGAATTGAGTAGTACAGGCTGGTGCTGTTTATACAGACTCATAGCAGTGTCCCGTGGCCTTTAATATATCTAATAAGCATGTTTTATACGGAAATTGGTGTGCTCAGCTCAGTATTGGCATTCATTGTATGATTTAGGCAAGTCAATTTCTGGTTTTACTTCCACATGAGACAGTGCTCTTGTCTTTTGTCTTTTCTCTCTTTACAATTTCTACAGAAAAGAATATTGCCTTTTAACACGTGCATATTATCTGATATCTGGCACAATGGTACCGGAGCTTGTAGTGACTGCTGCAGGGTAAATATTTGGTAAAAATGGTAGTTCATACACAAAGAATATTTCACTCTTCCTTCTGGGGATTTCCCCTTTAGCTTGAACTTTGTTTTGCAAACTGGTTTAAGTATCTGTTATAGTGAACCCTTTGGCCTTTCACTTCTCAAATATGGCAAAGATTAGTGAGCTGTTGGTCAAGGTATGAAATCTAAATATCTTGGTGGCCAGTTAATGGAAAAGCAAACTTGGGCTTGAAAATGGCTTGGGAAGTAGATTTCTTGAGTGGGTGGGGAGGGGGGATTCCACCTTTCAACCACTTCTAACAAAAAGAAGTGCAAGTTAAAGGTTTATAGGCTTGGCAACATGATAAAGAATCCACCCATCCATTAAGAAATTTCTTGTACTGAGTGTTCTAGGGTCTTGCTGAGCTTGGGTTGCTCCATGTTTTAATTCTGGTTTGGGCTATGCTGCAAAGGCTGCCTGGAGGAGTTTATAGGAATTTTGTGAGGGTTTTGCATCACTATGGGGTCAAAGTAAACCCCACAACTGCTTTCTAAGGTATATTGGGTTTGTGGCCATGCCATGCAATTGCAGTATTCAAATGCACATCTAATCATGGTGTATGAATAGGGTGAGGGGGCCTCCATATTCATCTCCAAGGTGTTTCTAGGCAGCTTGGGCTCCTCTCCATGCCCTAAAAAAGTGGTGAGAGGTTTAAGAGGGGAAAAGATGATACCAATGCTCAAGAACTATACCCCAGGACAGGGTTTTAATTTGGGAAGGGAGACAAAGCACACACAGAAATTGTTCCTTGCTGTATCCCAATGCAGGTATCTCTTTTTCTCCTTTCCAACAGTATTGGTATGTGGTGTCAAATCCCATGCTATGCTGAAGGTCCTGACCAGACAGTGCATAATCCAGCAGCTCAGTCCCACACGACCACATGGAAAGGGGAAAGAGCCCAATGAGCAGACAAGAATATTATACAGAAAAACTGTGGCTTTTGGGGTGTGGCTTGCATGGGAGCTATAACTGATGAGATGGGAGGGTGCTTGGGGGCCCTGGTGGCAGGGATGGGACAGGGACCAGGTGTCAGCAGGTGGCACTGTCTGTTGTGAGCCAGCCTCATGTTCTTCCTGCAGGAGTGGGACCTGGGGCAGCCGCAGCTCTGCTTCCCCTCCCTGGGGCCCATTTGCATTCACATTGTAGGTGCAGATGTGACACCCTCTGTGTAGGTGGGCAAATCTGGCTCTTTAAGGTGCTACTGTGACTTGAGATCTGTGCTTAGCAATAAATTTAAGGCATGTTCTGAATAGCTGTTTAAAACAGTACATAGTGATTCTTGATGCTAAGAAAAGCCTTCCCTTGGGATGGTGCTGTACCTGGAATAGAAGTAAGGCTTCTACCCCCACTGCCTCTAATAACTGCAGTTAGAGAATTGCATTTCATCTGCCTGAAATTCTCCTGCTGCTTCAGCAAGACACTGGACTGATTTCAGCTCTTTCCAGTATTGATCTAACATTGCAGAGCATTGTTTAAAGGCTGCCCCTCTCCATCCAAAAGGCTTTGGGATCCCTACATCTTCACAAGATTTAGTGAGCAATTTGGGACCTTGGTGTGAGTGGTAATGAATAATTGTCAGCGGCTAGAGCTGAGCCACAGCCATTGGAAATGATGAGAAAAATGAACCAGTGCTTCCTTGTAAGCCCTGCAATTGTGGGTTTTTCCTGCCACTGGAGCAGTGGAGGAGGAACAGGAGTCCCACTCTAGGTCAGTGGTGTTGCGAAAGCAGAGAGACTTTCACTTACATGCTCTGAGGAACCCTGGGGACAGAAATTGCTGCTGAAGTGAAAGGGAGCTGGTAGCAACATCCCAGCCCTGCCTGGCCCATCCCACGGAGTCACGGGAAGAGCGAGAGCACTCCCGTGGCTCAGGCAGTCCCTTCTCCTGAGAGAGTAGTAACATTCCTGAAAAGGTTATAATAAATGCAGCCATCACCAATGATGGGCTCTGGTGTGCAACCCCTCCTTGTGCATGTGTGCACCCCACTTTCCCTCTCCATAGCTCCCTGTCTTGGGGCTGTTACGGACCAGGATGTTTCCTTCCCTCTTCCTCAGCACACCTGGTTGCCCTTGCATGAGAGTTCTGCCCACTGTCTGCTGAGGAAGAGAGGAGTGCCTTCCATGTCTTCAACAAATAAAGCATTTTGGCACCTGAAATGACTTTTTTTTTTTTTTTGGCTAGTTATACCTTGGAGGTACCTGGTGAATGTGGGTGCTGTGCTCCTTGCTGGCAGTGTTTGAGTGAGTTCTGATTGATATAGAGCATGGCTAAGGGAGAACACCAGTCCCAGTAATGTGTCCCACCCTAAGTGAGCTGTCACCTTGCTGACGTGACACATGCTGACTTCATGCAGTTTCATAGTTGAAGACCAGCTCCCTTTCCAGCTCCCTGCCCTTAGTAATGCCTTGGAGGTTTATGGGGTTCCCTAAACTGAGCTCTGCCCAAGCTGGAGGAAATGAGTGTGACTTCAAGTGTAGAATGAGCTGGAATGTTCTACACCAGTTTTAAGCACTGCCAGTAGCTCATGTCATGTTTTGGCTGTCTGTCTAGCTGTGGTCACATCAAAGTTTGTCCCCTTACTCTGGTACCATCCCTGCTGAGCTCTTTTATTGCAAGATGCAGGCTTTTCCTGGCTTGTTAAAAACACTTATTGTGTGTGTGCCCCTGGCTCTTCAGCTGGTCCTGGTTGCTCTGTTGGTGGCCTGCTCTGTCTCACTTGTCTCAGATCATTTTGCTTCCAGGTCCTTGACTGATAAGCAGAAAGTGCTCAAGAAGCCACGTCATATGGAGGCATGGAGAAAAAGTTGCTTAGTTTAGCTGCTATGATTCTGCAGCATTTCCTCTGTGTGAGGTGTACCTGTCCCTTCCTCTGGTGGCCCAAGCCTGGGGCTGAGAGGCAAGTGCAGACAGCTGGGAATCAGTGAGGGATGGCCTTAGGAGAGGTGTTTAACTCTGTCCTTCTCACTGTTGGGGAAATGGATAAAGATGCTTGCCTCCCTTGGAGGGTGGTGAGAGGATTAACTGGTTAATGTTCATGAAGTGCTTTGAAGTTGAAATAGGGCAGATTGGTACTAACCAGGACTGCAAAAGCTCAGTGTGTCATGTGGAGGCAAAGGCTGTGCTGAGGAGGCACTGTGAGCTTTAACCTCCTGTCCTTCAGGTGTCAGGCACCTCACGGGCTGACTTGTGTCACAGGGATTAGGGACAATGGCAGTTGCAACAGTGAGACCTTTCCCTCCCTGTTAAGTCCTGGCCCAGCCTGCACCCCTGCTCTCAGGAATGGGCTGTCATGCTGCAGCGCAAGTGGCAAGGTACAGCTCTGGCTGCAGTGATGGCAGCACTGTGTCCTCCCAGTCTTTGGGACAGAGCTGTGTGGCAAGAAGGGCCGGTATGTTTTGTGATGAGTGAAATCTGGTTCTGGGTTCAGCGCAGGGGAAACCAGAGGTAGAGTGGGGTTGAGTAACATGGGCTCCCTCCCGGGGAGGAGCATGAGAACCAACGCACCCAAAGCAAGAATGTGTTTGGTGACCTGGGTATAAGCCATGGCGGGTGGGGGTGGCAGTACTTGAGCTGTGTTTAGCCTGGGTGTGTGTCCACCCACTGGTGGTTGCTCAACAGGCTGAAGGAGGAGGAGGCAATGTTCAGTTGGCTGCTCATGGTGCTGAGTGCCTAACAGAGGATGAGCCTGCTGAGGATTCCCAGCCACAATGGGATGGCCCATCCCCAGGGAACAGGGCGCTTCCATGGAGTGGCTGATGCTCTCGGTTTGGGGCAGAGCACTCCTGGGGTCTGTGTGCCAGCCCTTAGGAAAAGCCCTTTGTATAGTACATATACTGCAGGACATCCACAGTGGAATAAGAGGGAGTTTAAAACAATTTTCTCTCTTCCTGGAGTAGTGGACAGGGAAAGGCTTTGTCCTGCAGGATGAGTGGGGACAGAGCCAGCAGCCAAGCTGGTTGGCACACCCAGCACTGCCTTGAATGAGATCAGACTTGAAACTTTCTTTCTGGAAAGACAGCATGTAAAGATGTGTCAGCATTCATGTGCCACCTCTTGTGGTCTACTTCCCATTGGAACAAAGTTGCTGGGGAATGCTGGATGTAGGACTGTGCAAGTCAGGTCTCTCTCATCCCATTTCTCTGCTGCCCGTGGCCCCTGGCAAGCAGACCACCTCCATAATCCTCCTGGCTTTGTGCCACTTGTGATGCAGGGAGACCTGGAGATGGTGCTGGAAGGTTGTGGTGGTAGCAAATGTGGAGGCAGACTGGGGCAGGCTGTATGTGAGCCTGGCTCCAGACCAGCAGCAGGAGCTGGCTTGGTCACTTGTGTGCATCTACACTACTCTTGGATTCTTAGTCTTAGTACATGGGATTGGTGTTCTCAAGATCTGGGGCCAGCAAGTGGTATTGGGATGAGCGAACTTGTAGACCTCCAACAGGAATTTGGAAAAAAGCAAGGGAAGACCAGATCTGAAGCTACCTGGCCCTGTGGTAGCCCAGAGCTGAGCTGCAACCCTGTGGTAACTGACAGTTTGTGGGCAGACAGACCTTCCTGTAGCGACCTGGCAAGCAGATCAAGGGATTTGAGTGGGAGAGGATGAATAGCCTCCTAGGGAGGAGCAGCCTGTCAGGGAAGGCTGGTGGGGGCAAGGTGGAGTCTGGAGGAGGGTTCAGGTATCTTTCACTTTCATTGGCTTCTCCTGTGCCTGTGAGCCAAGAGGCAGCACTGCAGGCAGCACCCTGGTCCCTGCAGGGAGCCTCCTGTGGTCCCTTTCCTGCCTGGCAGAGCAGGTGGGACCACAGAAGATGTGTGTGCTTGGTGGTTACCCGTGGCTGCTCTGCCCCACTCCTTTCCCCTGGGAAGGATCAAACTGCTGCTGCAGCCTGTCATCCAAATCCCTCCAAGTGAGGGAGAGCTTGGGGACCTGTTTTATGAGGGTCAAACAGATGTAAATAGCTTTTCTACAAAGATTTCTGCTCCATTTCCCCCATCCCAAATGTTCTAACAGCCCCTGAGGAGGTTTCTTTTTGCTTTGGTTACTGTACCCTGCTGAGTACTCAGCCCACACAGCCAGTTTTGGGCTCTCCAAGGTTTCTTCAAGAAAGCAGCCAAATGTTTGTTTTGTGGGTACCCTTATAACGCATATGGGTTTTCCAAGGAACAGCCAAAGGCGGGGGGAGGGAGGAACTATAAGGAACTCTTCATCTGGGTTGACTCACGCATCTTGCTTCAGATGGGTTTATTATTCATCATGTACCCATTACTGCCTGGGGCTTACTTAGCTCCATGCTCAAAAAAGGTTTGTTTTTTCTTCTGCTTAAACCACATCACTAAAGCGCTGCTGAGTACTTGTTTGCTGTTGCCATAAGTGCCTTCACTCCAAAACTCTAGAACAAGGCAGGGCATAACTATTTTCTTCCTCCTTTTCTGTAGAAAAGGATTTTGTTCCTGGACAGCCCTACCCCACCCATCCCAAGGAAGCTTTCCTCCCAGCAGGAAAACTGTCATGCCAAGTTAAATGGTTTGCAAATATGATGGTCTCATTTGTGGGTTTTTGTAATGACAACTGCAAGCAAAGAGTAAGATGAGGAGGTTAAATTTCGCCTTCAAGTCCTCCTGTCCTGAGCACCAATTGTATGGAGGATGATTAGAAGCAAAACTAATCGTTTGAAAATGAGGATTTCCCATGGAATGACAGTTCTGCTTTCCAGTGCTGTTTGTATTCTGTGAGTGAGTGTGCTGATTTGGGTACTGAATGTTCCCTCTGTAATCCCCAGAACCATTTTCTCTGGAGGTTCATGGTATCAGGGACTGCACTACTGTCCAAGGATATGCTGCTATTAGGGCAGTCCCACTATGCCTACTTAGAAAAAAAATCACCAGAACCACTGCTTGGGCTTTATTTTTGGTGTCAGAAGGTCCTGTAGAAGGAAAATCCAGTGATAATGTGCTAGTTCTGGGACATGTGGACTTGCAGAGATGATGCTCTTAGGGAGGGTGGGCAGGGGGAGAAAGGAGCTAAGGCCTCCTTAGAAGCGGTGACATCTGAACTGCTGTTATGAACCTCAACTATTAGAATTATACTTTGGCCTAGGGATTTCTATCACCGAAAACTTTTTGTTACAGCAATTGTGTCTAGTGAAGAAACTCTCAGCTGCAGATGGGTGAAATGGCTGTGCAACGTGAGCTCTCCCAAACCTCAGTGCTGTTACCATAGACCTCAGCAGATGAGTGTGGAGAGATGATGGGAGACAGTGAACTAAACACCAGCCTCACCTGCAGGGAAGGCAAGAGCTTCTTGTCTTAAGCACTGGCTTCTTTGTGGTCAGTGGCAAATTTCTCCTTTCTCTGTATCCCACCTGACAAACAACAGACAGTGCTCCCAGCTCAGCATATTCAGGCGATGGGAAAAGTGGTTCTGTTGGTGTAAAGCCCCTAGAAATTGATGTCCAGATGCCTAAATGGCACATCTTTGTGTGACCTAATGGAAGGGGGGCTCTGTGCGCAGTTAGGTGGGAAGCTGATCAGAGAGCACCTCCCCAGCCAGCTGTTATTATGGGAGGGATAGCTTAATTCCAAAGGTAGGTCCTAAAACAGAAGTCAGGGGAGTAAAGCAGTGACAGAACCATGCTTTGGAGGGTGTGAGATCCTGGGCTAGGACAGAGCAGCCTGCTGACAAAGGACAGTCTGATTGTTTTCTTGCCACTAAAATCCTTATCCCCTGCTTGCTGAGTGTGCCCTGTTGTCTACCACAAAAATGACCCAGTTTGAATGGACTAGTTAAATATTTGAGCTATGCTGATGAAACAGAACATAAAAAAAACTCAGACCATGCAAAGAATCTTTTCACTTAGGTTCACCTAATTTGTGAAGTGCTGAGGCTAGAAGTGAAAAATGAAACTCATGATAGAGAAGTCAAGTTCACGGATGTCCTGAAGTTATTCAAGCATCTTGAGAGTTCCTTATTCAGGGCAGGGGCACAGACCTTCCAACATCTCTTCGTTTTTTTTCCTAGCTTTTCAGAGCTGTCTTTAGTCTTGCTTATTAATCCTGTTTGCTGCAGTGGTGCCACAGGGAGCCACTGCCACTGGCATGACGAGCTTTCAGTCTAATTTGAAATAAGAGGTAACAAGGGAACACAACCGGAGTGGGAGGCAGAGGGTGTAATGAGATCTCACATCTGATAGTCTCTGTGTTGCACAACATGGTGTGCTTGGGCACCCTGTTTGCACACTTGGATCCCTTTCTTTAAATTTTAGGGAACAATATCAACCCGAAGGTCAAGATCAATATGTGAAGAATAAGTGATGATTCCAACTGCCCCCAAACTATTGATTTTAACTTTAAGATGCTTTTGCAAGGGATTGATGTGGCAGTAATTTTGAAGATGGATAAACCCAGTAGAGGTGGTTTTTTAGACCTGGTTCAGTGGTGCTGTGTGGGGAGAAAAGTTACCAAAAGCCTGTTAGTGCTGTTGAAGCAGTTACACAATGTGATGCAAAACTGAACAACAGCAGCCAAACCAGGGAGCTACAGCTCTGGGGAAATTTAAGGGTGAGGAGGGTAATGCACTGGTTTTAATGGGAACATGGGGAGTTATTAAAGGAAGGATGAGGGCTCAGAAAGGATGGAGCTCATCAGCTGCCTTTAAAATGTAGGATGTGGGAAAACTGGGGGAAATGTGTTGGCATCCATCCCAGGCTGCACTGATTTATTTTTAAATGAGGAATCTATCATTGTGAGATGTAAAGACATACAGCAGCTGTTCTCTGTGCAGGGATGTGAAAGTCCTTGGGCATCCTGGGAGTGGAGTGAAAGTGAATCTTACCTCTTTCACTCCTTATTCCTCCAAAGTAAAAGTTGTTTAGCCCCTCCCTGCCAAAAATTGAAGTGCCAAGTATTTCCCCTTGATTTATTCCTTTTATGATTAGCTTACCTCTGTCTTTGGAGCTTGATCTGGTTCAAAATGTCTGCATTTACCTTGGTACTGAGCATTTGGCTTTGGGATTTGGTGTTGTGACTCATGTAGTTAGACTTCATCGGTCCAAGGCAGCCAGCCAACCAAAAGGACCTTGTTAGCTCAGCCCGTGTTTATCTGGGAGCAGAGGTGGCTTTGCAAGCTGGATTGCCCTGTTACAAGGGTTTCTTTGAGCTCCATGTTTCAATTCACAAATCATCTAAAGGTAGAAGTGAAATTACAGGACAAGGAGGAGGAAGGATCCTTTGTTAGGAGGAAACTGCCCAAATTTCCCTGTAGAGATCTTGCACAGGGAGCTGTGATGGGCTTTAGGGTCAGATTTGTGTATCTCTTGCCAACCTTGGCCCAAGAGTGTGATTGGAGCCCAGACAAAAGCAAAGTGTGGTTGTTGGTTGGCTGCAGAGAGAAGGTCTCTGGGGAGAAGAGACCCTGTTGCTGGCTCTGCTTTGCCTCCTGAGTGCTGGTCCATCAGCAGCTCATGTGGATGTCAGGGTTCAGCTCTCCCAGGCACCGGGAAAAGGGATTATTTCTACCACACATAAAAAGATTGCAGGGTTTGGCATCTGCTTTGAGGTTCTTGCTGCCAGGTTTAGTAAAGAGGCTTAGGAATGCTCAAACCAGGGAAATAAATCTGCTATACCTCTTATCAAAAATAATGGATAGTAGGCTTCAAAGGAAGAGGAAAAGTCTTTGTTTTGTAGCCTACTTATGTGTCTGGTCTGACTGACTGTCAACATTGTCTCTTTGCACCAGTGTAAGAGTCAGTGGGGAAAATAAATAGAAGCTGATATGTCTAGGAATAGATCTGGCGAGTGGGTGGGACACCTCTGATGCTGGGGAGGCTCTTCAAAGAGGAAACTCCATCTCCACCTGGGCTGCTGCCGAGGGCAGGGCTGCGGCTCACCAGGATTGCACGTGGCTGCCCGAGGGGGATTTTTATGGAGCAATTGTGGTAATTAGCAAGCACAAGTTTTTCCACGTACCAAACATTGTCGAGGGCAGTAATCCAGCCCTGTGCTTGTTATTGTAGTGAGTATTGGGCAGGAATGTCCTGGGAATTTGTCGCATCCCAAGTGGGGGGAGCCCATCAAAGTGTCCTTGAGTTGCTGATGTTGGCTTACCACCCTGAAACAAAGGGCTGATGAAATAGTATTAGCCAAGCTGGTTGCTAATGAGGGCAAAAGAACATCTGGAGCCAGGTTTTGTTTATAGCTCTTTGTTTTGTCATTGTTAGGGAGACAGAAGAGGAAGTGTCACTCATAGTATAAATCACGACATCCAAACAAAGGACTGACATCTGGGTGTGATTTTGGATTTCATGTCCTAGGAATCTCCTGAGGTTTAAAGCCCAAAATTTTAGCCTAAGACATTGGCAATCCACCCTGTGTTTAGGAGATTTAGTGTCACTTCAGGACAGGGCCAAAGAGGCAGTCCAGATTTCTAGACCGGAGCTGGCATGTGCTGGGACCTGAGAATGGTGGAGGCTCTGATTTGATGTGAGCAGCTTGGAATAACTCCTGTACCTGGGTTCTGGATCTGATCATGGTTGGCTGAGGGGAACAAACAGGGCAATCACAAAGTAAATCTTCCTGTGATAAAGCTTCATGTGGTTTAGAGACTTGTCAGCCAGAGGCTGCATCTCCATCATCACGTTTAATAGCCACTGATGGACCAGTCCATGAATTTCTTTAATTGACTTTTGACTCTCTTGATGTGTTTGGCATTGACAACATCCTGGGGCCATGAGTTCCACAATGCAATTACATTGTATGGGGAGGGGAAAAAAAACTTCCCTTTGTTTGTTTAAACCTACTATATGATAATTTATTGAGTATCCCTTAATTCTTCTGCTATGAGTAATCCTGGACAATGGCTACTCTTTATTTTCTCTGGGTTCCTCCTGATTTTGTGGACTCTCATGACCATACCCCCTCTGTAGCCTGTTTTCTGCCACAAGAGTTGCTGTGAGTAGAGACAAAAGCCTTTCCCATTTCTGCTCCTCTCTGTGGTCAGGAGAGGGGCTCTCTGTGCCTATTCTAGCTCCCTACATCCCTGTTGTGATGATGATGAGAAAGGCCACAGTGCCACAACTGTGCAGAATGATGCAACTGAGCAGACCCAGCAGTCATGGCAGCAGGATAGAAATAATTTGTTTTACACTCTCTCTGTTTCCTAACAGTTCCTATCAGGTGCTAAACCTTTCTGATTGCTGCTCAACAATGAAGTGACATTTATTTGTGACCTTAGCCACAGAACACCCCCTGACAGCTATGGCTAATGTGGAGCTGTAATGTGCAGGTAGAGCATAGCAAGCTTTTCCCCCTAGTGTTTTTCAACATTGAAATTTGTCTGCTGCTTTCTTGCCCAGACACTGTTTCCTGAGTGACTTGTGCTTTTCTCTCAGTTGACTTGAAGCTTTGAACTCTCTTGAATCATTCCATTTGTCCCTTTGCTAATTGCCTTTTCAGAGTAATTTATAAAAAGCTGAGCTACAGAGATGCCTGTTGGGTCTCACCTACACTGGGAGAGCTGACCTCTTATTACTGTTTCCATTTTTAACTCAAAGAAACTTCTTCATTTTATGGCACCTTACATTCTTGAAACTGGTTCATTAGAAACAGAAGTTCATGTCAAGCAGTGCCATTGCTTGCCCACACTTTGGGGGACTCAGATGGACTGACAAGGCAGGACTTGCCTTCCCAAAACCTGTGGTGAGTCTTGCACACTCTGTCCCTTCTCTCTGTGTGCTCCATTATTCTGTTTATATAAATTTTCCTCCCTTTCCCCCAAAGTGCAGTATGGAGCTTGAGCTGGGTCACTCCATGTTTGAGCACCTCAGTTCTGCTGGGGGGGATTTAATCCCTGACTGTTGCTCTGTGTTACCACGATTTATCAGTTTATTGTGAATAAGAGTTAATTTAGCTTTTCTACAATGGTGTTATCTTACTTGGAGCCTCCCTTAGCCCCGTGATCAAGGACTCATCAATGTGTTTTGTTATTAGTGCCTGTGATTTAGAAAACTCTGCTCTGTCTTTGGTGTATTTTGGCGCAGCTGCAGATTTTACATTTTAGTCTTTGTTTTTACGTTTTTATTATTTGGACAGTGCTTCTCCTTAGTCCCATTTTAATGTTAATTGTCTCACTTTAAGTATACTAGATTTTATTCTGAATTTTTCCCTTAAGCAATACACTTTTACTCTAACGACTTCTTCAAATGGTCTTCCCACCTCCTGGGTGTGTTTTTCCTTACTGGCTTTTCGTTTTTAATTTTCTTTGAACAAGCATGTGCGTGTTTAGGCAGTTCCCTCATCAAGTTAAACTTACAGCAGCAGGTTTGCAAGGCTGCCCTCAAGACTGTCAGTCTTAAGGTGCAAAGAGCCCCTGGCAATATATTTGAAATCAAATCCAGTGGTTCCTGGGTGATGCTCAGGATGTGCTGATGAAGAGGCTCTTGTGTCAGAGGTCATAAACTACTGCTGGAGGGAGCAGTAACTTTCCATTTTAAATGTAGACATGTTCCCTCCTGACAGTGATCCCATCTGTACAGGGAGATGGACATCTTCTGTTGTTTATGCTTGTCTCTGCTTATAGCCATCACACCCTCACTCGTCTCACTGAAGGCTTTGCAGTTGTTGCCCTGTTCTGGGTGGGTGGACCATGGAATAACTAACACTATTATGTCTGGGCATGGGACTGCAGTCCTAGGGATTCTGTGGAACTTATTGATATAGTTAACTTGGCTGTGCCTTTTGATAAGCTCTCCTTAATGTGTGCCTTAACACCCGGCTCCTTTGATGCTCAGCTTCTCCACCTGCACAGCCTGCTCTCATTCCTGTTTGATTTGTACCCACTAATTACCATGTTCCGCTGCTTTCTTCCCCCCTTCCCCAGGTTTCTGAGGTGCTGGTTATGTTAATAGCCCCATCTGAAATCAAGGCACTACCGTTCACTCACCCGGCTTTTTAGCCTTGCTTGGATAGAAATGCATACATTGTGTCCTGTCCTGTTGTCTCTCCGCAGGCCTGGGAGGGATGCCTGCTGAGGTGCAGCCTGCTGTTTCCTCCCTGACTGTTTTTGGCTTCTCTCCTATCCTTTTCTTCAAGGATACAAAATTTTCATGATATCTCCACTGGAGGCTGCCTTTTCCCAAGCCACATGTCTTGTCAAACTGTTGGCTTTCCTACAATATTTAGTTTAAAGGACCTTCTTTTTGTGCCAGTAGCCCTGATCCATTTTCATTTGCTTTAATACTTACAGCTTTGCTGTATATGCTCTACCTATTCTCCTCAAGGTACTACACTCTGTACCTTGGGGTGACTCTGGACTTAATTTTAGGGCACTTGGGGAAGCATTTCTGAGCATTTTACTGAGTTGGTCCTGGTCTTTAGCTGAATATTGCCTTCAAGATTATTCTCTCCATCCTGCATTGGTGGTGACCACGGGGACCAAACCATGAGTTCTTCATCTAGAAAAGGCCTTTGGATGTCCACTAAACAGATATAGACTGAGTAAGTTATTCCCTTGAAAAGTGCCGTAGTCAGGTGTAAATACTTAGACTTGTTTCTTTTTATAGGATTTTTGCACCTTTTCAAGTGTGTTCCTTTTTGAGAGATCCTACAAATATTCTCCAAGAAATGATAGGGTTGTCTTCCACTCCTGAGCAGAACTTAACTGCTTATCTTATTGCTTAGTGGCAAGGTGAATTCATGTCCTGTCATTTAGGGATTCAAAATCCTCTTAATCAGATTCTTGCCATGAATTCAGGATCCCTTGCATAGAATGTGCTGTCAATCCTGGGTAATTCCACTAAATTACATAGTCTAAGCATCCCACACAAGCCTGAAACATAGCTCCATGGAATGAAAATGTTTATTTTTGTATGTGTCTGGGATGTTGCAATGATTTGCAGTCGTTGCAGTGATTTGCATCATTTAAGTGAGATATTTTGGTTTTACGTGAAATGTGGAGTATAGAAAATCTCAAGAATGAAGGAAAACATCTTATTTTGCCTGAAATTTTAACTCCCCCCCCCACTTTTGTGGTGGTTTTGTTTTTTTTTTTTTTTTTGTAATTTTTTTTCTGGAATTGATAGTGAACAGAAAGTGAATCCTAGCACCACTATAATCATGGTGCAGTGTATACATGTTCAGTTAGGAGAAAATATTAGAATAGAGATTGCCCAGGTTTTTTAGTATATATGGGAGACATATTTGTTTGTTATTAATTAAATCTCCAGCCTGAAGATATGTTAATTATCTTAGATGTCAGTCTAATCTCTAGGAGGGCATCTTCAAAAGCATGTGGAAAAAGCCTAGGGCATATAGATATGGTATTTTTCCATTATTATGAAAACAAACAATAAATTCCATTGAACTGTGTGCTTTTGTAAACCTGGTGATGGGCATAGCATTTAGGGTGGGATTTAAACCAGTTAGCTGCAGCCAGAGGATACTTAAGAATTAGTTCTTGTTTTGCTCAGAGCACTGATTTTCTTTTTCTTTTTTTTTTGAACCTCGTCTTTCAGCTTGTTTTTTTTCCTTTGAGTGTTTCTCAGGGAAGGCGTAATTCCTTAAAATCCCAAAAAACAACACCAACAAAACCCACAAAAAACCCCACCAAAACCTCAGCCAAACTTCAGTAAGTGTATTCTTGTATAACTGCTTTTCTTCGCTACTTCTCATAAACCATGGAGCAGCTGTCTGGAAATTCCCAGACTCATGGGTTTGGGACAGAAAGCCACTGGATAAAATAATCTTGGCACAATATTCAGGCTAGTCTGAAAACTTATGGGTGATGTGGGATGTCCTGGACTGCTCTTTCCCTGAACGGACCCAGGTACCGTTAAATGGTCACCCCTTGATTCCAGCCTGGCATCACCTTGTTGTGGCTCCCAGCCCTTGGATCCTGTTATTCCTCTGCCAGATGGAGGAGCCCATTAGCTGTGATAGGTCAATCAAACAGGTCCTAATTGATCTAGTGATGTGGTTACTAGTGATGACAGGTAGATGAACTTGATGACCCAGGAGGTCCTTTCCACTTCTGTGCTCTGTGGAGGCAGTGCAGTGCTAATGCTGGAGTGAATCATGGGTGTATCTATATCCTTGGAAGCAGGCTCCATGGCATCTCCAACTATGCTTGACAGGGCAAAATGTGTCTCCTCAAGTCAGCACACCAGCCAACAGCCCGTGGACCAGACATGTACACAGTGAATGCAAGGCAAAAATAGCATTTGGGCACTGGTAGTTGTTTGCTGCATCTAGTCCTGAGCCAGTGAAAGGAGGTCAGACCTGGACAGGCAGGAACTCAGGGAAGGATGAACCTCTGCAGTGAATGCAGCTGGATGGTGGGAGAGGTAGCCACCAGAACCAAGTGCTCATGCAACAGATTCAGAAAGGAAGAGGGATCTGCAAATGTAAGAGACCTATCTTGCTACAAGGAAATGAAGGGGGTATTCCTGAGGCAGCAGCTCAGTCCCTGCTCTCCAGCCCCAGGGCTCTGTCTGTCACTGGGCTCTCTGTTTCAGTGCTGCAAAGGGGAGATATTTTTTGGTTCACATCCTGAAGTGTGCTCACACTTGTACAGATGTGCTCACATGCAACAGCTGGAGTGTTGCATTCTCAGCTTCATAATCAGCTCCTGTAAGAGTTGCAAATATAAGCTTTATGCAAATTTACTAAATCCTATTCAGAAGGCTCTGTTCCTGCAGCCCAGATGTTGGATTATGGCCTTGTTTTCAGTTGGGAAACACAGGGTGAATGTAATCCTAGCCCTGTAAGGGACCACAGATCTCGATCCACCAGGAAGGACTATTTTGTGGTTTTTGTACCATCATGGGCAAACACCTGGTGTGTTTTCAGCCAAAACCTTGGGACAAGGTACACATTAACAGGAGTTGGGCTACTCTGCTGTGTATTTGAAGTTTTACCCTTCTGCCAGGCACTAACTGGTGATGAAAAGGGCTGGACCATGATTTAGATGTTTAAAAAAAGCTGAAATAGCACTGATTCAGGTCTTTCACTGGCCTTGTTTCAGGTCTGGGATGCTGTTGTCTGGCACATGTCACTCCTGGTAGCTAATTTCCTAATCAGTTATTGCTGGTGGACATATTGATTCCCATTGTAGTCATCAGGCATTTGTTAGCTGATCTCCTCCACCATTTTCCTGCTGATCCAGGTGCAATGGGATGCTTATTGAGTTGGATATATGTGCACAGGCAAGTGTGTTTCGTGAAATTGTTTTTAAATGCAAGCCAAAACCCACAGGTAATTAAATGTAACAAGGCAAGCCTCAGGACTTCCCATGGTGAGCACATTCCTGCTTCAGGAATAACAGTTCTGTGTCATGAGTGTCATGTTTGTGTGCAGGAGAAACCATGCAAGCTGGAATCTGTCATGGTGTCCTAGCGCTGCTGCCAGAAAGGGCCTGGCAAGCACTCCCACCAAAGCACAGGGAGTATTAGGTCAGTAGTGAGTGTATTAGCTGAAAATCAGGTACAAACTTGCAAGGAATTTAGTGTTTGCAGACATGTACTCTGGAGTACTTGACCACAGCACAGAGGAGTAGGCTCCAGGGTTACATATTGAATGCATGAAATTGGGTTTTGGTGTGTGAGTGAGGACTAAACTGAAGTGCTTTAAGTGTGTTAGACCTGAAGTGATTCCTCAGCATTCCAGTGCATTTCTGGTGATTCCTCTCTGCAGCATCAAGGGCTGTGCCATTATCTTTAAGGCTGAACTATTCTTTCAGCAACCAGAATGATGCTATTGAATGTAATGATGCTGTTTGGCAGTGTGCCTCCATTTCACAAAGAAATGTGTTTAAACCTTTTTACATCTCACATAAAAGGACAAGTCTCCTCTTTCCCAGGTACTGACACATCACCAGCACACTGGGGGAAGGTAGTACAGTGACTGAATATTGATGGGTGCCTTGAAGATATTCTGCAGCTTTCAATTTAAAAATAGGGGGGGTTGATCAAATGCAAATATTCATCAGTTGTATGCTCTCCCCTAAATTCAGGGGGTATGGAAGGAGAAACAGAAGACCACAAAATCATGGAATGGTTTGGGTTGGAAAGAACCTTAAAGATCATCCAGTTCCACCTCCCTGCCGTGGGCAGGGACACCTTCCCCTAGACCAGGTTGTTCTAAGCCCCATCCAACCTGGCCTTGAACACTTCCAAGGATGGGGCAGCCACAACTTCTCCAGGCAACCTGTGCCAGTGTCCTGCCACTCTCATAGTGAACAATTTCTTCCTACTATCTAACCTAAGCTCTTTCAGTTTAAAGCCACTTCTCCTTTGTTCTATCACTGTATGCACTTGTAAAAAGTCCTCCAGCTTTCTTGTAGCATCACTTTAGGTATTGGAAAATCAAATTTATGGAAAATCCATAGTTTTCATGAAAACGTATTTACTTTAGGTTGTAGTTGCTGATTTTTTTTTTGTGAAAAGTTGATGGTTTTCTTTGGAAACTATCCCCATTGAGTTGCAGTTCCAGTTACAATCCATGGCAGAAGATGCCTCTAGCAATGACACTGGCTTTCTGTCATGTGCATGCACAGAAATGCCTTATTCTCAGTTACCTTCTACACAGCAAGGAAAATTAGGATCTAATCTTCCTGTGGGCTCTTCTAGAGGAACCGCTGGTGCCTTGGGGGATCACACTCCAGCTCAAGGCACCTGCATCAGGCTGGTTATGGGATAGGGCAGAGATCAGTTTCACAGAGCAATTAGGAGAGCGGGGCGGGGTGATACTATAATCTAAGAGCAACCAACGCCCACATGGGGCCTGTTTTTGGCCTCCTGCTGTCACTGCAGCCATGGGTACGGGCACTTAGGCCACCACACCCTGTGGCCCTTTCCAGCACTCTAGAGCCTTGGCTGCTGATAAAACATAAATAATAATTTTGCAGAGAGAGAAACACTATGTTCTTGTCACTTGCTGTTCAGGTGGGGGTGGTTGGGGGTGAAGGTTGTTGAGTGGCATGAAGGGGCTCAGTCCTTACTGGTGGGCAGGTTATTGCATAATCCTTTGTGCACTGTGCTCTCCTGGCACTCTCCTTACCGTCCACAGGAAAATGATCTCAGGACAGATTTTTCTTCCTCTCTTGAAATTCTGCTGTTTCAGTAGCCCAGTGACAGTCATTGTCTTTCATTTCCATATGTGAGTTGAAGCCAGAGTCAGAAAAATTTCTACTTTGTTCCCAAACAATAGGACTGTGTTTTTTTTTTTTTGCATGACCACTCTGGATTTCCAGCCGGTGTGCCATGCTTTACTTCTAGCTGTGGTCCACAGCTGGTGCTCAGCGGAGGCTGGAGAATACCCACAGTGAATCCAGGCAGTTATGCAATGCTACACATGAAGTAAAATTCCTTTCTAACCCCTGCAGGCGATCAGTTTACACCCTGAATGATGAGATTTTGATTACCCTTATCTAAGGTACAAATACTGTTATACCAGCGGTGAAATCAGCTGGCTCTGGTAAGGACTATCAAAGCACAGATCTTGGTGGCCTTCAGGGGCTGAAAGTCCTTGGCAGTTCCAATGGGATGTCATGGTGCTTTGCTATGGATGCAGATGTTATTTACTGAGGCCTTGTAGATCAAAACCCAACTCCTGCCATCTCCAGCCTCACAATTTTCAATAACAAATACTGCCCTGTGAAGTGTTGACAGTAGGAATGGCAGGCTGCTTCCTCAGAGACAGCAGGGAGAGCTTGTTGCTTCGATGCTGGATCTCCCTCTGAATGCAGAGACTGGTTCCAGCATCCCCAGCCCCACATGGCATCAGTTATAGCTTGGGGAGCAGCTTTGCTCTCCCAGCGAGCATTGTTTCCCAGGGCAACTTTATTCTTCTGCGAACAAAAGTTGTTGAGCTGCAGGGAAGCTCCTGGCTGGAAGGTGGGACCTTTCCACAGCCTGACTGAGACTGGAGGATGGAATGAGACTGGATGGTGTGTTACACACTCAGATGCATCTCTCCCCAGGATTCTTCTGTCTTGTATTTCACATCTAGAGGAAAAAGTATGTTTAAAAAAAAATCAAGCCAGCAGTAAGCCAGAGCTGCTTGTACTGCTCAGCCTGATGGGAGGGAAGGAAAACTGATAAGTTAATCAGTTTTCAAGATCAGGAGAGATCAATAGGACCAGTCAGTCTGGTGTGCTGTGCAAACCAGACCCTAGACACACTAGTGAGTCCTGTACCAGGCTTGCCTGAGAGATAGCATTGTTGTTTTGACTCATGGGAGGGTCTCTCGCACCACAGGGATGAGTTCCAGTATAAGACCAGGGATGAATAGACTGAATTAGGTGTGACCCAGAGGATAATGCAGCCTTCTGCATCTTAATGTATTCATCTATGAAATGCAAATAATAATAGGGGAACCTTGTAGGGATTCATTAGTCCTTTGAAGATGGTATGTGTTACATGCTATTATTGTGATCTTCCAAAGTTGCCTTTTGGACCTACACCTCTTGCTGTTGCTCACTTCCTGATTCATTTCCCCCTCCTCCCTGGCACTGTCAAGCCACATCAGCAGTGGCAAAAGCCTGTCAAGGACAGTCAGCTACATGTCATGGTGGCTCGTGGCCTGGGAAGGGTTGCAAAGATGAGGCTCCTGCTCTGGTTCAAGCGCAGGGGGCTGGGAATTGCTGCCATGGCATTGCAGGTGTGACAAGGAGACCCAGGAGCTTTCTGTGCTGGAGGATGTACAAGTGGCATGTCAGACAGTCCATAACCCAAGATACATTCTGTGACTTTCAGATCAGAATTAAAATGGTGGATTTTGGCAAGAAAGGAAACCTGGAGACAGGGAAGAGTGTAACTTATGAGGCACTGGGTCCAGAGGAGGTTGCAGCAGATGCTGGATTTAGGGAAAGTTCTTAAATGCTGTTAGTGCACAGAGATTTGCTAATCAATTGTTCCAAATTAAGTTTATCCCCTTTCTTTCCTTTTGATATAGTAAGTTCACTTAACACAGAATTCTGGGGTTTTTTTTGAGTCTGTTTTATTCTTCAGTAAAGACTGCTGCTGTGTTCCGGACGTGTTTCTGAAATGATTTGTGCTGAGGCTTCCTGTGCTCTAGGATGCAGAGCACTCACTGTGCACCTGATTCTCAGAGGTGGATGAAATTGGGAAGTTCCCATCATTCCTCTCCTGGACTCGAGCAATTCATCCTCCTTGGTGAGCTGCCAGAGAGGGAGGGAGTAGAGCACCAGGATGCTGGGAGTTAACACCCTCCCCTGCAGCATTTGCAGGGATGCAGCCAGGTGTTGTGAAGGGTCAGCAGATGGGTTACACACCCAGCACTGTGGTGGGAATTGAGCAGCCTCTTGGGAAGGACTTCACACTGGGGCAGACTCTGCTTTGGGCTCAGGGAGCTTGTCCTGGCTGAAGGGAAGAGACTGTGTTGTAGATTGTGGGTACCTCTAGTGATAGTGGGATTTCAAGTGACCTAAACTTGTTTCTCTCGAGTTCTCACCTGAGAGCTGCAGCAGCAGAAGGTACAAACAGGGGAACTCTGAGGCATGTGGCTATTGCAGTCCAGAAACTCAAGCCTACTTCCCTTCGCTTGGGGCTGACTGGCTTGTTGGCTGATCAGCACTTGGATTTTGGTAACAGGAGGGCATGAGGGCAAAGAGCTTTGTCTAGTGTCATAAACCTTGTTCTTCCATGGGATGTGTGTGGATGAGGTGCCTCCCAAGCTGCACACAGGAGATGGGTGAGACTTATAACTGCTCTTGCAGCAGAGTGCAGCCCAGGGTGGGTGCATAATTGGGTATCTTGGACAGGGAACCATCTTGATGTGGTGGTTGCCAGCAGAGGCGGTTCCTTTTCCAAGGCTTTAGGCAAGATGTGCAGAACAGACCTTCCCTGTGGGCAGCACTTCTGCAGATGCTGCTCAAAAGGCTGTGTTAGCTTCGATGTAAGTGGAGCAGTACAATACCCTGCCCTTGGTATTTCTTATTTGGCAGCTGCAGATAAGCCCAAAATGAGCTGCGAGGGGCTGTTTGCTCTGAATATAAAGTGTTAATGCTGAGAAACTGATTAAAAATGGGTGTCTCTGAAGTCCTGCTGGAAACTGGCAGTCAAACAATGAAGAGCTACCAAAGCACAAATGGTTTAAAAAACACCCCAAACCCAACCAATCAAAAAAATCCCCACGCAAACCCACCCTACCCTTACCCCATCCTCTCCCCCTGCACCCCCTGAAAAAAAAAGCAAACCCACCCCCCCCAAACTAAACAAACAACCCCCGCCCCCAACCAGTTATACTGCCAAGATTTTTTTCCCTAATAAAAATATCCCTAAGTGATGCTAAACCCATTAGGAAGGAGGTGATCCTATCTGCAAAACATGTCACTAATGGGAAGAAAAACAACTTCCTGAGTGGACAAGGCATCTCAATTATTTTTATCTCTCCACAGATACATTCCTGTGCAGGCACAGGCTGTGAAGGAGTGAAATGGGGGAACATCAGAAAAGGGGAGAATTTTCATAGGAAAAAGAGTGTAATGTACATCACTAATTGGGGTGTGAATCATTTGGCTGCTTATTGGACTCCCTTCCCCATTCTCTTCCTCCAGTGTCCCTGGAGAGGGAAGAGGTGAATGGCCCCTGTGGCTGTGTCCTGCTCACCACAGTTCTGGCACAGCTTGGTGGCTTTAGGATTTTGTCCCTGGGACTCCTCACAGTCTCTTGAGTTTTCAGCAGATGAGAGTTTCCCTAAATTTCATGTTATGCTCCCATTTTCTCCTGCATTTTCATAGTTGCTCCTTCATGATTATTTTTATCCTGATTCCTGTTTTTCTAGCAGAATGTGGTGAAAAATAGACCCAGTGAGAGCTGTCCTACCAGGGATAGCATCATTATATGCTGTTTACTTTTCCAAAATTTTAACTGAGACATGAACAAAAGAATCTTTGCAGTATCTCTTCTTGCCCTCTGCTGCTTTTCTCAGTGGCATATTGCTCTTCAGCTGTTTGGCATAACTTTTTAAATTAAGATTAGCAAGGTGCTACCCTAAATGCATTGCTAAAGCATCAGGATCATCTCTCTTACAGATCCAATCCTCCAATACAAATTCCTATGGAAATTAATGAGCTGTCTGGATTCCAGTGCAAGATTGAGACTTTATAGTGTAAATCGATCAATATAGTGTAAATCGGTCAATACAGGCAATCAAGTGAGTCAGGCAAGGTTTATGCTTAATACACTCTTGCTGTCATCCCTCATTATTCTGTTCAGGTTTGTGTAACTCAAGCACGCACACGCAAATCCTTCAAACCATATGGCTTTGCTGGGTTCTCTCCATGCCTTTACTTCACATTTCATACCATTGCTGGTTTTTTTTGGAAGTTGTAGTTATGCAGTAGTAATTAAGATGGAAATCCTTCTCTTTTTTTTTTTTCTTCTCTTAGAGTTTTGTTACTGAATATGGTTCTGGTGTCAAGGTGTGTTTGGGCCATTCCAACCTTCTCCCACATGTTGATATGGGTATAACTGGTGGACAGGATGCTGCTGTAGTGGGAATATGGGAGAGAGATTGGTGGTTGCAGGGCCAGTGTGGGGTCAGGACCCAGATCTCTCTCTTCTTTTCCTTGTCTCTCTCTACCCTGCCAGGCTGGGAGCTGCTCTCACCTGGCCAGTCTGACCAGATATGGCACCCACTCTGCTTCCTTCAGGAACAGGGCAATCAGCCAGCTTGTCTTCAATCAGGGAATTGTTTCACTTGTCTGTAGGAATGGAGCTTTTGGAGGATTGAAAATTTTAAAAAACAAAACCCGTTTTAAAAATACATTTCCCCTTCCCAAACCCTCCCACCTCATGGCTGACTCATGGACAGACACTTCAGTAACAAATAACATCTTTTGTTTTTGTCCTTCAAATAGATTTCCCAGTTCTAACCACTTTTAAACTACCATACACTTTCTTGCTTTTTCTCTTCCAGTTCTCCCAAGGATTTACTGACACATGCTGTATCAGCTTGGTTTTATTCTCTTCCTGTTGGCCTCCCCTCTAATTCCACACCCAAATATGCATACAGAAATTATGATTCAGGACAACACACAGCTCTTCACATCTGCCGTGAACCATCTGTATGACCTCAGGCAGTTTACTTCTCTGTTCTAAACTCTCCACTATGTGAACCTGCCCATGATTTCATTTTGAATTGAGGAGAAATGTTAAGGATGACCACACACTAAAGTAGGAGTCTAATTGCTTGGTTTTGGCTCCAGTTGTAAACAGTAACAACTGTTCTGATCTCAGAAGCGTGTGGCAGCAGTTTATTACAAGGATTTATACTGAGCTGTGGTGGCTTGTCTGGCCAAACACATATGTCATGCAGAAGCATGTTTTCTTCCTCAGATGGTACTGATCTGCCTCTCTGCACAGCCACAGCCTGTGCTTGAGTCCCTCATCGCTCTGCTCTGCTTCACTCACTCATTTATCCTCTTTCAAACCTTGCAAATGGCTTTTCTCTCCAAATTCTTTTCTTTTTCACTGGAGAACAAGGCACACAGCTTCTTCCCATGTAAATCACATTCCAAAACTTTGATGTCATTTTTATTTTCCTCTCTGGAATCTCCTGAGAAACCCTGCACAGGATGATTACCTTCATTTTATCTCTTCTTTGGGAGAGACCTGAGCAGGGCTGCTTCACTGGACCCTTTAGCATCAATAACAACACACCTCTGTGAGTACCTCAAAGAGCATCTTCTATATGATCTGCCAAGTCCCACCTGGGCTGAGGAAAGGTTTTCACTAATAACATTGTAATTTTTTTCTTAAGACAACAGGGAAAAGATAGGGAAAGGATCTGGCAGTATGGTTTTACCATTGACACAGCTACTGTGTGAACTGTAGCATCAAGCCTAAAGAATTTCAATAAAGCCTCAAACTTGATGTTTTTCAACCTTTCCTGAATGTTTACTCCTTAGGTTCATACTGAGGGGCTTTTATAAAAGCAAACTGACTTCCAGAGGTTTGAGTGACCTGGCCTTCCTGTTGTCTCTTCTGGAGCTACGTTATTAAAATAAAGCCCTTTCAGTTATTTTGTTGAGATATGAAAGGGTATTAGTGGTGTGTTGACTGGAGTACCTGCTGTCTTATGAACCACCCTAAAGATGGCAAGAATCCCTCTGGCTCTGTGGGGGATCTGAAATGATCTATTTATAATTTTCTTACCTTGACAAAATGCAGGGAGTGACTCAAATATGTCCCATCCTTATGGAAATTAATTGTGTTAATGAGATCATTAGAATTTAGAGTAGTGTCACCAAACTGGTTTTTTCAGCTAATGATGGTTCTTGGGAAGATTATGTCATAACGAAGGCGGAGAATCTGGTCACCTATATATATGTGATCAGACCTGAGTGCTTTCTTTGGGTTTCATTGAGCAATGCACTAGTAGAGTCAACACAGGCAAAGAGCTGCCACCCTCACCATGAAAATAGAAGGTGCCTCGTTGGTCCTTGCTCTGGCATTTTTCTGCTTCTTCTCAGGTTAGTAACTTCTGATGTTCTCTGTGCTGAATCTGGGACTGGCAGAGGACGCAGCCTGGGAGATCCCATAAAAACAGTGGGATAAAGGACTAGAGCCCTTGTTGTTTAAAAAGCATAGTGGCATAACAGAAGACCACCCTTTTTTTTGCTGTACTGCATGTATTGATTTAACGTCTTGATAATGGCTTTTTCTCTTGTGTCTGAAAACGGTGAAGTTTTATTGGTAGGTAAAAGCATCTATTTTTAATAGAATTAACAGTTTAAGAAAAAAAAACCAACCCAAACCCCATTTGTCTAAGTGAAAGAATACCAATTTTGAAACAGACTGAATTTTTGCATAAAAAGCCCAACTTTGAACACAAATGTAATACAATTTTTTGTAAATTCAGAAAAATGGTAATTTCTTGTCAACACTTGCTAAGGAATGCATTTTTATATGGCTGCAATAATTTGGCTACAATAGAGAGACTTCAGCAGGAGTTATGTTTGATGTAATGGTCTTTCAATTTACTGCCTGTTTCCATTGAAAAAGAGATAATGGAGGATTTCTTGATGGTTCCCTGCGATGCTACTGATGATGTAAAAGAGGATGAAACATATTATACCAGCTTTAAGTGGCTTAGTAGAAAGAAATATGTATCAGCTACTCACCTGCTGACTCAGTATTAATTTAGTAATTTGTGTGAGGTATTGCAAATGGAATGGGCCTTGAAAAGGAATTTGTCATTTTGGACAAACAACAATGGTGTGGCCTAGCTCTGATATCCCAGTTTTAAGTGATGGTGAAGAAAGCCAAAAATATTTTGTGAGGTTGATACAACTACCAAGGCAGGGATGTAGAAGAATGGAAAAACAGCCTGAGAAAAGTAACACAGTAAAGGAGGGCACAAAGGCACAAAAAAATGGATGTGCTTTTGCATTTGAATAACAAAAAGTGCAATGTTCCAGAAACTCTCTAATGCCCAGTCCTTTCTATCAGTGTAAAATAATGCATTGGATTAGCTTTTATCGAGAGGTATTTGGGTGGATTAGGAAACTGCATTATTTTAATTAAATGATTTTGCTTTAAAATTTCCCTTCAAAGATTTTTGTATGGTTTCATTGTTGGTTTTTCTGTCACAGATGTTGCCAGCCAAGCTTCGATTAAGGCGAGTCCAACCTTTTCTATTCTGATTCTCCTTTTGTTTTGCCAACTTACACTGCTTAATGCATGCTCTGAGCAAAGTCATTTAGGAGGACTATACTTAGGCATCATAGTGCTTTTTCAATGGTGGAAAAAGCAGTGAATCTCTCCATATTTAGAGACAATACTGTTGTAATACAGTAATGGCTCTAGCTGATAGTGTGTGTTTGGTGCATGATGCTGAGAACATATTCAAGCAGCTCTGGGCTGGAAATCTCATCAAATGATGTTAGAAATGCCATGAATTATATTTTTAATGATATTTTATAATATAGCTTCTGATCCATCAGAAACTCCTGCTTCTGATAATTCCTGAGTTTCATAATTAAAAGAATTAAGGCAAGTCCTTTGAGTCCCAGAAAATAATTTGATTCAATGACTGAGAAGTCAGTTCCATTCATGTTTTAATCAA
The DNA here is from genome assembly GCF_009829145.1 of Chiroxiphia lanceolata. Lineage (NCBI taxonomy): Eukaryota > Metazoa > Chordata > Aves > Passeriformes > Pipridae > Chiroxiphia > Chiroxiphia lanceolata. Next base: position 11,104,132 of record NC_045651.1, read on the forward strand.
GCTGGTCTCCTTGGTAAAGATCCTTTCGGAAAACAGAGTAGCCAAAAATAACTAAACGGTTCATTGCTTCTCCCTAGTCTGCATTCCAGTTACCCAGCAGATGAGGCGAAGGGCTGCTGCAGCATCACATAATATTACTGCTCTGCTTCCTGAGAGGGTTGTGCTTTTCTGTGTTTGTCTTGCACCTGAATTGCTCTTCAGTCACTCTGGTCCGTTCATTCCTCTTGTATCCCTCTGGCACTTCTAGGCCTGTATTTTCTGCTCTTGAATGACTTTGTAACATGGAGTCCTTCCCTGCAGCGGGTAGCAATTTGCATCTGTATGCAAATTAAATATATATTCTTTAAATATGTATTCATTTTCACATGATTAATGATTCTTGCAATGGGTTTTGGACTTTCTAGTTGTCTTTTCTGCCTTGGGAGCTGTGAGCAGGGCTCTCGATACAGCCTGTACCACTTGTGGTGTGTAGTGAGGGATGGGCAGGAGTGTGGCAGCCCCAGGCCTGGTGTGAGCAAACTGGTGCTGTTTGAGAGCGTGTAGCACACCCAAAAAAGATTAAGTGTGAAATAACTGTTCTCAGGATCTTGATGGGAGCCTCCATTGACTGTTCTCCTCTGTGCTTTTCAGAATGAGTGCAGGAAAATTTGGTCACTTCTGCGCAGTGGGAAGTTTTCCTGTCCCACCACCAAGGAGCCCTTCAGGAGCCCAAATAGCAAAGGAGACCTCAACAAGTGCATGATGTGCCAAAGGCTGCTGTGAGTATTGGCTACCTGCTGGTTCCAGTGGCCATCCTGCCCATCTGTCCTCTCTTCCCATAGTGATGAGCCCACTCTCAAGAGTCTCTGTGTTGTCCTGGGCCAGTCAGACCAGTTAGTAACTCTTCAGCAAACCTGTGAACCCAGTCCATCTCTCCAGCTCATCACATGGTGGGGACTCACCATGGGGTGTGAGGAGCAAATGCAGAGTGAAAACTGACAGATTTAGTTTCTTATTTCTGTAGGTGGTGTTTATTAGGATGAGAGTCCTGGATATTAGGCAGGGAGAAAGGATGGCACCCCCAGTGCAGAGATGCTAAACACCCGGTGCTGGTCCATCCTGCTGCCTTGCGCAATGGGGAGGTGGGGTCGGCAGGACTGGCCTTTAATCACCACCTCTCTTGGCTTTGTATCCGAGGACTGCAGCTGCTCCGTCACTCACACCTCCCTTTCTTGCAGGGAAAGAGACTCAAACAAAGGGAGTGGTGGAGAGGTGGACAGGAATGTGAACTCCTTGGGAAAGGTGAGGTGAAACATCACTGCTGAAGCCAGTTTTATTGGCGCACTGGGAGCAGGATGATGCAGTGCCTTTGCGTCTCCTACCTCTGACCTGCTTCCCAAGTGTGCTTCCTTGTCTGCAGTGTGGGAAATCCTGACTTGGAGGATGGGAAAGGGTCCAGCAATGCACCTGCAATGAGAACTGGGCAAACATGCTCTGCCATGGGAAGAGGGTCTGAAGGAGTGTGAGGCTTTGTGCCATCCACAAGCATAAAAGAAACCAAAACTCCTCACGGCTCCTCCCAGGCAATCTCGTCCCAATCGGGCAATTACTGACACGGCACATACAGTCTCTGCCTGACCCAGAGTACACACCAAGGAGGATACCTGCCTGTTTATAAGGCACACCATTGGTATCTGGCAAATAATTAATAGCAAGTTTGGCACATATGAGCTCTGACTAGGGCAGGGTGTGGGAACAGGCCGGCTCTAATTGTCCCTTGTTTATCTTGTTGATGTACCTGGCTGGTTTCTTTTACCCATAGCTGCCTTTCTAGATAGCAGGTCTTTATGTGGAGGGAGCTGCCTTTTTAGCCTGGGGTTTTTATTCTAGGTAGGAGTGAATTGGTTTCCATCAGATAGTGTTGGTTGCGGTGATTTATTTATTTATATTTTACATCTGGTAAGCAGGGTAGCTTCCTAGCTCTTGTGTGTCTGGGCAAATTAAAGGCTTTGTAAAGCATAGCTGTCCTAAGGGAGATCTTTTTTTAAACACCTGACTTGCCAAAGTGTGGTCCTGACGGCAGAAGGACAGTTTTACAGCACCAGGAAGAGACCTACACTGAATTTCTTTGTTAAGCCATAGATTTTCTGTCTGGCTTTTGGCAAGTAATTTTCTAGGCCTGACTTCCACATCTGCAGAGCTGGGATAAGTTATCAAACCATCTCCTCTACATAGTGTGAAGGAAAAAATATATTACAGATCACATGGCAGATAAGGTTGTAAGTGCTGCATAAACGAACCTAAAGATTTCATGTGTACCATGGGTTTCTTATGCTGCAGACCTGCCCTGAAAGTTATAGAAAAGCTCTTTGGAGGAAAGTAAAGGCCAGCCTGAAATGCTTAAGTGGGTTTTGCTACAAAAGCCTTTTGTGAAATAGAGTGCTTGGGTTCAATTAACACATACCATCACGTTAAGTGGAAGGTAAAAACACCCACGTCTTGCTCTCCTGTACCTGGGAATGTAAGGTGTGCAAGGATTATACTTTTTTTATGCCTGCAGCTTCATCTTTTTACTGTGCATGAATTTAAAATTCTTGGTAGTATGTTCTCTCACGAGATATGGGAAAACTGACTTTCTCATTTAAAATTCACTGAAATTGTAGATTTTATACTTAGAGCACAACTTAGGTCCTTTGGGTAGGGTCTTGCATGTCTTTTCTATTAGCAATAGAAATAAGGCTACCCTGGATGTAAAAGACAGATCTGCTCCTCTAAACATACTGATTTATTTGTTTTATGCTGTGTGCTATGATTTTCCATTGAGTTATGCCTCAAAGAAATAAAATAGTGTTTGAAATGTATTTCATTGGGTGAATAATCTCCTTTGTGGATTTGTGGGAGATGCGTCTCTGTCGGCATATTGGTGTCAACTCATGCTTTTGGTATTTGTACAGGATGACTGTCGGGAGTTTCGGGATCTGTTCAAGAAAGGGAAACTTTCCTGCACCAGGGAAAATGACCCTGTCCGGGATGCCTCTGGGAAGCAACACAGCAATAAGTGCATCATGTGTGCAGAGAAGTTGTGAGTAACAAAAAAGAATCACTTGCCCCTCCTGTGGCTCATGAAGGGGAAAACCTCTTCTCCCTGGAGCACCCTGGTATTCACTTTCTCATCTTCCTTCTCTTCCAGCAAGAGGGAGAATGAGCGGAAGTTATCTAAAAACAGACAAGGAAAAGATAAGGTGAGATTAAAGTATTAGGCAGGTCAATATAGAACTTTATTGGATTTCTGCCCAAGACAGACAAAAGGCAATGTTATTCTATGCAGTTGCTTGGTCTCCTCTGACTTAATTTTGAGATCCACTTTCCTTTCCCTCCCTATTTATTATTCATGCTCTTGAATCCCTCAAGTAAACAACTTGTGCCTGAATGTCATGGTCTGTCCCACTGACCTGTGGATCTAGGTACAGACAAACCCCAACAGAGTAGGAAACCAGCTGTGCTGTACTGTCCTAAATCCAGGCTCGAGGGTGGAGACGTCAGTGCTGCTGACGGTGCTAATTAGGTGAAAAAGAAAAATGTGTGGAAAACTGAATCTGAACTCTACACATCTTAAGAGATCATTGTGTTCTGGGAGGAAAGCTTAGCCTTGTGTTATCTCCAGGCCTGTTGTTCAGTTTTAGCTTTTTTTGTTGGAAACTTTGTTCTCATGGAGCTGCCATTCACCACCTTTTCCCTGGCATGCTGCAGCCACCATGTCCCTGTGCCCTGATGCTTTGCTGGCAAAACCAGCTCTGTAAGGGTGGAAAATAGTTGCTTTCCAATCCTTACCTCTTGATTCCTGCTATAGCAGGGACTGGTGCGGTCCCCTTAAGCTTCAGTCTTGGGGATAATCCTGTTTTAGTGTTTTTCTAATGATTTTGGCACCAGAAAATAGAAGTATAAGTGAAATTTGCTTGGGGTAAAGCTGGGAGGCAGTATCAGCAGAAGAAGATCAGCAGATCACTCAAGACTAATTGGATACCACTGAGGCCTGGAGTAATAGAAACAAGATAAAATGTAATGGCACTGCAAGATCACACAGTCAGTGATTAATAAGAATTCATACTCATTGGTTAAAAGTGACAGAGGATAAGAAAGCTCTGCATTTATTAGTGGGTCAGGGATGCGACAAGCCATGAAAAAGGCAAATGCACAACTCAGATGGACTCAGTGAGATTTTTGCAGCAGAGGTCGAGAAGTTAACAGGGCTCCAGAAATGCTGGTTCAAAGGGAGAGTGTTTGAGAGAGGTTGTTGGGGAAGGCAGATTTGTCTTGGAGGCTGAGGATGGGGCTGCTGAGCTGGGCTGGCCCCAGGGAACAAGACAAAGAGGGGCTGGGAGAGCTTTCCTGTGCTAGTCGTGGAGCAAAAGCATTACCTGAACTGCTCAGGGGTGTGAACACATGCTGGTGGTGGGGAAGAAACAGCGAGGCTCTTGGGGAGCCCCTCTGAAGTGGGTGCAGTACTTATTTGTGGTGGGAGTAATGCACTGTGACTGCTGAGCACAGCAGGAGCAGGCTCATCCTGCACTGGATCACCTCTCCTACCCACGGCTAGTATGGCTCTAGGAAAACTTGGGGTTTTGCAGAGTGGTTTGCCAGTGTTAGTGCCATGGGAAAGCTGAGGAGATGGAGGCTGAGATGCTCTGGATGGGATGAGGGACAACACTGGGGAAATCTGCTGGCAGAGAGGAGGAGGTGCTATAAACTTCTGAGCAAAGCAAAGAATGAGGCCAGTGACCTGCTAGGGACCTTCGTGCAAGCTATCAAAAACCCTGTGCACAAAAAGGGCAGAAAATTGCAAGTGTTAAAACCTCTTTTGTAAAAAGAAAAGAGTAAGTGAAATTCAGTTACCCTCTGTACTTGCTATTTGGAACTGGCTATTGCAGTGTGTGAAATAGTTGAAATTAGGGAGGCCGAATGTTTCCATCCATGTTACATAACAGGGGCAAGTTAACACAGTTTCTGTGCAGCAATTTTGAACAAGGAACAAATTAATGATCCACTCTCCAAACAACCTGCCTCTGCCTGTGGACTATTAGGTATGTTTGCATTGTGCTTTTATGTTTTCACTGCTTCTTCTATATTGACTTTGATCCCAAAGTGTGGCTGATTTGGAGGACACTACTCTCTTTGTAAAGAAATTTATCTGAGCTACTATCTGGGAAAAGGCTGTAGCTATGTATTAAGGATGTTGGGAGAAGAGGGAGTGACTTATTACCGTATTGGTCACATCACTGGCATGCTTTGGATAGCCCAATGAGGAGAATAATAATTAGTTGGACCATACTAGAAAACTCCCCAACACGTGCTGTGCAGGCAGAAGGATCTGGAATTTTTCTGACTCACTCCTCTGTTTATATGCTAAGTGGCTGGTGCTGCACACCCTCTTCTTTCACCCCCACCCAGACTCTCCTGGGATGCATTTGTGATGGTTCAATGCTTTCCTGGCAGGGAACCCCAAGTTCTCAAGGGTCAAGTCAATAAGACAAGGAGGACAGGGTGCCCTAAACTGCTGCCCTCCTTCTGCAGGATGACTGCAGTGAGTTTCGCTCCCAGTTTGAAGCTGGTGGACGACTGTCCTGCACGAGGGAGAATGACCCTGTCCGGGATGCCTCTGGCAAGCAGCACACCAACAAATGTCTCATGTGTGCCGACAAGTTGTGAGTACAGCTTCCTCTGAGCAACATTAGCAAAGGGGGAAAACCTCCAGCTGCAAAACTGCAGCTTTTGCTTGTGAAGCTGCATCTGGGCAATGCCTGGCAGAGTCCTGACTCCCAGTGGCCCTCCAAGAGATGCTCTGACAGTAGGGCTGCAGCCGTTGCCCCTCTTCCTGCTTCCCTTTCAGCGCTAAGGGCCCAGGGGCAGGTGAGAAGCAGCGTGGAGTAGAGGAGGAGAAACAAGTTTGACAGAGAGCGGTCTCTTTCCCAGGGGACTGTTGGGCATGGGCAGCTCCTGAGGAGTTTCCCATGCATGTACTTTGCCTTCCAGATGCTCTCTCTCTACTCCTATAGAGCATATGCAGAAGCAGCCCTGATATGAAAACAGCCACCTGGATCCAGGATGTAGCATACAGTGGGAATGGTGAGGAGAAGGGAGAAGGCTTAGAGGTGGGAATTAGGAACAGGGCCACCAGGAACAAGGACTGTGGATGGGGAGGTGGTGCCTAATGGCATAATGCTGGCTTACAGGGCAGCCCTGGGTGCTGGTGGCACTCATGCTGCCATAGCACTACCTTTTTTCTCCTCTTCTCTTCTTCCAGCAAAAAGGAAGCTCAAAGAGGAGGTGGAACGGGCCAGCGTAACAGATTGCCCACTTCAGAGAGGACAAACCAGGTGAGATGGAGCTCGGAGCCTATACTGAGCTCAGTGAAAGAGTCTGTGGGATCTGTGTGGCCAGGGACTGCCTGTGGTCATCCTAGGGGTAATCAGGGTTCTTAGGATGCTGTAGCCAGCGAGGGATGGGGGAGATGCAGATTATATTGCAAAGCCTCATTCATTTTTGGGATGGATCTGGGTGTAAGCATACAAACTGGACATATTTGGACCTGAAAGAACAGCCCCTTACTTTCCCAGTAATGCTATATAAGAGATAAAGGACAGGTCCAGACTCTCCACAATCCTGTAAGCCATTGGATGACATCATTTGGTGGGTTTGGAGTGTATCAAACCTGCTTCTCTAATTACAGCACTGTAATTCTCTGGGTCTGGGAGGAGGAGGGGGGGAGGGCAGGAGCTGCTTTAGCTTTGCCACTTCTCTAGTTGTATAAAAGTTGTTTCTGTGGTTGTTGAATGTGACCCTTCTCCTTTTGCAGAAGAACTGTGGTGGTTCACGGCAGGGTGTAAATGAGAGACGTCCCTTCTCAACGGGTCGAGGGTGAGTTCAGCAGCACCTGGGTTGGCAGCCTGTCTTTCCCACATACTACAAGCCCTGGCACTGGTTTCTGCCCCCTTCCACCTACATGTATTTTCCTAGGGATGGTCAGGAGGTTTATTGGAGCAGGAGTGTTTTGGCAGCACACAAGCAGCAGTGTCTGTGATGGAGAAGTCCATGTTGTTCTGTTTTGTGCTCAGTACAGCATGTCTTTGCACTGGCTAAGCTGGTGATGGGAAAGAGGCATGGTGGGGCATGTTTCTCATGCAATCCTTACTCCTTTTTGGCCTTGACTTTGTGTACTAAGCACCAGTGATTGCTGTGTTCAGAATCCCTCTTAGGACGCTTTGTCCAGCAAACCCTGACTCCTGGCAGTGCACCCGTGGGTTAGCCCTGGCTCATCCTCATCCCCTGGCTCAGAGGTAGTGCCTGATGTATCACGTGCTTTCTGGGCACTGGTCAGGCACTCCTGTTTGTTTTATAGCTGCTGGACCTGAGCAGGACTCAGCTGCTGCTTTTTCAGAGCCTTTTCTGGGGAACACTGTGATTTCTTGCTTTTGGCTGGTGCAATTCCTCAATCCCCCTTCCACCAAGTGATGCCAGCAGACACGGGGGTGCAGAGCCCTGGGGTGGTGGTACACTTGGGCTGAGCACAGGGCAAGGTTGTCCTGCTGTTGGTTGTCTCCCTGATAGGGTTGTCTCCCTGTTTCTCCTATCCCCGTGAGTGGGTGGATGTCACCGTGCAAACAGCTCTCAGAGCTGTGGGGAGGGTGGGTTTGCACTGTGCTCCCTCTGTTTGGGAGCACGGTGTGATGAACAGTATCTTTGCTCTCTCTGCCAGCCCACAACGAAACACAGCTCAACGTGGCAGGAACTGCAACCGGTCACTGGGCCGCAAGTCACAGAGCAGAGACACCGATGAGTCCCAGATGGTAAAGCCACCTCCTGCACCTTGGATGGCAACTGTATGGGCAGAAATGGGGACCTCTCCCACAGGGGATTCTCTGCCAGTGCTGAGCCCCCCCTGCTCCTTTCCCAGCAGATGCTCCTGTTCTTGCTGTAACCCTAAAGCTTCTCACTTGGCCCTGTGTCCTTGGAAGGGTTTGAATGAGTGAAAGTATCTGTACTCTGATGCCAGTCCCTGTATCACCCGGCACTGAAGCAGTGGGAAGGGCTTGGCTCCTTATGGGAGTACATCAGCTGTGGGGGTGCTGGTTTTGAACTCAGGCTGGATGCCTGCCCCACATGTAGCCAAATTGGGTTGAGAAGTGCCACCTTCCTCCTCCCCTCCTTCATGTTGAGAAGATGCTGAGGTAAAGGCCGTGGCCAGAACAGGGTTATGGAGCTGACCAGGGCATGAGGACAAGGTTGGCAGGAGGAGGGAGTGCTAAAGGGGGAAACACTGAGCGGTAGATGACAAGTGTGTATGGAATAATGTGGGAGGAAGGTGGGGGTGTCTGCTCTCCCTTCTCATGAAAGAAAATGGAATAGTTCCAGCAAAGCTAAAAGTGGAAAATATGAACTAATAAGAGAAAATAAGTTACCGCAAAAAGGGTGACTAAACTGTGGATCTCACTGTCACAGGGTGTTGTCAAGAGGTAGGATGGTTAAAAAAAAAATACCTGATGTTTTAATTCCTCTGGCGTTTGCATACAGTAATTTAAATAACATTTTGGAAGGGATAGGAAGTGTATTTCCATGGGTGGAAAGACCTTACTACCAATTGCCTTAATTCTCCCTGAAGCCTCTGTCACTGACCGCTTTTAGAAAAGGGATATTTGAGTTAAAAACCTAGTAGGTAGTTCAGGTACAGCAATTTTAATGCATTCCAGAGGAAGCATTAGGTGTAATAAGGCCAGTCTGCTTCAGGGCTTAGTGGTATTTCCTGGTAGCACTGGAGGGGGAGTGGATGCTGATGAGCCTGACCGACGAGAGGTGATTCAGAGAGCAGATCTGCTCCTCTCCTCTTTCCAGGGCCACCTGTGAGTTTTGTCGCACAGTTCTCCAGAGCCAAAGGAGTGGTGGCACTGGCTGCTGGCACCTGTGATATGTGGGGCTGCTGGTGGGGTGGCCGCCTGTCCTGGGCAGAGGTGCAGGCAGCACTGTCTGGTGCGTAGGGAGGCTTTGAGCAGAGGATTGCAAAGGTCAGCATTGTCTGCTTTCACATCACCAATAATTACCCAGGTGAGGGAGGAAGCAGCGCATTACTGAAATTAACAAGTGATGTTTAACCAACAGGTACTATCATAGCACCCCAGCATCACTGAAACCCCCCTACAGCGCCTGGCACGAAATCTTCCTTCCCTGTCGTGCTTCCCACCCTGTAGGGCTATTGATAAACCATCATTTTTGAGCTAAATGCTGCATCTCAAGGTGGAATGGGAAGTGGAATACCCTCTAAGTCCCACTGTACCATTTGCAGTCGTAGCAACATATTTTGTAGCACCTGGAGATGAGGTTGGGAGCCCATTAGTCACTTTTTCATCTCAGTCTTTTCTCGATTCCTTGAGCAGCGGTGGGTGGCGGAGCTGAGGAAGGGGCTGTGTGTGCCAGGGAACAGGCTGTGCTATCCCTGACCTCTGCTGTTGGAAATCTGCTATGACTCTGCAAACACCCGCCCCACTCTGCTGGTAGGGTGTGAGAGGCTTTTTCGGGGTCTCCAAAGGTCGCTCCTTGTGCTGCGAGTTTGTCCTGGCTGTACCACGTGTGGTTTGTAAGGAAAACTGTGCCTAAATGTTCCCGTTGCCATGCTCGAGAGGAAACAAGAGGGCACCCCTCATTAGTCATAGCTGCTCAGATATGCTCGTGTCTGTCGACGCAGTGGGCGGTAGAAGTTGTGTGCGTGTCGCACCGCCCTCGGGCAGCGCCAGTCTGCTGGAGACATCTTTCCTTAATTTTGACCAATGGGCTTCGTCTTCATTCTTGGAGATGAAACAGCATCAAAGCCCTGATAAGGAGGGCTAAGAACAGGTAGCAGAAGTTTGTCTTCTTATGGGTCCACAGTGAGAGAAATAAACGCGCTCAAGACCATGGTGTTGAGGTGGATTAGATGAGTGGGGCGTGAGGGCTCTGTTCCCAAAAGCTTGACTGGCTGGTCCAACAAGAGGCACAATCTCTTTCCAAGTCTGTCCTGGCTGGAGGTGTGATGGACATGCTAGAGGGCAGAGGGGCCCCATGCAGGGCTTGGTTTATGAGCACTTTTAAGTCATGTAAAGAAGGGTCTTGCAAGTGAACCAGCACCAAATGTGATTTCTTTGTCTCTTCAGCTGGACTGTGATCGAATTCTGCACGGGGTAAAGGGTGGAAGGATTTTCTGCAGCGAATCCTCACAACCAGTCTGTGGCACTGATGGGAAAACATACAAAAATGAATGTGACTTGTGTTCAGCTGCCATGTGAGTAGGCGGAGAGATTTCACTAATACAGGGCCATCCACCATTCCCGAGTGTCTTTTGCAGAACAGTGTTTGTTTTGATACATCATGACTCACTATCAAGTGTGTCCTCAGTGCTTTGCTGTTAAGCAAACATAGATCAAAATGCCTGAGATAAATCTGATGACAGCTAATTAAGATACACAAGTTGCCAGGGTCCCCTATACCCTTTCTGCCCAATCACAGATTGTTTGGGGAGTAATAAATGCCACCATAAGCATCAAAGCATTAAGGAGTCCACAGAGGACTGTCACGCTGATGGCAGAGAAAGCTGTGGTGTTGCAAGTGAATAATAAGCAATGTCTTGTCCTCCCTTTGCAGGAAAGCTTCAAACTTCATCACATTAAACTACCAAGGCGAGTGCCGAGAGCCTGCCCCTGAAGTGGTAAGCGGCACGCCATGGCTGGGCTGTGAACATCAATCTTTTCCCTTCCTCTGGTGAAACTCCCCTTTTGGCACTGTCTCAGCCTGTGGGGGTCAAATCCAGGCAGCCACAGTGGGGAGTGAGGAATGAGAAGTAGCTGGCACTTCGTCACAAACTGCCCACTGTGCCCTTCAGCAGTAGCTGGGGGGTCTACGCTTAGACCCTGCTGGCAGGTTAACTGGGTTAACTTTTCGTTCAGTTAACAGTGGGATAATTAAAGCCATGCTCTGCAGCTGCTCTTCAGACACATTTGTTGGGAGGGAAAAGAGGTATTGGGGCCCCATCTCTCTTCCTCCCTGCCTTTGTTTTTCTGGATGGGAATGTTGCTGAGATGTGGAGGAACAAGTACCTCTTACTGTGTGTAGTATCTATCCCATTTTTCACTCCAAGTGCCTGCTGGGGAGCCAACCTGGCCTCTGCCATCTGTGGCAGGATTGTTAGAGCCCCAGAAATGGATGTTCATGGTCCAGATATTTATATACAGGTTGAGACTTAGATTTAATATATTAACCTATGCATAGTCTCCGTGTTTTGCTTAGGCTGTATGGTAGAAGAGTGATGGGAAAACACCTGACTTTCCTCCTGGGACTTTGGTTTGGCCAGGAAGACCACAACTGTGTAAACTATAAATGGCTCCTTCCCTAAGTAATATCCAGGTAGATGGTTGGGAAATCAAAATTATTCACTAGGTGGCATACTTTCTGGAAAGGTCTTGACATCTTGTGCAATCCCACATAGCAGATGAGTTAAACATTTCTCAGTTGTGCTTTGTCTTTCTACCAGTGGAAGCTTGACAGTCTCCAGCATTTGGATTTGCAGCCAGTGTCTCCCAGTTTGTGTCTGTTGAGTTCACAGGCTGTCCTGTGGCACCCAGGGACAAATGTCCTCATTGACATGAACTCTTTAGAAACTGAATATTCGTACCAAGGGAAATAGGTCGCCTAAACCTATAGGTGATCCAAATATTGAACCTGTCAAAGAGAAGTTCTGTAAAGTTTTGGATGGAGCTTTGACTTCAGAATAAGAATGTGGTATCCATGGGCTTGTAGGCAACAAGGAGCTACAAGATATGAGAACAGTCGTGCCATGCCTTCCTTTGTTCAGTGACAGGATGCCCCCAGATCCCCAAGACACTAAAACTAAACATTCTGGCTCTTTTTCTCCTCTTCTGTAAAGCAGCAGGGTGCTCTAAACTTTGTTTCATCAAAGAAATTGTAGTGCAGAGAGAAAGAATTTTGCCTGTGATGGTACTGGAGGCCTTTGTGTCTTGATTTTTAGTGAGAGGGAGCTGCTGTTGGCTTGTGAATTCTGGGGGCACAGGAAGACCAGGTAGTACTTGAATCTGCTAGTGACTGTGCTCACACTACCCGAGACAGAATGAGACTGGGTACACCGTGGCAACAGAAAAGTAGAGAGGATTCCCACAAAACTGTGCCTGGTCTGGAATTCCTTACTGTTTCATGTTTTACCAAGCTGTTATGGCTCTCAAGCCATTGCAATTAAAGGGGGATGCCATTTACTGAAAGTCACAGCTTGTAGCTGTGTTAAGTACTCCAAGGAGAGTTGGTTGCAATTAAAAGGGAAAGTGATAAGCTTTTTCTGAGGGGTAAGAAAAGTTAAACAAAAACCCCCATGCACAATGATTTATTCTTAGTTTTTTTTATGTCACCTGAAGGATCAGACTGAAAACTTATGGGAGCTTATAAACAATGTACAGAGCAAAGCTATTTTCAGCACTGAAATTCATGCTCACTTTCAGTATAATGAATTTTTCTTTCTGCTGAAGACTTGGACACTGAATATATGCTACTAAAACCTGGAGGAAACCAGCTTCCAGCAGTGCTTTTGGCATCAGAAATAGATTTAGAGAGTTGGAATGTGCAGAATATGAAATGCTTTGGAGGAAGATAAGAAATTGTTACCCAAAAAAAAGTAATATTTCCTTGAGTTGTATTTTTAATATATCCATAGAGAGTGCTGGGTTGCCTGAGAAAATGTGTGTTCAAGGTGCCTCATCCCTTTGCCTGCATCCGCTCCTGCCTGCAAAGCTGCAGCTGGATTTCCATGTGTTTCTGAGAGCTCTGGTAACCTGATGGCCATCAGGGAAGGATGCTTGTAGGAAGGGATGGGAGCAATGTGGTTTGATAGAGATCTGATACTAAAGGGTGTTTCTGTGCACGGCTGAGGTGGAAAACCTTGCTGCAGAGTCAGCCTGTCCCCACTGGCCAGCGTTGGGTCTTGCCACCTTGCCTGGGAGGTCTGTGGTTTAACTGAATTCCTTTGATCCTGTTCTGCTTTACTGATGAGAAATGTAGGTCGGCATCCTGGGTTTAGATATCTTTTTTTTGTAAGTTAACTGACTGGTACGTCCTACAGTGCTGTGTTACATGGATGAATTGATTGTGGGTCTTTCCAGCACATCTGACTTTTAATGCTGCATGTCTTGCAGTTTAAAGGTTTTTCCACAGGTCACCCAGGCAGTAGTCACCAGTATGCCCACATTAGTCAATAAGTCAGGGAAAAAAGGAGATATCCAGTTTCTCCTTTTTTTATTTTTTAAACCTGTTTCTTAACAAATAGAAAACTCCTAGATGAGCAAGTCCCGGTTTCCTTACAATGCTCTCTGTTTTGCCATGCTGCTTTTTGAGGTGGCAAAATAAGAAAAGACAAAAAGCAGGACCTTTCCCAGTTAGAAAATAGGTGTGGAAAGCACCTAGCTTCAGGCTGAAATTAGTCTTGTTTTCCTCAGCTGGCAGCAGCCCAATCTGCCTGTCCTTGTGCCAGGCTCTGCTGCAGTTGTCTCACGTGGGCACTGAGTTGGCCTTGAGGGGCTGTCACACTGATACCAGTGTCACACAGCAGTGGTCAAGTGGACTTAGTTTTTGCTCTTCCTTTCCAGGAGTAACGGAGTTCAGACTGCCAGCAAACACCAGGGATCACCTGTGACCAAAGGTACGGAGAGAGGGGGAGTGACTTACTCCTGCTTGGCCAGCCTGTCCTTTGGGGGCTGTGTTTCACAAGGGTTGGAGTGTCCTACCTTGCTGGACAAGCTGCAGGGCTGGGACAGATGGCTTTGCAGAATTCCTCCTCTCACTGCAGATGTGGGATGGTGGGGCTGAGTCTGTGGGAACTTGCAGTAGTGGGCTCTGCCCACTCCTTCTCCCCTGGCTCTGTTTTTCCCAGCCAGGCTGTCCCTGCAGAGCGGGGAGGATGTTGGCAGAGCAGCTGCTGCCCCCCATCATAGAGAGGCAGGCTGGCCCAGAACCCCTGCAGAGCATGGGGGCAGCTTTGGTGTTTCCTCATGGTTCTTTCATGTCCCTTTGCCTTCTGGGACTATAGTAATGAACTGTCTGCCCTCTGTCTCCACAGGGCAAGTAAAGGAAGAGTCGATGTTGATCATCAGGGGAGCTGCCAAGTCCCCAGGACTACCAGAGCTGCCTTCAACCCCTTCTGCAGCAAACGGGGCCCGTCCTTGCTCAGGTGGAGGGCGAAAGGCTGTGGGGACTCCGTGGTGTCTTCCCAGGTCTGCCCCATGCATGCCGTTGCAGTCTCTGCCGCCTCGCTGTGTCTTAACGTGCTTCTACAATAAAGATAACTCATCAGCTTCATGTCACTTTTGTTCACTAAGCCTTATGGGAGGGACACATGAGTCCCCACTCCGGCTTTACACCATGTGCTCCTTAGGCAATAAGCACCCAGAGGTGCACCAGCTGCTGTAAATACCTGGCGAAGATGTTGGACCCAAGGAGGAAGAGCGTGGTCCAGGGTTTTGTGAGGAGGGACCAGGTTCCCTCTGACTCATTATGGGGTCTTGGGCCAATCACTTCACTGCCCTATCAGCCCTTTTCTCCTGCCTGTAAAACAAACATTAAAAGATACTTACCTACCTCAGAGGGTTGTTTGAGATTTAATTGGTTTACATTTGGAAAGTTACAAGGAAAAATTGGTTTTAAAGCACCTTGTCTCTGGGCTGGCAGTTTAGTTGTTGCAGGGAATGTCCTCTTCCAGGCTTCTCATCTAAGGCACTGGGAAATCCAGACCACTTTGTTTTGAGCAATAGTGGGAAGTAGTGGTCATCTTGAGTGGTCACGTCAGATGGTGTGCTGAACCCTGCCCCACCAAAGCTGGAGCTGGGGGCACATCCAGGCAGAATCTGAAGGTGTGGATTTGGCCAGCAGTATTTCTTGCTGTGAGAGGGCAGAACCACTGATGGCACCCTCAAGGCAGCACAGAAAGCTCAGACATCGTGATGGCCCATGGACTGTCACTGCCTGGTTCACCTTCTGCCTTGGCCTGAACTTCCCTGTGAGCTCAAGGGCTCAGCCAGTGCCCATCTTTTGGGTCCATCTCCTGCAGGGAGAGAAGGCTCCTTCCTTCGGGACCCTGGTGCTGGGGCAGATGCAGAAGTGAGAATTTCTGTGGCATGAAATGGCTTAAGGTTTTTAAGGAAAGGTATTGTTGTTTTGAGGTGTAACTGACCTACAGACAGTTCTAATTAATTTATATTCTGAAACTATGCTAAGATAAAACCAGGCTTTTGAGTTAAGGGTTTCCCTGGCTTTTTGGGATCAGTGAATCTGGAAATAGGGTGGTATGCAAAGCAGGAGACACCGATGGTGGGTTAACAGAACTCTGCTGGCGGTTTGCACGTACCTCCTGTGCTTTCTTCTATAGCTGTTACTTAAAGCAAATATGTTCTTTATTTGTATAAACTTTATTTCAGGACATTTCCAGAAGACCTTGAATGAACATACACGGTGTTTGAGTCCACTTAGTCCTGATCTGTAAACACTTTCTCTTGCAGATAAGGCTGGAATGTCTTTCTTTCACAGCCACTTGATTTTTCTTTCAATTTTTACAGGATTTTACCTAATACCGATTAATTTCACTCCCACCGAAGACATAGAATTTTTGCAATTAAGTTATCAAATCCTTTTTCTCTACTGCAGTTAATGAGAATTGATTTTAAACTCTCAAAATGCTTACGTATTGCATCACATTTTATTATAACTGATAATAATAAAGCCTGATTTTATTTTCAACAAACTCTGACATAAGTGGTTGTTAGTATTTTTTATGCTGATTTCTAATGTAAGCAAACACTATGGTTTAGAAATAAATTATGACTGCCTCTTTTGAAGTGGAAAATCCCCTAAGTAAGTAGAATCATGTAGGGTGAGAGTCCCCTGTTTGGGACTGGTTAGCTGTTTTGGGGAATGTAAAGTTTGTCTTAGAGCTGTGATGAAACAATTACATTCTTGAATGTTATTTATGCAGCCTGAGAACGATGAATGTCAGACAGTAAAAATGTGCTCTGATGATGTCTGCTCGCTGATTCCAGCTAAAATCATGTGCAGGGACATCTACATGATTTCATAAAAGCAGTGCACAATTTGTGGCTTAAAATAAATTCTTGCAAATGAAAATCAGTGCTCTTGAAAGCTACTATGATTTGTAGTGATTTCAAGTATTTAAGTTTTCAAATAATGACCCCTAAAACCTGCATTAAATGTGCTTGAAAAGCAATGAGCTGATGAAGCCAGTGCCCCAGTAGCCTCTTCTGTCAGTATTTGAGCACCTTCTAAATTTTTCCTGCTGCCAGAAGAAATTATCATCCACAAAAATCACAGCTGGTGATAAGGGATCATTAATCAGATTCCAAGCCTGTCTGCTGAGAAGATGCAGGACAGAGACCTGCTAAAACTGCCTGTGTTGCTGTGAGCAGCAATACCGGCTCCATCCTGTTCTTGGCAGCCTTCTTGCTTGCTCTGTTCTTGCTTTCCACTCCTTTTTGCAGGTTGCTCCAAGGGCTGCTAGTGAGGAACAGTCCTGAGTGGCACCATGTGTGGTGGAGCTCCGGTGGGGTCTGCATGATGGAAGCCATGTGTTGTTCCTCCTGGGGAGAAGGAAGCAAAGGCTCATGAGGTGTTGGTGGTTTGCTACCCTTTCTTTTATGTTTGCTCTTGCTTACCCTTTGTGTTGCCCTTTAAAACTGTAACAAGGCCAAACCATCCCTCTATGAAACTGGAAAGGTACCAGCACTCTGAGGACTCTTCAGTTTCCTGTAAATTACACTTTATTAAGGGTGTCACTTGCCAATAACCACAGACCCCATGTGGTTCACAGCAATTCCTGAGGTTTTGCAGAACTGGCATTATGAACTGACAGTTCAGTCTCCAGCCTCTCACTGTGGTTGGGTTTTGGGCTAAAATACTCTCTGCAAGGACCTTAAGTCTCTTACTTTTTTTTTCTTTTTTTCATAGAAGGTGTCAGGACCTTATGCAATTCTTCAGGGTGTGCAAGTACTGCTCTTGTATACAGTGAGGACTGTTGACTCTGGCAGATGCTTCAGCAGACTTTGAACTCACCATGGTGTTTTTCAGTCCTCTGCAGTCTGTCCATTTGAAGCCTGGAAGCTCTGCCCACCTAACTCCCTGCTGCTCTTGCAGCCACAGAGATAGAGAGCCCTGGCATGGCCCCATGGTGTGCTCTGGCCAGGGCACCTTCTGCAGTCTGCTATAGCAGTTTAGGGGCATTTGTTCCTTCAAGAACCCAAGTGAGTTGTGACATGAAGAGACTGGTGCTGTTTGTGCTGGCAAGCCCCTCTGGCAGACCTCTCTTTTCTGGCTCTCCCTACATTTCTGTGATGCTCAATCCCACTACACAACAGCTGTATATGGGTAACTGGGGATTTCAGTGTTATTTGTCTTGATTATCGCAATTTCTGCTCCATGGCCCATCTGCTTTCACACTGGGGACTGGTGAATGGGCCTCCCTCTTTCCCCTCTTTAGGGCTCCTGGTTGGCATCTGTTAGAATATCTGTCTTTTCCTTCAAGACACTCCCTACTACAGGGAACTCTCATCCATGCTATTTCCTTGGGATCTCCCTGCTCCATTCTGCTGCAAGCCCCCTCCTGCTGCCCAGCTCTCCCCCTGGAACTGCAAGACAAGCACTTTCAACACTCATTTGCATGAAGGTGTGAGCAACTCCACTCAAGTTGTTCACTGAAAACAAGATGTAAATGCAACTGTTTGCAAATTAAAAAATCAGGTCCTTGATGTAGAGGGTCCCAAAACAAACAGTTTAGTGCTTGGTGTAGTAACAACTGCCCATGTGGTTTGAGAATGGGAAGCATGGACAGTATGCATATATCTCTGACAAACAGGTGAGTTGGCTTTATTGTCTTCTTGCCTCCTGTCCCAGCCTGTGTCAGTGAAATTCTGCAGAAATAGTGACAGATGATTCACAGCTGGGACTAGAGGCAACCTGAGAGGCAGCAGAAGAGAGGAGTGGAGTGCTCACGTCCAGGGCTGCTCAGCCAGGTGGGATTTGCAGCAAGGGAAAATAAGCAAGTAATTGTCAACGCAGCATCACTGCAAGTGCGGATTGCGCAAGCAGAAGGGTGTAAACACAACCAAATGTCTTCCTGTCCCATGTGGGTGGGATGTGCTGCTGCAACTTCTGCTCTGGTCTTGAAAGGCTCTGTCCTGATGGACAAATGCTTTGCTGAATCACTTCTCTAAAGCAGGGGCTCGCTTGTAGGGTCACAGCATGGACCTTCCTTGTGCACAGGACGGGAGCCCAAAGCTGAGCATTGTGTGCCTGGGCTGGCACATGGGGCAGCAGACACGTGCTGTAGCTGTGGTGATGTTTTCTAAATCCTAGTTCCTTCTTTATATCCTTGACGGGTGTTTGCTCTTCTGTCCCTTTACTCTGTCTCCTATTACAAACTACTCCCCAAAACTAATCTTAGTTGGAAGAGAATTACTTTGCTCTTGACAGAACATGCCGAGTCAATCTACTTTAACTGCAGATTTGGTTTGCAAATAATGTCTCCTTTCCTATAAGGTTCAGGTGTCATTGCTGTGGACACTGGCAGGAATTTGCTTGACCATGACAGCTTTTACAGAGCCTGGCAATTAAGTTGTCAAGATACATTTTCCACTGCCAGGAAGCATTAATGGACGCTGGTCTTGGCTGGAATAAGCCCAGAGAGATGGATATTATAATCAAGATGAAAAGAGGTCCTTGTAGCTGAGGCTTGGATTGGTCCAAAGGTCTGGAGCCCTTGACACGTGATGAAACTGAGATAAGGGAAAGGGCAGGAAACATGGGGTGGAACATCAGAGGGAAGGAATGAAATCAAGGTATATGAATACGGAGATGAACTCTTATGTTCCTAGAGACTAATGTAGCAGGAAAGGTTGGCATTTGGAGAGACTTCAGCTTTGCAGGTGCACACTGCAAACTACTAATAGTAGCAGAGTTCCTGGATATGAAAGTAAATATTTTTCCATTAGGCAATCCCCAAAATTTTATTGTTGTGGATTTGCTTTTTAAGTGAGAAAGATGTTGGAAATTTCCTTCTCTTAGAAAATAAAACTGTGATGATTCAACACGAGCTCGCTCTGTTTAAATTATATCAAAAATAGATCTGCAAGTAAGGATTTTGATTACCAAGTACAGAATTTGAAAGATTAAAAGTTAGCAAGAAATTTGGAGAATTTAGGATCCCAATTGAGAAGACTACAATTGAGACCAATCCAAAGAACTGCCAAAAATCTCCTTATATAAAGGACAAAAGGAGTGTTCAGGACCAATCTAAGTTCCATTACCTTAATAGTGGGCAAACCTTAAGGAGATGTTTGAAGAAAACTAAAGATATAAAGCGTAAAGAGATAACGTACACAGTGAATTTTCAGGAAGGAAACCATGTGTGGGCTAATACCAATCTTTGCAAAGTTGGCTGATTTCCTAGGTAAAGGAAATACAGTACATCTAGTCTATGCAGAAATTAAAGGCATTTGGCCTGCTGCCCTGTGGGATGGTGTCACTTAGACTTTGTGAGGTGGGTCAGGGACTGGCCATGGGGGAGGTGGTAGCAGATGAGCAGGCGGCACCCTGGGAGTTATCAGTGAACAGCCAAAAAGATGGGGTTTAGGACCGAACTTCATATTTTTGCTCTTTGCTGTTGTACAAAAAAAGTTGGCACATGGAACAGAGCACTGCTGAGTTTTTTAAACAGGAGAAGATCAGGATTCCTCCCGCAGAGCACAGGGTGACCTTCTGGGCTGAAATTGCCTGGGCTCAAACTGGGATGAAATACAGCAGTGAAGAGTACAAAATCATGCTCTGAGGTTAAATAATGAGGGTTTTGGCTATCAGTTGACAGCTCAGTTGAAAACTACAGAGGAGGAGAAAGTTCTAATTGCATTTAAGCAGACACAGGGTAGATGTGAGCCCGCAACACCCTGCAGGCATGTGAGGGGCAGCCCAGGGCTGGGCAGATCTGTCCAGGAGGGGTCTTGGCACGGTTCCTGCTCGTGAAATCCCCTTCCTGGCATACGCGCTTGTATCAATCATTAGCTAGACATCTAGAGCTGGGTAAACACATTTTTGGCTTTGAATGGTGATGACAGGCTTGGAGCATTACCTAATAAGGTGGGACCACTTGATAGCATGGTGTGCTATATATTCCTGCTCCTACCTGCAATCTTCCTCGCCTGCACAGAGAGCACGCAGGCTGCACTGGAGCTGTATCCTTGGCTGCCATGAAGATAACAGACATTTTCCTGAGGGCAGCTCTAGCCCTTTGTTGCTGCTTTGGTGAGTATTTCCTGGGATACTGCAGAGATTGATCTAGCTGAATTGGAGCTGAATTTTCATTTCAGTAAGAGTCTTTGGGTCTTGCGACATGGACGAGAACTTTATTCCGTGCAGAAATATCCTTCCTGAGAGAGTGTAGCAAAAAAGTTAGGTTTCAAGACTGAGGTTTCAGCAAACATCATG
Source organism: Chiroxiphia lanceolata (assembly GCF_009829145.1). Classification (NCBI taxonomy): domain Eukaryota; kingdom Metazoa; phylum Chordata; class Aves; order Passeriformes; family Pipridae; genus Chiroxiphia; species Chiroxiphia lanceolata. The sequence continues at coordinate 11,124,670 of NC_045651.1, forward strand.
CAGGCAACTGTTTCCATCGTCTTGGTTTGTAAGAGCAGTTGCTGAAGAAGCAGCCCTAGTGCAGGGCAGGAACTTGCACATGGGAGTCCTGTGTATAAAGGGCAAAACAAAGCTGTTAGAAATGGCATCATTACCCATGTGAGCAACATAAATGCAAACTTAAAACTCTGTTGGGTTGCTCTGTAAGTTTACTGTGCTGCTCCTGGTAACTGAGAAGGATGTGTTTGGAGATGGACAGTGCCAGTGGTTGATAGTCATCTTAAGCATGCGTGTCCAAACTTCTGAAAGTCAAATATTAAGTCTCTTGGGTTAAAATCCAAGAGTACTGAATTGAAAGCACCTTCCCTCTAACATCTGAGGGATGGATTAATATATATGCTCTCACGTGTTTTATCTGCCCTCAGAAGAGCAACGAAACTGTATTTAGTAACTTTTAATACATCCTATGGCCATTTACTGGCACAATGTAGAACTCCATATTTTCCTAAACTAAATGAGTTAGTCAACAACATCACTGAATTTAAAAGTCTCATGAAAAACTTTACAAATGTATTCTTTGCATATTAGTAATTTGATTTTTTTTTCTCCATTTTTTTCTTTTAGGTACTGCCTTTGGAGTTCAGGTAAGCTACAGATCTGTTTATTCTGTTCTATTCAGGTTTCTGGTAAAGCAGAAACAGTATGTAATTACCCAGTGAGCACATGGATTAAATCTAATGAAATCATAGCTGTTCAAATAATATTTTCCAGTGCATGGCTGAATAATATTGCCAATTTCATGAGAAAGTAAAAGATCCCCATTTCTCACAGTATTTTCAGTTCATTAAATAAAAGGAAAAAGCAAGAAGTAATTGTACAATCCTATTATATTAGCTCTTAGACATAATTTAGTTACTCCAAGCCAAAGGCAGTAGTTTGCCTCCTCATGAGGAATACTGTCTTATGATATGCTTGAAAGTATCAAAGACTTGTGACTCTGATAATTGTTTCCATATGGTAAGACCCAAAGAACTGTGTTCCTTGCATAAATTTCTATACCTATATCACAGAGAGGAAAAAAGCAGGGTCTGAGCCATGGATTTGTCTGCAGGTTCTTCCCACGCAGCTACGAGACTCCTGTAGCTCACAGAGTGCAGCACGATCTGAAACGATCCGCTGTTGAGCCGAGGGGCTCCGGCGCAGAGCTGGGCTCCCGATTGCCAACTGCCTTCATTAAACAGTGTCTCACCCACAGCAATCCTTCCCCTGTGCTGTGCATCCCTGGACTTCATCAGGAAAGCATAATCAGAAACTTCAGTAGGGAGGATTCCCTTCTCCTGACTGCCTGAGCAGACTCCCAGAAATGCCTCTAATTTGCCTGTGGGCAGGAGCTGCAGGCACTGTGGCAGTGGGAGGCTGCTGGGGGTTTCATTCCATGAGGGGGCCAAAATTGGGGCTGATTCTCTGCTCCTTTCACAGCTTGACTGCAGCGAGTATGCCAGAGGCATTACCAAGGATGGAAGGTCCTGGGTAGCTTGCCCAAGGAACTTGAAACCAGTCTGTGGCACTGATGGCAACACATACAGCAATGACTGTGGGATCTGCCTGCACAATGAGTAAGTACTGCTGGAACCTCACAGAAACCTTAAGGCAAGGTGTTTCAGGTAAAGGTGGCAGCTTTGTTCCCCAAAGATGAGCTGGGATGAGGAGCAGCTGGGTGCCAACACTGCCAGCCTCGAGGCAATGGTACTCTGAGATCCTTGACACTGGTCTGCTTCCTTCTAGGGAACACAGTGACAGTGTGGAGAAGGCCCATGATGGAGAATGTGAGCCAAAATCTATCATGGTAAGACAAAGTCTGTAATGGGGGCAGTTCAAACACCACACAAAAGGAGAATAGAGCATGCACAACTGGTCTGCACAGCCCAAAAGGCATTAAAATCTGATGATAAGCAAAGCTGGGAGGGTTTTTATGGGCTATCTGATACCATACCTCTGTTATTTTCTACTTCAGACTTCTAGTCTCTGTATTAGGGAATAAAATGAAAGTAATATGTTGGCTGAGGTTTGGATCTCACCGCTTGGATAGCTCCAGCAGGATCTTATGAAGTGCCTTGCAAAACCCAAATCACAATCCTTCTTGCTATGCCATTTCTTTTCAGCGGGAGAGAATTCTCACAGAGAATTCTGCTTCTGATAGTGGAATTAGTTGGTCCCCAAAGCCTGAGAGAGAGTAAGCAGACTATGTAGGAGTGTTGTATCTTTATATCAAAAATGTGTGGTTTTTGTTTTTTTTTTTTCCTCTGTTCCTGCTATTTGTACAGATTGATTGCAGTAAGTACCGAAGAGCTGTAATAGATGATCACGTCGTGGTAGCATGCCCAAGGATATCGAAACCAGTCTGCGGCTCCGATAGCTTCACTTATGGCAACGATTGTGAGATCTGTGCCCATAACATGTAAGTCTTGTGCTTGGAACATCCTTCTGGATAATTAGTGACTTAAGGCTCTCAGAAGCACTTCTGTAAAATATTAGTCTTAAGGCAGGTGTCTCTGTAGGTCTCCTTGGAACTGGCTGTTTTTAATTCTTCAGCCAGCTTGAGTTTTCTTCCCTATTTTTTGACTGCGGTCGTGAGGGGAATCACAAAAAACCCAGAGCAGAGCCATGAACAGATCAAAGTGTTACTTATAATACCGAATTACTCCTAACACTTCATTCCCATGGGATATGGGAATACTGTGCATTTGCCGTGGCCATCTGCAGGTTGCATTCAGACAAGTCAAGCAGTTGTAGTGTCCCACAAGATGGGTGGAACTCAGCTTTGTTGTCCCAGTGCCTGGAGTGACATGGGGGAAGTTATTCTCAATACTTCCTAACCAAAGTTTTTCTTTCTTTCAGAGAATATGACACCAATATTACCAAAATACACGACGGAGAATGCAAGGAGTTTGTAAGTGCAAGAGAAGTCAAAAATTAATTTTTTAGGGCTGCTAATAGAATCCTGAGGACCCCACAGATTTTGCTAGGAAACTACAAGAGATTCATAGCACAAGGCTTACAGGGGTCCCAGTTCCTGCTTGGCTTTTCTGGATGATGTGGGTGGATTTGGCAACCTCCTTGCTCCAAAGAGAAGGTCATCCCATGCTTACCACACCAAATTGAGGAAGGAGGAAGGAGAGGGATATGGAATGAGGAGCTGCAGTGAGTCAGTGCTTCAGAACTCACTTCCCTACGTGCTAAGCTGGCTTGTGTGCCCAGAGGAAGGGGTGGGGGGCAAGGTTTCACTTGCCAACATTCTGTGCAGGTTGGCAGTTTTCTCTCTGGAGATCACAAGCATTTCAGCCCTCAGCAACAGAGATTCAAAATTCCCATGCTGGTGGTTTTCACAGACACAGTGAGATTCACAAGAGCACTAAGCATACATATTTATAGAGCATGGTGTATTGTATCTTTGTGTGAGGCCAGCAGTCTGGTGCTTCAAGAAGAGAAGGTTCTGTATTTCAGCGCCAAAATTGTGGGATGTCTGAAGCCCATTCTCTGACTGATAGATAACCATTTTTTCCTATCCTTTCAAACCCTGTGCTGAACTACAGCGAATCTGAAGTAAGAAGTAATCACAGAGCTGGAGAAGTGTGGAGAAAACCAACAGAAACCAAAACAGTATTAGTCAGATTTACAGCTGGGGAAAAATGTTTCTAACCAAATTCAAGAACACTTTTTCGATGAGAAGAGGCCCAAAATTTTATACGTGTTCTTCTGCCTGAAGAATCCCTTTGACAAGATAGTCCTTTTCCTTGACTGCTAGAGAACTAGGATAACATTAAGAAAGCTCATTTCTGATTGGAAATTTAACTTCAGTGTATCAGGGCTTTTTCCTGTTGCAGAAACAACTGAGGCTTGGATACAGAGTGAACAGCTTTTGCATCAGCTTTTCTTGCATAGCAAGGGCCCCACCAGAGCTTTTTGTCCTTATTTTGACAGGTTGACTGCGACAAGTACCCAACACAAGTCACTAAAGATGGCAAAGTATTAGTATCCTGTCCAAGGGACCTGAATCCAGTTTGCGGCACAGATGGCAACACATATGATAACGAATGCGGGATCTGTGCCCACAATGGGTAAGTGCCATACTTAGAGTGCTCCTTCTGAGTAGCCAGAAATGCTGTGCAGTCCTGAGAACCACCCTGCTGCATTTCTGCTTATGCCTGTTTCTTCAAGTCTCTTAGAAACTGGGTTGGTTTGGGATTTACCTTGAGTTTCTTTCTGATGTCTTCTTTGTGCTTGTGAGAGAAAACCTTGAAGAGTAATAAGGCAGCTCCTTGGATTAGTCTGTGGGCTGGGCAGTGACTGGGCAGAGGAAGGAACAATTCGGAATATTACTTTAAATTGCATTTTGTAGGAAGATGGGATGAGCTTGTTAATGAGTAAAGTAGCTATTCTGATACACTTTTATAGTTTGCTTCATTTTGCACATGACTGTGACCAAGAGGTTAAGCATTTAGTTCCTAAATTTTATTGTTTCCCTCCTCCAGAATACAAAAGACCCATGTTGGCAAAAAGCACAGTGGACAGTGCAGACAGGAGACTTCTGATGTAAGTGTTCAATATAAGCCTTACTTCTCTTAGCTGTATCAACTGAAAGGTTCCCTGAGGTGACATCTACTCTGAAAGTGAGCTGACCTAAAGCCTGGCTTTCTACACTGGTCTATTAAGTCTTGTCAGGTTCTTGTGTCGAGGATGCCTGTGAATCCCATCTGAGGCAGGTGTCCTCTGGGCCCTCCTTGCCCTCTCAACCCTGGCAGCCCAGGGCTGCACAAGAGCTGGGCACAGAGCTTTCACTATGAATTCACACCTATGTCAGCCTTTGGGGTGGGGGTGGGCATGTATTCTGGAATATGGAGCACACCTGAAGTTTTGATCTGTGTATCAGCTGAGAAGTCCCAGAGCTGGTATCTAGGACATGCCAACACACAAATGAGGGAATTGGTCATTTTGGGCTTTGTGTTTGAAGGGCACCCTCAAAGGAAGATCAAAGTCTTCACTGTTTTGGTGTTTTGTTTATATCTATACTGCACAATGAAAAGAGGACTATGTTTTTTCCCTTTTTAAATTGCTTTTCTGACATATCTTGCATTTGGGATTGACCAAGCTTCTTACTCCAGTGATTTGGCATCTCACAAACTATGGTAGTGCCGTGCAGTTCCTTCTGTGCATGAGAGGATTCATGCAGAACTGACTCAACCTGGCTTTGCAAGAACTGAGCCGTAGCACTAGTGTCGCATCAGTATCCCAGTGTAAAAGACGTGGAAGGAGGTTATGGTGGAATTTCTTTTGGTCAGAAAACCAGGTCTTCCTCACGTTTGTCATTGCTGCCTTTTGCAGATCGATTGCAGTCAATACCCAGCAAGAAAGGTTAAGGGAGGCAAAGCCCTGGTACGCTGCCCCAGGATCCTGCGCCCTGTCTGCGGCACAGACGGATTCACTTACGACAACGAGTGTAGCATCTGTGCCCATAACGTGTAAGTGCTGTACATAGGACTCTCTTTTGGAGTGACTAGCCATGGTTAGTGCTCCACATGGCTTTTCTTTTGGTGCTAACATATCCATACATCTCTTTCTGTTTCTCTTTCAACCTCCTGAAGCCTCTGTCACCTTCATTTTCTTCCCTGATGCTCTCTTTTTGCTCCTCGGGAGAGCTGTGGGAGAGTCAGTTCTTGATTTGAGCAAACTATGAACGCTGTGATATCTGGGCAGGGGAAAGAGTGGGTGGGACTGTGGTGTTTGGGCAGAGGAAAGAGCAGATGGGGCTCCTGTGTAGCACACAGTGAAGAAACCTGATGGATCTGCACCCATTATACTTGCTAATGACTGGGATAAGCTGGTTCATAAGGAAATTGGATACCTCCTTTATCATATATATGGGTATGGATTGAGTTTGCTTTCTGTGGTACCTGGGTGTCACAGGGCTCAGCTGGTGTGTGTGCTAACCCCAACCTCTCCCTTTCAGACAACACGAGACTGACGTTAAGAAAAGCCATGAGGGAAGATGCAAGGAGGAAAGCACTCCCGTAAGTGTACTTTTACCTGTAAAATAAGCACCATTTACTCTCTCTCCTGTCTCCAGGAAGACCCTGGCTGGGCTCAGTGCACCCTCTATGCTCATGGATGGATGGAGCTTGGTGCACAGGGCTCATGTTGATGCTGTGGTTCTCCCTAGTTGCTCGCAGTTGCTGATGCCAATGTGCTGTACATGAGGGCAAGAGAGGACAGGGCCAGGTTGGGACTTCAGAAACAAAATGTCCCAGTACTGCAGATCTCTGAACAGAAATCATCAGAGGCAGCACAAGAACCATGCAACTCATTTTAGCACAGTAGGAGAGAAGGCAGAAGGCTGTGTTAGGTGTCAGTGTATTTATTCAGTGATAGGATTTCCATTGCAGTGGACAGGCAGGTTAAAAAATCCTTGTGCTCTGGTCAGCCAGGACAAATCTGCTCTCAGGTATGTGTACAGAAATAGCTTTATTATCCTGCACAGCAACAATATGTGCTGATAATATCTCAACTCATTTATTCTGCTTATGCAGAGCAGCTCTGAAGCACCAAAAATAATTTCATGCATCCTGAGGGACTGCAATATATTTTCTATACAAAAGACAAGTTGTTAAAATGCTGTCTTTGCTTTAATTTGCTCTTGGACCATGTGGGAAATATGGATAACAAGAAACACTGCATTGGGGAAACTGTGCAAAATGACAGTAAAGTGTCAGTGGTGCTTAGCCAGTGTAGACTGATTTCCTATAGATGTTTGTCTATTTATCCTCAAATATTTGAATTAATAGATTGTATATATTGTAAATATTTTTGTGTCAGGAGCTGGTGAAACAGCTCTTGCTGCTGTTTTGGAAAATCTGAAACAAAATCTCAGATGCAGTTAACTATGTCAAGCTGGACTTAATATCAAACACTTTCAATCAGATTCATCAAGTTGCACTGGGGGACATTTAGATTAAACCTTAGGAAAAAATTCCTCATTGAAAGTCTGGTCAGTAAGTGGAAAAGGCTGACCAGAGAATTGCTGGAATCACTGTCCCTGGAAGTGTTCAAAAGACATGTGGATGTGGCACTGAGGGATATGATTTGGTGGTGAACATGGCGGTGCTGAGTTAACAGTTGGATTTTAGGGGTCTTTTCCAACCTTTATGATTTCATGAAATGCTGGATTTAAGACTTGTTATGTGTACTACTCTAGGAAAATAATCTTTTTGGCCAGCTGTTCCTTTCTTCCCTCTGCTAGCACAAAATACCAAACCCAACTACCATTACTTAACTATTTTCTAATGCAAGAGTAAACTTAAAAAAACCTCTGGTTTTCCCCTGACATAAACCTTTAAAATCTGGAGGATCAGTGTGGACAGACTGCTGGGTGAGACACTCTTCTTGCACCAGCTGACCCAGCATTGCTGTTTTGCCTCCCCAGGTTGACTGCAGCACATACCTGAGCAATACCAAATCAGGGGAGGCCATGATGGCCTGTCCCTTCATCTTGCGTGAGCTCTGCGGGACAGACGGTGTCACCTACAGCAACGACTGTGCGCTCTGTGCCCATAACATGTAAGGCCTGGAGGTCACCCCTGGAGAGCTCCACAAAGTTATTTGTTGAGCATTTTTAACTCTCCTTTCTCTTCCAGCGCCTCTGGAACCGAGGTTGCCAAGAGGCACGATGGAAGGTGCATAGAGGAAGCTCCCCAAGTAAGTGAAACCTAAAGAAAAACAAGAGTTTGAGCAGGTGCCAACTGCATGACTTGAACAAACGCTGGTTGGTTTGGGTGGCGTAGCCTCCACGGAGGTCATGGCTTGTGCTGACCTTCCTTCTGTGGGTGAATATCACCCTCCTGGCAGCAGGAGCACTGTGCACTTCCTGCACACAGTCAGGAAAAGAAAGAGGAGAGGACAGGTGAGGAATGAGTTATGAGACAGGTAACATAAATGATTTAAGGCTTTACACGAAGAAATCCTTTTCCCACAGTGGTCCATCATAGCTGCTGCAGGAGCTTAGCAGCCCATTTTGGCAATATGGAAAGGGTACCCAGGGAACCTGGTGCCTCCTGGATGCTTGTGTTTTACAAAAGGATGTTCTACAAAGATTAGAGAATTGCCTGTGTTTTGAATGCTAATACCTAAGGTATCAGGGGATACCTGATACTCATCCCTGTTTTTTTGGTTTTTTTTGTTTTTTTGTTTTTTTTTGTAAATGCAATGTAATCTAATGTATACCAACAATGAATCTTGTAAAAATACCAGATTAACTATATTTGGCCAGCTCTAAACTATTTACTCTCATTGGGGAATAGAAGAACAAAGCCACCTCGTTAGCATTTGTTTGAAAGAGTCAACATCCCGAGTCAGATATTTCATTTCTATACAAACAAACTATGAAATGTCATTCCTTTGTTTCCCGAGTGCACTCTGTGCTCAGGCTGGGTGAGATACATAAATCAGGAAAGAAGAGCTCACACTGGAGAAACTGGGAGTGCTAAAATGCAAGGTCAGCTCTTCAGCTGGCGTAAATCAGCTTCAATGGCTGCCACTCCTGCTGGCAGGTTTCAACACTCGGAACCATCCCATTGCAACAAAAGCCCTGTCAGCATATCCCCCCTCCATTCTTGTGGGCCATGAAAAACACCCTGGTCACAGACAGCCCCCTTGCAGGAAGTGCATAAATCGTGTCATTTTTTTGATTTGCAGATTATTTTTGAGCTGTGCTTTGTAATATCCCGGTCAGTTCAGCAAGGTATAGGGGCATCGTGATAAATGCAAAGCTGAATGAGTAATGTCTGCCTTCCAGCCTTCATGCAGTCTTCTCCAGCATAAGGCTGTGAAAGGAAATTGCTAGTTTTCCATGAAGAATGAGTTAATATATAACCGTAATTTGTCCTCTGGTAGATCCTTTTAGGATCTGGCGTAGGCAGATTTAGGCAGAGGCAAAAGCAGAGGGGGTTGTGTCTGGGCTCCCTTGCACAGAGCAGAGCCCGTGTCAGAGCTTTTGTTGTCCTTGTTCCCCAGCTCAACTGCAGCCAGTACCGAATGTCCACACAGAAGGATGGCACACAGCTGATGGCCTGCACGATGATCTACGATCCCGTCTGCGGCACCGACGGTGTCACTTACGCCAGCGAGTGTACGCTGTGTGCCCACAACATGTAAGTACCTCCCTGGGGGTGGATGGATCCCTGAGTACCAACTGAAATTCAAGGACTCTCTATGAAACGCTGTGCTGGAGGGGTCCTGTCTGTCTGCCCACATCTTCCTGCTTCCTTTGTTGGTGTTTGACATAGGTGTTCAATCCCAGAGCTCCACAGAGGGGGGTGCGTCAACCATGGGCACATGTCTGACCCACAAGGGCACATTCTTGGTAGTGCTGTGCAGGCAGTCCTAACTAAGGTGGTTGATCTGAAAATCCTGTGGCTCCATGGGAGTGAGGTTTATTCTTGCTCCGTGGTTGTACTTGGGAAGGTCGTGGTTAACAATGGTCTCTCCTTCCTCCAGGGAGCATCGGACCAACCTTGGCAAAAGAAAGAACGGACGCTGTGAAGAGGACATTACAAGAGTGAGTGAGAAAGGATGGGAACAAAGGATGAAGTCCAGTGTCTGTTATGCTCATGAGGGACTGTTTTCTCTCTGTTTTACAAACTGGGGGAGTGGTGGTGTACAGACCTGAGGAGATCCCTTGGGAATTTCACACTGATCATAAAACAGCCAACGTCTGTCCCACTGCTGTGTAACAATGTAGGAAAAGGCATGGCAGTGAGCAGAAACAGTACAAAATCACATCTGCCACCAGGAGGAAACTTTGAGTTGGTTATAATAATGTTACAGCCACTTTCATTTCTCAGTGGGTGTCATTCCTTATGCTGGGGGGACACAGTTTGCTCTCAGGCAGAGAGACTCATGTCTATTTTTTGTGTGCAGGAGCTCTGCAAGAACTTCAAAGAAGTGTCCCATATATGCACCATGGAATATATGCCCCACTGTGGCTCTGATGGCAAAACATACAGCAACAGATGTGTTTTCTGCAATGCCTACCTGTAAGTATAAGAGTAAAACTTTTTTTTTCATGATCAGTTCCTGTACCAACTATGAATTCAGGGCTGTTTTCATGATGCCTTTTTGACTAGCAGCTTATGGGTATATACTGGACATTTCCAGTCCACCATGAGTTGTGCAAGGAGATGGGCTTTTTGCATTTTAGGGGAAAATGCAAGGGGCCCATTTCTGTGATCTGTACCTGGCCTTCTGTTTGTTAACTTAAAAAGTATTTTATTCATTTTCACCAGCACTCAATGTGTCCCACAAGCTCACGAGGGCATGTGGAAAGTACTTCACCAAACCAACTGTACAGTATCAAATGTATGAAACCTTCATCTTTCCTTCAAAGATGATAATGAAAGGGAGTATTTGGGTTCTTCATCTCCAGTCAATACTAAATCATCACTTGGGCCAGTGAAATGAGGAATGTGGCTTCAGCATTTAATATGCTCTATGTCTAATTCTCCTCTCCCCTTTTCTCACCAGGGAAAGCAGGACAACTCTCAATCTCATGAGTCTGGCTGAATGCTAAGTCTGTGCTGGAGTTCATCCAAGGAAGACAAGCTCCCTTAAATGTGACTTGCCATGGGCTAATCTTCCCTGGTAACATTCCTTCAGTTTCCCTTGTTTCCTTAGCTCCTGAGACACTTGTTCAATAAACTGACTTGGCAAAGTTTCTCTGTCTTAATGTTATATTGCATCTGTTTTGCCCCATCTCCTCCCTGACATGGTACTTTGAGTGCCTGTGTATTTTTCTGTTGGTGTTCTCTACCAAACTGTGGACGAAACCTTTCCTACCACGTGTCAGTGCCATCCCTGCTCTGATGAGGGCTTGACCTCCCCGTGGAGCTCCCAGTCACTTCCTTACTCCTCAGAGTCTCCTTGTCAGTGTTAATCTTATCTAACTATATCTCTGTATGACCTGATCACAGACTCTGTCTTTGCAGTCACTGCAAGGAGACATTCACCTTGAGAGTATGGTCCACCTCCTCCATAGGGAAATGGTTTGGATGTGGGTGGTGATTTGCTCTCAAGAAGAGCACTTTTTTGCTTGGGCTAGAAAAGGAAATCGGCTACCTAGCCAAGAGGTGCCCCTGTCCCAGTTCCTGCTGCCTGTGCAGCCTGTCCCATGGAAGGGACAGCAGCTGCTGTCAGGAAAGGTGATTCCAATCTGTCTCCACTGAATTTGTCCTCAGTGTCAAGTGCTGTTACAGGATATAATCTACAGGAGGGGTATATTGAGCTGCAATCAGGGTTACAAACAGCAAAAGTGTCTACTCATGAAATATCTTAATTTATTAATGCAACAGAATATCTCCAGGACTGGTGGGCAGTGATCACCCCTGAGATGGGGGACAGCCCTAGTGCATCACTGAGCTGCTTTCTAAAGACTTTTGGGAAGGAAAAGGATTCAGAGGTTCATTTGTGACCAGTTGTAACTGAATATATAAGAAGTCATAGGAAAACAATTCTGCCTCAGAGTTGTTTTGACTACTTTTCTGAGACCAAAGAGGTCATGACTTGGTGACACAAATGTTGTCATTTTGGTGGTCTGTATGGATGGCAGGGAGGTAGGGGAACCTTGGGGCTGCCCTTCATCTGTTGGCAACACAGGTACAGCCACTGCCACTACCTCCACATGAGGTCACCAAAGCCATTGCAAGTCCAATATTTTAGGGTTCAGGGTTTCTTCTGGACTACAGCTAGTGCCTCCCCAGTTCAATGTCCCATTGTAGTTTACCAGAGAATAACACAATTATTTGGATCAGTTTAGAAAGTCACTCTTTGAATTGTCAGGCCAGAAGAATAGGCTGAAGGCAAATGTTCCTGACTTGGAGATACTGGGACTATTGTACCAGAGAATGAGGCCATAGTACCTCTGTGCTATTAGTGTCCATTTTCAAGATGATTTGTAACTAACAATAGCTTATTGTACTTTTCTTTGGTCTGCGTCCTAAAGTAAATGTTCCTTTAGTTTATATAACCTTTTTGCCATTTTCTGTTCAGGTGCTTTTGCAGAACATGCTGCTTCAGTCTTGTTTAAGTGTTACTGGGTTATCCTCAGGGATAAGACCTGAAATTTTTTTTTTGTGGACGTTGGCAGCCTTTAACTTGGACTGAGCTTTGACCACTGGCTTTTTCAAGCCTTCTCAAGCCTTTGCAGTAAAGCTGTCAAAGGCCACCTGAATGGCATTGCCTCAGCACACCTGTGCCAAAGCCTCCTCTGTGGAGCTCGTTGTCTGATGACACCAAAAGTGAACAAGAATTCAAGGAGGCACAAAGTTGAAGATTAGTCAGAGCAATCCAGTGAAGCAGCCAAAGGGGTTATTAGACAGAGGTTTCCATGCAGTATTCACCAGTAGGTTTCATGTAGAAGCACATAATGGAATAAATCACTAAAACTGGGCCAGGAAATGGAAAAAGCCTGACATTGGAGTTTAAATATCCCCCAGGCTCAGGGGGTGTTTTATGAAGCAATATAACTATAAAAATAGGGCATCCTTCTCAGGGACAGTGTGATTTTCTGTGCCTTGGATTTGTTTTTCAGCTGTTCCAGGGTTACTTACTGAGTGTTTGTTACTTAGATGATTTCTTTCTGCTTTGTATTGGAAATGGCCTCAAGTTGCATCAAGGGAGCTTTAGATCTGATATTAGGAAAAATTTATTCATGGAAAGGGTTGTCAAGCATTGGAAGAGGCTGCTCAGGGAAGTGGTTGAGTCACCATCCCTGGAGGGATTTAAAAGACGTGTAGATGTGACACTTGAGGGCATGGTTTAGTGGTGGCCATAGCAGCGCTGGGGTCATGTTTGAACTTGATGATCCTGAAGATCTTTTCCAGCCCAAACATTTCAATGACAAGGAAGCAATGATCAGGCAAAGACAAACACATTCAAGAGGAAACATTGAATTTTTGTGGTTTAGGAGAGAGGTAGAACAATACCAAGTTTCAAGTGTCACTAACTTGAAAGGTGGTTCAGGTTACAGCTCACTGAATTGGGTGCCTGCTTGGCCACAGATAGAGGATTGTTGGATAGATGGATAGACAGAGGTTACTATGGTAGGAAACAGCAAGAAATCACAGAATCGCAAAATGGAAAGGATCATTGGAGATCATCTAGTCCAACCTCTCTGCTCAAGCACGGTCCCCAATCATCTCATGAACTCAGTGCTTGCCAGACTGCAAATATACTCAGTAACCATCTCCAGAGTGTAGGTGACAGACACTGGTGCTGCTCAGCCCGCTGCTCCATCACTGCTCGGGTGCATAATGCTGCAGAGCCCTGAGGTGACTTTCTTACTCACCTTGAGCAAAAACCTGAGCGGCTTCAAAATGTTCAGGTTTCTCTCAAAAGCTGCTCAACAGTTATGCTAGGAAAGCTTGGTTTTTAGCTTGGAAAGAGACACTGAAATAATCAGAAGCAAGCATGGTTTTAGTCCTGCTTCAGTGGACTCTTATTTTTGCACTCTTGCTGTGAACAGAAGCACCTTTATATCCTCAGTCAAGAATACAGCAAAGAAAAAAATCGACTTTCCAGTCATTTTTGCATACAGCTGCAACATCAGGCATCTAAAATTTAATGCTGAAATGCAACTAGTCCCACTCCACAGGCTGCAGCCCTTGTCTCTGGAGCTGGGAACAGAGCGTCTGAGCCGTGCCAAGGGTTGACAAACTTTGACGTGTTTCACACTGGTGACAGTCCAGTCTCAGGATTTGTGACCTGTACATGTACCAGTACATATCACAGAGGCAATATTTTAAGAATATAAATGTCCTCTTCCTTTCCTTGTTTGTCTGACTTATCTTTATAGTGTTATCAATGTTTTCTGAGTCTACAGTAATTTTTCTTATAAAACAAAGAGGGGGTAGAATTAGGTGAATCATTTAAATTTTGATTGATAAGTGGAATGTAGAAAACAATACTTAGTCTTTTCATATTGAGCAGAGATATCTTTTTTTCACCTTTTATCAGCACTTACCCATCTGTGACTTGAAAAACAAAACCCACTACTTTTACTTGAGTGTGTCTGCATCCAAACTTCATTCAAAAACTTTATCAAAATTCTATGTCTTTCAAAATTATGTCTGCTGATAATTTCCCTTGGTTTATCTTTTTTTTCATGTGCTGCATTTGCTAGAGGCATGTGGATGGGCCTAGACACTCTGTCATTCTCTTGAGGGATGTGAGAGAGTGACAAGGCTCATCCCTTCTTCATTTCAGAAGAATATTTAAATTATTTTTAAAGCACTTTTATAACCATATGTTCCTCAAAAAAAAAAAAAAAATCCAGAAATAATTATTCAAACTCATTGTATCAGTTGCACAGGTCTATTTAACTGGCTGTTAGCAAAGAAAATAATTTGGGAACTGAAAAATTTCCTCAGACCTCTATGTTTAAAGGAGTATAAGTCTGGTATGCAGCCATTTCATCCATCAGTGTGTTCACACTCAGAAATGTTCATTCCCTTGTTGTAATTTAATGTTTGATACAGTTTTATTTGATTCTTTGCCATGCCCTGGGCTCTGGTTGCATGCTCTCCGCGGATCAACGAGTAGATAGGAACAAAGCAGAAAGCAGTAGTGGAAGGAGCCTGTCTCCAGCTGGCAGACATCCACACAGCCCAGGAGGGGTTCCCAGATTTTCACCAGCTGAGGTGAGGCCCTGTAATTTTAAACATACTGTGAATCTCCAAAGAAAAAGCATTTATACAGTATATTGCTTCCTGCCTATTTTTCATTCATAGAAGTAAAACATGAATTTTGTTCAAGCCCCCTGAAGAATGAGGAATGTTTGGCTGTACTGCTTTAAGCCCTTTTTCACTGTTCCCTTTAAAGCTGAGCTGCAGCCCATGCCCCAGGGCCCTTGCTGAGCATGGCCAGTCATGGCCCCCTGACCAAGCACTGGAGCAGATCTATGGCACAGATGGATCCACTTACACCACTGAATGTGGGATCTGTGCCTATAATGTGTCAGTCCGATGGAAAGAACATGCTTTCCAAGTGACAGTCCCCTAGCCCCTGGCCTCTCCAATTTATGCTTTTCCAATTTATCCTCCTTTTCTCCCTCTTCACTTGCTGTTTGTGCTTGGGGGGTAAATCATGAAGATTTAGCAGAAAAAAGAAAATAGCTGCAGAAAGTATCCAGAGTGGAAATTCAAATGATGTAGCATATTCAGATGGCAGAGGTTTGTTGACTGATAGGTTTATAACAGTCAGAGACAGCAAAAAGACTTCACTGGTGGTGGTTAACTCAGATGAACTTTCCTTTACTTGCAACATTTGGGAGTTTTATTTACATTCCCAGCACCAGTTCCCTTTTGGGAAAATGGTCATACTGAGTCTCTAATGGCAGACTTTCGCCTCCTCAGAGAGCTTGGGACACTCAGGGGCTCAGGAACAGCAGCCATCCCAGTGACTAAGAAGGAAAGCAAACCAAGAAGCAGCCTGAACTCCCATTGCTCTGTGTGGCAGCATCCCAAACAGTGTCAGCCGGATGCTGAGCAGGCAGCGCACGATTGGATATAAGTGATGCATATACCTTCTGTTGACATTTTATTTGGCAGTGATTTAACGCTAGCTTTCTAATATTGCTGTTCTCCACAGGCTGCTTTCAAATGTAGGAAGAGAAGGATGGCAAAAAGATGCAAAATATGAGACAAGTAGCAAAAATATTTCTTTGCTGTGGAGGCACTCACAAACAACCTTCAGTGTTGGCAGCAGGAGAGTGTAGCATAACCCATTTCAAGACCAGAAAAGGAGACACACAAAACATTTGCAGATATCACTATTCAGCTCTCCTGAGATAAGAATGTTTTCATCAGGTTGCAAATGGGGCATTGCCCAAGCCAGGTCATGTAGGGGCCATAGGATCATGCATATATATATATATAATACTTTCATAGTGCAATGGTTAAGAGATGGTAGAATACCTGCTGTCTACCTCTGTCTACCTGCTGTCTACTGTGAAACAGTAAAATCCTGTAATTTGGCAGCATGTTCCTTTCTGTCAGCACCAACTGTGCTTCACCCATGTCTAGCTGCAAAGAATCAGCCAGTGGTCTCATTAGAGCTCAACTCTGTAGAATAAATGAAATTGTTCTTTCTTTTGATGTTAATAATGAAGACGTGTTCAGTGGTTGTGATGCTTATAGTCCTTCAGCTACTGAAATTCTTTCCATCCAGTTCATCTTGTCCCAGCCAAGCATTCAAGTTACAGCACCATGATGTATCCTGCCTCTCACACTATCCTCCCTGCCTTTCCCACTAGGGCAAGCAGTGGGTTTTCATTCTTAGCCTCCTGCACCCTATCCCTTGTTGCTGCTTTATTTACAAGATCAGTCTTAAAAAGCCAAACCACCACTAATCCCAAATCCCAGAGGTTGCTGGTTTTCTTCCCATAAATGATAATAACCACCTTCACTCGTCTCTTCCAAACATTGTTCCTCATATGCATTTTTGCCGGCTTGTTGGTTGATAAGGTGAGACCCGGGAGCATGTTTTTGTTTGGTGATCTACTTGCTTCTGTTCTACATCACTTCCTCCTGTGGTTTCACATGGAAAGAAAACTTCACCTGGGGATGTGGTATGTTGATCTTCCTTGGGGCAGTTCCGAGGCAGAGTGATGCCTCCAGGTCACTCTGGCAGCAAAGGACTGGCACCTCCAGGAACAGCTGCTTTGCACTCCTGGTTTCTTCCTCTCATGTTAGATTTGTGCAGGAGGACATACTCCTGAAGTGTTTATCTAACTGAAAAACCACTTTACAATAACTCTTCCCATACATGTCATTATCTGTGTACAAACTTCACCCCTTGGTCTCTCAAGTTGGGCAGAGCCTCAGCTTACCCTGTCCTGAGCTTTCATGAAGCAGGTCCCAGATCCTGGCCCAAAGGGCTGTGGAGCTACAGACTGAACAATGATTGCAGACTAGGTCTGGTCCAGAATCCCTGTGTCCAAGGCTTTGGCCATTTACCCAAGGAAATTCTCCCTTGGTTACCTACCATTCCAGGTAGAGCTAAGAAAAGTCCAGTCCTCCTGGCCTCTGATCAAAAGCATAAAAGGAAACCATAACTCATTTACAGCCAGATCTCCCCAAATCCCCAAATTACCGTGTTCCTTACCAAGAGGAGGGAGATGTAAACACTGAAGGTTAATTACCCTTTTGTCAAGAACACTTTGTGGTCTATAGACATATCTGTCAATCTTACAAAACAGAACTGAGGGGAGCGAGCACTGAAGGCATGTTCTTATGATAAATTAATGAGACTTGGCAGCTCACTGTGAAGAGATGATCCCTGTGCTTCCTGGGAGACAGTAACCTGGCTCCTCAGCCAGCCTGGCCACAGATTTCATACTGCAGTTGCATCCGGGATGCTTATCCCTCTGTAAACAAACTCTGAAATCCAGCTGTACAGGGATCAAATGATCTTCCTTGAGGCCTTAGCTTTCCCCTTTGCTGCTCAGCAAGCAGCAGGGGCTCATCACAGCCATACTGGATCTCTTTTCCCAGCCCTGCTTGTTAGTCATTTAAAATATCTTATTTCTGCCTATCAGCCTCTCTCGGCAATGACGCTCCTTGGTGGGTCACGTAGCTGTCTGAAATCCAAGGGACACAGCCACAATCCCCCTGTGGGGGGATGATGTGTGTGCTGCTAGATGACTGGTAGTTTGAAAATGTGTTCAACTATTCCCCTGGTTTATATAACCTCAAAGCAATTTGCTTTCATGGCAGAACATGCTTATTCATTCTATTTTAAATGCATTGTGCTATAAATACTGTCTCCTCGCAGATAAGAATCTATTGAATTTTATTATCTTTTTCCTACCTTTGTAAGATTTTCTCCTGACCCTAGCTCGTGAAGGAGACTTTCCCAGCCCTAGTAGTGAAGTTGCCAGGTTGATTTTCTCCTGCCAGGTAGCCATGAATGGTGTCAATCCCAGGTCAGCTTCCTTGCAGCCACCTCCTCGCTGTTCCTGCTTGGGCTGTGGCAAAGACGAACTGAGTGCTCAGTGATGCAGAGCTGAGATCACTGAAGTGTCAGGGAAACTGATTAAACCAATGATTTCCTCTGACCAGCTGCAGGTTAATATCTCTGCATTACCTCCAACCCACCTTCCTGCAGCACGTTCACTTCAAAGAGCAATAACCTGGGTCAGTGTCCAGCAAAATTGTGTTGTTTGCTGCCTCCTTTTTCTGATGCTCATTCTAGCATTTTCCTGCTTTCCTGTGAGTAACCTCTGCCCTGTGCAATGGAGCCCTGACCTGACATCCTCATCATCTGGAAACTTCACAGAGCTGGAGCACAGCACGAGCTGCAGGTGTGTCCTCGGAGCTGATACTGCTGAGACCCACGTCTGGTCCAGCCTGCAGCACAGCAGTGAAGTGGTCGATATTTTGGCAGCTGATTTTTCATGGTGCGGATAACTTTGTAAGTTTGAATGCTGATGCTCTTCTGGAGAGGGGTTGTGGTGCCAGAGTGCTGGGCTGCTGCAGCAGAGGAGGGACTTTGAAACCACTGAGAGCTAATAATGTCCTCAAATTTGAACAGTTTAGCATGTGGAGTTTTTAAAAAAATTACTGTAATTCACTCTTTTTGTTGTACATGTTACTGGTGACCCCCTGTAAGAATGTCCTGGGAGATCTTGGTAGAGCTTACATGTGACCCTTTAGTAAAAGTTGTAGGAAAACTGAGGCTGCTCTCCTGGGTCATAGAGAAGTATTTATAGGAGAGAGCATTATAAAAGTACCATGTACATAAAATAATTCAGGTTGTAAGAACTCTCCAGAGGTCTCTAGCTCAACCCGTGCTCAAAGCAAGGCCAAAGTCAAAGTCAGCTCAGATGCCCAAGGCCTTTCTTGTTCAATTTAGTTTTCAATATCACCGAGGAAGGACATGCATGGTCTCTCTGGTTCCTGTGCTTAATCATCCTCATGGCAATGAATAATTCCTCACAGTAATTCAGAATTTAATCTTTTTGCAATACAGCTGTGCTAAGACTCTGACTCTGCCTTATCTATAACCCCATCAGGGAGCTGCAGAGAGCAATCTATTAGCAGATAGCCATCTATTCTCCAGGATGAAGAATCTCAGCTCCTTCAGCTTCCCTGGAATGCCCTGTGCTCCAGTCCCTGGGCAGCCTGCTGGCCTCTGTTGGACTTGTTCCTGTGTGTCAACATCTGCCTTTGCAGTGGGGCCAAGTACATTTAATTAATTGCATAAGTAATGTGAAACCATGTTAGCCTTCACCTGCAGGGTACAAAGTTCTGTACAGGTCTTATTAGTTCAGGAAAACATCCACCGGCATTACCTGGATCAAGTTCTATTTAATAAGTTCATAAAACATGGATATGTTTTGATATCAAGATGTTTTAATCATGTCACAGACTTTGTTTGCTTTATTGCTTAGTTCAAACGGGACCTTCAGGCACTAAGAGGCAGAGCTTCCATTTGTGCTCCATTGGTTTCTCCAGGCTTGTGGCTCAGTGCAAATAGTTGTTCGCCACACTGTGGCCAAGAGAAAGCCAAAGATGAAAACTACAGTCTGAATTGTGTTCTGCAGGTGGTTTGAAGAGATTAGAGGCATTTTCATGAAAGAGCTACAACTAGTTATTGTTATTTCCCACTTTTATAAAAGCTTTTTGTTAGTTGAATAATGTGACAAAACACAGGAGGGTTTGGAAAACTACGTTAAATAACTTTTCATTTGTTTATCAGTGTATTATTTATGCTGAGAAGTCACATATCTGCTAAGAAAATTTTCCAACATCAGTTTTGATTATTTTAGAGAATATGAAATCGATACTGAAAAAAATTGTAATGGAAAATGTAAAACAAGAAATTACTTGAGTAAGTGAGAGAGGATGTTGTATAATTGCCAAACCTTGCCCTGGTATCAGCCCACAGACCCTATGGTGCTCAGGACCATAACAAGTGGTACACAGAGCTGTGGCACTGCCTTTGCTTACTTGCAGATCACAGAATCATAGAATTTTTTTGGGTTGGAAGAGATCTTAAAGATCATCTTGTTCCAACCCTTCTGCCATGGGCAGTGACATCTTCCACTATCCCAGGTTGCTCCAAGCCCTGTCCAATCTGGCCTTGAACACTTCCAGGGATGAGGCAGCCACAGCTTCTCTGGGCAGCCTGTGCCAGGGCCTCACCATCCCTACAGGGAAGAATTTCTTACTAATACCTGATCTAAATTGACCCTTCTTCAGCTTAAAACCATTTCCCCTTGTTAAAAGTCCATCTTTAGCTCTCTTGTAGGATCTCTGTCCTTGTGCTGGCTGCTGCACACAGGAGGATTTTCCTTTAGTCAAATGGTCATTAGCCAGATGCTGCATCTGACTTTGAGGATTAGAGGACCATAATGAAGTGGATTACAGCATGAGATCAGTGGCAGGATTGCAGATCAAATCCTCTTTCTAACTGTTCTTCCAGGAGTAGCTAGGAACTGAGCAACCTGTCCTACAGCATGAGCTTAGACAGCTGTGGGATTTTTCCATGCTGTTTTCAGAGGTGAGATAATCTGGAGCTGTAAATCTGGAGGCTGTGGACATTGTCTGGTTGAAGGCTGTGCACGTGTCTGAAACCTGGTGATTTCTGGGTGTTACTTTTGTGACTTGCCTTGGGGATACCTGAATGGTTCATGGGGGACTGGTGTTCCCCAGTCACCACTTAATTGTCACTGACTTGAGTCTCCCTAGATTGTCTGTAGATGAGAGAGTGAACAAATGGATCTGCTGAACATCTGAGGCACTGTGGTGGTCAGAGGAAATCTGTGCCAGACGCGGTGCTGAACCCAGCAGTTGCGGTGGAAAATTTTTCTTTGATGTATGCAGGCAACACACGCCAACCTGTGGCAGGAAGGTGCTCTCCACTCATCAGGAGAGAGGTTGGTGCTGCCTAGAGGACAGCACTGTCCAGGACAGGCAGCAGCATTGAGCACCATGTAGGAGGAAACCTGTCAAAAGCTGCCAGATTGGGGCTGGGAAGTCCGGTGAGAATGATTCACAGAGGTCTTGCTGCCTGGCTAGAGAAGGCAGTGGCAAAGTTCATATTTAACCCAGAAAGAAGAACCCTCTTCCAACTGTGCAGAGCCTATATGGGTGTTCTGATGAAGGCAGCAAGGTTGGCATGTGACAGCGTGCTCCTGCACACACTCAGGGAAAAGTATTTGGCTTCCAGACACCATCCCCAAGACACATTAGGGCAATACATCTTGAAGATGTGCCAAATTTGTCTGAAATATTCATGTATGCTCCCTGTAATTTATGGAAACAGTCACAGCAGCATAATTATTTTGATGCTTCTCCCTGTGAAGAATCTCTTAGGTAAAAATGTAATCTATATATCAACACAGCCATGCTGCAGCCTTCTGAGCATGCCAGTGCCAGCACAGGTGATTCCATACACTATACAGTATATCCATCTAAGGATCTAAATATACCCTTTAGACTACTGTGATGTATCAGACACGAACATATTTGCTTGGGCTGAATTTCAATGATTTTAGCTAAATTCCATTTGTCTGATGGGTGGTACCTTGTTTGTTCAAGGCTGTACCTGTAAAGCACCTTTTGCTCTGCAGCTCCCACAGTTCTGAAGCCTACCCTAGGCACAATGATTAGCTCCCACCACCAAAAAAACCCCCCAGGTATTCTTGACATTTTGGACCTGTGAGAGGCATGAGGAACTTAGGTTACAGGCAGAACCCACTCCTGCAAAATTACAGCTACTAAAACAGCAGAGGTGCAGACCTTCTCCTAGGAAGGAGCAATTTGGAGATGGCACAAAGGCTGCTGGTGACTGACAGACAGGAAAATTGGGACAGCTCTTATATTTTAAGTATCATTTTCTAAAATATCTGCAAGAGGAAAGGACCTACTGTACTTTCAAGTGTAGCTGGTGCTATGTAAATAGGTTCCCATACCTTCGGTGTCTTTTGTTCTTCAGATGGCTTGGCGGAACACTCTGAGTTGGTCGGTGTGTTTAACTGGGACTGGGTCTGTAAATAAGTGCTCCCTGCTGGTAAGGTTCAAGTGACATTTTTAGTGACAGATTTTTAACCTGCTTTCAAGTCTTCTACTGAGCTCTTCTATACCCAGGCAGTGAACTGTCAAGAAGTCTTTGCTTTAGTCAAACCAGTGGTAAATACCATTGGCTTCAGGTTAGACACAGTACTGCCAAACTTGCCTGACAAAGCTCAACCAGTTCTGCTGATGGCAAAGCCACACCTGACCTGTGTTTGTATCTAGTGGTGAATATGTGGGAATGTGGGAAAAAAAACCCCACCCAAAACCAGAAAGGAAAGCAGAGACTTGGCCTGATCTGCAAACAGGATGGTACTGCATCCTGCCTAAGCTGCTCCCTGAAGGGAGATGTTGCTCTGCGAGAGACAAATGAAGGGCCTACTGTTTACTCTCCTCAGTATTTTGTGCTCCTTATATTTCTACTAGAATCCTAAAGAGGTTCCTTTTGTGCAAAGGGCTGTTTGTTTGGTTTTGACCACTGGGACCTTGTGATACTTGTCTTGAGCTATTAACCAGGTGTCCAGCCAAAATCAATTGCCTAGCAGATGCAGACCATTACCTGAACAGTCAAGACCTCAATAAATATTACCAGCCTCATTGTACTGGTGACAGATTCTGCTGTTGTTTTATGTTACAGTTGAACAGTTTAGACATTGCATTTGTATATATTTGCAGTCAGCCCTGGAGAGACCATCTCGTGAGCAGCACAGGAGCTCAGCCTGCAGACTCGAGACGCTTCCACCATGACTGCTGCGGGTGTTTTTGTGCTCCTCTCCTTCGCACTTTGCTGCATCCCAGGTGAGTAACTCTCAAGGTGCCACAGAAGCTTCATGTCTGATTCCTGTCCGTCTTTAAAAGCATAAGATAGTGGTTTCAAAGAGAGAAAATCTTCTCCTTCAGAGCACTCGGCTGCCTTGGTGCATTGGTATTGTGCAGGATGCAGGAGCATATTTCAGGACAGTCCTCAAAGGCTCATGGCTGTAGCTGGTTGTCTGTCATAAATACAAATAACTGCAAGTGGAGTTCTGTGCTGGCAACTAGTGCTGTTACACTTTGTATACCGATGTTTTAACACCGTTACACTGCTTAGACTTGTGGTACAATTTCAGCAAAGGGATCAATACTTGAAATAAGGCCATAAGAAGAGGGTCAGACCTCCAGTAACAAGTTGTGAAAATATTGTAATGTCACAATCAAGTTCTTTGCAGGACCCTGGCAAATTTCCTGCAATACTTTTTCTGCTAACAGAACAACAAGAGATGAAAACAAGCCAGAGTCTGACGTTCTCATTACATATTTACAACTGATGAAATCACAGAGCCAAAGACATTTTTTTTCACACTCAGCTTCTTTAAAATGCATATTTCTGACAACAGATGGTGTATGTATTTGCTTATCCTGTAGGTGACTATTTGCATTTGTCTATATTGATTCAGGTGTATTTTCAAATACGTAATGGCAGCTCTTTAGGGTCAAAACGGATATGTGAAAAGATAAGGAAGGAAAAGTTCTTCTATTTTCAATTAATAAGTCTACCTATCTCAAGACAGAAAAGAACAAAGCTATTAAAAAATGTGTTTCATCACAGCCAGCAATAAGCAATGCTATTATACTTATCAACATAGAGAAAAAAGTCATACATAATTTATTTAGTTCAAAGCCCAATCACTGGAAATCATTCAGCTTGGCCCTGTATATAGGAATTTTAACTGAGGTCTTATCATATTGGCTTTGTTTCATGCTTTCTGCCTCTCTTTTCCAGATGCTGCCTTTGGGATTGAGGTGAGTAGGAGAATTCTTTCTGTCACTTTTCTCAAGTATATGGCCTGGTAAAGACATAACCAAAGGAATGGGAAAAACCTCCAGCCTGTAGATGTTCTGCTGTTTTTCGCCTAGTGTGACACTGGTGTCATTGTAATCAGATTCTACAGTGTAAAACATTAAATTTTACTGCTCTTGGCTCTACATCTATGCTGTATGTTAATGATGTTTTAATAATAATGATACAAAATTTTTTGATTAATTAATTTTTCAGCAACTTTAGACTGGTCTAAGCTTTAATCTGGTCATATTTAACTGGTTTTAAACTGATAGCAATAGACTGTGGTATCAGAACCTACGTGAGGGCAACCTAGTGAAAGACTAAAATACTGTGAGCTGCTCCAGCTTCCATTCACCAGGTCATTAGTCTTGGTCCTCTGAATAAAAGCATTATAAGGGTACTGAGAATGAAAGAGTAAAAAGAGAAGTGCACTGGAGGGGCCACAGGAATAGGAGAACAAGGGAGCAATGGAGAGCCTTTATAAAACGATGCCAAGTGAGCATGAGAGACCACTACTGATTTACCCCATCCAAGGGGCTGCATGGCTATAGCCCTCTCCTCCTCCTCTCCTGCTGTGTGGGAAGGTCCCTGCAGGAAGGATTCACCTGTTCCCAGACTGACCCACCAGCACAAGTTTTTGCTGTGGTAGTGAAAACTGGTTGTACTTGGTCACTGTCTCATACAAAATGAGGGTTGTGAATGTCAAATGACTTCTCCTCCCTGTTGCTGTACGTTCCCTCGGCAGGTGGACTGCAGCACATATCCCAACACTACAAATGAGGAAGGCAAAGAGGTGTTGGTGTGCAGCGAGGCCGTCAGCCCTATCTGTGGTTCTGATGGAGTCACCTACGGCAACGAGTGCCTGCTCTGTGCCTACAACATGTATGTACTGCATGGGAGATCTCAGGCAGCAATGCTTAGGGCTCCTGGCAGCACCACTTTTCAATAGTCAGTGACCTATCATGTCAGCTGTGTCAGTTCCTTCAAAATGAGCTTGAGTATCACTTTGTGGTGCTCTGGTGCTTAGACTTTGCTTTAGTCACTGTGTCTCTCTTTTGCTTGTGTAATTTATTCAGGTTTTTCTTCTCCAGCTCAAGGATCCAGCCAGATGACAGCTCTGAGAGCACATCTCATCACAGCTGAAGGATGGAGAGATGCTCTGCTCTGAGTTGTCCAAAATGGTCATAAAGCTCCCAGGGTTTTACATCCCTACCAGCCACTCAGCTGCTTAGGGAGAATGGCACTACCTTCTCAAAAATACATATATGAGCCTAACTGAGAAAGAGTCAGTTTTCCCTTGCATTAGTTACATATTTCCAGCACCTACGATGTAGTGATGTCTTTGCTGAACTTCTAACATTTGTCTTTTCCTTCTCCAGAGAATACGGAACCAATGTCAGCAAAGACCACGATGGAGAATGCAAGGAAGTTGTCCCTGTAAGTGAAACCAAGGGCAAAACAAGGGGCATGTCCTGCTTCTGAGTGCCCAAAGCTGCTTATGGAGTTCCCAAAGATGTAACTCAAACTCTAAACAAGAGCACATATGAGATGTCAGAATCTTGCAATGGCCATCTGCAAGTGGACTGTCATAGTGACACACAAAAAAAGCATTTTTCCTGCTGTGGTGGTATCCTACGTGGCCAGACAGAAACACTCACCAGATCTACTTGCTTCCTTTAAGTAAGTCTTCAGCAGTGTGCTGTTCTGTGTTCCCTCAACAGGTGGACTGCAGTAGGTACCCCAACACAACAAGTGAGGAAGGCAAAGTGGTGCTGCTCTGCAACAAAGACCTCAATCCCATCTGTGGTACCGACTGGGTCACCTACGACAACGAGTGCCTGCTGTGTGCCCGTAACCTGTGAGTACTGTGTGTGCTCAGGCTTAGTGCTCCTGGCAACTGCTCTTCTGAGTATCAGCACTTCTACCAAGGCCTTTTCTGTAAGGTGCTCGGACTTCGGCCCTCCTCTTTCCCTCATAACAAGACCTTGTTTTCCTTCGTGATTAGAAGGAAAACTGTGCCTTTATTCTAGAAAGAGAAGTGGAGGGCTGAGGGGGGATCAAACACAGGACAGAATGCTTCTCTGAAGTAAGTTATAAGGATCTGTGTGACAGATGCTGCCTTGCAGAGGACAACAACTAACCTAAGGGGCATCTACATTCCACACAACCTCTCTCCTCATCCCCTGTAACGCTCTGAACTCTCTCTTGTCCTTCACATTATGCCATAAAACAACATTCTGGCAAGCAGTGACATCACCTGAGCTGGTTTCTAGAGCCATGTGGACACAAGATAAGCGGGATGTCTCCTGTATCCCAAACATTATACCTCAGGCTGACCAGCATTGCTGGGACATGGGGTTCAGCAGAACAGGTTGCTTGTAGAGCTCCCTAACGCAGTTCTCTTCCCTTTCCAGAGAGGCTGGAACCAGTGTTGGCAAGAAGAATGACGGTGAATGTAAGAAGGAAATTGTCACAGTAAGTGAATTGTGTGATGAGGGACTGGGTTTTGGTCCTGCTGCTGTCAGAGGAAGCACTACCAGTGTCTGCAGCAGCCCCCAGACCAGCAGGGTCCTGCAAGAGTGTAACTGCTGCTGTGCTTCAGCACAGGGAAGATTTTATTTCCTCCACATATAATACCCATTTTTCATGTGAACACCAGAATAGAAAGCAGGTGACTGCTCAGGAAGGGATCAGTGAAAGAATAGTAGCAGAAATAATCCATTAGGGCAGAACTGAGGAGTCTTAAAACTTCCTGTTTTAAGACTATGTGGAGGGATACTGGACCTTTATAGAGGAAACTTCTCCAGAAGTTTCTCTGATTTTTTTCCATTTAATTTCCTGGACAGCTTGGGAACGCAGTGCAATGTGATTACAGGCATGGCGCCTTCGCCAAGTGAACTTCTGCTGCTTAGAAATGCTGTGATCAGGTTATGATATACATCTCTTCAAACAGGATATTGTGATCTATTTTTATATTATTAAATTCTCCTGGCATAGGAGAAACTGACACCACAGTTTATATCAGATGTGCGAGGAAGTTAATTACTTTTAGTTAGATCGTTATCATCAGCACTGCAGCTGTAGCTCAGGGTTCAAGCCCTTCTGCTATTGACTCCTTCACATCAGACTTTTTATTTTTATTTTTATTTTGCAGGTTGACTGCAGTGACTACCCTAAACCTGTCTGCTCACTTGACTACATGCCTCTCTGTGGCTCAGACAACACAACATACAACAATAAGTGTAACTTCTGCAATGCAGTTGTGTATGTACAAACATGAATCACATTTGTGTTATCATTTGCCTCCTATGGGTGCAAGTTTGCACAGTTGCCGCTCTGTTGTTTGCTGGACAGTGTTGATTAGGGATTTGGGGCAGGAGACAATGCCAGCCACCGTGCCAACCATTCTTTTTTTTTCATTAGAGCATGCAAAGAGCTGTGTCTGCTTTGTTAGCATGAATGGTTTGAAGGCTATTTAACTTTGATGGAATTTTTCTTGCATGTTGCAAAAGAATTTACTTTTGAAATTTCACTATAGTTTCCCCCCAAATATTTTCAGTCTTAAGAATGGGTTAAATTGTTTTACTCATCTCTTAATAATCAAATAGCTAATGGAATTCTGACTGTGTGAGTTCCTTGGCTCTGGGGCAGGATCCCATCTGACACCATCTCTAGGAGCTAAGCTGTCTGATTCATTTTTGTTTCTCCTCGCTTTCAGGGACAGCAATGGGACTATCACTTTAAGCCATTTTGGAAAATGCTGAGTATCAGTGCTGAGAGAATTCATCACAGGATCCCCACTGGCAAATCCCAGCTAAAGATCTCACCTCAGTTCATCTCACCCTCTGGGGAACTCAGCTCACTCCTGATTTTCTTTCTCAATAAACTAAATCAGCAACATTTCTTTGTCTTGTTTCATGTGTTGTCTCATGAAACATTTGCTTCTGATTTGTTGAATGATGATGCCAGGCAGAATAGGTTATGTGCTCATAGCTCTGGGATATAACAAGAGCAACATCTTGCTCCCCTCCCTCTCATAAAAGGCAGAAAATTAAATACAGATGCAGAAACCCCAGAGCTGTGTGTCTTTGCACATAAGTGATAGTCGGCCTGCATTAATGTTCAGACCCTTTAGGTGTTTGACATTGTAAAGGGCTGGAGCGGTGACACGGGTATTCCTGGTGCATTTTCCCTGTGCAAGCAGCATCAGGAAAACCTGGTCAGACTGTGGTGTCTGTCCCCAGAGCTGTTCCGTGGACTCCTCAGCACCATCCTCACCTGAAGTGTAGCACTCTACAAGGATAGTCTGTGGGCAAAGCCCATATTTTTCAGACATGTGCATGGTCCCAGTCTATTTGTTTAGGTCCTCCAAATGACTTATTACTAGGTTTTTCTCATCTTGAAATCATCCTTTAACAACCTTCAAGTGTTTTAAGATAAATGCCTTCCTAGGGATGGTGCCTACTCCTACCTACTTGTCTTCTCTCTTAGTCTTTAATAACACAAGGCTCTTTGCCAGCCCAAGAAGTATTTCGGCAGTGTTTCACAATCCAAGGACAAAGTATCCTTCTGTTTTTTGAGAGTGTGACCTGTCATTGGCATATTGTCCATGAAATTTATTTTGCTTTTGTCCTCTGTTTGAGTATTGAATTGGTGGTTTTTTGATCCACACAAGAGTAACATAAATAAATTGGACATATCCCTTCTAAAATATAATATCTCCCACATGCATTTCTTCTGGGAGTCTGCTTGCTCTCCTTGATGGAATGAGGTGGTCCCAAAAAGCAGTGCTCTGGTGGTACAATAAAGGATTTATGCTGAGATGGGCAGATGGATGAAGCAGTGATTTCCAGATTGGGTTCAACTTTTCTGGGATCCATGCTAGGGCCTCACATCATTCTGTCATCATCATACTAAAAGCTTATTACTGCAATGCTAATGGATTTTAAGGGAAATAACAATTGTAAATTTGCATAATCCCATAAAAGTTGCTCCATTCCTTGTCCTTTCCAAGTACTCCTTTCAGTGTCTGTGACACACTCTTGCTTGCCTTCCCAGTTCATTGTTTTCCTGGTTTCACTATAACTTAATGACGCTTTACTGTGGTGAAGCACAAAAATAAAAGGAGAGACTTTCTGCTACGGAAGCATTTAATTCAATGTTTTTCTCTTGAAAAAACACCGTACATAAATAGGCACTGATAGGTGCACACAGAGAAAATCTGACGGCAGTTGCTGCTCAGGTTTGTGCAGTCGCTCTTTTGCCTGCAGGAACTTTCTATGATCCTTCAGAAGGAAACTGTCACATATTTCACTTACAATAACGACACAGAGGGTGTATCTAACACATCCAAACTTCTTGTGACTCCCGTTGATGAAGAAACATCCTTCTTGGCTTACAGCACGGCTTCCCTCTATCGGGATTGCCACTGCAACAAAAGACTGGGAATGTTATTCCAGAATAAGGGTGGATAAGGCAGATATGAACATGCACAAACACGCTCAAGCACACACACACCCAACCGTGCGGGCGGGAATATAAGCGCGGTTACCAGCTGAGGGCAGAATCAGGGCTGTGTTTACTGAGCAAAAGCCAAGTGCTGCTGCTCACAGACGCTCCAGCCACCATGAAGGTGACAAGTGTGTTGCTGCTGATCGCTCTGGCCCTTTGCTGCATCTCAGGTGAGTTGCTCCACTGCCTCCTGCTCTGCCTTTGAGTAAGCGCTGGCTGTCTTTAGAACCACAAAAAAACATCCCCAGACTGGAAAGAGCTTCATTCTGCAAGGACTTATTTACTCCTAGAAAGATAGTGTTGAAAAGACTTGACATCAAAGACTATCACTTATGGGGTAATATTTTAGCAACAGAACTGAGTGGGTAAGAACAACTGTGGGAACAGCTCTACTCTCAGCGCTAGTTTATGCATAATGAAAGAAGTGACATGTACGTGGTACAACCCAGAGAGTCAGACATCCAGTATTTAACCTCTGAAATGTCGCAGGAACACAAATGATTTTACTGAATGAAAATGAATATTTCCTGTAGTCATCCTGAACCGAGATGCAATTTGAGAGCCTGAACTGCTGTAGAAGCTTTATAAATTTACATCTCACTAAATAGTCCTCTTGTTTAAGAATAACAGTGGCAATGCATATAAGATGCTGCCTCTGTGTACTTGTCAGCTTTACGACCCTGCTTGCCTCAATAACTTGCTTTGCTTTGAGTACATGTCCTGCTCCATCTTTTGAACCATGGAAACTGTCTTTCTCTTCTTTCATTTTCCATACCTTTTTCCATCTTGACTGAAGCCCTCTTTAAAAAAACCAAAACAATACTACAGAATCAACACACAGTAGGGCACAAAATTTTGCCTGAAATTCCTTTTGTCTAAGAAACAATTTGCTAACACACAGTGAATTGGAAGTTGTATATTCAGGGCATTAATTCACAGATTTTAACTCTAACAGAATTCATGAATTACATTTGTAACATATTTCCTTTTTTCTTTTTTCCCCAGCTACTGGTGCAGTGCAGGTAAGGGACAGATTTTTCTACTTATGATCCTTTATTTCCTTAAAGGAGTTTCTGTATGAGTCCTTACTAATCACATTGTGACTGAGCCTTTGAAAATCCTGAGACATCCAGCTGTCTGAACAGTATTTGCCATAGATACTGTTGGGTGAAATTGCCATTTTCATCTGATGACAGTTTTAACAAGTAGGGCGATATCCAGTTCACGTCCCACTTATTGTCAAAGTTACTGCAGCATCATTTACAGTGGTTACTCAGGCTCTACCCGGCGGGAGGCAACATGTTACTGTATCCTACCCTGTCCCTGGGCTTTTTCTCAGCATCTGCTTCTGGACAATAAGCGGTGAGCTCAGGGCGTGTGTGGGGTCTCCTAACGTCATCTTTCTTGCATATCTTTGGTTGAGAGCTTTTTTTTTTATTATGAATGCAGTTTGCAGCCCAGTACTGCAATAACCAGCTGGCATCCAGAAACTTCTGCACCATGGAGTACATGCCACACTGCGGGTCTAACGGTGTCACATACGGCAACAAATGCTTATTCTGCAATGCATACGCGTACGTATGACATCAATCTCTTCACTAACTAAATTAACTTAGCTCAAACTAGCAAATCAGACTTGGAGACTGGTTGGAGAAGTAAAGTTCTTTTATTTTGTTTACCTGTTATTTCACGAGCAAGGTTTGGTTTTGGTTTTTTTTTTTTTTTTTTTTTTTTTTTTTTTTATTGGGAGAGTCTGCCAGGAACTGTTTTCTTACAGATATAAAGAGATAGCATAGAGTTCTCCATTTCCCTCTTAAGTGACTTGCTGAAGAGCCTTCTTCCAGCAAAAAAAGTCTATTTCCTACAGACTATTTGTTCTTTTAAATTAAGAATTTATCTTGTCTTTGTATGTTAATAAAAAAAGAAAATAGATGGAATAGAGTTCAGAAGTTCCTCTGTGGTGTAGAGGAGAGACAGACCAACAGTAAAAGCTCAGATGTTCCATCTCTGAGCTACTGATTTCCTTCTCTGCAGGAGAAGCCGTCGGACTCTTGAACTGAGGTCTATGAGTGCCTGTTGAGTTCTCAACAGCCTTCATCTGAGAAAGAGGATCCCTCCCTGGCAATGTTCCCCATGGCAGATGATTTCCTAAAGTCTTGACCTGACCCTTGAAAGCTTCTGATAAACCTTGAAACCTCTGCTTAATAAAAAAAAAAAAGCCATCAACATTTATGTCTTGCCTTAGTCTCATTCTGGTTTTACCTAAGATGTTGTATGATTATAACTCTGCAACAGTCCTGGGGTGTGGGAATTAATGGGGAAATTATTCCAGGGAGAGGGAGTACAGTGTTCTGATCTACAAAAAAATCAACCCCAGCTGCAAAGGCAATGGGTAGATCTTGTGGGCATCAGCCTTCATCCAGCTTTCCCAAAGAAAACCAGGGCTGGGGGTGTATCCTGCTGCTCCTGTCGATTTAGTCCACTGAGGGTATCACAGACAGACTCTCTGCTTGGGTGAGAGGAACAGCCTCCCTCCACAGCTGCTTCTGTCAAATACCTGCAGCCTCACCCAGTTTTGCAGACTGGCAGTATGAAGGGGCCCCAGGTGAACCTCAGTGTTCACATAATTAAAGGTAGTCCCAAGATTGTTGCAGATGGGGTGTTTTGGGATTGTTTTGCAAAAGCCATGGTGGCAAAGAGGGTCTTGCTGGCACCATGAGCTGCTCATCCTTGTTTCAGTTTCCAGGATTATCCCCAATTTCTTATGCCCACAAGAGGCAAAGAAGGTGAGATTCCAAACTGCCTCTCTTCCCCTCGCAGGCAGGACTGGAAACCCACCTTTTTCAACCTGCTTTGCTTCCCAAAGCAATGGCACAGGATGTTTTCTCTGGGCAAGCAGGATACCTTGCTGCCCATGTTCGTGTTTATAATGTTCATTGCTGTGGGGTATTGCAGAAAACCAGTGGGCAGCCAGTCCTAACAGACCTGATGTTCAGAGTACTGCTAACAATCACTGCCATTCCAGCACCTCACCCGTCACTGAGCTGCTGCTTGTACGGAGTGACGTCAACTGCCACTTGTAGAGGATCCTTTGAGATTCTTCGGCCTCTGGAAATCTCGGCTGATGAAAGGAAGGTCTCAGAGTCATAGTGTTAATTTATTATTCATTAAAAGTGAGGCGCTGGCAGTGCCTTGTGCTATACAGGCAGCAAGTCTCATAGTCAAATACTTAATGATCTTAAGTGACAACGTGTCACTTCCCAGAGAATGGAGAGAACACTCTCTAAAAGGAGACAATTTATTTCCAAAAGACATGACTTTCTGCAACCATTTAGTGCCAAGTCCCTTCCTGAGGCTGGAATATCCCTTCTGTGAGAGGGGAATCTGTGTGCAGGAAGGCATTTCAATGTCAGATGTGATCTCTGAGGACAAAGGTAAATTGAGGCTCTGGGAGGTAGTGCCAGGGGTGTGGGGCTCGTGGGGTTCATGCTTCTTCTTCTCCCTCTCCACAGAGTGTGGGAATTGGAGTAAGAGAACACCAGCTCCAGCACTTATCTTCTTTCCTGGGGAGCAGCAGAGAGGATGAGGATGGCCCTCAGGAACCATGATGCCTTGGAGACAAGAAGAGCTCCTAATTGCGCTGCAGATCCCCGTGATCCTCAGAGGGCATCTTCCAGGGGCCCTGTCTGCTAAACAGGAAAATCCATCAGGAGATTGGGGGGAAACTGTGAGTAGAAAGGAACCGGGACAGATCCTCCTCCCTGATGCAGAGTTAGCAGTGTTCCTCAGGCATAACAAAGGGCAGAGCAGGACCCCAGTGGCACTCCCCGCCTTCTGCCCCAGTAGGCTCATCCTCCCATCCTGCTCCTTAGGACAAGAGAGAAAGAAAGTCCTCTTTTATGGGCACCTTGTTGGAAATAATTTTTTTTACTGCTTCTCAATAAAATCCTGCCACAACAGCACAAAATCCTCTCACCATTACTAATCTAACTCTCCCTCCAGGAAATTCAAGGCAGGAAACATTGTCTGCCTGCCGAGGTATCTTATGGTACAATTCTCTAAGCAGTATTCTCAGCACTTCATGTCATTATCTGTTGTTTGTGAATGTAGGAAATGCCATTCAATTACCTCACAACCTGATCAACACATTGCATGTACTTATTTCGTTCTGCTTTATTTTATATTCATCTTTCTGTTTTAGTGAATTATTCTACTTGTTACTGGCCAAAATATACCTCAGGCCAGTCTAGACCTTTCTGTTAATGCAGTTTCTCTCTGAGGCTTCATGCAGGATAAATGGTTTGTTATTATGCTCTTTCTTGATGAGGAGAAAAATAAAATTATATTTTAAAAGGAAGTTAATTGTGGACGTCGTTTTGGGGGACTGTCTGTGTCAGAGCTATTGCAGTGAGGCAGAGCTAAGATTTACTGCGGAACTGGGATCCTCAGCCTTTTGCTGTTAGCATGCAGCTTCCAGACAGTTAAATTATTCCAGACACTCTTGCCTATGATATCATCTATTCTTAAAAGAGTGGAGATATGCAGGCAGCAATCAGATGGCTGAACTACACGGAGAAATATTAGGTGAGTGCGGCTTAGAGCAGGGGGTTTGCTGGCTGTAAATTGAATTTATGTTCTGATAGAAGATCCAGCTCTGCCCCCGTGTGCAGAGGTCTGGGAACAGCAGCGTGTCTGGGAGCTCTTGCAATGTTCCACATTGCCAGTCAACCGCAGAGGAACGCAGTTTGTGCCGGTTTCTACAGCAGCACAGGCTCGAGCGTGGTACTGCTTTGTTCTCGATTACGGTGTGACAGCAGGGTACCGGAGCAAGGACAGTGATACCTCAGCAGGAATAACAACACGTGGACTTCCATGCACACATCCACCTTTTTTTTTTTTTTAAAAAAAAAAAAAGGGGGTATCACTGCTCTTTGTAGCCAGATGAAGCCTGTGACAAGTTTTAAACTAAAGCAGGGAACATCAATGAAGAATTCTGTAGGTTGTGGTAGACTATGGACTTGCTTGAGATATGGAATCTCAAGACAAGAGCAAAAGCTTCCCTGGAGAATATCACTGCTATGGGAAGAAATACTTCTGGATTAGAACGTGGGTAGAATTTCCAGAATTACTGGAAATTTACCTTAATACAAGAGAACCCATCCTATCACTGCCAACATTTACCCCATTCATGTGGCCATAACCTTCTTGAATGTTTGCCCTCTAAGAACCTAAAACAGCAGGAAGAGTTTTGTTTCAGCTTTTCTATGGATCTCATGTCTGTAGAAATGCTAAAATAATCCTATGGTGAAAACCACTTTACTGAGCCCACTGTCATGATACTCCTGAATCTCAGAATCACTGAATAGTTTAGGTTGGAAGGGACCCCTAGAGTTTATCCAGTCCAACTCCTCTGCCAAGGTAGGGTCACCTGGAGCAGGCGACACAGGAACTCGTCCAGGGGGGTTTTGAATGTCTCCAGAGAGGGAGACTCCACAACCTCCCACGTATCTGTTCCAGTGCTCTGCCACCATCAGTATAAAGAAGTTCTTTCTCATATTGAGGTGAAACTTGTGTTTTAAGTTTAAGGCCATTACTCCTTGTCCTGTAGCTGGGCACCACTGAAAAGAGTATGGCACCTTCACACATATCACAGAGGGGTTTGGGTAGGTGGATGCACTCTGCCCTTCCCATTTGCAACACGTGTATCACGTTTCCTGAGGCTCACTGTCTGGGAACAGTTGTTTTTGACTGTTCCTAATATCTGTTTTCAGCCCATCTTCTTCCCCACAATTACTCCTGTCCTGTTCCCTCTGTTTCCTATTAATGTTGCTCCTTGTGCAATCTCTGTTACATCTGCCCCAGCAGCTCTCCCAGCCCTGCCCTGGCTGCTGTCCATTGTCTCCTATCCCTTCCCACAGACCCTGTAGCAGGGCTCCTTATTTGCTCCACCTTTTCTCCCTGCTGCCCCGTGAAGTGGCAGGAGTTATGGGAGGAGAAGAACTGCTTTTGGAGCAGTCCTGGCTGGCCACTCAGACCCTCAGAAGCCGCATGGGGATCAGAGGGGATCTTCCCAGCGGATCTAGCTAATGAAAGGGCGGGCGTTGGGCAAACATGAGAGCAGTGCCACTCCCTGGCAGATACCTGCCATGCTCAACAGCTCCTGTGTGACTTCAGTCTTGCAGGAGAGGAAACAGGAGAAGCATCACAGCTTCTGCTAGCCGAGGATCTCTGATCTGGAGGTGGGCATGGAGAAGCTCAGGCTGCAGGGCTGAAGAGGAGACAGACTCTGTTCCTGTAGCCTCCCCAGCCACCACAGAGCTGGCAAGCACCACATTCACCAGCAGCTGGTGCAAGTTGTGAGGAAGCTTTGTTTTCAGGTTTTGGCATTCCTGCCCCTGGAAAATAATAATTATTAATGCTTCCGTGACTAATGCTTCCTTTCCAAATATGCTCACAATCAGCTTAAGGAATCTGAAAGTCAACTCACTCAGGATGCTAAGAATGCAACAGAAACAACTTTCAAAGGAACCCTTCAACTTGTGATATTTGTGAATGAGATCCAAATAGCATTATTCATTTATTTTTCAGGAAAATGATTTCATTGATATAATCAGGCCAAATCCCACAAGCTCTATTCTGTGACTACAATTCCTTTACACTTTCAGCTATGTTTTTATGATTTATCTGCTCATGCCAAGTGTTGAACATCTCCCAGGATAATAAGAAAACCAATTCTGATTTTCTATTTAAAACTCAGGCTGCCTTTAAGCCACATGTATGAATCAAACCTCTTCTAAAGCACAAACAAGTTCCATCCGTCACTTCCTTCCATGACTACCTTAAATCAAAAATTTATTATTTCATGCAATATCCCTTATTTGTTTTTCCATACACTTGTGATAGAGTTGAACCACTTAGCAGAGCCTAGCACATTATTTATCACTTATCTTCCCTAAAACACGACTTTCAGCTGACACTCTAAATTTAATGCCATATAATTGTGGGGGAAGGGGGGAGCCTAACGACTCGCCTTCTGTTTGCAGCTACTGGAAATTTTTCTGGAATGTCTTTGGTATTAAGAAGCCTGTGTCACCTGCACAGAATACCACTTGCTTGCCACTAATAGGAAACCTTATCCCAGTACAGATTTAAGGGTACTTATTCTCATAATTTTTTGATCAGACTAATACCCATTGCCAAAAGATTAATAATTCTTACTCCTTCATAGAATTGTCTTATAATCTTCTGAGGTTTTAGGTAATGCTTTCCTCTTGTGATGACTGTTTCCTTCCTGGTGAGAAATCCAGTGTACCAGAAAATTACAGCAGAGAGTGTGGAGAGATTCACTGAGCCTTCAGAACCTTTTAAGTACACTGATATCTGCCAAACCCCAGAGTTGATGTCTGTAAAAGCTTAGAGTGTCCCATGATGCTGTTCCCTCACTCTGCTGTACCATGAAAGTGTCCTGGCACCCCATTCCTGTCTAGCATGTGTGATATGGTGTGTGCAAGGCAAACACTTCCAACAAATGGGCTTTTTTTTCTTCCCCAACTTCCATACGTAATTTCACAACATCCACTATTGAGACAGTGCTCCTGTTTGCAAAGTACAAATCACTCGTTGTACGGCAGGGTGCCTTTGTTAACAAGCTGGGTGTAGCTCAAATTTTTGTTTAATTCTTCTGGGCATCTCTCTAACAAGCAAGTATTCTTTAGAGCTCAACTCAATAATCAATACAATTTTCTTAGTTTACAGAGCAAATAATTACTTTCTGTGATGACTTCACAAGGTCGGGGAGATGTATATATATAGTGGGGACAGAGGAGGCTGAGAACCATCCCCAAACTCACCGGCTACAGACTCTCCAGTAGCAGCCGTTACAGCATCGCCGACATGAAGATGGCAAGTAGCATTGCCCTTCTTGGGCTGGTCCTTCTCGGCTGCCTTTCTGGTAAGTCATTTTTGCTACAGTCTACGATGGCATCTCTAGTCCTCCCAATCCTCTGCGTGTCTATATACATCCTTAAGGAGAGTGCAGCCTTTTGGGGATGCGATGATTCAGGAATACGCGGGCTCTCTTTTAATGAAGGTCACCCTTACGCAGACAAACACTATAGATTGATAGTATCTATGTCTATGTAGTATTGGTAGTATCTGGTATTGTAGATACTGGTAGTATCTAGTATCTATGTCCTTAGGGGGGATAATAATGATAAAAAAAAAGGAGAATATTTTATGTCCTATTTCTTCTTTAGTGAGTCAAAATTCCTGGTTTCACAAATAATTGAGTTTTTTAATCTCAGTATATAACTTCTCATTTACTTAGAGCAGATAAAACATTTGGGAAAACAATCACTTCTCAATAATGAGAAAGTATATTTGGTTACTCTGTAGGGAATTTGATGATTTCAAAGAACTTTAGTCAAGGACATTGTACAATTTTTATATTTTATAATCTCTGTTTTTATTGCAGATCTTGCTGTTGCTCAACGACGGGTGAGTAGAAGAATTGCTTGTGATTTAGTCTTGATTTCTAAGTCTAGATCAATAATTCATACTCACATTGCATTCCAGGGAAGGCTTGAGGAAAAAAAAAATTAAAAATGGTGAGCGAATAAAAAGAAGTGCCCCTAAGTGCACCTCTTCTCCCCAACATAAGAAAATACCTTTGTCAGAAAAAAATAACTTACCATGTTGATGATTAAAAAGACAGCGATTAATAATGTAGAGTGCGAGTCAGCACAGCACAGAGTGCCAGCAGAAAATCTATATGACTATTGAATAACTGCCTAAATATCTTCCCTGTCTTCATTCCCCAAGGAATGATCATTTTTGCCTGTAATTCTCACCAAAAGTACTTTAAGTCTTAATAGCAAAAAGGTGCTTTCATATGCTGTAAGATACATGGTGTATTTTGTTCTCTCTCCTCTTCACCTTGGAGGAATCATAGAGAAAAAAAATAACCATCAGTAGCCTCCCAACGCAGCAAAACCATGATTAGCACAAGCTAATCATAGCCTTCTCTCCACCTGGAGACATTACAAGTCCTCTTTCTCAGGCCTCCTGCAGCACATACCTGTCTGGATTGTCTGGAAAAACCATGACTATCGCCTGTTCCCGCAACTACAGCCCCGTCTGTGGAACCAACGACCGAACCTACCCCAATGAGTGCTCCCTCTGCAGGGATTTCATGTGAGTAGAAGGTCTCCCAATCACCTACAACGCCAGTTCAAGCAGCAGGCAGAAGCCCTTGGTGTTGTGACTAATCGTGGGGTGGACTAGATTTTTCTTAAGTTTCTGTCTTCCCTAATGCTCATGATCTTCCATGTCAAAGCTCCAGAATCTGATTAATTACTGGGGCTTTACGAGTCAAGAGACTTGATGATTGAGATGACTACATGGTATGAAGAGATTAATCTTTCCTTTCCTTCTCTCTTTCTCCCTCTAGCCGTAACCGTGCCCTTGACAAGAAACACGATGGAAGATGCGTTAAGGTACGGTCCGAGAACAGTTCCTTCTCCTGCTGCTCTGAGCAGCGGTGGGTGAAATTATGGCAGAGATCTAGACACAGACCTTGCCTAGGATTAATTCTGTACTGAGCCCACACAACTTCTTACTGTCAGAAATCGAATGAAAATGAAGAATTTCAAATTTGCAAGTTTTTAATTTACATTTTATTTGAACTGTTAAAATCACTGACTTTCAAAGTGCAAAATATCTTCCGTATAACACCAGACTTCAGAAAGGAAACTTTTGATTTCGAGAATGTTTTGTTCAGCGTTATGAAAACACTTCTTTTTAGATTTAGACTTAGAGGCCTCTTGAAGTTAAGAAATTCCCAGAGGAAGTTTGGATTTTGACTGAATCATAATTTTGTAACAGAAAAAATGATTCTATTGGAATGTCTATCATAAAGTTTGTTTATCAATATATGGAGCTACCATGAAGTGGCAAAGCATGTCTATTTTTAGTTTAGAGAGAGAGAGAGAGTAAAGAAACACTCTGGCTGTGCAATTTAACATAATACAATGACTTCCATTTCAATACACTCGGAGTGATTGCAGAAACAGTGAGCTGAGTGTAAACTCCATTTTCAAGAGGCATTGGTACATCACAGCAGAAGTTGCTGCTGCATAAGGTATTTGAGGCAAAGATCCTTCACAGTGGCCTTCAGGGTGAAAATCCCCAAGATGACAGCAATGAAGCCCACTTCAGGACAGATACTCCCCGGTATATCCACATGCAGAATTTTTCATCTATGCTCCTCTGACTCCACCACACTGGGGCTGGAGAACCCTGTCCCCTTGAAGCTCTGGAGAAAGGGGGAGATGTCTCTTGCACCATGCTCCATTACACAGGGCTGATGCCAAGGGGAGCAGAGATTAAAATGCAGTTCTGTGGTTGTTTCAGGTCGACTGTACTGGTCACCTGAAGCCTGGTAATGGTCTGACCACCCCCTGCACCCAGGAGTACTCTCCCATCTGTGGCACCAATGGTGTTACCTACAGAAACAAGTGCCTCTTCTGTAGAGCTGTGGCGTAAGTGAAGGGCCTGGGTCATGGGATGGCTTTCTGGATCAGTAGCTGCTCCTCTTGGTATTTGGAGCATAACAAGGTAGTTTGACTCATGAAGCAGCTGCACTGTGCTCATTCATTCTCAATGCTTTTCCTTTCCAAAGGAGCGGACTGGAAGTGAATCTGCGGAGTTATGGACAGTGCTACCAGCAGGTAAAGCTCAGAAATCTGCACTCTTTGCTGCTGTCACCTTTTGCAACACAAATTCACTGATTCGTAACTAAATAACAGAAATGCCTGCACTGTCCTGGTGCATTTGGTCTGGAAATAGGATTTGAGGAAAGTAGTTAAAGGATGTCGGGGTCAATAGGTATTGAACCAAATCCACAGTTCAGATATGTGGTCCCCTCTCTGACCTTGGAACACAACAGGCAGTGGGTGCTGAGACCTTCATTTACTGGGAAACTGGATGAGCAAGAGATGCTGTGTCATCCTGTCTGTGGGAGAGCAGGAGGGTCCTGTACTACCAGCCTTTATTAGTAGTGGTAATTTCCCAGGTTGGAGTACTTGCTGCAGTGGGGCTTGTGACCATCTCCTTTCTATTCACTTGTCCCTGCTTGCCTGCTGAACCAGGGCAGGCAGTGGGAGAGCCAGCCTGGAAATATCAGCATGGTCATTTCACTACTTATAATAGTATTTATTAGATATTTTTGCCTCCGACATCTCCCTACTTCAGGCATTTCCAGGCAAGAACATTCTCTGCCTCTGAGTTTGCAGAATTGCTGGAACAACAGAGCCCTGCTCCTGAAAAGTGCTTTTATGCTTTGCTATATCATGAATATTAAATAAACATAAAGCACTTATGTAGGAAGATACAGGGAACAAAAGCTTTAAAACCTGTTTTTTGCTCCATTATTAGCCACAGAACGTTGACTGCACCCAGCAGAAGGGCATCAACATTTGCACCTCTGAGTACAACCCCATTTGCGGTTCCGATGGCAGAACTTATGCAAACAAGTGCCAGTTCTGCAGCGCAGTTAAGTAAGTACAGAGCTCACCATGTGGCCATGAAACCAGAGTAGCTGGAGCCCACACACACTGTTGGTAGCTGGTGTGGAAGCCCCAGAGCTCCTGTTAGCTCCTTGATAAATCCATCCCCGCCCCATGTTCCTCTCCCAGTGCTCACTCCTGTGTCACCCCCTAGGCACTGCAGATCTTAAGCCTGAGTGAGTCTTCTTCCCTTGCAATTAAAATCAGATTCCCGCTTGCAGGCTCATAGCATTGCTGAGTCCCTCCCGGTCAGGGTAATTGAAACTGTGACGGCAGGAGGTGTCCAAAATTATGGGGTTTGTCCCAGATCTCTCCGTGTGTAACCTGGGGAATCAGAGAAGAGATGAAACACTGACTGAAGTACTCAATAAGCTGGAGAGCACAAGGGCATTTGGTTTATTTGGGTGAAGTTAGGCCACAAAAATGAGATCCATGTTTCTAACTTTGGTCTCTCTTTTCTCTTCAGCCTCGGCCGTGGAAATCTGCTCGTCCGCCACCAGGGCGAGTGCTAAGCGCTGGAGCTGGACCCTTCATCATGACTTTTCCCTTGCAAATTCTGAAATCAAACACACTCTTTCCTTGCTCCCTCGATTGTTATGCATTGGTCTCTGCTTTGATCGATCAATAAATTAAATGCAGCCACAATCTTTGCCATGGAATGTTTGGTTTTGGTTCTATTTTCATGGTGTTCAGGCTTTTGGGTACACATCTGTCAGGCAAGAGAAGTTGTGGAATAAACCACAATAAAGAGCAAAACTTAATGCACATCACACACTCACCCAAGCCCTCACGAGAGAATGTCACTCTGTAGCAAACCATCAGAAGAGAAACCAGGCTACAAAGTAGTACCACTTTCCTAATTTTGATGTTTTATAGAGTGCAAATGGATTTGTCCTTGTTACAGCTCTGGGACTGTGAGGAACTGGTCCTTTTAGGGGCCTTGACATAGGGGGATGGCCCTGAGAAAGTGTGAAAGGTGGCCATAGTCAGCCCTGCCTGGTCTCACCTGGGCAAGGGGCGGGTCTGGGGGTGCATTATAAAAAGGAGGATTATGTCAAAGGGAGGAGGTATCTCATAGGGAAGAAAATTAGGAACTGCTGCTTCCTTGAAGGGTGTGTCCACCGAGACTGTGCTCATCAGCAGAAAATTGCAGCAAGCTACGCAAGGCTGTAATGAGCCTAATGAGAACCTGAGGAGAAATTAGACTGGGCTCAGGTTTTCAGCTTCTTGAAGAAGAAAACTAAAAAGCTGTACTGGGAGTATTTCAGGCAGAGATAAGGCAGGGGACCCTTCGGGAAAAGGTCTTGGATTTTCTAACTCCAGGAAAGAAGGGCCAGCAGGTGTGTTGGTAGCTCCAACATATTTTCTATCTTGGGAAAAAAGGTATGGAGATAACATCTTTGTGGGAGCCTAAAGAATGCACTGGAGGAGCAGTGATACCTATGAATGTTCACGATGATGTGCCATGTTTTTGGGTGAGTCAAGGAGTTAATATGCAAACAGCACAGGCAAAAATTCCCAAGTGCCGTGGCTCACACATTCCCTTCCTCATCCTTTCTCCACCTCCCATTCTCTTGTTATGTAAAAAAATAGCTCTTGCTAAGGTTGATATTTAGGACGAAATCTGTGACTTCCAAGCCTTTTCTTTGTGTCTTGCTTCCTGAAGAAGATAATTTCTTGACAAGGATTTTTGTAGATAGAGAAGATAAGAGGCTCGTTCTTCCCCTAGAACCAGCCCAGAGCAGTGCTTCTAGGAAGAGTAATGAAACTTCTTATTTTCAGTTGGTTTTGTATTAGTACAGGCAGTATAGATCACATCACGGCTTTATGACTGCTCTTAATAAAAGACAGACTGAAGAGTCATATGAGTCCTCACTGTTTACCCGCTTGTGTGTCTGAAGAATAGTTAAGGAACAATACCTGGTGGATGTGAACAGAGACCTGTCAACACAGGACAGAGCTTGGCTATGATTTCTTGTTGGACAAGAAGGTTTATAGAGTGGCCACAGACTAGTGGAGTTTTGGCTGTAGAAGGAAATTGTTTTCAGTGGCAAGGTCCTACAGTGAAGCTCCTCTGTGGTGGTAGTTTCTGCCTGAGGATTGCAGATACTTTCTTAGGAGCTCAGAAGGCTTTGGAAAAGCCCAAAGAGCAGCTCACCTGGAGGGCAAATGGTGAATATGTGATTGTATTCCAAATGCCTCGTGAGCCTATAATCAAGGACTCTCTAGAATATGGAAAGGTTTGTAGTATTTAAGTTTAAAGACTGGCCCAGCACAGGTTAGTACTCAGCTTGACACCAGCAAGACTTTGCCCAACTAACCCTTAGGATGCAAAACAAGGTCCAGGTGCCCTTCTTCTATCCCAGATTGTCAGAGGGACAGAATTCCCTCACCTACGCCAGCAACTGGACTGTTCAGATGTTATAAAGAAGTGGAAATGGGTAATAACAATAATCACCTGCTTGGTAACTTAGTCTTTTCCCCTCCTCAGCCCTGAAGGGGTTGGTCCCTGCAGTGCATTTGCTGAGGCTTTGACCAGTCAGTTGTGCTGCAGCAACTGAAATGTTTGGGCAGATAAGGGACTGAGGTATTAAGGCTGTGGTCATGAACAGTGACGTATGAAACTAGAAAAGGCAAACAGGTAGTGCTGCGAGTGGCAGAACTGAGCGTGGTTTTGAACGGCGCTGTGGCTGACGGACTTGATAACTAAATTATATGAGAGGCTGTGTCGTGAGCTCACACTTAATAGATATCTGAGGATTCACCTGTCAGTCACGGTTTCTCTGTTGTGTGGATTTTCAGATGTCTAGCAAGCTGAGAACTGTAATGCTTCCCCAGATGTAGGGCATCCATAACATTGCTTTCTCACAGAAACTCCCTCCCTTGCTGGCTTGGGATGTTAATAGCATCTTTCCTCTGTTGCTAAAAAATGTATGAAAATGTCTTTATTATTTTTAATTTTTTTCACTCCTGTGTAAAATTTAGTTGGCACTAGTGGATTAAAAATTTACTGGGGGAACCGATAAAGAGATATATCTATACACATTGCTGTACTAAGCTTTGCCTCCTTGGGAAAGCATACTAACATTTAAGCTTATTCTTATCTGAAGAGGTGTTTGGCAAATGGTGCAGCTGAACATAAATCCTTGCACAGCCTCAGCTGGAAATAGAGCTCAGATTTCCCTATTCCCCATCAAATTCCCTTCATTGACACTTGCTGTGGGAGCAGAGCCCTAACATATGTTTGGGAATGTGAAAAACTGGAAAACATTGACAGCTAGAGTTTAAATAGTTCAGGGAGGAGAGTCACCAGTCCTATCTGGGACTGTGCACGCAGCGATGAGAACATGTCA
Source organism: Chiroxiphia lanceolata (assembly GCF_009829145.1). NCBI lineage: Eukaryota > Metazoa > Chordata > Aves > Passeriformes > Pipridae > Chiroxiphia > Chiroxiphia lanceolata. The sequence continues at coordinate 11,169,017 of NC_045651.1, forward strand.
CATCTGAGTGCTTCTCCACCCCAACTCAACAAATTTAGAACCATCCTCAAAAATAGCCAGGGAACAACGTATAATTGGTTTCACAGACAACACATTCTCATGCTGTGATTTATTTCGTAACGTCTAGTGAGTGTCATCACGCCGCACTCAAAGGCTCGGAACTGGCATTCAGCAAGGGCCCAGAGAATGAAAATTACCAGCTTCCCCGATGAATCACTGCTTTGAAAATTCACCCTTGTGAGAATCCTGTGACTATTTGGAAAAAAAATAATTATATTACAAACCTGCCTATCACTCATATAATTATCCCTTTCTAGGTTTGATGTGGACAGGGCAGCATTCCTTAAAGCACAATAAACCGGCCAGGACCAATAATGGCTTTAGAAACCAAGTGGAGAAGTTCTCACAATTAAGGTGGGGAATGAGGACAGCTATGGACAGGCACATAAATACACAGAAAGGCAGGTCTGTGTGCACACTGTGGGCTCTGGGGCTGAGACGACACCTCCCGCTCCGATCACTGGGCTTGGACTAAAGAGCTACCTGCAGCATGAAGGCAACAGGTGCCTTAGTGCTTCTCAGTCTGCTACTGCTCTCTTTCTTCTCTGGTAAGTGATTTTTTCCCTAGCCTAGGAAAGAAAAAACACCCAAAACCTCTCCTGACAAGAAACTTCGGAGAGCCTTGATCACTGGCTGACAGGCTCGAAGATAAAGCTGAGCAAGTAGAAAATATCTGTGGAACTTGCTCACTCATATGACATATTTCCACTCCTTGTGTGCCTCCACAGTGAATAACGCAGCGGAGGTGTCACTGGGAGACAGAACAAGCAAATTCTGAGCATCTCTTCAGCAAATGTACCAAAGCAGAGTGTAATTATGAGTTTTTGGTACGAATGTTCGCTGGAGAGTTTTGCTGAACCAATTAGAGAAGAACTCACTCACCTCAGGGTCATCTGCTCTTGTTTTGATTCTAAGCATCTTGGTACTTGGTGTTTTCCTTGGAGATGTGGAAACGTAATTAGATGAAAGTTTCAGCATTCATTGATATTGCAGAGAAAAGCTTGAAAATTAAATTCAAATGTCCTCAAGGAGTCAGAACAAAGAGGGCAAATTAAAAGGATTCAGCAACTATTTATCTGGAGATTTACACATCTCTCTGATGATGCGGGGAAGCTGAGTGATGATTTTTGAACATATAGACCATGTCAGTGTTATCACTTGCTTGAGTCCAGCTGACCCAGGTCTGCAAGGTTTGTGGCAACAGATATTGAAGAATGTGTGGAACAAGAATTATTTATACTTGCTTTTCTGCGAATAATTTGAATAAAGAATTCACTTGAGAAAATGGCAAGCTGTGCATGGAGAAAAGAGGTGAATTACTCTGTACACATTATTCATTATGAAATATTCATCTGTCCCTAATTGAGTCTTAATTGGGACAGGGTTTTGTCAGAAGGCTTAAGCTTCCTTCCAAGGCCAGGCAGAATAGCAGCAAACTCTGTGATCTCCTGTAAAATAAACAGATGTCAAGAGGCATCATCACAAAGTCTTCTGTAGCTGCATGTAATATTTATAAGACCTATCTAATGAGCTGTTTTGTAAATAATATGCAGATAGCCACACCAATGCCTTTACCATTAAGGCAGCCTGGTCAAACTTGAGGACAGGGTAAATGTGCCAGCACCAGGGATAAAACACCAAAGGGCAAAAATAGTAGGGGAGGTTGATGGATGATTGAGCTGACTGAGGGTTGAGTGGGATTTCCATTGGGGAGGGCGGAGTGTAGTACAAGGCCCTCCCATCTCCTGTCCCAAGCTCCCTCCTGCCCAGAGCCACCTGAGCCCCATCACAGTGACCCCACTGACCCAGCAAGTACAGCCTCAAATCCGAACCTCTGCTGCTGTGTGAGATGCTGGGAATTTGTCCCACAGTGCTGTGACCCAGATTCTGTGAATCTGCATTCAAGCCACCCTCGAGTGTCAGGCTCCCCCTTAGAAACATGGCAGGGTTGCCCCATTTCACAGCTCTGACTCAACCTACACACCTGACTGCAGGCTTTACTGGGAAGAAATATAAAGAGGGTGGACTGATCAGCTCCAAGCTCAGAGCCTGTGGTTACAGAGGGTATTTTTGTGCTCGTACTGACTGACACTGCCTGTTCTGCTCTGCATCACCCCATGATGTCTCTCTGTATCTTGCCCAGGATGAGCCTGTTCTGGGAGGGTCTCTGACCTGTAAGGTCTCCTTCTCCATGGCAAGCTCCTGTTAACAGTACTGGCCATTTGCACTGTTCAGAGATGCAGGAGCCTAAAAGCCTTAAAAGCCCATATAGCTTTAAAATCTCTGGGAGCACAGCTCCAGATCCGATATGGCAGCTTGCTTCCCTGGGAGTGGCTGCCTTCCAGGAGACTGGGTTATGTGTCTGAGGTGTAGTTAGCAGCTGAACGACTGATTTCATGGTATTTTAGTAACATTTTTCAAAATACAAAAATACTAAAAAGCAATTAAGGTAATGTATTTCCTGCCCCCTCTTCTGCTGTGCAGGATGATGGAGTAAGAAAAACTTGGAGTATGTTTCACTGTGATTTGCATAAAGGGTTTATGACTTTAGATCAGATTCTGTCAGAAAGTAATGCTGATGCATAAAATCTCTGTTTGGTTTTTATTTATTTATTTTTTAATTTTTTTTTTTTTTTTTTTAGTTCCAGATGTAGCAGGTCAAGACATTGAAGAGGTTAGTGTTGCTGTTGCTGCTTGCTGAATCTGCACTTCATAGAGTTATGGTATCATTAAGGTTGGAAAAGGCCTCCAAGATCATCGAGTCCAACCTTTAACCAATCACACCTTGTCAGCTAGACCATAGCTCTAAGTGCTGCATCCAGTCATGTCATTCCACTTTAGAGGAATTTTTTTTTAACCAAAATCTTGGTTCTTGCTAAAGAGTTTTTAAAGTCTACTGAGAGTAGGTGGGCCCTTCCAAGAATTCCCAACACTGGGGAGTTCATCACTACACAGAGGATCCTATGTGTGGCCATGTTAGGAGGTAGACTAGGGAAAAAGATGGTTGGTTTAGCAAATGTTTCCCACAGCTGCATCTGCCCCTGCTTGCACAGGGGCAGTGTTTACACACTGCACCACTTTTGACTTGGCTCCTCTGTCCAATCTTCTCATGAAACAAATGGACTCTTGGGTGTTCTATTCCCCAAAATTAAGTCCATCACTGTGACTTGTACAGACGCAGGACACCTGTACACTTCCTGGGCACCATTTTTAATTCACCATAGACTATGTTTTTGTCCTCCTTCCTCTGGGAAGGCAGAGGCTCAGCAAACACCAACCTGAGTGCAGAGTTTCGCAAGCCGCACGAAGCCGGGCAGCAGGGAGGTAACTTGACTCCAAATGCCTGACAGAGCATCAGTGCTGACTCTTCTCCTGCATGCCTAGGCTAATCCACTCCTGTCACTGGGAGATCAAGAGTTCTCCAAGGTGATTACAGTTTCTCTCCACAAACATGGGGCAAAAATTCCCCTGAAATGCTGCTTCTGCTCGTTTCTGGGAGGGTTTTTTCTGTCTGTGTCATCACTTGTCCGAAAAAGCATTACTTTAGTGACCTTGTGTCCAATTTGGAAAGTGAAACAAAGAGTATGGGAGTCCTGAAAGGTTTTTTTTTTTCAATTTCTTGTGCAGATTTGTAAAGAGTTCGTAAACAGGAGTGTGTACTGCACGAGGGAGTCCAACCCTCACTGCGGCACTGATGGCGTCACCTACGGGAACAAGTGTGCCTTCTGCAAGGCAGTGCTGTAAGTGACACAGAGGGAGTGGAAATAAGAGAGAGTTGGCTTCATTGCCATGTATCTAATGATGTTCTTCATGGAGGGGAGGCCCTGTATCCAGGCTGCTCCTATTATGTGAACCAGGTCCCGTGCCAAGTGGAATATTTCCTCCGTGGGGCAAGTTAATTTTAATTCATTTCTAGGCGTTGCAGGCTGCTGGTTGCCATGCTGAGAGGCAGCACAGGGCCTGGGAGGCAATTGCGTCCTGCCTGTACCTTCCACACGCACTAAATTGATGCACAATTCCCACTATATGCCACAGGCTGCAGCTCTCACAGCCCACACTCCTGGGTACTGAGAAATGCCTGGAGGAATGTGGGAGCTGAGCCATGCCAAGCTATTCCTGAAAAGTCTGAATGAACTTTGTGGAACAAGACACAAGATCTCAGAGGAAGAACATGATGTTTCTCCTTTTCCTGAGCTCTGTCACCTTTTAAAGGAGATGCAATAGGAGCCAGCCCCCCTGGATGGAATGTGCTTCCAAAATATAATTTTTTCCTTAACAATCCTTACACTTAGTGTGCATTTAAGACTGTCTTATCCTAGGGAAAATTATGGAAAAAGGAGAGGGGAAAATGGCTTGATATTCCCCACAAGGCACCAGGTTAAGCTGGCACAAGTCAGGCCTGTTGGGATGGATGAGCTCTTTGTCCCACACTACTGAGTGTTATTTGGTTCTTGGCCTAAGTCTGTCTTGCTCTTTTTACAGGAGAAGTGGAGGGAAAATAAGATTGAAGCACCTGGGGAAATGCTGAGTCCTCATTGCCACCGAGCAGCAAGAGGTGAGCCCCTGTTGGCAGTGGCTGCACACAGCTGTGCCTGGACACAGGAGCAGCCTGCCCTCGCCTCTGCTGTCTCTGCTCAATAAAATAAACCTCAGCACGACTCCTTGGCCGGACTCTTTTTTCCACAATACCCAGAAAAACGCTTTGATCCAGCCATACTGGAGCCTAATGTACGGCTTTGCTACCCCGCACTATTGCATCACCCTCCTCCCGGGAAGAAAGGCGCTCCCTGTGCCGGAGCGGCGATTCCCACGGCTCCCGTGAGCTGTGTCCTCCCGTCCCCAGCAGCCACAGCTCTTCTGTCCCGTCCTGCCTGAAAAATTGTCACAAGCTTGCCGGGCAGCCGAGCAGCCCCTGCTCAAGGGCTCCTGCCCGACTCTCCCCATCGCAGGGGGTGGGTGAGAGCGGGCGCCCCGATTCCCTTCCCAGCCTCCCTAGACATGTTCCTTCCTCTCTCAGAGGTTATTGTGGGAGGGTGACGGGAGAGCTGGTGAACAGTGTGACTGCATATGCCTCATCTCCTTTGGAAAGCAGAGACAAGCAAGCTTGAGGGTAGGGAATATTGCTCCATTTAAGCCTGCACCAAGATAATGGCAGGTGGAGGCTGGTTTTAGGCAGAAGCTGCAAGGCTCTTCTTCCCAAATCAGTCTTTTTTCCTCTTCCTTGTAAGAGAACACTTTGTCTTGAAAACTGGGAACTCACTAGCATTAGTTTCCTGCTGCCAAGTGGCTTCTCATGCTAATAAAATTATATTTAGAAGAGCACCAGATTGTATAAAGTGTTAATAATTTAAAAAAAAAAATATTCCCTGAAGGAAAAGAGCTGTGGGCTTCCTCCTCCCTCCTCTAGGATAAATTCTCCCTGAATCATACACAGACCTTGATTTTCTAGGCACAAATGTTTGCATTTATTTAACATTTTTAATGCACATAGACTTAGTCCTTTCTTTACTTTTCACACTGCTGCCCTCTCTCTTCTTCCTGCTGGCTGGAAAATCCTTCTTTGTGCAAACATAAGAAACGTAATTCTCTCCCCGTTCACTGTGAAAAATTCTCACAGGGAAATACTTGTGGCATCCTCTTGTTAAAACATTGGCAGCAGATCAATGGGACACCAGCTCCTTCATGTTAAACACTTAATTTTCAAAGGGAGCTTTAGATTTTATCATGAGCCTCAGGGGTCAACATCTTTTGCAAGCACCTAAATGCTGAGCACCTAAACCTCTGGACCTTGTTTGGACAGAGCTTGAGTGTTTGCCTCTCATGCCACAATCCCCGCTTTGAACTCAATTGGGGCACAATGCCTAAAAAGAGAGGCCTCAGCAATGTGCTCAGCACACCTAGTGCCAGCTTCTCCTCTGATAATCCACATAACCCAGTTCTGGCAAATCCTTTGTCATTTGGTAACTTCACAGGCAGCCAGCCAGTGGTTGAACTGCACAGGCAAAGCTCCAAGTTGGCTGGTTTGGAGCTTCTTTTGGACCAGCTCTCTTTGATCCTGACATTTTTCCCATCCCAGCCTACTGTATTCTTGCAAAATCTGCCACCTCTTCTTTGAAGCAGACCAACCCTCTCTGTGGCCCAGTTGTACAGCCTGGGCACTTGTTTGATTTTAAATTTGGAGGTTACATTAATGAACTCAACAGCAGGACACTCAGAATATGGGCAAGATTGAGGTAAGATGCTCAAGTGGTCACAAAGGACACAATGGGAAAGTGGGAAGGTCTTCCTCATCGTTCTTCCTTCTTGGAGCAGGATGACCTCCACATGTCCTCTCCTACCTGAGTTATCCTGTGGTGATTCTATTACATTGTGTAGCTCTGGACCAGCACCATATTTAGAGTACAGGAGCAAAAAGACACCATTTTTAAGACAGAAAATGAGAGAGGGGTTATGGGACATCTTTATACCTGAGGTGACCCTCAGTGACTCCAAATATCTCACAGCATATTCCTGTATCTAATCCTAATTTTTGATCTTGATGCTGAGATTCAGAGCTCACTGTTTAGTAACCATCCTGTATATTGCTTTTTCAGAGCAAATAGCAGCTAAAACCACCTCTGTACCTCAAAGACCCAACCACCATCCCCTCCACCTGTGCTGGGGAGGCGGAGGGTGGGACTCATCTGCTTGGAGGAAATTATTTCCCTCACTTGGAGAAAAGTGTCCCTGGGAGAGGCCAAGAGAGGCAGCACTACAGCAAAAGAACCATTTTTGTCGCAGTCTGTCCTTCCAGCAGAGTGGGCACCTGGCTCAGGTTAGCCTAGGTGGCACAGATGCTTTGGTGGTGCTGGATTCCATTCACTTTTGGTTTAAAAGTGCTGGGATCACCTTCCCGGTGGAGCTGATGGATGGACAGGGCAGGAGTGGCCACAGGCTGTCCAGCCTGTGTCTGGCTGCCTTTCCTGACACACACCAAACTAGAAACCAAACCTTCAGCCACTATTTTTACCTTGATTTCCTTCCCCTACATTCTAAGTTGTGTTGGGCTTGGGTTGTTTTTGTGCGTTTTTTTTTTTTCTTTTTTTGACAGCTTTGAAAGGTGAGTGAGTCATGGTGCATTTGAGATCCCTCTTCTATTAGATAACATGAGCATCTTCACAGCTTTTTCTCTCCCTGGGGAAGAAGGGGCAGAGGCTGGGGTGGGAGCTGTCCCAGCAGCTGGGGCGCTGCCAAGACCTGCCCCTTGCAGCAGAATGAGGGCCTGGTGCTCCCCACATCTCACTCAGCCCCCTCAGCAGTTAAAATACAGTAAGAATTAAATCTGTACCCGGTTGCTCTTACTGCAAGGAAGCCATTGCTCACATCTGAGCACCCTCCTGTGACCAGGCCGTGCACATGGCAGGGGAAGGATGTATTTACACCTCACAGCTTCACTCTGCTGGTGATGCAGCTGATACATTGCTGTGTCCAGCCTCTTGGCCCATTTAACTTGTGTGTTCAACTTCTTCCTCCTCCTCCCCCAGCACAGACACGTGTCACTGTCACAACTCAGTTCAATCCTTTGTCCTACTTTTTTCCCTTGACATTCACAGTGTTTGACAAGGCTTTTCAAGCTGCCATGGGATGATCCCAGGGTGGTGGTGCTGATGGCAGGGTTCCCACAACTCGGCTGGGGAGGAAGATCTGGACTTGGTTATCATTCCGGTTCACCCTCTTTTCCTTAAGACAAGCAGGAAGACATGCTGAATCAGACTGGAAGGGACTTTGGTCCAACCTGCTGCTCATGGCAGGGTCAGTGCTGATGTCTTATCAGGTTGCTCAGGGCTTTATCCAGCCTAGCACTGAAAACCCCCCAAGGGTGGATGTACAACCTCCCTAGGCTGCCTGTCCCAGGCTTTGACTGTCACTATGGTAAAGAATTTTTTCCTTGTACCCAATTTCAACCTCTTTTCTTTCAACTCTTTCATTTCCAAACCATGTACTGCCATGAGGAGTAAGCTGGTTGTTAACCAGCAGGATGCTGTTCTGTCCCCCTGAAGTCTTCTTCTCACCAGGCTGAACGAGACCACCTCCTCTCACTGAGCAAGTGCTCCAGCCCCCCACTCCCTTGGTGGCTCTTCACTTACTCCAGTTTTCCAATGCCTTTTTTATCCTGAGACGGGGCCCAAAACTGAATAGGGGAGAGGAGGCTGAGCTATGGGGACAGGGAAAATGATTGTTCAGGGAGCAGGTGGGAGAGCTGTAGGAGTATTGCAGGGGACTGAAAAGATATCGATGGTGACAATTACAGGGAGGATGTCAGTGTGTATTGGGTCCTTTAAAGATTAGACAGCAGCTGAGCCTGCTCTGGGGTGAAAGGGCCCCCAGGTGTTGGGGGTCAGCCAACAGTTCCCTCCATCCCCATCACAGCTGAAGGACTTAAAAAGGAGCCCAGGGAAAGTATTCGTCTCTTTTCACAGACTACAGAGCGAAAAGGGAGGTGAGGTGGTGTGAGTGTTGGTGTTTGTATTTGGTTGTCTTTTGGGAGTTGTTGGGGGGGTTGTTGCTTGCTTTTGTGGGTGGATCGCTTGTTTGTTTTTTTCTCCTGAAATAAGCAGCGTAGTTTAGGAGCTTCTCATAGGAGCAGCTGCAGTAATTGTGTCTGGTGTAGGTGTCTTATAAAGCTGCTCTACAAATGGTGGCAAAGACTTATAAAATGTGGTAGTCAAGAGTTACCCCAATACATAAAGGAAGAACAGGGGAGGCATAAGATTTACCCCTATAAAAAGGCAGATATCACAGGAAGAGATGCTTGTTTTAAAGCTCCAATGATGAGATAGTGCTTCAAGGCACGTATTTGCCTTTGGCACCCGTGGGGCAGTGAGGGAAGGTCAGCTCCTCAGGACTCTTCAGGAAGCAGGGCTTTGGCAGAGCCTCAATCAGCACTTGAAGGATAAGGTCAAAACTGGGTTTGTGCTGGGGCTGAAGGGTGCCCTACCCAACCTGAGGATGGCTCCAGACAGCTTCAGTGATTGTAGCAGGGTTGGACTCTGTACCCATTTTGTGGAATAAGGGTTTCCCAGGGATGTGGAAAGGTGCTAGTGCTGTGTAATACAGTGCTTCCCTTTCTAAGCTAAAATTGCTCAATTAATTTGGAGTGAACAGAAATGTTGGTTTTGTGACAAGGGCTGGCCTTTCTGACACTCCTGGCCTTCTTCCCAAATGATTTCGTGCCTTTCTTTGGGAGGGTGATTTTTGGGGAGTCACCTGCAATAAAGCCATCAGCTGCCTGGGAGCTGCCCTGCAAACACATCCTCAGTTTCTGGACATAACCTAAATTCTTATGCACAGTTACACCAGGCCAGTGGGAGCTCCAATTTTGTCTGATGATGGCTGACTAGAAAGGAGCCAGGAGAGGCTGCAGAAGGTCACCCGTGCCGCTCCCCGGTACCCGCAGGTCCATCCCTGCCCGAAGGATGCGCCGTTCCCGGGCATCGGGCTCCCTCTGGTGACCGCCGGGAGCGGCGCCGCTCCGGCCCCGGCAACTGGGGACAGATTTTGGTCCTGCTGGACAGGCTCATTTTGGAGAGAAGCTCTAATGTGTCCTCCTTGTGCCGACCTTTGGGAGCAGGTCAGCTCTGCGAAATTGAGCACAGTGCAATTCTAGTGGCCCTGATGCTCTGCCGGAGGCGTGATCAGGCTCCAGAGCTGGTCTAAACTATTGAGGTCCCCAACACAGGAAGGGCATGGACCTGTTGGAGCAAGTCCACAGGAGGCCACCAAGATGATGAGAGGGATGAAGCGCTTCTCCTACAAGAAAAGGCTGAGAGAATTGGGAATGTTCAGCCTGGAGAAGAGAAGTCTCTGGGGTGACCAAACTGTGGCCTTGCAGAACCCAAAGGGAGCCCACAAGGAAGAGATGGAGAGAGATTATTTACAAGGGCTTGGAGTGATGGTACAGGGGGAATGGCTTCACACTGACAGAGAATAGTTTTGGATGGGAAATTAGGAAGACTTTGAAAATGTAGGGGTGGTGAGACACTGGCACAGGTTGCCCAGGGAAGCTGTGGTTGCCCCATCACTGAAAGTGTTCGAGGCCAGACTGGGTGGAGCTTTGAGCAACCTGGCCTAGTGAAAGGTGTTCCTGCCCATGGCAGGGGGGTTATAACAAGATAATACTTAAGGGTCCCTTCTGGCTCAAACCATTCTATGATTCTATCAAATACTGTTTAAATGTAGAGGGGCCCACAGCAGAGCTGTGCACAAATGGGGACAAAGCTGTTCACCCTCACACCCTCAACTGTTCCTCAAATTGCCCCAGCCGTCCTCCTTTCAGGATGGGTGTCTCTCTTAGCCCATTTTTGCTGAGCTCAACAGCTGTTCTTGCAATGGATCACGCTGACAGATGCAGGCAGGGAGGCACTGGTGCTGTGAGCTGACCTAGTAAATTCATTCTGTTTGTTACTTGTGTCTTGGCTCTCCCTGCCAGCAGCTGGTCTTCCCCTGCTCCTGAGACAGCTGTTGGGCCAGGATGCTCCTGCAGGGCCCATTGAAGAGCTCAGGCACAGGATGCAGTCCCAGCATGTACCCTTCATATAAAAGGCAATGACTTCCTTGGCCTGAGACTACTCAATCCCCTGTCTTTCCCAGGTAGTTGCTCACATTTCCTGGAGACACTGGAGGAAGAAGTTTGGGAACAGAGAAATGCAGCTGAAATGAACTGGGCTTTGTATGTCTAGGATTTGGGGAATGCTTTTTGGTTACTCTGCCTAATACAAATATTGATTAGATTTAGCGTCAGTGTTGTGACTCCAGGCATGACACACTTGTTCCCTTTTTTGCTGAACCCAGTGAGACTTGGACTCTGCCTCTGTGAAGCTCTTCCTCTCTGTTAAAGCTGTGAAAAAGGAGAAAACCGTTGCCTACCCTTGTGTCTGAGCAGCTGTGGGACAGCACAGCCACAGACTTGGTGCAAGTCCCTCCACCCCAACAAGGTCTCAGAGGACCTTCTGCTGTTTGCTATTTTGTCTTGATGGCCTTTCCAGGTCCTGCTAATCCCTTGGAATGCTCCTGGCCGTGGTGGTATCTCTCCAAGGCCTGGTAGGATGATGATGCTCCTCCTCTAGTGAGCACATGGCAGAGCGCTGGGGGGGGCAGAGTGCAGTACTGGCCATGGACACTGGATGCTCCCACAGACCAGGCAGTTTTATCTTGTCTGTTCAGTGCAGTTCAGCTTTGAGCCCTTCTGCCACCGGGCTGTGATCCTTGCAATGAAGTTTGTGTAAAGCCCAAGCTCCTGGACTGTAGTGATTAGGTGAGACCTAAACTTCTACCTCCCTAAATACATATATGCATTTCTATATACATTTATGTAGTTTAAGCCCATCTGATACGAGGTCAAATCATGATTCAAGAAATAGGCTGACAAAACTCAGACAGAAAACCAAACTTGTTTGAAACATCAGTATAATGTTGTATTGTAGGGGAGAAACAATTCTGATGGACTAAATCCCAGGCCCTGTTTTGTTTGTAACTCTGATTAGCCCTGGGTCATGTCATGCAAGTGTTCCCCTGGTAGCTCCAGGAATCTGGTAGATGCCACAGATGCTGAGACAAAAATATGATCCTCCTTGCTGAGCTCTCATAACAGCCCTTATTCCTGCCTCCACAGGAGAGGAGGAGATGAATGTGGGGAGATGAATGTCCAGGGCACTCTGCTCTAGGACATGAGTGTGGGTATGAACCCCTCTGCCCACCTACAGCATGATCAGGGCTAGGGGGGATGGTAGAACCTGCAGATACCACTTCAACCTTGCTCTGCTGCTTTTGGGGCCCATCTGTGTTGTCTTGAGAAAGTCCTGTTGTGTCCATGTTTCAGTGAGACTTAGGAATAGGGAAAATGCACTGATCCAGGGGTCCAGGAATGGTTTGAGTGAGTACATTTGCTGCTAGGTCCTTATAGAGCTAGAGAGACTGACACTGGCTGCAGGAACACCCTGCCCTGTCTCTTCAGGTAAGATCAGGTCACTCTGTGCTGTCTCTTGCCCCTGTAAAGCTGCTGCAATCCAGCTGTCGCTGGATAATTGGCTCTGGTAGAAGCTTTAGCTCAAAAGCTCCTGTCTGGTTTCCTTCCCAGACTTTAGTACAGTGCATGTCCCATGCTTGTCCCAAGGCTTCTGCTCAACTGTGGAATGGCAAGGCAGGAAGGGGGTGTAAAGCTCAACTGATTCTTGTGAAAGATTGATCAGTGCTGGAGGCTCTTCCCCTGGCTCTCCATTTGCCCTGGTTACTGCTGAAATTGTTTGATAGCTTAGTAATGTTGCTGCTCTCTGGCTTGATTGAAGTGTCTTTGGAGGTAAAAACGTGACTTATTTTCCCTCCATAGTTTCTGGAATTGTGCCCTGTACTTGACTGAGTCATGCACTGTGGGTCTGTAATTATCTGTGCTACCTACATATCCATTAAGGGATTTTATATGTTAATCTCACAAGAGCTACTGCTCATTTTGACATTTTCATCTTGTTGGCTGCCCATAACCCCTGCAAGCAACATGCTGGGTTAAGTGCAGGGTGAGTAGAGATGCAGCAAGCATTTCTCCTTGTCTGCCTCTCCCTAACTCGCCTTTATCCCTGATTCCAGCTGTGCAGGTGGGATCCCAGCACCCACCTGAGGCTCCTGGACCAGCACCGAGCTGTGGGGCTCTTGGCACATGGGCTTCAACACGCCTTTCCAAGCATCAGAGGGTGATGACTGGCTCTGCATCAGCAATGTAAGTGCAGCTGGACAACAATTTTGTAGCATCTCTAAGTTTAAAACCAGAGAAACTGTCACATAACTTGGTCAGGTATTGCTGGAATAAGTGAAGGACAAGCCACGCACTCAGTTTTATCAGTGAAAACAGTGTCATCTCATTTCCATAAAACTGAATCTTATATTATTTACTGGTTGCAGAACTAAATCTACCTAACTTTACTTAACCTTCATCTGTCTAAAGTAATGATTTTTATAATGGGTCGTTTGACAATTTTAGTGAACCAACCAAACCAATCATATCAGATTAAGGAAAAGAATTCACTGTAGGTTACTGAAATTCTTAAAATTTAGGACCACTTGAAAGTGGAAATGCACAAACAAAATGCAACATTTTGATTCTGTTTAAAGAAGTCAGAAGTTTCAAGTATTTGCCTGCTTTCTTCCAGCTGTAGCTACTCACTAAATCCAAAACAAAGTAACTTAACAGCTTCTGTTTATCTCAACTAATTTACTATTTCTGGGGGTGTGGATCTTGCCTAGATGTGAGTACAACCCAGTGTATCTGAAGCTCAGAATTTCCTTGAAGTGTTAGACACAAATTATTTAGTTTTTAATACCATTTGTCATAGAAAAAGACTTCACAACATACCTGTTATGTCACATCTGTAAGGCATTAATCAGATTTTAAAAAATCCCACATCACTTTATCATTTTCATCTCTGAGGCAGTTTAATACACTTAGCTTTTCCAAAAATGTGCTCATTTTGGTCCTGATTCAAGGAATATCCATCATTAGGACAGCAGAGGGACCCAAAAGTGCATCAGTTGCAGTTTAAGTGACTGCTTGAAATTCTGCTCATGCTCCCCCACTAAACTGATGCAGCTTTCACTGCTCACAAACGTCACATGCCTGTGTATGTCAAGAAATGTGAACTGAATATAGAAAACTGGGTAAATAATCATAAGTTTTGCAAAATACAATTCTAGAGCCACCTGAGTTTGCCCTAGGAAGCAGGATGTCTTAGACAGTTTTGCTAGAATTTGGTAAATAATTTACATTATTCTTCCTGTGCCACCATTTGTTCTTGTATGACCCAAACTAGGGGAAAACACCTCAGGGACAAAGTTTGATGTCTACCAATGGATCTCTTGGCTTTTAACACATCAATAATGTACAAAAGCCATCCAACCACTCAGTCATTCCAATGCCACAGCACATTGCCTGTCATAGAGCAGGAGCCCACTGGGGCAATGAAACAGAAATTGGGAGATATGACAGACCTCCACATCAAGAACCTTTCAAGAAATGAGGAAAAATTATAGAGTATTGAAGGAAACAGAGGAAAGGAGGGTTTTACCAGCAATATTACTATGAGAAAATGCTCAGATATAGAACTCTTGAACATCAGCTTTGACACCCATTTTTTTTTAATCATCTGTGGACATTTTTCTATAATATGAAAATTTAAACGACTTTTCTGAACAGCCTGTGAATCATCACTCATGCCCAGCTGTCTGTGCTCAGGAAGGAGCATGACAGATCCAACTCAAAATCCAGGGGTTGATCTTGCAGCAAGTAGAGCAGACTGGAGATGAAAAGCCCAATGAAATCTGAAGGTTGAGATGTTTGGCTCAAGCATTTATATTGAACTATGACTTCTCTGAGGCTCTGATCCTGAGCTTGACTTGCTTTCCTCTCAAGAGCAGCATAAATAGTGATGAACAAGGCTCCCTCTGTTGAATACCAAATGCATTAACACCACAGATATTTAGCACTAAAAATCTGATGCAATTTTAGTGTTTCAAAACACCAAGGTCAGTCTTCTGGGGTGTTGCAAGTGGAGGAGGGGACATCACTCAGCAGCAGTGCCCCATGCAGGCTCTGCTCCAGGTCACCCAGTCCCCTTGCACGCATGAGCTCCAGCCAACCCTGGCTCCTGCCATGATAAATGATAAAAGCTGCTCTTTTCTGATATATAAACACCTTGACAAATGGTGGGGAGTGAGCAGAGCTAGTGTGTAATTCCAGCAAGAGAGCGGATGGAAAAAAACCCAACAAAAAACAACAAAAACTTTCAAGCAACGTTAATGATGCACTTTTTGCTGTGTCTGGCACCCCACCCATAGTGCTCAGAGTATTATGCAATTTGAGAACAAGTTCCCTTTGACTTGTACCCATTCTTAACAGAAAATGAATTGGTAGGAAAATTATTTGCTAGGAGAGACATAGAAATTAATGGCGTGGCATTGTATGTGTCTGTGTGTGGCAAGGACACAGGCCAAGCTCTGCATAGACTCCTGAGAACTAAATGAGCATCCAAGTGCTCAAAGCAGAATCAAAGGATCTCCAGAGATGAGCAAACTTTCTAAACAAGCATAAATAATGAAGCTCGGGGTTGTATGAGAAAGCTCATCAGTATATAAATAGTTCATTTTGAAATTCCCTATTATAAAACACCATTAGAAAAGGGCAGATGAATGAATGGGGAGCTTGAGGCCTTGTGTGATTACCAGTGACCTAAAGGATAATGGGGGGTGATACAGATGGGCTGGGAAATACAGATCTAAAGTAGACCAGGTGCAGAAGGTAAAGCCAGGAGAGTCAAACTTGGCACCATGAGCCATTGAAGCCATTTTTCACCTTTTCTTTAGGAAAACCTAACCAGAGATGCTCATCTCTCCATGAGGCAGTTCTTACTGAATTTTCTGGGTTGCTTATATCTAAAACATGCCCTCATTAGTGAAGAGCCCACTCAAAGCACAGATGTCAGCACCACTCGCCGGTAACAGCATATTGCTAATATTACTCACACAGGAAACTCGTAACACTTGGAAGATGTGCCTTGTCTTCTCTAGGATAGAACAGTATTTTTCTCTTCTAGTCCTGTTATTCTCTCTCTCAACGTTTTCTTTTCACAGAAATTTTTCTCTGTCAATCCCCCAGCCAAAGCACTTCATCAGGACCCTACACTGGGTGCAGCAGTCACCCAAACTACTGCACAGTAGCACCTGCCACAACTGCTGCAATGCCAACAGTGTAATGTAAAATAGTGTCATGTAAATAGGATTCTGCCCTCTGACACCAGCATTTCTTGTTTTAAGCAGCTGTAATGAATTAGGAGAACTGAGTATTTTTCTTTACCCTCTGAAATACAGTTTTTACCTGGCCTTTGTCTTATTAGGGGCAAGCGTTCAGCGCTTCTCACATCAGTCTTAAATACATCCTGAACAGACAGAGTGGAAAATTGTCTTAAACCCTTTGGCATCCACTTGCTGTCAGTTGAATGTCAAGTCAGGAATAAAAATTGGCAACTATCTGTAGATTTCGCAGTCATGCAGCAGGATCTGTGGAGCTGAATTTGCAGTTCAGTTCTTGGCTTCAGCTGTCACTCCATGTACCTCCAGTGATGAGCATTCATGCCACAGTGAGGAATTGGAGCTGTCAGATATCCAGGGCTTACTGAAATAACTTCATTTTAAAATGAACTGTCTCTTCTGGTCTGAATAATCAGACAGAACAACATACAAAATGTTTGACGTGTATTGGGAGCCTGGTACAGTCTCTGACACATGAAAATATTTGGAATATTTCAGACACCATTTAATGCTTCCCCAGAGTTTTGCAGAATGGTAAATTACAAGCTCTGTAATTAAGCCATACATTGCCTTTGATTATGCTTCAATCCTATTTCTTTTAATAGAGATTATGAAAGCCATTGATCAAATACTTCTCAGGCACTTCAATATAATCTAAAAGGAAAGTAAATGTTAACAGGGAACTTATAAACTTTGCTGTTAATAGTTATTCCAAGGATCAACTACACTTTGGAAATGCAAGTAAGTCAAACCTGCCCTCTCTACTGAATAGGCAAAACAAAGAAATCAGCAGAGGTGTTTTCCTCTGAATTTATAAGCAATAAATATGTTGTTCTAGAGCTAAGCAGAAAACTAGCCATTTATCCTTGCAGTTATTCTGGTAGTTTGGCACAGAATCATATTGTATGTATAGCCCAGAGAAGCCATGTAGTACAGTGAGGAGCTGTGGTGAGTGACCCACTGTCATCTTCCTGAGCACCTCCAACTCTATTATTACAGATATTGGACCTTCTTAGCCTATTTCAGATCAGCAAATATTCTGAAATTCTGGGACAAAATTGCAGTGTCACTGACATAAAAGAAAATCAAAATGGATTTTTTTAAAATGTTCCTTGTATAAAGCAAAAGGAAGGAGTATTGCTCATTTACTGTTAACCTTCTGTTTGTAGACTAACTTTAAGCAAAAAATTACGGGCATATCCTTGAATACATTCTCTTGGTTTGGCTTTCTCTCTCTGCTCACCACAACAAACTCTACAGGTGATTCAAGTGCAGTGTCTTGACTTTTTTCAATTGTTTAAATTCAAAGGAATTCCACTGCACCATGTACCAGTCCTACATTCCATTATCTATGTGGCTGCAGCCTTTCCAGTAAAGGATCACTGTTCTAGCCTCAGGGGTTCTCCCTGGACTGTGTGTACAGGAGCCAGTCAGCTTCTAGATCAGAAATCAGCTCTAGGAGACAAAACTCCAGATATTCACCTTCCACACTTACCTAAAACGTGATTTTTATGCATCAGGTTTCTGGTTTACCAGTTTGAAACACAGCTTGGGTTGGCACTAAACCACCCAGAGCCGTGGATAAGAAACTGTATATTTTCTGACAGGTCACTGAGCTGCAGCCTCGTGTGCTCAGCCCAACAGCTCATTTGTGCCTGCTGTCCTGACAGTCTGACATGTGCTGTCAAGGTTCCTTTCCCAGCCAGGCTGGTGCTCCACTATTCAGCACCACTGCCCTAATCTGCAGTGGCACATACCAGTCTCTTACTTAACTACTGACGCAAAACCCGTGTCTCTGGAATTCAAATAAATCCTCCAAAACCCCCCAAATTAGTATTATCGATGGTTTCTCTATTATGAAAGCTAAATGTTTAAGGCAGCACAGGACACAAACTATGAAAAAGGTCTTTATTATTTACACAACTGCTATAGTTCCTTAAGAACAATATATACCATTTTTATTTGAAAGGGTCAGTCTTCTTTCAAATACATGAACTGCATAATGCACAAGTGTTGGAAATGCCAAACAGCAGTCACATCACACTTCTCTAGTGCAGGCATAAGCAGCGCAAGTAAATGATATTTTAAGAACAGTATGGCTGAATATTGTATTTAAACACAGTGTTTGCACTTTGACAAGATTTAGCTAGAAGAGAACAAGGGTTTTGTTCATGCTGTGTTAGGAATGTGACTTTCCCATCTCAGGTTTAAACCCTTTATCTGGCATAGGGGAATTTTTCAGGCAGACTGCTTTTCACTGACCAAATAACAGTGGGTTTCTCTCCCTCAAACTTCAATCTTTTGTTTTCCAGTAAACACTGCTTTATAGTACAAGTTCACATACTGGGGTAAATTTGCCACAGAGGTGGTACTTTCCCATCTTACTGTCTTGCACAGAGAAACACTGACATACTAATACATACCAAACTTAGACAACTTGTAATTCATAGACTTAAATACTGGAATGGGAGAGGGAGACTGTTTCTAAAGATGGAGGGAATAGAGGACTTATACAATTCATACACTGCCAAGGTTGGCTTTTTACTCAACTTTTTTTTGGTCTAAATATTTCTTTCTAGTTTCAGAATGGTTTTGGTCTTAGATGGTTATGGTTGTACTTCGGCAGCAAAGGAGAGGAAAGTATTTTGAGAAGTAAAGCCAGAACTGAATGCAAGAAAAAGCAACTGACTTGTTTCTCCCACTTTGAGCTTATTGCTGTGATCTTTTAAAAAACCCACAACCAACCAACTGGAAGACCAAGTTTAGCAGTCATTCTGGCATTGGGTCCAGTGTCCAGCACTATTATACTCTAGCATAAAAGCAAGGAAAAGTCCAATGATCTTAGTGATGTTCCCTTCAACTCAGTGCCACACAGTTTTATTAATGTTATTGTCCTTGCTTCTTTGAAAGATACCTGAAAGAAATAAAAGTACAGTTTTTCACAATATAAGAGGTAGGCACGAATATATCCAGGATCTTAAGATCAAAGTATGAATCTGCTTTCTTTTCTCACTAACAATGCCCCTATTGATAACCCCAAACCAGAAATGCAATCAACACCACTTATGATTTTTATTTGATTTCAGCATTTTTCAGTTCCCTGATAGGTTATCTTACAGTAATTCAGTCATGTTTTTAGTTAGACTCTATCAGGCTTTTTAAATAAAAGGGAGGAAGGAAATGGAAACCTGTTTTATTTAAAGAGGATGGAAAATTACATCAGCTGGAAAAGTGGCTATTACATCCTTTAAGATAAAAAGGCCCATTAGTAATGGCACTCCTTCAAATAAATTCAGCACTTCAGTGAACAGTGATCCAGCATAACCTGAAAAGAACAGCCTTCCACCAGCTTCTTTAGAGAATGTGAGTGATGTTAAATGGCTTGTATTCTGATCCCACAGCTCTCCTAGCACTAGAGCTGGAACAATCCGTGGTGTGACAGTGAAGGCTTTGCAAATACTCCAGGAAAAAGAATTCAACCAATTTCACTGACAGTGTGAGTTATCCAGTGACTTTCACTGCTTTTAAGGTTTAATATTTGACTTTCTGTCTAATCAGAAACAAGAAATAAAATTGTACCAAGCCTGCAAGGCTGTTCTTTTAAGCATTGAACAGGTGGTTTTCAAACAGCAAATTGCACATGCTTTTCTTCACATGCATTGAAGCTTCAGGCTGTTGCATAAAATCATTAAGAAGAATTTTGCCCAAACACTTCAGCTAGTTATTTTCTACCAAGAATTAGGTTGATAACTGGTGCCCTGAGCACTTGGAAAACTCTTGTTCATAACACAGCAACTTGGAGCTGATGAATACTATGAAACCACACAACCAGGGTAGTGACAGAGAACCACTCTGTAACACCCCAGAGCTCTGAAGTAACTGCCAGAAAAGTTGCCACCTAACGAAGGAGCTGGATCTGAACTGACAGCCTAACTTTGCAGGGAAAAGAGAGAGATTTCCAAGAATCAGGTTCTTTCAAATATTCTTTTCCTTTTAGGAAGCATAATTGCATAATTGGCAGTCCTGAATACTGGAAAAGTATGAAAACACAGATGCATTCTGCCAAAATCTTATCTTTAGGGAACTTGCCCAAACACTACAACCTTATTAAAATTCTACTCAAACTGAAGGATCTTCATAAGTGATGTCAAAGTTCATCAGCTCCACTGTTTCCAGTCTTTGTAGAGACAACCTCAAGCAAAACACGTGAGGTCAGGGACAGAAGGAAGCAAGAATTTTGACTTTGTTCTTACCTTTCCCAATGTTTGTGATTCAGCTCCAAAAAGTCATCTAGTTTTGCTATTTCTTTGAGGTATTGAGTGAGCTTTAGAAGCTCCTTGTCTTTATCCCGATTTAAATGTGCTTTCATAAAGGGCCTTATCTATACAAAATAAATAAACTGAGTATAACCATTGGCTCACAAAAAAAAGTTTTATAGATTCTTTATCATTTACCATTAATTAAGGTATATATTTTCAGTACTATGTCATGTTATAACTTCTTACAGGTAGGAGGAAGAAAAACCTTTCCATTAGTGGTCATATCCAATTTGCCCTGTTCTTCCTGCAGACTGGACTGTGGGGGTTTTGCTTTGTACCACCATGGAACAAATTTGTTTTCTCTTGCACTTTTTTGAGCCTTCCCCTCCCAGACAGACTGATAAAATGATCTAGAATGGACTGGCACATTTTCTAATATGTTTTCACAGAGATTTTTGCAAGAGGGGTTTTCAGCTCTGCCTTATGAACTGTGTGGCATCACTGGAACAAGACGCTTTTTTTCAATAAAAAGCCTTTGACTACAAGCAGAGCTTCTGTGAAAAGAGATGTCAGAAACAAAGCTTATCAGACAGCTGCTTTAATCCTGGAATACATTATACCTGGGCCTTGTTTTAGCGATTCAACATTTTTGTCTGCAGCTGTTAATGACAACACCTTTCAAATCTGAGCTAGAGGGACCTCTCTGGATAATTCTCTCCCAGCAAGATCTTTGCTATTCCTGATTCTCCTTCCAATTAAGATCATCTCGTTAGATCTCATCAACTGCTACCCTTTTCACATCATGGATACTTTAAAAGAAATCTTGAATTCCTGCATTTGAAAACATCTTTTTCATTTTAAAAGAAATTTATGGAATTTCTTTTAGTACCACACTGCTCTACCATCATATATATGAAGAAATTTAGGTTTCATTCTTATTCAGAACCAGCACTAATAACGGAGCACAAACTGGTTGACAGTTGTATAAAATGAAATATTTGCTGTTCTGTGTCAAAACAGCTCAAGGTACTAATTATTTATCCAAAGAGAACACTTGTGATTACACTGGCATACAACCATGAAGTACAGTCACTTGTTATTTGATTTATTTTCTGTCTATTTAATATGACCACTCTTGAGATTGAACGTCATATATTTCAATGGTGCCTGTCAGCAATGCCCAGCTCAATTACAGCTTGCAGGTATAACTCAAACATAAATCATAATTTTATTGATTTTGGAAGTCTCTTAAAAGCTCAGTTAATAGTGAAACAAAGTTTATTTAATACTACTCTTAGGGAAATATTAGTCCAGACAAATGGCACTGTAAATAAAAAATATAATAAAATATGCAACTTTGCTAGTTAAGAACAGCCTTTCCTCATGATACAGCTAAGAAGTATGAGAAAGTACTATTTGAATGATGAAGAAAAAGTAATAAATGAAAATTCCAGTTTACATTACCTTGAGTCCATTTTGTGGATTCATTAGGAAGTTTCGGCCAATATCATCAAACATAATAGTATTCTTTTTGCTGTAATATTCTGAAAACTTTCCCCAGATAACACCAAGAGGCTTCACCTGGAAATACATCACATACAAGGTACCTGAGGTAAATCAGATCATATACAGGAGCTGAAAATACCATCTATAGGAACCTGATTCCAAACTTAAATAGACAGTTGTATTCTTTTCCTTTAGCATTAGCAGGTAGTTTGGCTTTGACAAAGGAAGATATGTGAAATAATATAACATACTAAATACTCCACACTAAGGATAAGCTTTCTGTTGGTACTAAATTTTCTTGCAACCGTTACCTACTGTTTGATTTGAAACCTGTGACATACAAATGCATGACTCAAAACATTAATAGAGACTTTCAGTAGCAAAAAAAATCTGTGATTCCAAGATTCTTACAGTTTTCTTGCATGAAAACTTCAGTACAACTTTATTGTTGAATATTTCAAAGGGGTGTGGCAACAAGTCATCTGAACGTAGAAAAAAGATCAGGAGAAAATAGGTACTTACATCTATTAGTCCTCTTCGAGGAGTGTGCACTGTTATCATGGCAGCACTGTCCAGCATGAAAGTTATCTTGTAATTTGTGTTGGTACTCACTCCAAGCTCCTGCATCATAAAAATGTATTATTAAAGCTTCTAATTAAGAGAGTTTTACTGCTGAACAACTGGAGCCACAATTACAATGCATTGTTTGTCACGGGGTGAGCAGTGGAGGATTACCAGAGACATGCTAAAAATAGATATCTGGGGCAAGTTAAATTTGTTACACAATGAGAATCATAAATGTCCACTGTTCTACCATGAGAAGCTGATAGGAATTTATTTTTGCAGTGTTTAGTAGCAGTAACTTAAAAACTGATGTCAGCATAAAATCAAAGCAACTTTGCAGAAAAGGCAAAATACAGAGAGACCTTGCTCATACCTTTATGCACAATCTTTCACAAGTTCTACACACCTCAACTTTACTGTGTACTGACTGCTATTTGTTCCTTACAGTGAGTTGCACAAACCACAGCCCAATTTAAGATGAAATATTTGTAACAGTTCATTGTTATCATTCCCCCCTGCACATGTCCAAGACATAAGCCAGAAATCTGTCAGTTTGCACTTTAAAGATTTGATAACTCTTGAAATAAAGACTCTAAGGAAAACATCCTTTTTAAAGCTAAAAAACTTTAACTAGGTGAGAGAGCATCATTTCCATTTCAATTCCTTTCAAATGCTGAAAAGTAGTAGTAAAATCTGCTGACATGGTATAACACAGATATTGCTGATGACTTCTGGTGTGTCCAACAGCAGTAATATGCAAAGCTACATAACAAGGAGAAAATATCCACTGAAGCAGCTCTCCTGCAAATATCCAGCCACATGTAACTGATTTGCTTTCATATGAAAAAGTGAATCTGGCAAATGAAAAGCACTACCTGCCTGAGTCAGTATCCTGTTATACTGACAGAACCAGCTGTTCTAGACTGTTTGAATTCCAGGCATAAATAGATGGCAAATGAGAGATTAAATTTGGTTATCTGATACTCCCTTCTTTTTAGTGCTGTTCCTGCTTTGTAGTTTAAAACAAGAACTTCAGTGCCAAGCATTGCTGGGATCACTGTTCCCTGACAAAAACTGAAACTTTTGTAGATAAGCACCCCTAGTGTCACCAGTTTAAGGAGAAACAGCAGGTGGCATCTAGTGGTAGGAATCTCAACGGATCAAGATTCAGGAGCAGGTACAGAGAGAGAGATTCAGTAACATGAAAGGGCTGGGAAAGCAAACTAGAAATGTGGAAAGGTGACGAGTGCAGGGGAAACAGCCCAGTTTTGAACACTGGTTTTCCACAAGATCAAATCCTTGCACTACACTGACAGACACAAGATAAACATGTAACACTGCCACATGAAGTACAATGTTTGCAAGGCTCAACACTGATTGTACTTGCACTAACTTCACTTTACAGTTCGGACTACAGGTTCCCATTTCTGAGATCACTCTGAGGCATTTTTGTTTAGAAAAGAATTGTAGAAATTAATTATTTTGAGGAAGAGAACACTAGAAAAATGTGCTTTGCTCTGTTAAATCCTGAAAAAAAATAGTGTATCATAATAAGTGGAGATATAAAAGCTTAAACTTGGAAAACTTTTTCCTGAAATGGAAACAAGCTTTGATTTATAAAATGCCCCAACCCACCAACCAAACACACAGCAATTCTTAGTAAGCTCATTAGATTTACAGCTAAGCCTGACAGTAAATATGTTTACCACGGGGTCAGCTGTGCAAAACTGGCTTCCTGCCCAATTTCAGTAGGGAAGAAACCAGGACTGAAAGAAGAGCTCTTACGGGATGTTTAATAAGGCAGAGGAAGTCACAGAATCACACAGCTGCAATAGGTAAAGATAAATATGAAGAGTTTCCTCTTGATAACCTACTCCAGCATCTCACATCTGTCTGCTCCTCTAAAAAAAATTACATTTAAAGACTAGAGATCTATAATTAGAGGTAAGATGAAAGCAACTGTGAAGGCTGCGTGACGAATCCAAGTTTCAGCAGGTACTGACTTGTGTTTAGTTCTGCTAAATTTAGCACCTATGCTGATAGTTTGTGTGGAATTCTGAAGTTAGACTTAATCTAGTTTTGTGATGGGAGACAATTTAAAGTGACTATGAAGATTTAAAATACTGAGGTTATGATTCATACAACCTCCCCAGTTTCTAACCCGTTCTGTAATGATGAGCATGAGCCCAACTACACGAAGAGTTACCCCAACCAGGAATCAATCACACATTTTCAGGACAACTTACTTTCATTTTGGCTTCAATCCACTTCATATTAGTAGCAGCTGAAACAAATGGGAGAAAACAGAAAGAATACTTTATCAAAATAAGCCATTAACAGGCAAAATTGAATAAGCCAAGGAATTGCTCACTTCATAAATCAAATTTTTACACAAAATTTTATTTCAGAAAGATCTATCTTCATTGCAGCTTGTAGGGTTACTGCCTTAAAGACAGTCTTCCTTCATGGAAGTCTGTTCTTATTTGGAAAAGTTTACTTTTCAAATGAACAAGTACATGAGCAGTGCAAGTGTTAAAACCATTTTCTAGATCAGCTGTTACTAAACTCTACAGTCTGCAGGACCATAAGGAATGGGCTACACCTGGTTTGAGGAATCACACTGCCTGTGCAGATTTCCTCCTGGAAGCAATGATAGGAATACATAAGGTCTGGAAAGGACAAAGTCTCAACATTGCCCACTTACCTAAGAATATGTAGAAATATTGTTCCAGACTATGAAAATGACATTTTGCAATACAATTTTAATATGGTTTGAAACCTGCTCTGGCTAAAGTCTGTTCTGCAGCTGTTGGACAGGAAACAACCCAGCATGCAAAGGCAAAGGATCAACCATCCCTGTAGACAGGAGAATTTGGTTCATTTGGCACTTCACTAGGTATTGTCTGGATGGAGATTATTTGTAAAGATCACTATCAAAAAGTGTTTGAATGTTGATTATATAGTTCTGTTACTTCAAGCACTTGTTTGTTTGTACAAAGTAACACAGTAAAGTGATGCTGAGACCCACTGCTGTCAGCTTTTTCACATAAGAATTACTATTTTTCTGAAATATCCCTAATAGCTGTGTGACTTACAGCCAAACATTTTTGTATTGTTTCAGATCTTGTGATTCACACTAAAAAGCAATATAAAAACCTCCCACCTGGAGTGTCTGCTCTGAATGACAATTTACTCTAAATTCTGAGGTACTGAGTATAAAACTTACACCAAATTACAATATCATAATCCTCATATGCAGAAGTCAGGAATTCATGAAGGTATGGCCTCATCAGTTCTACCCCAGTTTCAGCACACGATCTGTGGTCTAAAAAGAATATAAGAGATAAGCAATTCATTATTAAAGTATAAGTTATTAAAGTTCAGTCTGACTTTCCTATCTATCCAAAGACCTGAAGAGTTTCATGAGGGAAACACTGAGGCACTATAAGATCATGCATGAATTCATAGCAAACTACCATCCCTGTTTTAAAGGTGGACAGAAGAAGCAGAGAGGATATTTATCTGTTTATCCTTAGAAGTCCTTGAGGGCTTAGCTAATAATTAAATCAGAGTTCTCTGAGTATGAGTATCTTTGAAAAGTCAGGACAAATAGTTCATCTGTGCACTTAGCAAATTTGTAACAAGACATATATGAAACAGACTCTTTAAAACCTAGTCCAGCTATTTTGTAAGCATATATCAAGCTCATTTCAGAGATGCAAACATTGCCTCTTCCAGTTCAAAAACTGTTGCCAAAACCTGCTAGCAGAAGACCTTTAAATAAAAATTTTAAACTCAGTAATGGGTTGAATTTTGATCTTAGATTGGAAACAAATCTCATCAAAAAGGAAAGCTATTATTTACTACTCACAGTTATGCTGCCATGACACACCTACATCCCAGAAAAAATTAAGTCAGAAGAAAAATTCTGGCTTCCAAAAAAACCAGCTTGACAGAATTTTCAGGTAACACATGCTTTTGTGAATGTTTAGTAATAACTTGTAAATAAAATTTGAAGCTATTGTCCCACCCCCCCAAAAAATGGAGTCAATCAGGTACAGACCAGGATGACTATCTTACAATATCTTGCCCTGCCACAAAACACAAGGTGTCAAGAGAAAGGCTATTTAGACAGAATACTAAATTGCCACTTTTTTATATCTTCTTGCACTAAAATCAACACCATGCAACATTTTAAAAGCCCAAGGGTTTTTAAAATGTGAGCAGAAGACCACAAAATCATACAAAGCAGAAGGTATGTTGTATAAGACAGCAAAGCAAAACTCAACAAATGTGATCTGGCAAATAAACCGAGGTCTTAAACAAAAACATCCCACAAGTTGCATAAAAACTCACCAAAAAGTGTATAATCAACATCTAGAACCAGCAGCTTTTTCCCTTCTCTAGGAGGATTCAGAATTTCCACTTTGTATTCTTTAACTCTACGGGAAATTTTTAGTAGATTTTCTTCCCTAATGTAACAGTGCAAAAAGTTACAGTTATTTAAAATGTACACTCTACATTCAATAACAAACAAACAAACAAACTGTTTTAATAGCTAAAACTCCTAACCTATTTTCTACTTCCACAACCTCCTCTTCAATATCAAAGTCATTGACCACGTCATCGTTATCAGGAGGTGGCCCAAGGACATCTTCCTAAAGGAACAATAATAATAAAAGATAACTAGAACCACAGAAGGATAATAACAATGGATATCAAGTTTCTGTTACTGCACATTACAGGACAAAAATACTATTTAACCAAAATGGTTTCACTTAAGTAGCGGAAAGAATTACTAAAGTATATTGATGATCGATCAGATCTGAGAAGTCAGTGAATATCATAATAATAGGTTTGTACTTCAAGTCCAGAGCAATACAGGAGTTTCATGAATACACACTGCTCTCAGAAATCTTCAGGAAAGCTAACTTTACATAGAAAAATAAATGCAAACAGAAATCTACTGTGCTATATAATTTATCAAATGATGACTGAAATATTCAAAATTTAAAATCACAATTCAAATTAAATTTAATTAAATTAAATTTAACCTAATGAACAGGTAAAATATTTACCAAACTCTCTTCACGAGTGCCCATCATCATTATTTTTGTATTTGGTTTCAACTTGAGAGCTCCAAGCTTAACATCATCATCTGCAGGTTTGCCTGTAACACAAACAGGTAATATTTGAATTTTTTTACTGGGATAGATTTTAGAAAAATGTCAATACATTTCATGCTTAACTGAAATAAGCTCCCTGTAAAATACCAGATATCCCAAGCTGTATTATCATTCTGTTCCATATACAGTGTCCTGGTTTCAGCTGGGATTGAGTTAATTACCAGGTAAATGTATCAATAATAATCAATATCCAGTGATTTATAAAATGTCTGTATTCATGTTCACTTGAGAGCTAGAACTGGGAGAGCTAGAACTAGATGCCCTGTTAGTGGGCATCTTGCCTAGGTTTAGAGGATGTTTGTCCTTAAACATCTCAGGTACATCCACAACAAACATCAAACAAGAATAGTTACCCTTCATTTTAAGCCCAAGTAGTTTTTGACGCTCTGGTAACACTCCAGTAAGGCCTTTAAGAGACTGTTTCAGGTCCAACACTGTGTCTTCTTCTGACAGCGAGGTTATTGTATACTCCTGTCCACCCCATTTTATTATGAGAGAGAGAGACATCCTTGAAGCATATGTTCAGTATTGTTTTCTGAAAAATCTGCTGCAGGAGGAAAACAAAGACCATGTAAGGAAGAAACAGGAGAACTGCTCTTTTCAGAAGACAAACCATAACATCTATTTAAAGCGTTCTTGATTTTTTATTATATTGCACATCAAAGAGCTGTTTGTTTCGCATGAGCGGATGATAAACATGTTGATAAAGTGTTGGAACAAAGGGATAAAGAGCAGTGTTAGAACTGGGGCTCTGAGTTCCACTTTGATGTATTCAGCAATGTCACATTCACCGTTCGCTGTGTGTTCTGTGCAGGTACAGCCTGTGCACTGCACACCCAGCACTCGAGCAGAGCACTGCAGCACCACAAAAGTCATTGCAAAGCTCAGAAATGTCCTCTGCAACACTTATGCAACCAAACCACCCATGGGTACCTTTACACATGCAACAATAAAACAGCAAATATTAAATACCTAAAATACATAAACACGCAAAAATAGTTTTCTGAACACAGCAGTCCATTTTTGGCACTGGATTTCCCTAACCCCTTTCACTGTGCGTTACCTGCAGTAATACACACCCCAGGTCACATCTCACTGTAGCAACATCAATGTAGGAATTTGAAAACAAAGCCAAAACATACACCTGCACAATGCAATTACACTGTAAGAGCTGCACTTGCATTGCAGTGCTGACAAAACAACCATAATTACACTATCCTTAGTTTACACAGCATCGTTTATACAAACTGTATTTAACAGTTCAGTCCCTCATTAAACACAGCAGAAATCCAAGATTTTTAGGTTAATGTAAAATTAAGAACGTGGTTTTGTCTGTTAGGGCTTGGAAACAGAGAATCAAGGAGCTAGAAAGGTATGAAAAGGCTGATACAGAGTGTCAGGAGATGCAGAGAAGGCCTCTGCACCACTGACGGTGAAATTGTCCTCGAAAGACTGATATTCAAAGAGAGGGCAGACCTGTGAAAAACCTGGGGCTATCCACCTTCAAGAAGTGCATTACACCAATAAATGCAGGCCTGACAACTCTAAAAAATCTCAGAATCCAAAAATCTGATTCTTCTTCCTCTCTAGCATTGTACTGTCAGTGGTTACCTGCTCTCAGACAAAATAGTTCTCTTTTATGCAGTAAAAGCTACTGAGAACAAACAAGTAATTGCTCAGGCATCCCCACCAAGCTCAGTCCAGGTGAGACGTGGGCTAGGTACAACCTGCTTGCTGAGAACACTACAAGCCTCACCTCCACACTACTGTCTCTATGAGTCCTGAAAACAAACCGAAGAGGAAAAGTGGTAACACAAAAAATGAATTTTTTTTTTCCTTTTTTCCCCGAACATTCTCAAATCAGATAGGGACCTGGTATTATACTGTGAAAAAGACTCATGAAGAAGGGGTCTTAGAAGCACTAAGAGGTTCGACTGAGATTAAGGTTGCAATGTCAAGCAATGTTGATACATAGGCTTACTGCCATAAATTATTGCTGTCCACAATCCTTGGACTAAGTTCACAGAAAGAAGGATTTATTTGCCTGTTTCCTTACCTGCACCATACACCTCAAATCATTCTGCAAGGAAATGCACAGGGCAAGAACTGCGAGAAAACTTCTCAAGTCTCTGTCCGGTGCTAAATCGAAACGCTCATCCCTCCAAAGCTGAGCACTTGACCAACCCTTGATCCTTACACAACCACAGCCCTGTCACGATGAGCAGCATCAGGGACAAGGCACCTTTATCCCACACCAAACACTACGGGGATCGAATCAATGAACACAGGCAAGTGGATCAGAAGCAGAGGAAGACACGGGGAGAAGGGCTCTACCATGGGGGCTGGGTGCTGTGAAACACAACTTCCTTGGGTTAATTACACCTCCTGAGCCTTCACAAGGCCCTCGGACCACCAAGCACCAATGGACTGGAAGGTCATAGAGAAAGCGTTGAAGTCGTGCTGAGAAATTGTAGCATCGCACCGATTTATCTTGGCAGATCGCGAAGAGAGACATCCACATCTGTTAAGTCCCACTAAGCAACATAAAGATAAAACCCCCGAAACACACAAAGTGCCTGATGAGCCGTACAAAGTGCGGCCCCGTAACAGGTGGGGAGCGGGGTCTGGGGCCAGCTCGGTGCCAGCCCGGGATCGCCCCTTTCCCCCGGCCGGGCTGTCCCGGCACCGACACGGCCTTGGCGAGGGGAGCTCCCACACGGCGCTGCTGCGGCCCCGGCGCCGCTCCCGCCCCGCGGGGACAGTGGCACGGCCGCCACAGCCGCCCGCCCCCGCCTCCCTACACCGGCCCGGCCTCCCCCCCGGCCCCGCCGCACCCACCGGGCTGCCCGGGGCCGCCGATCCTCCCCCGCCGCACCCACCGGGCTGCCCGGGGCCGCCGATCCGCCCTCGCAGCGCGGAGCGGCCGCTCACCGGCCGCGGCACCGGCCCCGTCCCGTCCGCCCGCAGGAAGCGGAACTGGCCCCGGCGGAAGCGGGAGGCCCCGGATGTGCGCGGGGCCGGGCGGGCAGCGCCCGCGGGGCCGCTCCGTCAGGGAGCTCCCTGGGAGCGGGGTCGCGCAGGGAGCTGCGCCCGTGGGAGCTCAGCGCCGGGGGAGGCCGCAGAGGCGGCTTGCAGGGGCAGCTGTGCCGCCAGTGTGTCTTTTCTGTCGTTAACATTTAAAGAAGATTGTTCCGTACCCACGGATACCGACTGAGACACCCCCCTGCAGCGCTGCCCCGCTCTGGGGTCCCCAGCGCAGGAAGGACACGGAGCGAGTCCAGAGGAGGCACCGAGATGATGAGAGGGACGGAGCTGCTCTGCCATGAGGAAGGGCTGAGAGAGTTGGGATTGTTCAGCCTGGAGAGGAGAAGCTTCGGGGTGGCCTAATTGTGGCCTTCCAGGGCCTGAAGGGAGCCTAAAGAAAGATGAAGAGAAACTTATTTACAAGGGCCTGGAGTGACAGGACAAGCGGGAATGGCTTCACACTGAAGGAGTAGGTTTAGATTAGATGTTAAGAAGAAATACTTCCCTGTAAGGGAGGTGAGACACTGGCACAGGTTACCCAGAGAAGCTGTGGCTGCCCCATCCCTGAAAGTGTTCAAGACCAGGTTGGATGGGGATTGAACCAACCTGCTCTAGTGGAAAGTGTTCCTTCCCACTGCTGGAGGGTTGGAATTACATGATCTTTAAGGTCTTTTCCAACCCAAACCATTCCATGATTCTATGACTCAAAACTCCCTTCACTCCTAAGCTGCCTCTATGGGTATATTGTTGTATCTGTTGAATCAGGGGTCACTTCTTGGCTGCTGGTGGGATTCTTGGGAACTGGCTTCAGCTGCAGCGGTTTTGTGGGTGGATAACAGATGTAGAAGAAAAAATGTACTTTGCCCCAAAATGGCCTTTTGCACTCACATATTCTGCTTTACAGAAATAGTTTAAAGGGAAGAAAGTTGTTGTGCAGTAGTGTGGTTTCTTATGTGAAATCACATGGAGGTGACACAGACTGTGGTTCCACTTGGTAGAGATGGTGGTGAATTTGGAGAAGGAAGTGAAGGTTTCAGTCCTCCGTTACCTTAGGTCTTGCTGTGTTGAGAGGTTAGATAGTTTTTCTTTTTAATTTGGTGATAAGTAGGGAAGAGAACAAAAGAGATAAACAGCTCTGTACTGAGTGCAAGTTTCTTTGGAGTAGCTGCTGGAACTTCTAAGAGCTATTCCTAGTTTAAATAAATCTCAGTGGAGAAGGGCAGTATAAGCAAAAAGTGTGTAGAAGCCTGATTTCTTTCCTAAGTGGATATTAATTTAATGTATTTCCTGCCTGGATATGAATTTTGAGTTTGTTCTGTGTTCAGGTTTTCACGTAAAAGCACTGCTTTGGTTTCCAGAAGAGTGGTGCTAATGGGAGATTGCTGTAACGACTGTTCTTGTCAAGTTTAGTTCCTGACTGCACCTAAGTCCACTTAAAACCAGTTGCTGTGTTTGTATCCCAGTCACTGAGGGTTTACTTTTTGCTTTAATGACACACAGTTGTCCTCTGCACACAGGCAGCACGTTGCAGTAGTGCTGGGAAGCTTCCAAAACTGCAACTAGTAATTGAAGTCACACCCTGTCATGAAAATATGCACCCTCCAGGCCTTCTTAAAAATTCAGGCTACAAAAATGACATGTAGTGTGATCGCCTCTCTAGTTATAATTTTTTTAAAATATTTTTTATTATTTTCTTGTTGGCTTTGAAAAAGCTCTCTTGAAAAAGAGGCAGTAGGGTTTTGGGTTTGAGGGTTTTTTTCTGTTTGAGGAGTAATATGAAAAGGTATTTATAGGTATTTATACATATCTAGTTTCTGGCGTGATGCTGGTGTTTTAGTATCCTGGCTTTTAGGACATCCTTGAAAGATGCTCTGATCCTGACAACATTGATATGGTGCAGATTAATAATTCCATTTATTTAGCTGTGAAAACACATGGTGGTGCTCAATCCTAACGTTAATAAGTGCAAAGTGGTGATTTGATTATGACCATATAATTACAATTCAAAGCCCAAACAGCATAATCTTTTCTTTGTACTGAGGAATATGTTTCGTGGTGGGTTTGCACTGTGGTAAATTAGTAGAGGCAAGAGGCAGGAAGAGCAGTGTGGAAATTCTAAAGCACATGCACGTTCCCTTTCACCTTGATGTGCACTGCTACGTCCTGGGATGCTCTAGGGTGAAATAAAAGAAGTGACTGCATGTCAGATTGATGCCTCCTGGCTCCCTTCCCGTGCCTCAGGTTCACATCACGCATCTCTGAGCGTTTTGAGCAATGCACTTCTGTGCATAACTACTGAAGCCCAGGAGCTCTTCTCCTAAATTGCTGTTCACGCTGCATGTAAGAGAGAAAAAATTCCCACAAGTAACTCAGGGGGAAGCTAGGTAAGAATCCTTGAAAATTTAAAGCGGAAAACTGTGTGGAAAGCTCCAAAGGTTGCTTTGGGAATTAAGAGATTAGATCACGTCTCTGTGATCTAAGGAGTTAGAAAGCAAAAGGTAATGACATTGCAGGCCTGAGAGATGCTAAATATTTCTTTATTCAGTGACTTTAATGGGGAGAGTCAGTGCAGATGTTAATGTGCTGCAGACTAAGAAGGGACCAACAGACAGATTTCAAGGTCTTAAAAGTTTTGGGTTTTTTTTTTTCCAAATTACTTTTTGGTTCAGAAAACTCACTTGAATATGCACCAGCCTCTCTACCCCACTTATAAATTGAACCCACATTAGGAAAAAGTCTAGAACAGAGCCCATATTCTGCACTAAGAATAGAAGAATCCTTAAAATACCTTGGTAGCAGTGTATTTTACTCTTAATATGTTTTATGCTCTTTGGTTTCCTCTCACACCTCTTTTTACAGTTTCCTACAATACTTTGTTGCTTTTTTCTGTCCCCTTTCTCTGTTACATAGTTTGTTCTAAGCAGGTGCTAGAAGCAGTGATGTCTGAGAATGTCATACTCTGGAAGTCTAATCCCATCCCAGTGTTTCCAGCCTGACTCAGCCGTGTGTGCAAGTCTCCTGCCCTGCTTATCACCACTTGACTGCAGCAGAGCAGCCAGCGGGGTGTGCTGGACACTGCCATCACTGTGCCCCAGAAATGCAGCATTTGAATGCTCCCTGTGATTCTGAGTCACTGTGACTCCAGGCACAACACCGAGTGCTGCATTCCCAGTGTTCAATAATGCTTTAGGAGCTGGCAGCTCAGCTAGAGACATGGAAATGTCTCAAGTTTGAAATTAAACAGTTTTTCAGGTTATCACTAATACAGTAAGTCTCTGTCTCCGCTTCTTTATCAATAAAGGGGAGGTTAGAATAATATTTATGTAGTTTCCTTACAGGAGTTTTTTCAGGATTATTTAGTTAATATTGGCACTGTGAGATGCTAAAAATACTAGAGGCTTGTACCCGTGTACCATATGATTTTCCACTTTCTGAATGCAACTGTTATTCTTCTGCCACTATTCAGCCCAGTGATTTTTATTTTATTTACTTCGATTCTTTGTATTCTAGATTATGCCCCACTGGCAAGGGATCTTGGGAAAGAACTGTGATGCTTTTGTTCGCTGAACAAAACCTGATTCATCCCTTTCCTTACATCACCACCCAGCTCTCCAGCTTTTCAACACAGAGATTGCTATGGCTTTCCTTTAGGTACACTGAAAATCACAGCAGCTGTTTATTTGGAGTCAGCACTCTCCAGCGTTTTGAAAGTGGTAAAAATATATGTAATCATAGGAGAGATTTAATTATCAGAGATACTGCAGAAGTGGTTTCTTGAAAAGAGTGAAAACAAATAGGAAATTGAGAAACTGTGATTGGCTGAATTCTAGAAAGAGCTCTGAAAAGCAGTGAGAGTGAGAGGAAAAAGAAGGGTTGATGAGAAGCTAAGTGATGGGCAGAAATTTAGGAAATAGGGTCACAGATAATGAAAAGCAGGGGAATTTTTGAGATGGGGGTACAGAGTGAGAGTAGGTAAATCAGAGAGAGATGCACTGGCTCTGTTGCTATTGTGGCACCCAGTAATGCTCCCAATTTCTTTGGCTGGGTATGTGTTTCTGCCTGAATTAAAGTTTAATTAAAATTTATTCATTCTTTTGTTTAGTGAATGGGATAAAATTGCAAGAAGAGAACAGAAAGGCTTTGGGGGGTGACTGCCATCGGTATTACACACGAGGCACCAAATTAGGTTTCACAGGCAATCTTAATTTTTGCATTATTTAACTTTTGTCTGACTTTATGCAATACAACCTACTTGTTAAGACATTCCTTTGCTTTTACACATGTATGTATGAGTATTTTTGAAACAATGGGTTGTAAAAAGCTTCAAATAAAACTGCCCATGTTATTGTCCACCTTATGCATGCAATGTCCTTCCATGTCAGCATATTTTGCTGCTCTTTGAGAATTCTTATGAGGGATTTTCTTTGTAAGCAGTTTGGGGTGCTGGCATTTGTCCATCTGCATGGACAAATCAAGCTTCCACATTATCTGAACTCTGAGAAAGTCTTTTCAAAGTTTTAATGAGACATCACCATAGTGGTGCCCTTCTGTCTTCAGTTGCTGATCACTGAAATTCTGGAATCCAAAGGCCTCTGTTCATAATGAGAGATGAACAGTCATTGAGTTCAGAATTCTCAGCCACCCAGTGTAAAATGCAGGGAAGGCTTTTAAAATTCCAGAGAAATGAAGCAGAAAGTTGAGGTGCTTTTAAAAAGCCACGTCTGACAAAACAGTGGTAACGGCACATACCTGATCTGCTCATTACAAAGCCTTTGCTTTTGTGAAGTAACACATTCACAGAATTATATGCTGAGAGATGATAGAATGAAACAAAGGTGGGGGTCAGTTCCTATTGTTTGCTTGCAAATTGAAGCGAGAACTTTGGGGATTTGCTACAATACTTTCATGATATAATTACTTCTAAAATAATAATAGATACTTCCAGTTCAACTCCTATAAATACCTGTTACTGTCTATAGTTGTGAATATATATTTGTCTCTCTCTGCTGCTTGCTGTCTTTTTGTCTCCCTTGCAGCTTTGCAGAGAGGACTTAGAGATCCTGCACCATCCTCATAACCTCAGTCAGCGTTAAACTGAGCCCACAAAGAACAGAAAAGAAGTGACTCATGAATATTTTCCATGTATGGCATGAGTAGACAAGCAGCCCCTAGAAATGAGGCCGAAATTCTTATGCCTTATATGACACTGATTCATACTCCTTGTGATAAGAAGTGAGGTGCTGGCAAGTGTTGAACAAGGGCACAGTGGTGAGTGGGCTGAGCCAGGCAGAAAAACAGGGTGGCTGGAGACTGGTGAAGCAGAGTCCAGGGTTTGGAGCAGTGTGTTTACCCCAGGTACAATAGGATTGACTGATAGTGGCATGGTTATTAACAAGATACATAAAACGAAAGCTGCAAACATTTGTCATGCAGGGACCTGTTAAGTGACAAAGGAGGAAACCCAACTGCTGAGAGGAAACACTGAGCAGATCAGAGAAGCCCTGTGCACAAGGGGCTCTGTGAACCTCCTAAGCCTGACCAGAGCATGGAGTGCTTATGAGTAACAATCACATGTATGTCCTTAGTTTGCCTGGACATGCAGGTTGGTTCTTTCTAAAGAGAAGAATTACCGAGTTTAGGAATCCTTGCGTGGACTGTTTGCTTCAAACTAAAAATTTTTCAATAAAAAGCCTGTTAGTGTTTCAAATAGCATTAAAATCTGAAGCTTGTGAAAAAGGTACAGTTCCTCTGTGGTACCTGCAAAGGTCTGGGACACCCCCGTCAGTTGTGCCATTTGGTCTCCTTCCTTCTGCATTGTGGACTGACTGGAGTTTGGGAGACTGGCCCAGTGTGAACGCCAAGTGCAACCAGCTGAGGATGCAGCAGGGCAGAGCCCCACCACAGACACGTTCAAACTACCCTTCTGTCAGCTTAAAAACCTTTGGGTACTCAGACAAGGGTAATGTTGCAAAGCAGAATGCAAATAGACACCCAAACCTCTTATTTTAATATCTCTTCTTTACAGAGTTAGACACTGTGTTAAGGCCATGCACTGTTAATACCCATGTCTGTGAATGCTCCAGTTCTCATTAGAGATGGAAGGAAAAAAGCAATTATTAAGTTGGCTAGCCCAACCCTAGTGAACTACAGGATTTTCCAGTTCAGTGTGTTCCCTCATTCCTCACTGCAGCAAAGTTTTTTTTCATGTTCCAGACAATGTGGCTTTGTATTTTTTTTTTTCAAACATTAAGGTAAAAAACATTACTTCTCTTGGATCATAATTTTTTCCATACCACTTAGGAATGTGTGCTAGGGCCTGGCCACACAACCTTTAGAGGATGAGTAAATACTGGGGAGACTTTTCATGCAAGGGCTGTGAAGCATGAACTGGGCTGAGGGAGCTGCCTCTGGCTCAGGTCTCCACCTGAAAAATGACAGTGCAGTAATACAGAAATTCTGGTGTTTTTTCTGGTTGATCTCACAACAAAGATGACTGGAGATTCTGCAGTGCAACACTGGAAAAAAACAGTCAGCCTTTAGTACCTGAAATTAATACAGCACTTTGTGTTCCACAAGGCCACTAAAGAGTATTATTAAAATAGCAGGGCTGCCTTTTAAACATTTGCCCAGACACTACCTCAAATTTTGCTGACCGGCTTTTCTGAGTCATCTCCCAGACTCGCCGCTGCCCTGGCGAGTCCACGCGTCCCGGGAGGACCCAAAACCGAACCCAAACCTCAACTTCTGCCCTTTCGTGGGGGCGGGCGAAGGGCGTTAGTGCCAGACCCCTCTAGGCGGCGGGGAGCGTAACCTCCTCAGCCAAATTCCCGGTGCTTTCCACCCAAAATCCCCTTCCCGTCCCCGGGGCCGGGCGGGGGCGGAGGGGCCGCTCCGCGGGTGGGGCGGGGCCCGCGCATGCGCGGAGCGGGGCGGCGCGCGCGCGCAGGCGAGCGGGGCCATGGCCGCCCGTGCGCGGGGCCGCGCGGTGTCGGCGGCGCCCTGAGGCGGCGCGGCGCGGCCATGGTGCCTCGAGGAGCCGCTCTGCCGCCGGGCACCGACGAGCCGCCGCCGCCGCCGCCGCCGTCGGCGTGAGAGGCGCGGAGACACCGGGGAGCGGGAGCAAGAGGAGGGGGTGGAAGAGGAGGAGGAGGCGGCGGCGACCCCGCGGGCTCAGGTAATTCCCGCGCGCGCCCCCCGCCCGCCGCTCCCGCGGCCCCTCCGCGCCCCTGCTTGTCCGTGCCCGTGTCGGGGCTCCCCGGCCTTCCCCGTGCGCAGCCCCCCCCCGTTCCTCTCCCCGCCCTCCATCCCCCCCTTCCCCTCCCCGCTCCCCTCCTCCGCCGGCGCCGGGAGCCGCCGGGGTTACTGGAGTTCAGCGGGGCCGGGAGGATGCGCGGGGCCGCCCGCGGCGCCGGCGGTGAGCGCGGGAGTTGCGCCGGGCAGGAGAGAACTCTCCGGCTGGGGA
The DNA here is from genome assembly GCF_009829145.1 of Chiroxiphia lanceolata. NCBI lineage: Eukaryota > Metazoa > Chordata > Aves > Passeriformes > Pipridae > Chiroxiphia > Chiroxiphia lanceolata. Next base: position 11,206,906 of record NC_045651.1, read on the forward strand.
GCGGGGCGGGAGGGTCTCGGGATTCGCTGCCTGCCTGTGCGGGCCCCGGGGATGAGCTGCGGGCTCCTGCCGCCCTGACCGAGGTGCTGCCTTGGCCAGGGGGCTCCGGTGCTCCCCGCCCTCCGTGGGGTCTGTGTTTTCCCCCCGGTCCCCTCGGCCGGCTGCGCATCCCCCAGTCCCTGCGCTGTCACGGGTGAGACACGGAGCGGAGCCGGGCACCCCTCCTGGAGACGGGCCCTGGAGCATATGGTCATGCTTATGTAAGGAGCAGCCTGCCCGTGGCGTGGAGAACAGGGCTTTTTCCATCTTCTCTACTTATGTCATGTCAGTCGGTTTTTTGAGACCTTCTGTAGCCTTTTAAAATAAGGTTTGTGATGAGAATTCTCATTTTTCTTCCGTGCTCGAGTAGTTCTGTGTACCAAGTACACTTGTGACAGATGGAGCTCTTAGAGGGATTCTTATCTTCTGGTTGTGCTGCCTTTTTGGGGGTGTGTGTGTGGGACCTGGTGCATAAATAACGTGGTTCGGAGAATAAAGTGGAAAAAAATGTGAATTTTTTTTGTGTAATGCACGCAAGTATCAGCAAACGAGGGAGAATATTAGATACTGGAGGCCACTTATTTACCAAAGAAAAGTGAGATTTGTGTAACATGTTTGACTCATAAATATTAGCCATTTGTGATCTCATTCAGTATACTTTTTTTTTGAAGTCTGTAGGTGTTGCGGTATTCATTTCTTATGCAGTTTTTAATAAAAGAGTTTCTGTTAACTTGTGTTTCAGACTTGGATACTTTTACATGTATTTCAGTTAGGGGTTTTTGTCTGTGTAGTGTGTCCGTAGAGATCAAATGTGGGAGGAGAAGAAGGAAATAATTACTCTTTGATCGCTTTTGTTTGTAGGTCAGTGAAGATAGATTTAAATATTAAAAAAATACTGTGTTAAGGTGGGAGCTGTTAAGCTATTGCATCCGGTAACTCTGGTTTATCTGTAACCTTGGCTTAGTTTTGCCAGTTATCTTAAATACAAGCTGCCTGTGCATGAGAAACTGTATCTTTTTTTTTTGTAATTAGCTTTAATAACTGTGGCAATCAGCTCTAGTTTTTGAGTCATAATATCACTAAAGGATTCAATTAATTCATAAACTCATTATCATTAGGAAATGGTTGTCTTTGTGACCACCGTTATGTGGAAGGGTCATCAGAAATCTTACAGAGCCATATAAAACTGCTGCTTGTCCAAAGCACAGGATTCACCTTGTTTGTATCAGTCTTATGAAGAGCTTCTGATGTTAGAGCCGCTTGATTCTGGTGGAGATATGAACTGAGCAACGTGTTGGAAGAAGTACTGGGGAATTCCTTCCTTTGGAGATGATGGAAAGAGATCAGTATCTCACTCCCATTCAGCAGCTGGAGTCCACGGTGCAGATGCAGAAAGGCACATCATGCCAGTGAGATCTGAACGAATGGGTGTGTCCTGGAAAACTGTATAAGCCTGCGTTGTGTTTCGTGTTGCACTCGAAAAAACATTCTTTGAGCTGTTTGCTAAACTTGGGTCGGTTTCCTCCTCTTCACCCAGACGTGCAGATGGCTTCTCTTCCCGTCCTCTGGCACCTGGGTGGTGGTTTGCTCTTCTGAATCCATTTTTAGCTCCAAATGCACCTGGCAGTGTTTGATGTGGTTAGACTGGACAGTTCACCGTAGTTATGCTTTTTAAGTGCATATCCAGGTCCAGCTCCTTCAGTGTGATTCAGACACCTGAGCCTGTTTCCCTGCCCTTACAGCATCTCCTCTCATTGCAGAGAGGCCCTGCTGCTCTGTAATTAGTCGTGTACTTGGGAGGAACACTCAGAAGTGGGTACTTAATCTCATGGAGTTTTTCTGGAAGAATTCTTTGGTTGCATGTCTTGAGTCTGAACATGTTTTAAAAGGAACTTTTCTAGATATTTTCACCATTTGTTTGGTATTTCTGTTACATGAGCCTGGTGCTGCAGGAAGCTAAGCTGCCTGTTTCACAGGCCTGGAAGCTGATGCTCTTTATTTACGTGACTTAAACAGATAAGGCAGCAGCAGCAATGGAAACATTATCAGCGTGGACCTAGAGAAATCTTGAAAGTCTTCTTTTATATTTTAACTTCTTACCAGTCAAGTAACTAGTTATTGGCATTGCAGATTCTAAACATAGGCTGGGTCTGTAGCTGAAATGGCTAAAAACTGTCTGAGCAACTGTGGAAGATGAAATATATTTCATCCAGCCGTGTTACTTCATCCTGGTAACACATTTGAGTTGCAGGGTTTTTTGTGAGGCTGATGGGGTATGGCAGCTTTACTTGTGTGTCTGGTTGTCCTGTGATCCAGCTCTCAGAGGTGGGATGTCACAGACTGCATCATCCCGGGCTGTGAGTGCTCAGTGTGCAGGTCCTCTGGGTATTCTCTCCTCTGCAGAGGCGCTTTGGGATTGCTGCCCAGATTTTCTCAGAATGTGCTGATACAAATGTGGTTAGGCAGGCTGGTAGGTGTGGGCTTGCAAACACGGCTGTGATGGCAAAAAAAAAATGCTGAATAACTAGTTAATAAACCAAACCTTGGACTGGCAAGAGCCAAAAAGGACCTCAGAGCAGTTTAGTTTGTTGATTCAATCTAGATTTTCTTCTGAAGACTTTAATTAAAGATATTATTAATTATAGTTTAATTTTAATGAATTAGACTCCTGTCTAATAAACTACAATCTTAAAATCAGGCAGCCCCTCTTAGTGTGACTGGGTTTGAACTGATCATACACAGGCAGAGTGCGGATCCTGTAGGAATCCACGGAAGGATTTTGCTGCATAACTAGTGGATCTGTTAATCTTTGTTAACACATGTTAGTCCCCGAGTTCAGCTCCCTGGTCTTACCTGCTCATTATGAAAAATAAAAGACAGAGGATGTTTTACAGGCTGCCCATAAATAATATAATGCATTTGCTGTATAATTGAGAGTGGGCTGAAACTGTTCATAGTGTATAAATGTACTCAAGAAATAAATCTTTGAGGAAAATTTCACAGCTCTATGATATGTATCTTCATTTTCCTGAATTGGTTTTCTTCTCGCTCATATGAAACTTGCTAGATTTAATGAACATTGGAAATATAGATTATTTTATTATTCTCTGCAGTTAACCTTCTTTTCTCTAGTTGTTTTTGTCCTTTTTCAATATGCCTTTAACATGAATGCATGTTCACTGAAGTTCCTATGAACAGATAAGAGGTTGACCTAATTTGTTTTGCAGTAATATTTGGTTTTTTGCAAAATATGTTCTGTATTTGTTTGGAATGGTTAACCTGAGCTGTGCCCCAGTTCACAACTGAATGAGTCTTGAGTGAGTAGGAATGTAGGAATTACTGTGTTTTCTAGGTAGAAAGACCAGTTCTCCAGTTACACCACTGCAGCAGCTCTGTAGCAATCTGTGTTGTCAGACCAGATGGGAAACAAAGAGAAAAAAAAAAATTTGTTTGTTCTTGTTAACTGCTTACATAGCAAGATCAAGCTGTCTGTTTGCTGACCAACTCTCTCTAAACCTTTAAATTGAAGGCTAAATACTCCCTGGTTATTATTTGAAATTGCTGAACTATTGTAGTGATCTACAAGAAGTGACTGTTATTGGAAGCGGTGACTGGCTGCCAATGACAGTGTTGCTGTGCACGTCTGCGGTGTTTCACTGCTTTGTATCTCCCTGATCTGGCCTTCTCAGCAGAAATTTTCGGATGCTGTCCTTGTTAGCCAGTTTGAATTGTATGGGAGCAAGACATCTTTTCCTTCTTTGCCTCTATCTGCATGGGAAACAGCTCTTTTGATGGATTGGTGACTCACATACTCTGAGTTCTAGGTTTGGGGCTTTTTTTCTCAGACTCACACAGAGAAATTCTTTTCTGAGTGCGTATCTGATAAACCTTTTTGTCCTGTTCCTTCCATTTGCTCCTCTTTTTTTCTCCCTCCCAAAATGATGACATAAAGATCTATGTCTCTGAAGAATGGATTTCTTCTGAACTTCAAATTCTTTTTGCTCCCCAGACCAGGACAGCATAAAGAAGGAGTGGTTCTGGGGAGTGAATGGGTACCACTCAGCTGTGGGTCTAATTTTAGTTTTTGAACTTTTACACTGAACTCTTCCATAACTACAGATAGGAGTTGTAGATTTCGTGTTGGGTTTATTTTTTTTTCCTCTTCAAAGTCTGTCTAGCAAAGTTTACCTGACAGGAAAACAAAAGCTTTTCCCAGTGATATTTTTGGTTCCAGAATGTATTACTGAAAAATAATCTGAAGTGGAAACTAGACTACAGACCAAAGTCAGCTTGTCAACAGAGACATATCCAAAGTAACTAAAATTTCATAGATGCGAGAAACAGAAGTTGAAATTGTCTCTTTTGGTTTTTAGCCAATCTTGCCAAGTGTTTTAGGTTGTAATATGGTAGGAGAATGAGCATCTTGTTCACAGATGTGAGGCTGAATGTTGCAGGAACAAGTTTGGTTTTGAAGTTCTGATCTTGTCTGGAATTACTGTCTCTTTCTATGGTGATTTTTGATGGCAATAGTATTAGAATAACTCTTAAATTTGCAGATATTCCAGCATATTTCTGTAACTCTTAATTAACTTCATGATTAATGCTTTCCTAAATGCAGAAACTCTGTTAATGTAATTTTATACCTACTTGGATAAATGGATGCAGGTTTTCTGTGGCCTCACGTACTGCTTTTTGCCAGGGTGTATTTTCTGCCTGTGATGTGATAGTTTTATATTTATGTTGCTGCAGAAACAAAAGTTACACTGGATTAAGTGGCAGAATTCACAGCTTCAGCTGAAATTTTATGTCATGACAAAACTTCAGAAAGAAAATTCTGTCAAAGGGAAAATGAGTGTTATCTTTGAGGGGGTATGTGTCATGTGAACACACTCAAGGTGATCTCTTCTGCTGATGGAATGAACTGGGACAGACTTAGGATAGTCCTTTTTTTTTTTGGTTTTTGCTAATTCTACTGTTTTCTTTAAAGCTAACCAGGAATATGCTTTTGACAAAATGGGTGTGTCAGGTGAGGGAGGGACTTTTGAAAAATCCTTGTTAGAAAACAAAAATGACCAAACAGTTTTGATGGGAAATTTTTTAAAGCTTGTTTTAGTCAAATAGCACAACTCAAGGTGTGAAGTCTGAAGTTCTTGGTCCTGGTTTTGGCTGTGATAGAGTTTCTTCCTAGTGGCTGATGCAGTGCTGAGTTTTGGATTTAGTATGAAAACTACATTGATAACGCACTGATGGTTCTTTGGTGCCAAGCAGTGCTTACTATAAATCAAGGACTCCTCAGTTTCCTGTGCTCTGACAGTGACCAGGTGTGCAAGATGCTGGGAGGAACTGGCCAAAGGGATATTCCATACCATAGAACATCATGTCCAGTATATAAACTGGGGGGAAATTGGCTGGGAGCCACCGATGGCTGCTCAAGGACAGGCTGGGCATCAGTCAGTGAGTGCTGAGCAATGGTATTGTGCATCATTTGTTTCTCTTGGGCTTTATTCCACTCTTTTTTAGTTGTGTTTTTGTTTGTTTATCTAGTTTTGTTTATATTTGTTTTGGTGGTTGGTTGGTTGTTTTTGTTTGTTGTCTCCCTTTCATTGCAGTTGTTACCATCATTATTATTTCATTTTATTTTAATTATTATGCTGTTCTCATCTCAATCCAAGGGTTTTACCCTTTTTCCTGATTTGCCTCTCCATCCCACTGGGAGAGGTGATGGTGAGTGAGTGGCTGTATGGTATTAGCTGCTGGCTGGGGTTAAACCATGACAATCTTCCTAAGACTGTTCTTTTTCTTCTGATTTGGAACAGGGAGATGTTTGAAATCATGGGAAAAAAATTTTGAAACACAAGTTGCTTCCAAGTCCATTTTTTGTCTTTGTACAACAAGTGACCTATTTTTTTTTCTTAACCTCTGAACATCCAGCAACTCGTCATCATCATTTATCTGAGGGTTTTAGAGGTTTAATGTTTGGTTGGGTTTTTTGTTTGTTTTTACACCAATCAAAATAATGTATTGTGGGAGCTCTTTACAATATAATGAGCTTAGAGCAGTGGACGTTGTTGCTTGCCTGTATTACATTCTGTTAGAACTTGGCAGCCATTACAACTGAGGCTTTATTTAACACATCCGCATTTCTAGTGGAGTTCATTTTAAAGGGTTTCTTATTAGTACTGGATGGTTTGTCAGTCAGTGACAGAAGATGCTGTGGAGCTGCAGTGGCTGCCCCTCACAGTCCATCCGTTGTGACATGATGTGGTTTTCAAAGTTTGTTTTGCTTTTGTTTTAACAGCATTTGAACTTTAGATAGTTTTCTTAGATAATCTAAATGCTGCACTTTTTAGTTCTCTGAGTTTGTGTGTAAGAGCTTTGGAGGTAGAATTATTCAGCTTAATTTGAACGTGTTAACCCTCGGTTAACTTTCAGTATTAAGAGAAGTTGTCTGTGGGATTCTGGTTTTAGAGTAATTAGGAAAGTGAAAACAAGTGAAACTTTCCTTCTTGTCCTCCATGTTTGGTTGTTGTTGATGACTGGAAAAGGTTTGACAGTTTTGAGAATGTCATTTGGAATCAGGTACTTATTGTCGCTTTGGGTATTTTTGTGACAGAGTGAAAACCTGTCAGTCAGTCCCTGCCCACCCTTGTCCTGATCTACTTGGAAAAGGAATCCAGCAAAAAAACAGGAGACAGCTTAATTTCAAAGTTTTAATTAAATTTGCGGGCTTGGCAAAATAGAAAATCTGAAAAATTCCAGGACATTTTAAAATATTCTCATACGAATTGTTTAAGCTGCGTGCCCTGGTATTTCTTGTAACTCTTTGTATATAATCTGTGTAACTCCCAGTTTTGTTTGTACGATACCATCCCTTTAAACTCCATCTTTTATTGGCATGAAATGCTGAATGCTCGGATTCTGAGGTAGCTGCTTGGGTGATAGTTTTGATTGTTCATTCTAAATATTTGTAGTCTTCTGGCAAACCTTTCAACATGTTTTGGGCAGCATTGTGAAATGCTGGTAGTGTGTGGGGTGCCCCACGTAGTGGGAAGGCGCTTCCTGTGCAAGGGGAAGGATGTGCTGCCCTTGGGGTTTGTAGAGCTGTTGCAAGAGCTCTGTAAAAAGTGTCAGCATTTACATAACTTGAAAAGTCAGACTGAGGGCTAGACAGTGGCAACAGCAGCCCTGCAAGCTGAGGTTTATTGAGCCATATCTCAGTTTTCATCTGTCCTGACTTCTTGAGCTGAATTAATTTTATGTCCTCGTGCCTTGACAGGTGTGAATGTGGCTGAACGTGTGCACATAAGCAGTTTGTGGTAGTGCCTAGGACATGATAACACAAATAAAACCTTACATGAGGACTGTGTGTGTGTGAGTGGGGTTGGTTTTTTGTTCCTGTATATTTGCATGGTTTCACTTCATGCTGTACTTCCATGTTGACTTGAGGTGTAAAATTTGCACAAGCAAAAGCTTTTATAGGTTACACAAGGACAATATTAAAAAGGTCCTGTAAAACTTTATTTAAATTAAAGTGCAGTTCAAGTGTAGATTTTTTTGTTTCTTTGGTCAGGATGCATTTTTTTTCCAATTGGCCCCCTAATAATTGGGGTTGGAGCCTTTTCTTAAATCTGAACCTCATCGGGGGGTTGATTATGCTGCAGGTAATTTTCCTTTGAATGGCTTCTTGTGGATAAAACCTTGCTGGGTCATCCCCACCTTGGCCTTGAACACTTCAACTGCACTTCTCTAATATTGTGTCTATTACTGGTGGCTCACAAACTCAGCCTGGGGTGAATCATGTTCCTGGGATGGGCAGGTGGTGTATGGTAAAACCAGCATATTTCCTTTAGGAACTGCTGTTAGTCTTAGGTGACAGGATGTGGAAATGGATCCTTTCACTCTTCTTTTGTTGACTTTTAGGTACTGTTGTGGACCAACATTTGTTTCTGTTTTAAAAAGAAAAGTGCCCTTCATTGTTTTGCACCATCCATCTTATCTGATGGCAAACTCCAAAATTAAATTATCTTCTAATATTTGGGAGTGAGAGGAATACAGTCTTTTGTTTGTATGATTCCTTGTGGTGAATTACATTAAAATGAGTAGAAAAGTTGCATTATTGGTGCTAATCTCCAAACACACAGCCCTCAGATTCCACAGATAAATTTGTAGAGGTTAATGAAGGCTGTAAATGATTTTTAAAAACCTGAGGTATTGGACAATTATTTCAATTTACATTGAGGAAATGAATCTAAAATGTTTTAAGGACTCTTTTAATCAGTGATTTTTTAATTTCAGAGGCACAGAAATAGTGCTAAAGTAAATGGACACAGTGTCTGAATTTTGTTAGTGTTTGATTTCTAAAGCTTACAGAGTATTTGTAGTTTAGTGCTGATCATGTTAATGTTTATGTAGTATCAAGTACATTGGGGCCTTTTGGCTGAGCTCTTGGATGCTACATTAGTGCAAATAAGAACGAAGGTTTGTTCAGTGCACACCCTTGGACCACTTTCATGTCATTAATCTGCCCTCCCCCCCATTTAACAGTATCACTGTGGAAAAACTGCTAGCAAATTGACCTTTATATAGCAAAAATAGAAGCTGTCCTGTTTGGATTTGAGTTTAACTCAGTTGATTCATTCAGTCGTTTGTGGCCACACAGGAAGCCCCATTCATACTATCACAAAGCCTAATGGCTGTTTGTACAGTGGGATTGATCTGATTACTCTTCTCTCTCTTGTGCTATTTACAGTCTGCTGCCAATTCACAGAAAGGGAGGAGAATGGCTGCAAAGGAGAAGTTGGAGGCAGTATTAAACGTGGCCCTGAGGGTCCCGAGCATCATGCTGTTGGATGTCTTGTACAGATGGGATGTCAGCTCATTCTTCCAGCAGATCCAAAGAAGTAGCCTGCACAACAACCCTCTCTTCCAGTACAAGTACTTGGCCCTTAATATGCATTATGTGGGTAAGTATACATCTATTAAAGAGAAAACACCACTGTACTAAATGCCCTTTTCCTTAATAAAAGAATTTTAAGAATTTGGTAATAGCATGATAATATATTGGTAACAATGAATGTCATGCTAATATATTCATTACAGTTCTGCCTAAGGAACAGTTTATGTTAGCAATAAAAAAATCCTGTCCAGGGTTGTTTTCTACTGAACTCTGCTATTTAGCCTTGACACATAAATAGAGTAAATCTGGTGTTTGGAAACACAGTTGAGGCCCTGCAAGAATAGCACCGTGACTTTGGCCTGATTGACTGGTGACTTTGTGTCTGACTGATGAGGAAGCTGCTGTGACATGCTGTGCAGACAAGAAGTATTATAACATTACTGGCATTAAACAAGGGACTAGGGAAAAGGTGGCCTGGTTTGGACTAACCACAGCACCAGACATTTAGCTTTCATCTGCTGCACAGATCTGTCATTTCAGTTTTCAGCCTTATGAGCCATCTGTGTGCTGTGAGTGGATTCAAGTAGGTAACAAGTCCTTGTGTTGCAGATAAATGGATAAAATTATTAACTCAGCTCAGGCAGCTGAGGTTTGAACCTTGGCCTGAAAGTCTAGCTCTGGAATGCTAAATGTGTGTTTTTAGGAGATGAAAGGATTGATGTTCTGGGACCTGCTCTCCAGGTGAGAATGTGATTCATCTGCACATGGGGTTAATTAGGGATTGGATTCGGGCTGTTGAGGTTGATAGTCAGTGAGCATCTGCTTGAACACTGCCTGGCTTGGAGAGAAATGGATAGCATATAATCTTCCCACTCTGCAGTGTTTCTTCCTTGTAGATGAGTTTAGAGGATAAAGGTGCACTGCAATCAGCTAAAGGAAACACACTCTAGTTAAGTAGTTAGAGAACTGTGGGTTTTTGAAGTAGCGTGTCCTCATTTCAGTCCTGACTGCACAAGTGTTGTGCATGTGACTTCTCTTTTTTTTAATCTATTAAACGTCTGCAAATTATTTACTGCATTAAAAATATGTGCAGCTTTCTTTGTTATGGCTGCACTATACTTGTGCTGGGATTACAATGTACTTGCAGTGCTAAAAGTTGGTGTCACAGTTCTGTGCCCTTTTCCTGTGTCTGTGGGAGAGGACATCTTTGGTGCTGGAATGTGACACAGGACCAGGTGACATGTAACTACAGCTGGCTTTCCCATGCACCTGTATAAGCACATGTACCTCTGAGGAATCAGTTTCTCAGATCAGATTCTAATACAGAACCAGCAGTTGTGCAGTAGGTTTTCAAGATGTCAGTGGGTAATTTCCAGCTGTCATGTAGCCCATCTTTATAGTCATTTGATGATCTTGCCCTCACTGAAGTATGTTGAGATACACCAACAGAAAGTGCTACAGAGAGGGTGAGTATTGTTACCAAAGTATTTCTTACCTAAATGCTATTTTAGTACTAAGTCAGTGGATTCTTATTTTGCTTCTCGTCCAAGGGGTGCTTTTGTGCTGGTGCACAATCACTCAGCAGTTCTTTCACTTTTGCTTTTATGATACTGAGTATCTGTACTTTTCTACCTGGTAGTTACTGAGCAAGAAGAGCTTCTAAATTGTCAAAAGAGTTGCCTGTTTTAAAAGATTTTCAGACAGTTTTTAGTGACAAAACTTTCCTGGTACTTTTCAAATAAAATTGATTTGTTTCAATCCCTTGGTTGTTTTTTTTTTTTTTATAAGCTTTGTCAGGGTAAGTCAGGGCTAAATCAATTTGCATGCCTACATGACATTTTATATAAATTTAGTTGCTTCAGTTTACAGTATAACATTAATTAAAATGACGTATCGAAATATATAAATTGGATTTGTAAGGAAAACAAAGTACTTTTCCACCAGTTTGGGGAATTAAGCTTCTTTGAAGATACGTTGGGGAAAATTAACTGCCAGTGTATAATTTAAATAACAATTTACTGTCGATGTGTTTCAACATGCTAATCTGTTTTATTTAGGAAAAAAAATCCTCTGTTCATATTTGCAGTTAGGAAACACAGTATCAGCAAAAGCTGTGGCAGCTTTGCAATATCAAACAATCACTGAATTTCCCATATAGGCAGTGTAAGATACTGTCTCGTAGAAGTGCTTCCAGCAACTGAGGAAATTGGGTGCATCTATCTCAAGCAGGTGCACAAGGAACAATTTGATTAGAGAGCTATAAAAATTAATAAACTCTACCAATCTTGATATAGTGAACCTTTTCCTGGAACTAAGGAGGCAGAGTTGGAAGCTTGCTCAGAACTGGGGGTTACAGGAGTATCTTTTCTGTTTTAATGCGTTAAATGAAGTGATGTATTTTACAGTGTTATTCACATTCCAGTTAACACTACTGGGAGTATAATAAAAGCCTCTAGGATGCAATTTGTTCTTTGAAACAACTTTTCCCTTTCATATCTTTCCATGAAACAGCCCTTATCTGCTTTAGTGAAGGAAAATATTCAGTCCTGATAACTGCTCAACAGCAAGTTCAGCTGCAAGATGCATAAAGCAAAGCAATGCAAACAGAAGAGATAAAGTTCTGGTTAGAATTGGTGAATGTAAGAAGAGTAATTGCAAAGTAATTTTGTTTATAAACTTTGTCAGATGGCACTGTGGTTACTGTTTAGGCAGGTGTGAAAGGCCTGCGTTAGTCTTCAGTGTGCACTGGTGTATAAAGTTTGTGTTCTGTTGTTTTATTTTATAATACTGTTTTCCTGCATGTGAATTACCTTATAGAATTACCATTAAAATTGTTTTTCACTTGTGAAAACTTTCCTAGGTTTGAGTCTGTTTAAAAAGACAAATATCAGACTTATTTAAACGACAATTTTGGAATGTCTCTGGCAGAAAAATTTTTGTTCTACGTACATGGAAATTCATGCTTGTTGGTCACAGGGTTACCTCAAGCTTAAAACTTGGTTGATCAAACCCAGTTCTGGAAATATTTTTGGTACATCTTACGGAAGACTTGCCAGATGATATATTGAACACTTAATTTAAAATTACTATGCTTTGAATGAAATTGCTTTTAGTTTGCTATTTCTACTGGCTGTCTGTAAAAACAGGCAAGAATTGGTTAAAATGGGATTGCAAAATTTACGTGCATATACGGGTGCTATACAATTAGAAATTATATTTAAAATAGGAAAAAATTCTTTTGCCCTCTGAAAGGAGTGACATGGAAGGTTTGGTTCTATAATCTGGCCTGTTTAAATGCAATAAAATATGTACACGCACATATATTTTTCTCTTTTCTTCTAAGATTATTGAAAACAACCTGAATTATTTGTCTTATTTGCAAATATTATCTGTGAGCATTCTGTAGTTTTTCCTGGAGTGTTCAGGAGTGTCTGGTCAATGACAGTACAGTCCCAGGACTCTCTCCCAAATCCTCCAAGTCATCCTATTTAGCTGTTTTGGTAACCCATCCAGACAGGCTGAGGAGTAGAGTGTGATAACATGTGCACTTGGGCTGTATAACCAGATATAATTCTGACAGTTGATATTCTGTCTGTTACCTCATACACGGATCGGGGGGAAAGAAGCTTAAAAAGAAAACCAATTTTTTTGACCACAACTGTTGTAGGTATAATGTGGTTTCACTAAGATTTTGTTGAAATGATTTTGTATAAATTTAAAGTAGTCTGTTGTTCATGAAAGATCTGTGCTAACAAAAATGGCTTTTATGTCAAACCTCTGTCTAGGGTAGACTAGCACTTACTGCTTCTGTGTTTTCTTCTGTGCTGTAGAGTAGCTCTGAGAAAACAGATACTTCTTTTTTTGTTCCTTTGATGAAGAAAGTGGAAACAGTTGAAACCACGTAATTTCCTCCTGTGAAGGGCAAAGCAATACTGTTTGTGCTAACTGGTAAATACTCTGAGCTGGATGGAAAGAGTAGAGTCATAAGCTTAACCTGTAATTAGTCAGACTTGGAATTTATGTCACTGTCATGCCAGGGACACAGAACTGCACTAAATACAGGGTTTTTCTTACTTAAGAGTAAAAATAGAGCAGTTTTCTATCTCAAACTGTATTTGTTATGACAAAAAAACCTCTCAGGGAAAAAAAGGTAAGAAAACTATTTAAATATTTGGAATAGGTGGAAGGTGTGTCATCTGTCACAACCCTGTTTGTAATCAGTTTCTTGAACTGTGTGGTTAATACCTTAATCTGTTGGTCACATCACTTGCTAGGTGTGAACTCCTTGTTCTGAATGCTGCCCTTACCAAGGGGCTTGAGGGAGGAGAAACCTCCTCAACTTCCTGCCTTGGGTGTTTGCTGACTGCACACTTTGGTCTGCTTGCTGTTCTTTAAACTCTTGTGCTTTAAGTAGATCTTTTGTTTGTATTGCTTTCTCGTGTTGCCTTCTAAGAGGAAAGGTATGGTACATTGGTACAAACACAGTAAGAGGTACCAAGTGAAGCTTCAGTGTGAGAAGAAAGAAGCTGGTTCATTACAGAAACAAATTTCCTAAAACGTGAGGATATGACTAAATGTGTAAATGCAGTTAATGCATACAAAGATGAGGTGCTGCTCAGGTTCAGCATCTCTGGGTTTGCTGTCCCATGTCTTCTGTCTCTCTCCTGCCAACACCATTTAGATAAATGGGTAGTAGAACTATTTTCTGAGTGTTACTATTTTATTTTAAACTGTAGCTATTTTTAACCAAATGCAATTTTATGACGAGGACTTGGTCTTCATTTCTTAAAATAATTACTTATGTCCTCTCATTTTCTTTTTGGGTAAAATGCAGTTCGTGCTGCAGTTGGTGGACACGGAAGGAGGCAGAGTGTGCCGTGCTCAAAATCCAACACATCCTTTTTTCATTTTCCAATTCAAGGCTGCCGATTCTTGTACTGTTCCCTTAGAGCTGTAGGCTTTTCCTTTCTCAGCATGTGTATACTTTCAGGTAACTTTTCTATATAAAGCTGGTATTTCTTTTTGGCAACTCACATCACTTCTTATTTAAAAGAAAAGGAAGCCACTAGCAGTCTTCTCGAAAGGAGATGCTTAAAATTTTTGACTCTGAGTACCAACCTCATGACAGCATGGCAGTTTGTCCTAGTGATTTAGAATACATTGTGGCTTTTTATATTTTTATGGTTCCACTTCTGTATTCTTTTCCACTTCTCTGGAAGATCTCCATGCTTGCCTTTAGTCCCAGAGCTCTAATCATTAGCTATGTTGTCTTATAGAAACAGCCTCTGAATCATATGGCAGAACTAGAACCAAAAGCCTGTTTTACTTGGTCAGACAATACTGCAAATCTCTGTAAGGAACTCAGTTCTTGGATTATTTATACTTAGAGTGCCCAATCTGTTATGCATTTAAAAATTCAAGAAACAGCTGGTTTTGGCAGTACCCCTGTAATGAGTAAATTGTTTTGTTGGCATTATTTTCACTGAGATGTGCAGATGTTGATAACAGGAATTCTGATCTCTGTTTACAGTTGTACTTTGCTATGACTGAGTAAATACTAATTTCCTTGTGTGCTTTCTCAGTTTAGAACTAATTTTCCATCATTTTGTGAAGGGCAAAGTATTTGCCGCATTAGTTTCAAGTAGAGCACTTCTTGCAGTGAATAACATTTGTTCAGGAGCTTTGGCTGAGTGGGAGGGTGAGGAAGAGGTGTGCCTTGGCATTGTCGAGCGAAAACATCGCTCCCCAAAAATGCAGTATGTCATAAAGCCTGCAACACGTGTGGCTGCCTGGAACAGGCACTCAGGTAGCAGTAGTGACACAGACAGGCTGGGTGAAAGCTGCCCTTGGTGGTGGCACTTCTGGTGCTTTGGTGGCTGCTCAAGACTGAGGGGTTTTGGTGTCATGTGCTCTCTCAATGGCTTGGCTTCTGGGTTGATTTGAGGGGCAGATTTTGCATGAGCCAAGTGTTGGAGTCACCTCTGATGCAGGAGGGGTGTCTCTGTGGTGGCAGAGGGGCCGTACGACGTTGCCTTTTGTAACAGAGCAGATGAACGACTCTCCCTCTCAGAAGAACAGCACAGCTGTCCCAGTCAATTCAGAAGACCCCAGTCTGAGTTACCCTTCAAATGATGATTAATACAAATTGAAGATGTACAAGAGCTTTTTGTCTCCCATTTTATGTGATTTAAAAATAAGTGGCTGTTGGGATTCCTTCTAGGCTTGAGCTTGGGTCTCCAGGGAAGGGGCCACAGAATCGTCCTGGTAACTTGTGCATCATGTATTTAACTACCCCAAGGTCTAAAGTGTATCTTTTAAACATCATCCACTCTTGAGACAGATGATGTGGACATTGACAGTTTTATCAAATCTCTGTGTAAATTGTAGTGTAACCAGTTTGGTGATTGATTATCCTGAGAATTAGACACACTGAAAATAAAGGTGCCAGCTGTTGTAATACTTCTGCCAGCTCCACACTTTCAGAAGTGTGTCGTGGTACTTTCGTGTTGTGGCCAATCTGAATAAACTGAAACGGGGACAGTGAAGGATTTGGCTGAAATGAAGTGACTAACTCAGCAGTGCACTGATCCTGCGTTGAGCCAGGAGAGATGGATGTTGTGGTGCTGTCTGTGGCTCAAGACTTGCTGCTTCATAGCAGCATGACTGTGCAAGTCATGATAAGATGGACCCTTTATCCTCACAGGATATGAGCAAGTAGGAAGTTAGGGCCCCCCAAATTCTTTTCCGGTAGAATCCAATTAATTGTGCTCTTACTTTCTGGCACTGCAAGAGTTGGTGTGGTTTTATTAAGAAATGTTATAAACTCTTTGATGTGCAAAGTTCTCATTTTTAGACTAAATGTGCAGGAAACTTTTGAGTAATAATGTGAAGTGGACGCAAGGGATCTGTAATCATGCAAATGAGCACTAAAGTGTTTAATAAAGAGGATGAGTTGCGACTTTGATCATGCTCCAGAAACCTCTGCTGTGTGCAGTCAATAAACCTCAGACTCCTGAGTCGGCAAAGAGGTAATTTAGGTGAGAGAAGCTGGGAAACACCTTGGTGGTGCACAAATGGAGGGAGATTGCTGAAAGGCAATGTGTGAGCTGCTGCTCACAGTAACAATGAGCAATTGCACAGCCAGAGGTTTTCATTGAGCTGAATCAACAAGTTGTAAATGCGGTCCGTGAGCCAGTTAATGCATGTTCTTGTCCAGCAAGGTTTAACTTTGCTTTTCTGCTTAGTATTATTTTCACAGTTTATTTTCTCTGATGGGACCTAAATCTGCACCATCTTTCATGAGAGGCAGTAGAAGTTCTCTGTTTCCTCGTACTTCTGAATAGGAACTGAGTGGGAGATGTGTGTATTTTTAAGGTTGGCTGAGTATGTCTTCTGTAGTGCTCCTTAGAGCTGGAAGCCTAAAGGTGTAAGTCTCTTTCTTGGTGGCCTGGCACCAGGGCACTATGGCTGTATTCAGGAAAGATTATTCTGTCTTGTCTTTTTTCTTTTTTTAACATGTGTTAAACCCATTTCTTTACTGAGGCAGGAATTGTGCTTCTCTGAGCTTGCTGCTTACCCTGAAGCAGAGATGTACTTGGTGAGTTAAAAGAGACAATACACCAAGTCCCAAGGGCAAAAATAGCACAGCCTAAATCGAGGGAGCGGAGTGCTCACTGCAGACACAGAGCTCAGAAAGCTTTGGATGGAAGTGAGCTTTAGTTACTTTTAACCCATGTCTAAAGGCTGCCCAGCAAAACAACTGTTTCTCAATCTGTAAATCCTTGTGTGGGGGGACTCTCTCCAAAGGGATATATGTTCTCGGCATCAGGATTTCTTCTGACAGAGGAGGTGGATGAGAAAGCTGCTGTGAGAAATTTCATTTCCTGGTCCTGATTTTTTTTGAAGTGGAATCTTGTTTACGCCATACACTAATTACATCATTTGTCTGGGTGAGAACAAAGGGAATAGAATATTACTGAATTTGAGCTTGTCTCCCTTTTCTTCTGCAATGAGATGGTTTGGTAATGAATTATTTGCCTTTTTTTTGGCAGAGGTGTTGTTGATAAAAATGAGGTTGGTACCACTTTGGGAATAGGGCCTCTGCAGTAAAAATGCAAATATTGCAGTATGAAGTGTGTTGAAATCTCCCTCTTATCAAGTCACAAGAGGGAATTGTAAATAAGAGTGAATGGGGACTACTGCAAATGTCTATTACTCTCCTCCTCTTCAAAATCTAACAATTGTACCAAATGGCTGCTTCAAAGAGAACATTTAAATTCCGGCCCAAACTCGTGAGTGGTGGAGTTCATTGCTCAGGCTTCTGCAGTAACCTTGGTTGTCTTGTGCTGCTTCCCTGCACAGTGTTATGAGCATCTGTGCTGTCTGGAAGCTGGTTAGAAGGCACAGTGACTGTTGTCTTCTCATCTTCTCATTTGTATTTAGACTTTTTAATTTTTATTTTTTTTTTACTCCTTCAGTCTATCCTGAAGGATCCTAACTATTCTGGTTAAAGTTGTGATCATGTAGAGAAGAATGAACTTCAGTGACCTCTAAAATCCTTTCATTTGACTTGCCTGTGTTAGAGTGCAGTTGCTGCCCTCTAAAATGTCTTACAGAAATGATCCTACCATCACTCAGATACATCATGTGGCCAAGAAGCAGACTTTCATGTGATAGAATAAGGTAAAGAAAATGGCAGAGCTTAAATACAGATACAGTAAACAGGTGTTCTAAGACTATTTATAGAATAATTGAAGAATGAAAGACTGCATAATAAATTCCACTTAGTTCTTCACCTGAAGGTGAGTCATGGGCTACAGTGAGAAGGAAAGGTTTGGAGAGATTTGACTCACGTGCTGGAGTGATAAATGGCTGTGGGTTGTTTTGCAGGGAGAATTGTCCCTCAGTAAGGAATCAAGGGAAGGGGGTGAATGCAGCAGAGATGAGGTGGAAGAATGTCAGGGGATGGTGTGAGAGGTGCTGGATCCAGCTCATGAGGCTGTGGTGTGGTGCAGGCTTGTTAAATGTCTTCATGGAGACTGCTGAGGAGTTCCTGCTCTTGTCATTTGTGTATTTGGTAGATAAAAAGTGCTGAACAAAGAACAGGAATTCCATAAAATACAGGTGTTTGCTAAGAAAATGGATGATGTAGAACATCTGCTCTGTTTGGTTAACCAGAAGCATGTTATTCTGTATAAAACAGTTGCTAGAAGGAAACCTGTAGTGCTGTATTTCAAGCCCCCTTAAAAAAGCTTAAAATAAAAATTATAGAACCATACAGTGGTTTGGGCTGGGAGGGACCTTTAAAGGTCCAACCCCCTCGCAATGAGTGCAGGGACATCTGCAGCTGATCAACTTGCTCAGAACCCCTCCAGCTTGACCATGAATATATTTCTAGGCGTGGGGCATCCACAGCCTTTCTGGTCAACTTGTTCCAGTGTTTCACCACACTCAGTTCTTTCTTTTATCTCATCTAAATCGACCCTTTTTTAGTTTAGAACCAATACTCCTGGTCTTATCACTACTGGTACTATTATAAAGTCTGTCCCCACCTTTCTTATAATCCCCCTTTAAATGCTGAAAGGCTACAGTGAGGCCTTCCCAGAGCCTTCTGTTCTCCAGGCTGAACAGCCCCAGCTGTCTCAGCTTGTCTCCAAAGGAGAGGTGCTCCAGCCCTCTGATCAAAGTGATACTGTACAGAAACTAGTGACTGGTATGATAATTCATTGTAATAAAAGAAACTATCAATTATTTCAGCTTTTGAAAAGGCACATCCTCAGACAAATGTCCAACTTGTCATATCCACTTCATGAAGGTACTCGAAAAATTATCTTTAATGTTAAGTACATAAATTATATATTGGTATTTAAAAAAGGTAAGTAAATAGGCTTTGTCTGTCTTATCATCACTCCTGTCATCTGTCTTACCTGAATTGATCTCTTCTTGGCATCCTGTGGCCCTGATGCCTTTTCAAGGAGCATCTTGGAGATACTTTTTTGAAGACCAAACTGCTGGTAGAATTTTACAGAGGTGGCTTATTGAACATGGCAGATACTAAGCAGCCTTCAAGTACTTCTGCATAAATACTGACTCTGACATAGTATCTTTTTCAAATATTCGAACATGCTGTGTTCCCAAGCTGCTTTATAGTAGCTGGTTATGTCACTGCTCATGAGTGCTTAATCTAGAGTTGCATTATTTAAAAAGCTCAAGGTATAAATTAATTCAGGAAAAAAGACTGTGCCTCATGTTGCTGCACAGATGGATGAAACTGTAAATGTAACATGACTAGTGTAGCTGTAAGGGTCAGGGTAAGTTCTTCTATGGCATTCTGTTCTTAGCTTCAGGGGAGTTCTTGGCTGTTGCTGGGTTGTTTTCCTAAATGGATTTCAGTGCCAGGCACTTGAGCTGACCTTCAGACGCAGCATGAGAGCACTGCATTGTGATGGAGAGCTCGGAAATAAAGATTAGTAAGGGCACCATGTGCTGGGGTTTTGACCTGCAGCCTGTCTGGGAAAGAGAAGAGTGTGGACATGTACCATTCAGTTAGGAAGTCGACTTCAGAGTACTGCTTTGAGTATCCAAATGAGAGCAGACATGATAAAAAATCAATGTTCTGCTTGTTGGAGAGTCTGCTGAGCAGCCATGGTCAGAGTAAAGCTGTATCCACATCATGTGTTTTTCCACAGTCTCACTAAATGCTAACAAGAAGTGCAGGAACTGCTGGTATAAATGCCTACAAATCCTAACCTGTACCAATTCTTGTCCTTGATTTATGCAGCAGTGATGTATGAGGTACAGGCTGTGTGTCCCCATCTCAAATTATGGACATGCAAAGAGTCTGCAAGCCATAGAGTGGAAGAATTAAAATGTGTCATGCTAATCAGCGTGGAAAAGTGTTCTGTGTGTCCTGTGTTTGAGGAAAAGGATATTTTACATCAATGGACTGAATTTTATGATTGGATAGGCTTTTTTCCCCGCTGCACTGAAAGTTGCTTTCAGTTGGAAGAACGTGGAGACCTAGACCTGTTTTCTCTTTGTTGTACAGGTTATGTTCATTGTCATGTTAAAATACTGTGGATCAAGTCCCCTTCTTGACATGTAGATGTACCAGCTTACAGAAGCTGGTAAAGCTGTTTCTGGTCATGGAGAAAGAAGGAAAAAGGGGAAGATATTTTGTGTGCTTTGTGTTTTGATGAGAGGAAAATGTAGGTAGGTGAAATTTAAACCAAATGAAAACAAAGGTGTTAGAGATCTGAATAGTTTTGAGCGTTAGTCCATATTTTAAGAAAATTGGGGTTAGATAGTATTTTTTGAAATATCAACGTCTGCTTTTTGTTACAGGTTACATCTTAAGTGTTGTGCTGCTAACTTTACCAAGGCAACACCTGGTTCAGCTTTACCTGTACTTTTTGACTGCACTGCTGCTTTATGCTGGGCACCAAATTTCCAGGTAAGAATAAATGGATTCATTTTGTTAGCTTGGTTTGGGAATTAGAAAATTAACTGTTATTTTGTTAGTATCTTCTATGAATGGTTTTGTGGAGGCCGTTTTTCTATGTCCAATGCCTAAATATATCTTGTTGTTCTTTGTGTTGGAAAAGTTTATGGAACTAAATATGCAGTCAAGTAGTTCTTTTAAGTCATTGAAAATGCACCAGGAATTTTGAGTATAATGTCCACTAATCTGAGGAAAGAAAGCACTTACCACAAGACTAAATGTGGCCTCTGATGCAATAATCTGAGTTTCTCAATGGCTCAGCCAACATGCTTTCAGCACTGCGGAGTTTTACAAAGCAGACAGGATGTTACTTGTAGTTCCCTGGCACCTGGAGAGCAATTAGGGATCTGGAAGATGGTAAAAGCAAAGTAATAGTGGGATTTATTCTTTGTGCAATATATTTTAACAGACAGGTGTTTGGGATCTAAAATGCAGAGCGAGAGGCCGAGGAACTCTACATCAAACAAGACAAAGTGAACTATCCTTCTTTGGCCACAGCTAGATCTGTTGAAAGCCAGTGTAAACTCTCACGATGTCTAATTGGAACCAAAGCAAGTGCCATCACATTAAAGGCTTTATCGGGGAAGCTTTGAAAATATAGTCTTGAGCCTGACTTAGTTTGGTGCCTGCTGATGGGAAACATTTAAAAATGTGCTTTCAGTTGATTTAAGGGAAGTGATAGTTTTGTTATTTCTACATCAAAATTATTGTTCCAAAGCATTTTCTGGAATGTCTCTTGCTTTGTATGTTGCAGTTCAGGGGACTGTTAATGAAGGTTTTGTGGAAACTTGACTTGTCACTGTTGTGGCTGTCAGAGTTGCAGTTAATGATTTCCTGAAACGATGAGTGTCCAAGAGAGTAATTATGGCCTCTTATTGCCTCAGTAGGAAGGAAAGAGGGATTTTTATCATCCTCAGGGGAGTCCTGAGTTATTATAGATGGAGTTTGTGGCTGTTTCTTATAGGGTTCAAGGCTTACTTATTAGAAAAAACAAACTAAACATTATTTGAGAAGTTGTGTTGAAATAAAAATGAAGCTAGTAATAAATGCCCATCAGACACAGGGCTTTGGTCCAGCATATTTACAGCTAGAGAGGTATATTATATGCCACTCTGGATCTTTAAATGTTTTATAAGAAAGGGAGATGATATGCCTTTGTTTGATACTTGAAGGGGTAGATAGCACTGTGTTTGCTTTTAATACTCTTTTTGTTTGTGTTTCTATGTAATAGGAATTCTCACCTCTGTTGCTTTGTGAGGCTTGGGACTTCACAGGCATCATTGTAACATCTTTGATAACTGTTTGGTGTGTTCATACTAAGCTTTCTCTATTTGATGCTTCTGGAGTGAGTTAATAAAGACTTTAATTAAATCTTGCATCAACTGGCACAAAAAATATATTTAATTAATAGTCCAGCAGTATTCCCGAGGTATTTTGCAAAGCAAAGGTAGTTGCTAACACTTTTGAGTGAACTTACCCATTCCCTAGACGTCAGGCTGATTTGGTTTGGAAGGAAGCACAGTGCCAGGGATTCTCTGCAGCAGCCTTTGTATAATCAGAGAATATATGTGGGGAATGGCACTTGCAATAGCTTTACAAAATAATTTTTGAATCCTGTTAGTTTTCGTATAGAAAATAGTAAAATGTAACAGACAAATCTGTTGGTGGAGCCCGTCCTTTTATTGCCAAAACTATCCAATTCCAACTGGTGTTTCTATTTAGCAGCCTGATCATAACAAACATGCAGTAGTTACATGTGCAAACCGTTCCTTCATGTTTTTTGTTGGCAGTTCTGCTTAGAGCTGAAAACTTGCAGAGACTTGCTTGCATGCACTACCAGTTGGGGTGCAATTTAAGACCAATGAAGAGGTCTCATATTGAGGCCAGTTTGGTTAGTGCAAATTATAGAACAAGACCAGAATCAGCTGGCACTTGTGACTCTGCAGTGTCCTGGAAATTCTGAGCTGTTGAAAGAATTCTCAGTGCTTTTTTTCCACCCCAGAAATAGCTTGCAGTTCATCTACAAGTCTGGGAATAAGATCATCTGAATTTTATAGTTAAACTCTAACTTCAGACTTCCAGGTCTACGTGACCTTGACAAGTGACTTAATTTCTTAAATGTTTGTTTCCTTGCCTGCAGAACTGAGAATTACCTTGACGTGTAAAGATGGATTAGCTAGTATTTGTGAATACTTGGAGCATCAGAGATGATACTAGGTTTGTATGTAGCATGTTAACCTGGCAGTTTGGGTGGAAATAACATACCATCTGTTTATGGAAGAAAAAGATGTCAGCTTTAAAAAAACAACATCCCTGTTAGAGAAATTTCTTTGCCCTAGGTTTTCCACAGCAGAGTCTCCAATTCCAGGAAAAATTAATTTAATAATTCAGTGACACAGCAATAGGAACAGCTTGAGCTGGGTGCCTCCAGCCAGGGACCCAGAACACACAAATCCCTGGGCCTTTGTACCCTTACAATCTATCCACCCCTTCTTCACACACTCTTCATGTGCTTTGCACACACCTCTTGACCCAGTGGTGGGTTTTGGTTTGGGTCTTTTTGTTCCCTGTAGGACTCTGTCTCCAGATGGGTGTTAGCTGCTTTTATCTGGCTGGGTTGCAGGTTCTGCTGGTGGTGGTGGCTTCCTTATCTTGCAGTTCCCAGTGGTCTCAGGGCGTCCCTTCGTGTAAGTGAGCAGAAATTCAAGATAAGTTTGACTTTTGTAAGTGGGATTTTGCAGCTTGTGGCCTAAGACTCCAGCAACTTTAGCTAACTCGTGCTAAGCAAAACTGCTCATCCGAAAGAATACAGTTGAAAGAATTCAGCCAACTAATCTTAATTTACAAGTCCTCCCATTGCTTTTATTAAACATTCCTGCTAAGATGTCAAAAGGAACTTATGAAGTCTTTCAGGGCCTTTAACTATGACCCTTAGTCTCACATATGTTGTTACAAGCAACAGGCACAATATAATCAGAGCAAACCAGGTCACTGCTAGATGGAGCATCTGATTATAGATTCCTGTTGCTGTTGGTGACTGCCCAAAGAGTGTTTCCCAGCATTGGTGTTCTCCCTTCTTCCGTCCTTTCATGACATGATGCATCTCTTCTGCATCACAATGAATTGTGATTAGAGTTTTTTGTCCATTGTTTGGTACACTTTCTAATAGTTGATACAGGTCATTGTGCTTGGAGCTTCCTCACCAATGAAGGATTCATTCCAATGGGGGCAAGTAATAAATCTTCAGCTTATGTGTAATTGCACTGTAACCATTGATAGGAAATAATAGGAGCTGAATAATTAAAATTGCATCCTACTGTGTTATTAGAGTTGGAAATAATTGAGTGATTATTTGTCCCTGAAGTGCTGTTATTTACAAACATAAGACTGCAGAGTTCTTACACGAGCAAATCCTTTTCCAACATATACAAATACAGTTTCAGGGGTTTCTTCAAAAAGTATTTCAAGTGACAGACATTTTGTTCTGTGTCAAAACAAATGTCTTGGGCTTTGATGGTTTTACTTTCACAAATAACTCCCTGTTGTTCTCCTACAACACACGCATCAACACTGACAGTCTGCCATTTGATACTGTTTTGTTGGGCCCATATTCTCTGTTCTAGTGGATAGAGTGCAGTTCTATTGTGATTCAATCCTAATGCAGGGATTGGGTGTGTGGTATATATGGATGTGTTGCATATTGTTGAGACAAAAGCTGTGGCCTAATTACTGCTGCAGTTATATGGGAAATTGGCTGGGTACCACCACAATTGGAATTCTCTTTCCAAATCAGTTGCATTTTCCCAGATTTTCTTTTTTAAATTTCAATAGGAGAGCTACTCCATTCCCCTTCTCTTACAGTTTTGGCTACTGTAGATTGTGTCTACAGTTGTGCTTGGATGCAGTTAAGAGCCAGTGCTGATTTCAGAAATTTGTGGGATCAGGTGGAGATGTAGCTAAGCATGTTGTGTTGGGCAGTGAGACAGTGTTTGGTATCAAGTTAATTATTTTCACAGGTCACATTAACATATATTCTGTTTGCTTGAAATCTGGTGTCCAACAACACACAACAGCTGGAATTGAACGTTAAGCAGCAGTTATAGCACTGGGGCAATGAACTTTGGTCTTGCTGGGTTTCTCTGTTAAAGCTGGATCATGAGCTGTGTCTGATTCACAACAAAAAACGAGAGCTCCTTCATGGGGTTTTATAGAGGTTTGGTCACCCAGCCCATAAAAATCTACACAAACTTCCTCCCATTTAATATTGTTAACTTTATACCACACTGGGTCATACATTGATTTTATACTTAGCCATGCAGCTGTGGTCATCTGGGTTAACAGCACCACGAGTAGGGAGCTGTCCCACTTCATCTCTTCAGAGTATCAGTTCTTCCCAGTGCCATCATTCATTAACTGGATGGTTACTCACCAGTCATTTGACATGAGAGTGGTGTATCTAATTTTCTTTCCCTAAATCAGTAATGCATTTGTCCAGGGCTTTTATCCTCTAAGCGTTGTCGTAAATAAGTGAATCTTAATTGATTGAAAGTTCCATGTAGTGGCCAAATTTCCTGGGGCCCCCACCAGCTGTCCTAGTAATATATGGCCATTCCTCCTGGCACAAGGCCACTGTGTGCCTTTCAGATAATTGAGCTGTACCATAAATCTTTTCCCAGTTTTGCTGTACTTCAGCCGAGGGCATCCCCTTTTCTGTGCTGAGAAAGAAGAAAGAAAAAACAATAAAAAATACTTTTAGGGAGACCTTCCTGTTGAGTCACGAGGTTCAGAAAGAATCCCCTTGCTTTCTGAACTCCTTCTCAGAGAGGAGTGTAGGTGCAGCTGAATCCTGTCTTAGTCTCAGACTTGGCCAACAGTTTTTATCTAAAGGATTATATTTCCCAGTGCTAAGAGGGACTTGAGCCTCCTTCAAATGTGGAACTTAAACCCCCTTTCTATGTGCAGCCTTCTGCTGATCAGGCAGCACACCCATAAGTGAGCTGCAACAGCAGGGGTCTCAAACCCCCTGCAATACTTTCTCCAAATCTGCTTAAGGAATTTTAACATTTACCCTTCAATGCCTCCTGCTCCAAAGGTCCCGGGTGAACTCACCCAATACCAACAGTTGGATATTTGGAGATGAGAGGATGTGAAGGTGGTGGCCTAAAGTCCCATCTAGGTCACCAAATTTCTTTGCCCCAGGTTTCCCACAGGAGAGTCTCCAATTCCCGAAAAATTAGTTTAATAATTCAGTGACACAGCAATAGGAACAGCTTGAGCTGGGTGCCTCCAGCCAGGGACCCAGAACACACAAATCCCTGGGCCTTTGTACCCTTACAATCTATCCACCCCTTTCTTCACACACTCTTCATGTGCTTTGCACACACCTCTTGACCCAGTGGTGGGTTTTGGTTTGGGTCTTTTTGTTCCCTGTAGGACTCTGTCTCCAGATGGGTGTTAGCTGCTTTTATCTGGCTGGGTTGCAGGTTCTGCTGGTGGTGGTGGCTTCCTTATCTTGCAGTTCCCAGTGGTCTCAGGGCGTCCCTTCGTGTAAGTGAGCAGAAATTCAAGATAAGTTTGACTTTTGTAAGTGGGATTTTGCAGCTTGTGGCCTAAGACTCCAGCAACTTTAGCTAACTCATGCTAAGCAAAACTGCTCTTATGGATAAACTTAAAATACACAATTTTAAGGTTGTCTGTAGACATTAGTAACCTGTGAGAGTGTGTTTGTTGACAGTGGAGATTAATCAGCCAAAGTAAATGTCAGTGATATGAGTCAATTAGGTCAGATAACCACTGTGCCTTATGTCAGTCAATTACAAAACATATTTTTAGTAACTGAAGACCTTTCTGCACTTTCAGTAACAAAAAATGATCATGTGTGAAGCACTGTATCTCTTCACCTTTTTAGAGCAAGATTAGTCATGGCTGGCCTTCAATACCTGTTAACAGGTCAGTAGTTGGATTAAATGAGACTGGGAATGCATTCATAAAATGAACAGCAGGCAGTCTGATCGAAGCTTTATTCTTAAATCCAAATTTTCTAAAATAATAATGTAGTTTCAGTCATTTCATTAACTGGTAAATAATGATTTTAGCATTCTTGTTTTCTTACATTGCTGCAGTAAAGTGAACAATCCTCAAATGTAAAAGCTGCAGATTAATACAGCTTTAATTGATCAAAATTGAGTGCAGGCACTTGTTTTTTTCATCATCTTGTATGGCACTGCAGCTGTTCGAGGCGTCTTCTGATTGGTATCTGTGCCAAAAGATCCTTGTGCTTGTCCGGGTAATAAGAGAATCATTGCTTTGACTTTCCTCATTCAGACATCATCTACAAATACTGTTTAAAAAATTTAGGAGATCTTAAAACATTGCTTCTCCAAGCTGGTGGGCCTAAAACTCAATTATAATTGAGAGTTACTTAGAGAATTCAGCCGAGTGCAGACCTCAGTGCAGATGACTGAACCAGACAACAGCAAGAAATGTAGCTCGAAGAAATTTGGGTCATCTCCAGACACGTTCTGGTGTTGAAGAAGCAACCGTAAGTGTAGCTTTGTTTGTGTTTCTTAACTGAGTTGTGTAAGGTCATCTTGCTGCACTTAGTATCCTGGATGATTTTGTAACCTGCTTTCTAAGAGACATAGAAGAAACTTGATGTCTTCACTGCTTTCCTTCTAGCAGCTTAGAAATAGCCAGTGTTTTCACCTTCAATTTGAGGATGGAGCGTGATACTGCTGATACAAAAAGCAATCTTCAGCATGTTGCAAGTGCTGTTACTTTTTTCTCTCTTTGTAACTCTGATGGATTATCCTGTTTGTGTTGATGCTTTCAGAAAGTGCTTTCTGCTGGTTCATTTGAGGTAAAGAAATAGAAAAATCTTTGTCCCAAAGATTACATCCTTATTGGAATACAATCCACCTTTTGGAAGGTGGGAAAAAAGCATTTGTGTTCAGCTATAGCTTGATAACAAGGGGGAATTTTCTGTCTAGAATAGTTGTCTTAGGTGCCTTTCAGCCCTCGTGTATTTAATTGTAGGTTGCAGTCTGAAGAACCCATTTCAACATACCTCACGTATACTGTGATGCTTGAAAAGCTGCCGTGAGTAGGCAGCGTTGTCAGCTATGAAGAACAGGCTTTGAAGTGTTTGTTTTAGTACTTTGAGATTTATGTCTTGAATTCCTGAGATTTTTTTTGCAAGTGAAAATGCGAATACCTTAGCTTGGGGGGTAGCAAGTTAATACTAGGAGGGGGGTATGTTTCCACATTTCTGGGGAGAAGCGAATGCTTTCACCACCACTGAGTTGCATCTATTTCTGCACTAAAATAAAAAGAGCAATGCTTGTATTGGCTGTGGTTTCTGGTCCTGTTTGCTGTGTTTTGTCTGTAGCTGTTCCCAGCAAGTGTGGCTTGCTTTACTGATATAAATAAACATGTAATAAAAGAATTACCCCTTGAGCAAGCAGACTCCCTTAGCTCCACATGGGGTCAGATCAAGTGTGTCTGTCTGGCATTCCCAGGATGTGATGCAGGTAGACACAAATGGCTGGACAGGATGAGCCAGATACAAGCACAGCCTTAGTTGTGCTGCTGATGCCTGAGGTGGTGGTGCCCTAACACAGGTGGAATTGCAGTTGTCCTGGAGTGGAGTGGGAAGGGTCCCAGGGCAAGGAATAAAAATGGACTGGAGAGTTGGATGCAAAAGGTCGGGAATACTGTCTGCTGCCCCATGGCAGGGTATTAAGGGGCCACTGGAGAATTCCTGCTGTGCTGTTCCAGGATCATCTGAAAGTGCAAAATGCTTGCTCTCAGTGTGAGGTTCGTATCTGAGTTCTGTTGCTGTCACGTGTGTTAACCTTGAAGACAGAGCCAATGGATAATCACCAACAGCAGGAAAATGCCCAATCTCCTCAAGTTCTTACCTTCTACTTTGGTTACCAGAGCCCACCCTCCCAGCCCACCCTCTTTGGGGGAAATTACAAATGCCCGTTCAGATTTTCAGACTCTTATTAGGTCTGTCAGTTTGAGGGTATCCAGTAAGTCTCCCAAGCTTCCCAGGATAGAACTACACTTTTAAATCATGTTGGATAAAAGGATTATGTAGCAACTCTGTTCCTGACTCTAGTCCATGACTGTCACTTTTCCTTCATACCTGTTTTTTACTTCAATGCAGAGAACTTGTTAGGTGCAAAATATTACGAGCATTACATTGAAAGACCTCTCTGTCAAGCCCCCCAATTTTCTCTTCCACACGTTGCTGGTAGAAAAAGCAATTATTGTTAGGAAGAAAAACACTTAATAAGGATACTTAAAAGTGGAATGGTGCTTAAGAGGCTTTGTCAATAAGCAGTTTGAGGCCACGCTCTGAAGAACAGCTTGGATGTCCCAAAGGATTTTTACAGCTCTGCCAGTGAGTCTAATTACAGATAATTCTGTTCTCGCTAAAGTCATGCTTCAGTTAGATCCTTCCATCAGTGAAGCTGCTGTAACAGTAATGTTAATATTGCTTTTTGTAATTTAGTTAATTGGCTGTGACATACATTGAAGTTACATATGTGTGGAATGAATAAATTGCTTCTTGTCTGATCAGTTTGATCATAATAGTTTGTGTGTTTATCTTCTTAGGGATTATGTGAGAAGCGAATTGGAATCAGGATATGAGGGACCAATGTACTTGGAGCCTCTCTCTATGAACCGTTTCATGACTGCTTTAGTAGGTAAGTGCTTTAAATATTTGAGATGCAGGAGAGAGCTCTGCCTGATTCTTTTCCTTGAAACCTGTGCATGTTTTACCTCTTGGTTTCAATTCTCTTTTATTACTTTTAGTAGTTATGATTCTTATTAATATGCAAAAGGCATGGGAGGATGCCTGTATCCTGCCTGGCCTTTTCTATGCAGCTCTGAAATATTTTCCAGGTGTGTTTGTCATGCTCTGCTGCTGTGTTACTGTCAGATTGAGATTGTTACCGTCAGATAAATTCTGATTCAGGACAACTGGCTTGTCTATAATAATATTTATGTGAAAGTACTATAAAAATTTCAACAATAATTGCATTTGTGGTGATTTTGTCAATTCAAGCGTTGTACACGTATTAATTCTTTATTGGGTTTAGAGATGAACAGTATCAGTCTCTTACAAAACATGATGAAATATGTCTGTGGGTGTGTGCAGGGGACTACAGACTACTGTTTTTTTTACAGAGTCTCCAGGATATTTCTAATTAAAGAGTTAAGGAATAAGAAGTCAAAAGTACATTTAAATTTGTTTGATTAATGGCCGAGATGACTTTTCTACCTAAAAATCTCAAATCCTGAAGAACTCGATTTCCTAGACTGTTTTCCTAGCCTTTGAACTTTGACTGGAAGAGAATAAATGCAGCGTTAAGGTTGTTACACCAAACCATATGTTCTTCTGAGAGGATACTGGAATACACCCCCCCCATGTATATTATAAAATTAAGCCTGAGACAAGCTTGGAAGAAAAATCTTCCTTAATTCCGTAAGATCTATGGTTTTCATCAGATTATTGACAGATTTAGTCAGCCATGTACTATTGGCAAAACTCAGCTGCTTTCTGTTTACTTGCAGCTGCTACTGGCAGCTAGAAATGGGTTTACTACCCAACAGTATGTTAGGTCTGCCAGAATATACACATCTCCTGCTTGCCTGCATCCTTACTTCCAAATGTGGCATTCGTCTTTGCTTTTAATATTTTTAATAGAAATAACATTGGTAATTTTCAAGGAACTGTTGTTTAGTTATGGTTTCTTCTCTCTTGTGTATATTTTGCTGTCTCCTCAAATGACACCAAAGTACAACTAAAGCTTTTAGCATGTTTCTGTGAGAAAATATTTGTAATTAGTCCTTTGAATCTCTCTCAGGTGCAATGCAGGGTCCCATGATAAAGCAGAATCCCTCAGAGAGCTTCACAAAGCTGCAGGCAGGCCTGGGCAGGAGGAGATTCAGGAGGCATTGTGTCATCAGTAACACTTAGACAGAAACTAAACCAAGAGTCAAAATAAGGGAGGAAAAAGATAATACTGGTTTTATCCAGTATAGTTCTGGGTTGTAGTGGGTGTCAGACTAAAGTGTCCCCTTATTGTAATGGTGTTTCAGAAGAAGGTGCTTGACTGTACTAGCAAGTGTGTGTACGTTAACATATTTAATATCCCCATTCTTAATTTCCCCTGTTCTTTTAAAGCCAACTTGAAAGTGCAGTTTTGGTCTTGATGGCAAAGACCTGTGAAAGTGAGCTATGAGGCTTGGCAGTGTTTTATATAAATATGAAATATTTTCTCAGGTCAGTTCTCTACAAGGTGTGTATTTAGTGGAGTCTCAGGAACGTGCAGTGCTGAGTGGTGTCATTGTCACACCAAAATGAATATACAGGTGCTTTGCTCCATCTTTTCCTCACGTGTTCTGCCAGAGTGTTGTGCTGCAGCACTGTTGACAAGGGTACTGAAGTTAGGTGTATGAGGGAATAGTGATGCTACTGGTACAGCACTGGTTCCTAAAAGTTCTGGTCAGAATTGAGGGGGTGATGTACAGTGTGCCACTTGGTTCACAAATTTCATCTTTACTAATGCTTTAATTCATTAGTACATTTTGAATGGGCTCTCACAGTCATTTCTTCCCCTGCATCTAATTCAGCCTGATGACTGAGAAGGGATAATAATGCATTCCTAAGTGCTGGATGGAAGAAATAAATGCCTTTGGAGATGGCCCCTTGGATGTGTGTACCACTTTGGAAGCACTTCAGCTGTGAATGTTACAAAGCTGCTGTGTGGTTTTGGAAGTGATGCTGCCATAAAGACTTACTTTTTTTAGTGCACAGTAATGGGATTATATATTAACTTTAGGATGCCCTGTTTTTGAGTTACAGTCAGTGGTGTAGCCAGGGAGTTTAACATCAGCTTTCAAAAATCGTGAATGAAATAAAGATGTTTCTCTACTCCAAGTGGTTTGTACAGTGTCTGTGCCACATCAGCTTTCTTGTACATTTTCCATTATCTTATAAGCTGGGAGGCTCTGGCTATGTGTCAGCAATGTTTGATGTATTTGTGGAGGTTTTGGGAAGGGAAGAGACTGGACAAGAAGTTCACACAATGGATTTCTTCCTTATTGCCTCATTCCCTAGCAGAGGAACATGGTTGGTGTCCTTCAGGGGGATTCCAATTCTTGGGTTCATTAGCTGTGTCTGGCAGTTCTCAGTCCACAGCATTTCAAGTGACCTGGATTTGATAGTCTTACCTAGAGTGTTAAAATCTATGATTTGATATGAGGTAGAAACAAATTTCTGTGGCTGATCCTGCCGTGTGATGTTGGTGACTGACGCTGTGCAGCCCCACCTGGAGATAAAGTGTGATTTACTGCAGATACAGGTTGGCTGTCCTGAATGAAGGTGCTGCTGCCTCAGTTTAAAATGGGAAGTCCCATCACTCAAAGTTCTGTTGGAGACATTCACTCCCTTCCTAAAGGGGTTGAGAATTGACAAGGTGCACACTTCAGGAAGGAGGTTGGGACCTCCAGAGAAAGTGCTCCATGTACTTCCTTTGTTGATGTGTACAGCTCTCTTCCCATGACAAACAACTTTTGATTGGCGTTTAAATTAAAAAGGTGGGAGGGTCAGAGTTGAGCAGGGATAACAGCATTCGTGGCACGTGGCTGCTGGAGGAAAGCAGATTTAGCTGTTTACTGAGATAAGACTGGACTCAGAGGTTCTGATTTGTGATTGGAGAGCTCCAGAGTCATCCCAAAAAGCACCGGATTGTTTAATGTGATGCTGTCGCAGGGCTTTATTTCAGATGACGACACTGAGTAAATCCTGAAGAACATATTGGATGCTGGTGTTTGTGTCCCTTTGTGTGTGAAGCTGGGTTGCCTTAGTTACCGCGAGTCGCAGAAATCCTCACAAGCTGCCTGCCAGGCTCCTGAATATTACAGCACAGCAGTGTGCTGGTGGTATCTTAAATAGTGTTGTAGCAACGTGTGTGTGGGCAGAGAACAACAAAGCAGAGGCAGAATGCTTCGGAGCTGGAGTCTGCTGAATGTTGAAAAAGATGAGTAGAGTAACTTTCTCTGAGGCTTATAAGACCCAGTATGCTGATAGTGTCTTGCTGAGAGCAACGGTGCTTGTTCTGAAAAGACATCTGCTAATTCAAAAATACATCTAGCAAATTGACAGTAGGAATTAAACTTGAAAGAGGACAGTGTGAAGGAGGCAGAACTTTGTATGCTTAAGCAGTAGAGATTAGAGATGTCTTTCAGCTCAGCTGCAGTTATTTTGAAAGCAGAAGTCCTTCCCCAGGTAGGGAAGCTTGGTAGAATGAAAGCAAAACCCTAGTACTGCTGTTTCTCCTCTCGCAGCTTCCCTCCCCTGCCCCCCTGCCCCTCCAGAAGGGCTTACAAGGTCAGTGAGCTTATGTGAACACATGGAGTTCACGCTGACCTAGAGATGTTAGTAGCCTTGATTTGGTTCCTCTGTTTTGCTAAGCCTAGCTCCTGGTTTCAGGAAGAGTTGTGAAATGCAAGCATTGGTGGAGATTGTTCCAAAACAGGGCATAAGCACCTTGGGTTTAGTACCACATATTGTGGCTTTTGGGTATAAGCTGACATAGATGGTGAACAAGGGTCTGTTTTCAAATAATATGCAGTAGTCTTTTTCCTTACTGCAAAATGATGAGTGGGAATTGTTCTTATCCAGGCAATGTGCCTTTTGCCCCATGCCGTTTCCTCTGGGATTGAGGATACAACTTCCAGTGACTCTGATAGGAGCAGCTATAATGGAGTGGTCTGCCCTAGAAATACTACCCTCCAAATTTCTGGCTGTAGGGGGGAGATGTGCTTGTGTCCCTGCCAATTATTAAAGAGAATTTAGGTGTTAATTATCTCTCACTTGCAAACTTCAGTGATAATTTTGAGCAACTGTCTCGGAGCGTTATGAAGTTATTGAAGTCTCAGCTGCTGACCTGGCTGTTCTCCTGTTGCTATTCTTGGCCAGTAATTCCTCTTGACAGTATAAATATTGTTGTTCTAAAAGCCATTGGGGACCTTTGATTGCTTTTTTTGTGTGGATTGGGATGAAATAGCATAGCTGGGCTTCAGGAAAGCTGATGTGTATACAGATACCAATGAGATTTCAGCTGAGGTGGGGATGGTAAAGAAAAAGTGAGATGACTTTTGGTTTGTCCTCTATATGACTTATTCCTGGGACTTTGTATTAATCTGATTCTGCATGTGTTTAGGGTTTACAGCTCAGTAATCTGTGAAGTGAAAGCATGCCCTGTGCACAGTTTGAAAAGGGTAACTTAAGTGACCCAGCAAAAGACACGGAAGAGCCTGGTTTCATAACAGAGATGTCCTAGTTACAGCCGTCAAAATATGCTGGATGTTGATAACTGTGTTCTGGAAAGATAAAGTATTAAAATACGCTTTTTCCTGAAGGGGATAATCAGCTTGATTCTGAAATGCTGTGTCGCGTTTCCAGGGCAGCTGGTGGTGTGTACACTCTGCTCCTGCGTCATGAAAACCAAGCAGATCTGGCTGTTCTCTGCCCACATGCTCCCTCTCCTGGCACGGCTCTGCCTCGTCCCGCTGGAAACCATCGTCATCATCAACAAATTCGCCATGATTTTCACTGGTTTGGAAGTTCTCTACTTTCTGGCATCAAATCTTCTGGTGCCCTATAACTTGGCGAAATCTGCATACAGAGAGCTTGTCCAGGTAAGATGGTGAATGTAACAATTTTATTTTCCTTTTCCCGAGTCTTTTTTGCAGGAAGAAATAAAGTAGTACTTTGGCTGTCTTCTGTGCACCTGTGCACCTGTGTGTGTGTGTGTGTGTGTATGTGCTAACTCATGCTTTCTTAATAATCTAAATGTGCTCTGATCCATGGCATCTTCTTTCTGTAATTTTATGATAGCTTTGTATTAACCTGATTTACACTGCTGGCCATCTGAGCATGTCCACTTTGCTTGGACATTGATTATTCCTTCCCAAATCCAGGCTAAAAGATAAGATCCTGCCAGAATGGAATACATTTACAGCCTCATTAAATGAGCAAGGAAATCCTTGTGCATTCACTGTAGTAGCTGTTCATTTCAAGAAATGCCTTCTGTATGAAAAGTGTTTGTAATTATAGAAGTGTTAAATAGGGAGTAACACTGAAGGTGATTTTGAGACTAAATAATCACTGACTTAGTGATTTGTAACTTGCACAGTGATTTGAAAGGTATTTTCTTTAGAACAGCAGCATTGCTGAGACCTTGAACAAAAGGTGGCAGAAACAGAGAAGACTGATCTGACATGTGTTCATTTTGTTAATGCTTTGACATCTGATACATACTTAGTTGAAAATTTACTTTCTCAGTGCTACAAAAACATCACACGTCATGTTTTTTTATATAGAGTGTATAGGTTTATACATCCTTATATATATTTCAACATAAAAAGATTGATGCTTGCTTGACTTTTGACTGACTCACTGTTTCAGCTCTCACCACTGTCTGGATTTTTTTCAAACCAAGACACTGTTTTTTTTTCCTTCTGCTCTTTGGTCCAGAAGTAATCTGAAAACTAACTTGTTAAAGCTCTTTCAAAGCCTTTTTTAAAACTCTTGTTTGCTGTCATATCTGTCATATGCAAACAAAAACTTGGCAGCAGTAGGTGCCTGGTGTGCCAAGGTCTCAGCCTGTCATGTTGATTATTGATGTCTGGTTATTTATTTTGTGTGTAGTTGGTCTTTAGAACAGGATTATCCTTCCGTGTTTGTACAGCACCTAGCATGGTCTGACCTCATCCACAGAATCATAGACTTGTTTAGGTTGGAAAAGAACTCTTGAGATCATCAAGTCCAACTGCTAACCCAGCACTGCCAAGGCCACCACTAAAACATATTCCTAAGAGCCAAATCTACATGTCTTTTAAATCCCTCCAGGGGTGGTGACTTCACCACTGCCCTTGGCAGCCTGTTCCAGTGCTTGACCACCCTTTCAGGGAAGAAATTTTTTCTAATATCCAATCAAAATCTTCCCTGGCTTGTAGATTTGATGATAAAAACTAATTCAGGAGCTAACTGGCAAAGCTTCAATATCCTTTTTTCCAGGGAGAATAGGAAAATCTTGCTTACTCTTTATTTAGAAAGTTAACTTTTGGGGTAATATTTGCATGTCTTTGTACAGTTCACAGCCTTGAAACAGATTGGAACCAGCAGTTCCATTTTCCATGTGCATGAATGGATACACAGTTTAACTTCCTGAAGTCAAATTCAGATTGGATGTGGATTTGAGACTTGTATCTGTTTTTTATTAGACACATTTAAAACACTTCAGTATCTTACCAGTGTTTTAATTGCAAATACATTCCAGGTTGAGGGGGGAAATAGTTGTTTCTTGCTCATTTGTTTTGGTTGGTTCGTTTGTCAGAATTCTAAATATTGCTGTTACTGAGCTTTCCTCCTCATCTGTAGGATTGCTTGTCTTCCCCTTGCTCCATCCCAGTGTTTTATATCTTACAATACTGGGCTGTATTACAGTGTTGTCATCATGAGGAAGAAATATTCCTTGTGCTTGGCCTTTGGACACTGATTGTCCTCTTTCTCCTGACTTTTTGTGCAGAAGGCATGAAGATTTCCTTGGGAATACAGAAAAAATGATAGAAACTTTATAACATGTCACTGGGTTTTTAAGAGTATCGGATGCTGCTTTTGTAAATGGATGGAGTAGAGTTGGAATGAATAGTTACGTGTGAGTAGGTTTTGACTTGTATTGAGAATATGGGAAAGCAAGATTTTTGTTTTTCAAGAGCTTACTGCTCTTTGCCTGTGTTCCTGAAACAGAGCAGAAAATATATTGGCTAATACTGTGTTTGTGTAACTGGGTGCAACTCCGCTACAAATCAAGCTTAGTATGCATATTCCAGAAGAGGATATTGGTGTTCTGTCTGGAATATTTTCCTAGTTGTATTTCCATTGCTACAGCTTTGAGCAGTTGTTAATTTTCAGTGGGTCCTTCATCGTGGTGTTTGAGAGTTTACTGCTGTTTTAGGCTGGATTTGATTGCGGTTGTCAGTGTCAAAGCTTGGTAAATATTGGGATGTTAAACACTGAGACAGCCCTAACAAGTGGACTGTTAGTGTATGTTAGACTGTGCCTGAGGGTATAATTTAAAAGCAGGCCCAGACCCTTGGCTGGCTGTTTGCAGCAGAAGATGCCAGAAATGCCTCACGGTTACGAATCTACATTATAAGCATAGCATGACCCTTTTCCAGTGTGGTGGAGCCCTCTGCCAGGAGCTGCACGGGATTGCTGGCATTGGTCCCAGGCCAGGGGAGTCTCCCCCGGGCAGGTGCACTTCCTTCACAAGTCTGTGGGCAGAGCTGAGCACGGGAGCTTGGCACTGCACCACTGCCAGCAGCAATTGCTTGTCCATCAACCCCTGTACGTGCTGCAGCACGTCCCATTGATGGGATATCCCTCATGCTTGCCATGAAAGACTAAGTAGGCAGCATTTTTAGCATTTGCTAAAATTTCCTTGCCATTATGGCTTGTATGTCACTGTGGGAAGCAGGTGATGAGGAATCAGTAGTTATGAGTTCTTTCCTTTAGACCTTTTGTAATAAGCCCAGCTATATGAAGTTCCAGCTTCTTGGAAATGACTGCATTGTAACTTAGTCTTTGCAATACAAAAGCAGTAATTTGAGCTTCAGAGTCTTCTGAAATTAAGTCTTAAGCATGAATTTCTAAACACTTAGTGGATTAGGTACGTGTTCCTTTTTGAGATACTTAAACATAAAATGTCTGAGGTATTAAGTTTTTTCTTAAAAACCGGTCTGCAAAGTAGATTTACTTTGCTGTTGTGACTATATTGTTGACTGTCCTTTTTTTATCAAATCCCAGATGCTATGACCCAGTAACAAATTGCCTTTTTGTGTCTTGCCCAGGTGGTGGAGGTGTACGGGCTCCTGGCATTGGGAATGTCTCTGTGGAACCAGCTGGTCGTCCCAGTGCTTTTCATGGTGTTCTGGCTCGTTTTATT
The DNA here is from genome assembly GCF_009829145.1 of Chiroxiphia lanceolata. Classification (NCBI taxonomy): domain Eukaryota; kingdom Metazoa; phylum Chordata; class Aves; order Passeriformes; family Pipridae; genus Chiroxiphia; species Chiroxiphia lanceolata. The sequence continues at coordinate 11,244,371 of NC_045651.1, forward strand.
TGCTCTTCAGATCTATTCCTATTTCAGTACACGGGACCAGCCTGCCTCAAGAGAGAGGCTCCTCTTCCTCTTCTTGACCAGGTAATTGACTTATCTGCAGATAGTTAACTTTCTGTGTTGACTGTCTATCAAAGTGAATGTTGGTGCTCTTTGAAAGATGAGATATGTATATTGGTTCTATTGCACTTGGATACCCATAGAATATTTGTCCTTACTGCAGTGACCATGTATACAAAATCTGTTAAGCTTGTCCTACAAAGGCATGGATCCCATTCAGAACACACAGCATTAGCAGAACTGTGGAAGAGTTCCCAAAGAAAGCAAAATATTCCTTTGAGAAGGGAATAGCTATCATTAGAGCATTGGTCCAGAAGTTGTTTTCAGTAAATAAATTGGTTTTAAGTCTGAGATGTTTCAGCTGAAGTTCAGTCCAAGTGATATTTTATTCATGCTCATGTTGCTTTCTGAGCCTTGTATGTCTTGTTTTATCATTTTGGTGTGGGACACATTCTTGAGCTCATCTAAGCAGCCAAAGCACCCAACTCTCAAAGTTAAAACAAACAGGGTTTGCTGTTTAAAACTATTCTGTGTCTGTCATTTTCCTTGTTCATCTCAAAATCTTTTCCATGGGTTTGTAACTGCTGTGATTTTTTGGGAAGCCACGAAGAGTTCAGCTCTTTGGGACAATTTATAAACTTGTGCTAACACATAAACATAATAAAGCTCCCCAGGCTTCTCTTTGAGCTCTTAAGCTCCTCTGGGACCCTTACATAGTAGATCAAGTTTAAGAAGAGTCCTAAAATGACTCAAACAAAAAAATATTGGACATCAAGCAGAAAAGCCAGGATTCTTGATTTCTAATCATTTATTTTGAAGCAAAACTTAGAGTTCCTCAAATATTCTACAGAAATAACTGCTTTAAGTACTGTATTTCTCACTACCTTGACCTGCAGGAACATTTAAAAACTTTTTCAGCCCCCCTTGGCTTGGTAAACAGGCAGAATTTGGAGGCTTACCAGAAGCACTGTACATTGTATATGTAAACACATCAACGTTTTCTGCTGTGAATTGCTTTCAAAGGAGATTTCCGGTTTAAGTAGCCACTAAAAGAGACAAAGTAAATGCCTCTTGGATGAGCTTTGTTTATTTTTGAAGCATATGCTTCCTCAAACTCTTTTGTCGGAGCCCTGGACTGCTTCACTCATCAGTTGGTTAATTAGCAGGACATGTTTTTGGCCATGGCACTTTCTCTCCTCACAAGACTGCTGTCCTGAGGAACAAATGAAGATTTTTTTTTTCTTTTTTTTAAATGGGTGAGGTGTCAGTGTGTTACCTTGGATTATATATGTGAGGATTTCCAGATGTGTAACCCCTGGCAACAGCTGGGTCTTTACCTGGCAGTGGCAGTGCTGTGTTTCAGAAGCCGAAGCTGAAGTGATGCAGCTCTTCTCAGCATCATCAGGTGTAGTCTGGGGTGTCAGTCTTTGGGGTTCCACTGCTGTAGTAACAGAGAGGAAGAAGCCTCCTGAGGGGAAGTGTCCTCCACTCTCTTATTCTGCTGCTTCTGGCTCAGCCATTAGAAATTCAGACAGGTCTTGCCTACCTGAACCTGGTGTGAATGCTGCCAAACAGCCCCCAGTCTCCCAACAGCACTTACTAGTTTGATGTTTGTTTGTGTTACTGTGTGTATGAGGGGAACGTGCCTAAGTGAATCCATGTGCTCTCACTGTGTGTTTGTGGTGCTGGCTGACGTTCCAGTGAGTCAGCTGGGTGGGTTGGGGCTGTGGGATTGCCTGTGGTTCTGATCGCCCAGTGACAGCAGGACAGTGCCACCGCGTGGCACCGCGCTGAGGGGACCACAGGAATGTCACAGCACAGCCCTGGCTCCAGTGGGGAGCTGGGATGAACTTATGTCTTGGAAAGAAGTAGTAGAATACATCTCATCTTTTTCTTCTGTTGGAGGATTTAATGGTGGTGTACAGCTTTGAATATTTTCATTAAACCAATCCAGTTTTGCTTTAAAACCAACTTGCACAGTTAACAGGACACGGGGAGAGCTCATCACATTGTTTTTAATTGATCAACCTTTCCTTTCTGTTTCTTTTCCCCTCTCTCCTCCCAGTATTGCCGAATGCTGTAGCACTCCGTACTCACTGCTGGGATTGGTCTTCACAGTCTCTTTTGTTGCTTTGGGAGTTCTGACTCTCTGCAAGTTTTACTTGCAGGGTTACCGAGCGTTCATGAATGATCCTGCTATGAACAGGTAAGTGCCACAGTGTGCCTTGGGTTGAAAAAGAAACAGACAGAAAAGGGATTTATATAGAAATATATGGGTGGCATTGCAGGTTTTCACTTTTGAACTCTTAGGTATCCTTGACTGGCTTTTTGTTTGCCAGTCTATGTGTGTGTATTGGAAGGATTTGAGGTGAAAATACTTTTTACAGACTTCTTGGGAGATGATTCATTTCTCTAACAGGTTCATGGCTGTTAGTTGGGATTTACAATTGCACAGTTTGATTGTCTTAATGCTTTCATTTTCATGAGTCACTGAAAAATTTTCACAAGCATTAATAATATGAACACTTCTTATTTTCATTTCCTCATCTCCCTTCTAGCCACGTATGAAACGTTACTACTCTATGAAGTTTAAAACAAAGCTTTGTATGTATTGCTTGTAAATTACTATGGGAAATAGCCAAAGTATAGAAATTGCCTTTTCCCATGCTTGTCCAAACTTGTCTGGTATGAAATTGGGATCCTAGATCTGACAGTGCCTTTCTCAGTTCTATAGAAGGTTTCAGACCATATGCAAAAGAATGTTTTACTTTTTGGATTCCAAGATGGGATTCCTAGGTATAAATTTGGGCTACCTAGGAGTATTCTACATTTGGTGAAGCATATACTTCTGGGTGATGTGTTTGACTGTGTCAAACAGCGGTATTAAAGTCAATCTGAGGTTCCAAACCAGAAAGAAGTGGACAGTTGTATTTGGTTTTGGTACAAGGGGAATAAACTGAAAAATGGCAAAATTGCTAATTTACCTAAACTGGGCACCTAGTGGGGTGTTAAATCAAGGGCCAAAGGACAGACAAGAGGGTGGTGATGGGGAAATATAACAAGTAAAGAGGGTCTTCCTGGTGGTCTAGGAATGAGGCTGACTGGTGCCCAGATATAGACAGGACAGGGCCGTGTAGGCAACACTGGCGCTGGGGGGTTCCTCCTCTTAAGATGCAACCTGGGTCCTAAAAATGCTTTGTGCTGGGTGATGTCTGAGCTGGATGTAGCCTAGGTGCTGCTTGTCAAGAAATCTGCTGGTTTCTAACCCAAACTCTTCAGCGTTTCTGAAAACATTCCCCTCTGGTTAGAGCCTTAGCAGGGATGTCAGTGAAACCTAAAACCAGGGACATGTGAAAGGTTGGGACAGAAACAGCTTATTTCCTGGTGTTTCTAGATGTACTTTTGAACCAGCATTGACACACAGATGTGATTGATTGTTCTTTTGACTGTGTTGATCTGCAGGGGAATGACTGAAGGAGTCACACTCCTGATCCTGGCTGTGCAGACAGGTTTGATTGAGCTCCAAGTTGTGCATCGGGCATTCCTGCTCAGTATTATTCTTTTCATTGTGGTGGCATCCATACTTCAGTCCATGCTGGAAATTGCTGATCCCATTGTCTTGGCATTGGGAGCCTCAAGGGACAAGTAAGACACTGGTTTCCTAAACTGAAAGTTACTCAATACTCTTTTAGGAGGTGATAAACTAGTAATTGATGGTCTAATTTGGATTTTTAGTAGCTTGTAAAGTTACCCTGTTTTTTCCTCTATGCAGATTTCTTCTCTAGTCTAAATTCTCTAGTTTTTCCCTCTCTGTCCTACCCCCTCAAGGGCACACACTAATACTTTTCACCATACTCTATGCTGACAAACAGGGCTGACGCTGGTCAGCTGCTCCTGCTCAGAACTGTGTCCATCCAGCCTGTGCAAGACCACACTGCTCTGCAGCTGCTGTGTAAAACTGCTCATTGGTTACTCTCCCTAGCAGGAGTGTCAGTGCACTGTGGTCTCAGTTAAGCAATCCAGGACTGTGCTCTCCCCACCCACACTCCATTGTGCAGATTTGCAGAATGGTTTTTCTTAACCTCCACTGCAGTTGGGTGGGTTTCCCTCTAATGCAGTGATCTCACACAGCTATTGAGGGTGCAGAGTTTCTAGGAGTGACCCTGTGTTAGATATGGTAAAATCTGTTCTTTTGGTGAGGCTATGATCTCAAAACGATAGGGTTTACTGGCACAAAGTAAGAGGTGGAAGGTTTGCATTAGTGTCCCACATGTTCTGATCATGTGGGTTAGTTTAATTTGTGTTTTGAAGAGCTGTATTGGTGGTATCTGGTGTTTTCATGTTAATCTGTTTGTATGTTTGTTAATTGCTTTTGCTTTTTCCCTTTCCATAACCTATAAGTGAAGAAATGAAGTTTGTTTATGTGTAGTTTGTTTAGTTTGGAGGCTACTTGTAGCCAGCGTGTTCTGTCTGCAGCAACCTTAACTTCCAGTATAGTAACAGAGAGAAAGGGAGTAGAGGCAGGATATAAGCATCTGCCCAGCTTAAACAAGCATTCCGTGGTGATAGTAAATTTTAATTCTTCTGCCAAATCTCCCAGGCAGTTCTAAATTATCTAGGATCAGGAATTCCATTTCAGCTCTTGCTTTCTCCCTCACCCACAGACACAGAATTTCAGACCTCAGAATAGCATTGTGATGTTTCTTCAGACTATATGATTAACCGATTTGTGGTGCTGTCCTGTCCCCCAATAGTTTCACTTTTTCTGCATCTCATTTCCAGAGCTAAATGAGATTAAAATAAAACCTGAGGAACAAGTAGAGGTAGTATAGTAAATTACTCAAGATATTCTGAAAGCCTTCACAAGTGGGTGACTGTAAAAAGATTGATGGTGTGTTTAGGCTGGGGAGGAGATTAGGAAGAAGTAAATGACAGAAGCAGAGAAAGGACTGGCAGAGATGAATGTTCAAGTCCTGCTACCTTTCTTCTTTTGTGATCTCTGAATTGGGGAATATGCTTCTAAAGGCAGTAGGATTAAATCTGGTGATGGAAGGAAATAGCATTGCCCCACACGTGTTAGCAAAAAGATACAAAAGAGTTGCAAGAATTATATAATCTAGATACCTCTTATTTATTTAGAGAAGTGTCCAAACAGTTACAGGTTTAATAATTTATTGTAGTGGGCTTTCATCTGAAACATTCAGTATATCAGATACTTTTTTTGTCTAACCACTGACTTGATCCAGTATGACAGTTACTGTAAGTGAATTTTTACCCATAATTTTTGTGTCTCTATTGAAAACAGCAAAGGTCAGATGAGAGGGAACTTTCCATAGTTGTTGTAGGCTTGCATGAAAGATGGGAATGAGATTGTGCCCAAGTAAAATAGAAACTCTTTTCAACAAGTTAAAGCCTGGAGCAAACATCTGACAGGCCTACATCCAGCAGGCAGTCTGTTCTTATTCTGACAGTCAAATCTGACTTGAAAAATAAAACCCTATTGTGTTGTTTGCAGGAGTCTGTGGAAGCACTTCCGAGCAGTCAGCCTCTGTCTGTTCTTACTCGTGTTCCCTGCATACATGGCCTACATGATTTGTCAATTTTTCCACATGGATTTCTGGCTGTTGATCATTATCTCCAGCAGTATTTTAACCTCTCTTCAGGTAAGAACGTTAGCTCTGCGAAGCATCAACTGCGATCCTGTTACTCTGGGGGGGAAAATACTTGATGAGAAAAGAGTAGGGATGATAGAAGGGTAGAATTACAAAAGATGATATAAAATCTCTTCCTTTATGCTGTATCTGAGGCTAAGGAGCTCCTGGTGTGAGCTGAGAACATAGGTGAATGGAAGTCTATTTCAAAATGTAACTCCAGAAGGCTTTTGAGGGTGTAACGATTATAGGAAAAAGGTTTTTCCCCAAGTACTCATTTGTGTCATTACTTAGCTGTAGCTCTTTGAAAGCAATTTGATGTTCAAAACACATCAGTGTAAATACAGGAAATGTTTTGTATTGTAATTGTTGTAACTTGATTTCTTTAATTATTAAATTTATAAAAGTGTGCCTCATGATGCTCAGAACTTTTGTTAAATCAACTAAGCTGTGCTCTGGACTAAGGAAGGTACAGAAGGGGAAGTACTTAGGAACAAGCTTAAATGCTTTGCAAGAAAGAGTGACTTTTATTTGTCTCGAAGTTCAGCAACAATTTCACTACTTTAGGGCTTGGCTGCCCTCTGTCCAGTTTGGGGGTACTGTGTGTACAGAACTCAGTGCACAATGCTGAACGATTCCAGTTCAGGACTGAACGCTGACCTCGTGGCCTTCAACTGTGTTACAGGTGCTTGGGACGCTCTTCATTTATGTTTTGTTTATGGTGGAGGAGTTCAGAAAAGAGCCTGTTGAAAACATGGACGATGTGATTTATTACGTGAACGGCACGTACCGGCTGCTGGAGTTCCTGGTCGCGCTCTGCGTGGTGGCCTACGGGGTCTCAGAAACCATCTTTGGTGAATGGACCGTGATGGGTTCTGTGATCATCTTCATTCACTCCTACTACAATGTGTGGCTGCGGGCCCAGCTGGGCTGGAAAAGTTTCCTTCTTCGAAGAGACGCTGTGAATAAGATAAAATCACTGCCCGTGGCCACGAAAGAGCAACTGGAGCAGCACAATGATATCTGTGCCATCTGCTACCAGGTAAGAATGGAAGTGTCAAAATATTGGCTTGAATTGAATTACCTCCAGACTATCAAATTCAGTCTGCAACTAGTAAAATAAGTTACTTGAATTATGTTTAATGAATAATACTGTCCTCAGTAAGTTACTGGAATTACCCGGTTTTCTGCCTTGTGAAAATTGATTTGGAGCACTGTCACTGAATAGGCTTTATGAATGAGGAGATTGCTTTGAACAGATTTGTTTAAACTGTCATTCTTATTTCTCCGGTTACACAACAAACTGTGTCCTTGAGCTGCTTTGACACCTCTCGTGTTTGGGTTGAGCTGGTCTCAGTAGCAGCAAATGTGCCCTTTCTTCATTAGTGGAAGATTTTGTTAGTGAAAGACAATGTGTTCTCAGTAGCTGATTTGTTATTATTCTGTAGAAGCAGCTCAGTCTCTGCAGTCATTGCTACTTTATGTGCAGTGTCAGTTTTGTAACAGAAACCTAATTATCAAAAGGTTAAGGGTCTTGCTAGTGTAAGCCAGCAGATGTAAGGACCTCAGACATTAATGCTGAAAGTAATATCTTTATCACACTTCTGGCTCCAAAGTCTCTTACTCTTGAATACAAATAGTAGTTATATGTGACAGTGAAGGAATCACCCTAAGATTAGTAGTGTGCAGTTAGAGTATGATTGGAGTGACACTAAACTTGATACAAATTCTTTGAATCTGCCGGATTGAACAATCGTGTTTGAAACACCAGACTATGTAGGTCTCAGCTGACAGAGTTTAAGGTGTCACTTAATTCCTGGCGTGCTATTGTTATATGTTGTATCTGTAATTGTGCTGTTTTGTCTTGCACAATTGTTTCTTGAACCAGCCAATCCTGTGACTCTCATCCTGCAAAAGCATGTGTTTAATTATACCTTATAAACAAAGATTTTTTTACCTAATTTCTAATGCCTGTAGTATAAAAAGCCAGACCCATCCCGTGTTTGAATTGTGTATGTGTCAAAGAATCACTAAGGTTGGAAAAGACCTCCAAGACCGTCGAATCCAACCTTTGACAGATCCCCACCTTATCAACTAGACCATGGCACTGAGTGCCACATCCAGTCATGCCTTGAACACTTCCAGGGATGATGACTCCATCACCTCCCTGGGCAACCCCTTCCAATGCCTGACAACCCTTTGAGTGAAGAAATTCCTCCTGATGTCGAACCTGAACCTCCCCTGGCACAACTTGAGCCCATGTCTTCTTCTCCTGTTGCTTGTTACCTGGGAGAAGAGCCTGACCCCCACCTGGCTACAACCTCCTGTCAGGGAGTTGTAGAGAGTGAGAAGGTCCCCCCTGAGCCTCCTTTTCTCCAGGCTGAACCCCCTCAGCTGCTTCTCATACGGAGGCTTGTTGGTATGAAGGAAGGAACCTTCTCTTGCTTGGCTGTGGACTGCTGCTGTCTCCTCCATGCCTGGTGGGCCTGTTAGATGTGTGGGACAAGAGGAGAGGAATGGGTTATAAATAATAAGATCTTTCTTTGTGTCTTTCAGGATATGAAAACTGCTGTAATCACACCATGTAGCCATTTTTTTCATGCGGGTTGTCTTAAGAAATGGCTGTACGTGCAAGAAACCTGCCCTCTGTGCCACTGCCAACTGAAGAGCCCTTCACAGCTACCGGGACTGGGACCAGAGCCAGTGCAACAGCCAAATCCTCATGCAGAGCAAAACACCAGGCCTGGAGACGCAGCTGAACCACCTGGTGCTGAATGTGACAATAGGCCAAGTGTGAAAGACAGCCCGAGCAGGGGCCAGGGCCAGGCTGCCGATGGACACGACAGCCTGGAGGCCTCTGCCCATCCAGGGGTGTCTCACAGCATGGACAGTGACAAAAGCCCCTGTGAGGCCACCCAGGGAGCAGCTTGGGCTGCAGAACTAATTGCAGCCCAGGAGGGATGCCCTGCTCGAGATCTAAGGGTTTGTGTCCAGCTCTGAGGCTACACAGGTTGACACGGGAACAAACACATTTCAGAGATCCACGTTTGACTCAGAAGAAAACCAGTCCTTCCACAGCTGTGAAAGAAGTGTAGCTATTATTGCTGGTCAAAATGTAATCTCCCATGCTGAATTTTATGGGCTGCTTGGTAGCGGTAACTCCAGTGAGATGTAGTAGAAATGACTCCAGAAGCTCTCTGAACTGTGGGCATAGGAAGGATGTCTGGAAATAAATAGCAGTGAAAAAGAGTGTTTTCAAGATGTAGGTGAGGGGTAAGAGAAGCGAAAGGTCTGCGAGAGGTTGTAGCCAGACAGACAGAACGCTGGCTTGGTTTTGGTCAGGAAGAGGGGTTGCATACAGCCATGTCCCAGGGTCCTGAGGGGTGTTAAAGGCCGTGAGTTGCCAGTCTCTGACTGATGTGCAGCTTTGGTTGCTGACGTTTTTTTATGGCACGTAAGCAAAAATCAAAGATGTAACAGCAGTGATTGTACGAGAAGATGGAAGCACTCCTAATACGTCGTGTGTATGCTTTGGGTGTTCTTGGGGCAGTTGCATTTGAATTCATGTAATCTATAGTGACTCTTGACTTTTATGACGGAGTCGTCAGTATTTTGATGTATATGAAACTTTTGCTAATAATGGGCGCAGTCTGGGCTGCATGAAGTAAACTAAAGCTCTAATGAACACTTTGACCTCTGCTGCCACGTGCAAGGAGGAAAGTGGGATGAGTTTTAGGGCACGGATAGAAGCCTTGCTATACTGTGCTGTGTAATGTTTAATCCTTGCAGCTGAATTAAAACAGTATTAAACTCTGGCGATATTTGCACTTTGGGAATGAGTACATTATTGTGTATGATCAGACTCCGCAAATGCCACTTTTAAAGCTGTTAATAGGTTTGCACCTTTTTTTCTTTGACAAGGACATGTCCATACTTAAATTTTTACATTCATCATGGCTTCAAGTAGAACAGGGGACTGGGGTGGGGAAATAGGTGGGAGTAGGGGGCAGGCAATTTTTTTATGTGAATTTTGATATGAAGAGAAATTAGTCACTTATTTATACGATAGGCTTGACTCAAGTGTTTTTCAAAGTCGGTATTCCTAATGTGAAATGTGATACTATTTTATTTTTAGTAGTAAATTTGGATGTAGACTGACAGACATAGCTGAATGTCTTAATAAATTACATTTGAAGATTTTTACACCTGGTTATGTGATTCTTGCACTGAAATTCCATGAGTTGAGAGGTTGTTTTGCAGTAGTAGCCCTTTGTTCCCCTTGGAGATCAGTGAAACTCCCTGTGCCTGTGTTCTCCCCCATTTCTATTTCAGTGCTGTGTGTCCTGGTGGTAGCTCCTGGACTCCCCTGGTTCTTGCCAGCAGATCCTGGCCAATGAAGGCACATTTGCTCCTGGAGGCTGTGCCTGCTGCTGCTTAGCCCCAAACAAACCCCAAACCTGTTTCCTTCTCACCTGACAGGATGGAAATATCAGTTCCACTTTGGGGTTTTTTACCTATTAATCAGAAATTTGGATTTACCGTGTGGTTCATTGATCATTCCAAAGCCTTTATTAACAACTTGGTGTGTTTGGGGAGGGGAAAAAGAAAACTGTTGAGAATATTTTTCATGAACTCATCTTTTCACTCCTTTCAATCTCTGGTCTGGGTCCTGCTCTTCCATGCCTGCATTTCTGTGGAATTGAATCTTTCTCAGTGAGGTGTTCTGTATGTGTCCAAGCTTTCAATCTACATAATTTAGGCTGTTTCCATTCTAACCACACTTAAAAGTCTGCCGAGGCAGGAAATGGGGATTTTCTGGGCAGCACTGTTATGGGATGCTCCTTAGTGTGGTGGAACAGAGACTTTCCCTCAATTCACAGAATATGTTTAAGAGGGATACTCTGCTAAACTCTGCTTGCCGTCCCTGGATGTGAAAAAATAATCCCAGAAGCTTGTGACACAAGTGATGGGAAACTTTTCCTTTGTGTAAGATCTCCTCACTTCCATGGTAAGGAGCAGGTTACTGGGAAGAGGTGAGAACAGCCAGGCTTGGTCAGCCTCGTGGAAGGGAGGTTGGAGGGTCATGTCTGCTGCACAGATATTGGGGTGAACACAGGGAAGGGAGAGGAACTTGTGGTATCACCTGTGGTATCACATGAGGTCTGTAGTGCAGAAAGGAGTCACAGGGGTCATCAACACCAGCTCATTCCTATCCCACACTGTCACATCATTTCTTTTCATAAATACAGGAAGTGGTGCTGAAAAAGTAACAAAACCCCAAGGTTTGCCTTCAGTGCTTATGCCAAGAAGCTGTTTCTCAGCCTGGCTGATCTTTTGGCAATTAACCTTTTAATTTATAACCTGAATTATTCATAGCTAACTGGTAATGCAAAAGCTATAGGAAGGGACTATGGATTACAGAAACAGCCTGGAGGCTGCTCGTTAGGAATCAACAGGCCCACGGCGGGTTCAACAACCACACTGTCTGCCAAGACTGCAGGTAGGAAACATGGATGTGGCACTGGAAAGGAACCTGACAGACCAGGAAGGTACATGCTGTCTTTTAGAAATGATGCTGCAGTATTCCCAGTGGCATGAACCAGAAGCAACTGTTCTCTGCTGGAGAAGGTGCTCAACAATGTGGTGGCTCAGAAATCTCAGTCCTACGTCCTGGCATGAGGGGCATGATGGGATGAAAACAGCTCTGATGCATTGATTTTACTGAAAAAAAATATTTTAAAGATGGAGGGGAGAGAGGCTTGCAGGGTTCATAGGATCAGGGCTTTTCTTCAAAGATGGAAGTTCCCTTCATTAGATGCCAACACGTTTACAAAGAGTTGTGAGAGCAGAATGAGGTGTAGTGTGTCCACTGCTGCAGGATGCACGAGGCAGAGCAAACTTGTCAGTAAAATCTGCTGGACTAGAAAGTTCAAGGGAGGTGATGTGTGTGTTTTTGGGTTTGCTTCATTTTTGGTTTTCAACAACTCAAAAATGCTGGCAGAATACCATATTCTGAAAATTAGGTAGCTAGCTGGGGACAGCTAGCTCTGGAAGGAACTTAAAAATACATCTGTGAGGGATGGGGGTGGGTGGGAAATAAATACTGATAAGCCAAGCAGGCCGTATCTGGTGGGTCAGGAAGTTCAGGGATGAAGTGAGAACTGCCAGAACTGAGGCCAGCTAAGAACTTGCAGAGGAAATAAACTCGAAGAGGGACAGGAGAAAAAGGGGGGGGAAGGCTGCTCTGGGGGAACAGGGAGGTAAGGAATGAAATGAACAGTCTGTTTTGGTGCTCTGTAGAGCATGTGGGTGAACACTCCTGACCTCTGAGCTCTGTCTGGTGCAGAACTCCCTCTTAGATGCTGCTTTCAGTTGATTTTCTCTGCAGCTGTGCATGAGTAAATAGGAAAAAAATGCTTTTTGAGTGTTTACGATCAGGGTGTAACTGTAGGCTGAGGCTTGAAATCATTTTCATGTGGACTCATGATGGTGGTGTGATTGATGAACATTTGGACTCAAAAAGATGCTTCCAACTAGGTGATATAATGGGAACAGTTGGGAATTTTATGGCTGGTTGGTTTTTTGTTGGAAATAAGGTGCTGATCGCATGGTGTGGTGGTGTGTGTCTAGTCAGTCCTATATGGTATCCCAGTGCTGCTGATTCATAGAGCCCATTGCTCTGGGCTCAGGGAAATGCATTTACACAGGGTGAGATGACTCCATGAGCAAACAAGTCTGTGGTGAGGAGTTTGAGTCGAAAGCCTCGTTTTGAACTGCATTGCTCTCAGCTCCTTTGGGTTTTGGAAGTTTTGCAAGAGAGGAATCTATTTCCTTGCTTATTCCTAGTGAAACACCTAATTTTGTGCCAAGGCTGAGAGTTCTTGAAATGCACAAGGTTTTCCAGCATGGGAAAAATCTCTTCATTCAGAGTCCCCGTTTTCCTGATTAAATTCAATTTGTAAACTACCTCAATAGTTTTCTAATATAGGCAAAAATTTGGGCTTAAGCTATCTGAATGTTTCAGAACAAACTTGTACAAGGATTTTGAGTTCAGTTGGTTCAAAATTCAAATTATCCTTGGCAAATAAGATACAAATACAAGAATGTTGATATGGTGTCTAGAAAAACACCCCACTCCTGGGGACAAATGTCTGTTGAAGCCTGTTATGTTGCTGGGTAGGATTCAGAATGAAAGTAGCCAAATGGAAGTGAATCTGGTGTTAGTGGATTTTGTTTGAGTCGGGATAGCAAAGGGCAGGAAGCCTGCATGTTTTGGAGCTGGTAGGATGTCATGGTGATCACTGGGTTGGAACAATCCGTGGACCACTGCGGGTTTACACTGCTCTGAGGAGGGCAGTGGAGACAACCAGGGAGATTGGTGCTCTATTTTCCCTCCCACGTGTTGAGTTTGCACGAAGAGTCCTTTAATTTTTCAACTTTTCAGTCTCTGCAGTGCCTGGAGCTGTTGTGTATTAGCCAAGTCAGGATTGCTCATTCTAAGTCTTGCCTGTGATGTTGCCCCACAAAAACATTTGTGGGAAAGAATTGACAAATACGTTTTCCTACTAATTTCCTTGGCTTTTCTTGCCTAAAATTGTCAGTAAATGCAACTTTAAACTCCATTTTTCTTAGTGTTACAATACTGAATATAACAATTGACTGGTCCCCATTTTTTGTGATATGCATGTGCAATCACATTAGGGATCACAATTCACAGCCCCACACCCTGAAGACACCAATTTTCTTTTTGACAGTGCCTATTTCTTTTAACTATGGCTATTTTACTTCCTGGTATCCTGCTGGAGTCCCAGACTAGACGTGTGTGGTGACTTCTCTCCTTGGTGCAGTTCAGCTGTGCCTGGGAATGCTGAATGCCAGCTGGAGACTCTGGCCAGGGAAATTCCATCTCTTTTCATAAAAGAAGTTATGATTCAGTTGATAAACCACTCAGCAAATGTATTCTGTGGCTCAAAGGCATTGCTTATTCTCTTTAAAACCAACGCTTTCAGAGAAAAATGTTGCTTGCTAAACTTGGTGAACTCTCTACAACTTCCCAAAAAGTCCATGGGTTGCTCTCCAGAGAGTTCTGTCTTCTCCTTTTCAGTGACAGAGATGACCAGGATGAAGATGATGGAGTCAGGAGGAACAGGGGGGGTTTGGAAGGGAAGAAGCAGGGGCTGGGTGCCGGCAGCTTATTAAACAATGCTCAGAGACCTGGCACACACACAAACCTAAAGGTGACCATCCTGGTTAAAGAGAAAATACAATTAAAGAGAAAAACAATTTATATGCCTAACAACACCTAAATTTAAAAAAAAAAAAAATGAAAGAAAAAGAAAAGATTTCTTTGTGTTACAAGTAATTAGACAGAAATTTTCCCAGTGGTTGCCATTTCCTGGAGGCTTACAATCCACATCCTTAAATAAATCTGGTAGCTGAAACACTCTCGACTTATACCACAGCCAAAGAGCAGACGGTCTGCAGAATTTTGCAGCAACAGATGTGAAAGGCCTAGGACTGTGACATGGATAAATGATTTAATTCTTAAGAATTTAAAATGTAAAACCAACTTAATTGGATCAAAATAATCAATTGAATAGATATCTGGTATTTATAAGTGAAATGATATACAGTTCCTTAATTGACCATAGTCTGAGTTTTCTTTAAATTGATTGTTCGCTTCTAGCTTGGGGAAAAAATGCCAGCTGGAATGCAGAGGGATTAAGTTTTATTTATTTTCCTTGCTAAGAGCCACATTGTGCAATTTAAAAGGAAATGTCCTTGAAAGATGGGTTCCTTTGTAAACTGTTTCAGCCCTTGTTTGTTTTCAGATGGAAATTAATTTCTCAAAGGCCCTCCGTGTTAGAAAGTGTGTGTTGATAAGTAAAGAAAAATAAAAAATTGTAACCTGCTAAAATACATCTTGTTTTCAAGATAAAAATCTTTGCGTGCATGTAGCTGAGTTTGGGGTACAGCTGATCTGGTCATCTTGCTGGAAAAAAAGGCAGGTAATGATCTCCATTGGCACAGGTGGTAGGAAACAGTCCATGGGAGAACCTCAAACCCAACTGTTAGATATTACTAGAATTCTTCTTTATGCTTTGATGTACTTAAATACTGATTTTTAAGCACTGCAGAAGATGCAAGTGAGTATGGCAGCTCCTTTTTGAGCTCCATGGGTGCAGCTGGGGGGCTCTGGTCTGTGCCTGTCCCTATGTCCAGCTGTAACACACAGCAGTGAGGGTTCACTGAAGCTGTTGGAGGTGTTTCCACTAAAATTGGGCCCCTTCAGCTATTTCTCACCGGTTACAGTTGCATTTAAGACAACTCTGGTGTTTTCCAGGTCCCCTCCTTTTTTTTTTTTTTTCAGGCAGGACCCTGGAGACAGGTGTCCGGTCTGGGATGATGTGCTGCTGCTGGTCAGCTGCTGTAAGTGCAGAATCATGGAATGATTTGTGTTGGGAGAGACCTTAAAGACCAGCTAGTCCAACCCCCTGCCATGGGCAGGCACACCTTCCACTAGACTAAAATTGCTCAAACCCCCACAGTCTCCTCAGTCTTGTTCTCAACAGAAAATATAAGTCCTACAAGTTTTTTTAGCTGGCTCTGCCTGTACGCTGATGGGTCTGGAATTGTTCCCTCTGGTTTTGGACACAAGTGTGCTCCGTATCCATCTGTGCTGTGCTTTGGAGGGGACCAAGCAGCAATGGCTGTGGTGGTTTCATGCTCCTCTGATGTTGTTCTCTATCAGACTGTGGGATTAAACTTTCCTCTGGGCAGAAACCCAGAGTGCTCCCGAGGATCCAACCCTTACACCGGTCCTGAAGATGTTCGCGTAAACATCGGGATGAAGTTATGCCCCGTGCAATGGGACTCTCGGCTTCCCAGGAGCCCGGGTTCGCTTTCCAGAGGGTTCGTTCTTCTCTTCGGTGACAGAGATGCCCGGGATGCAGAGGCTGGCGCGGGGAGGAAGAGGTGGGTGGAGGGCAGGGAGCGGCGGGGCCGGTGCCGGCGGCCGCCACGGCGGGGCAGTGCGGGACCGGCGGCGGCGCCGGCAGCTCCCGGCAGCGCGTTTGGACAATTTAGATAGTGCCCGGGAGTTTTACAGGGGGAAAAGTACCAATAATAATAATAAAAAAAAAATCCAGGTTTGAATGCACCGCCGAAGTCACGAGTGGAGCTGCCTTCTGTGGTGCTGATGCGCTGCTGAGTTTGCTGGAAAAATGGGATTTACGTTTGCAGGGAATCAGAACTCTGCTTTGACACGGGTATTTTTCTTTCAGCTTGAAAGACCTTTTTTCCCCATTCTTAAAAAACACAGCATAGTTGACTCTGCTCTCAGTGACAAAGCTCTGAGGGACCATGAAGGCAATTCCTTCATTTGGAGCTTCCCACAGATAACAATTTGTATCATAGAAATAATTTCATTTGGATCAGGATTTCTGCTCAATATAACCCAAGGGTATTTTAAGAATGGTTTGGATTCTGGAGAAATCCCACTGGACACCACTCAACACTGTCCGGCTTCAATTATGGGATCAGATATTTTTCCCTCTCCCCTTTGCAGAGGGTATTTTAGCTTGGATGTGCAAACACAGGCCACTGTCATATGCTCTGATGGGAGGCTGCTCTGCAGCTCCTTGAATACAATATCTTTTGCCTTCTTACATAAATATTTTAATTGCTAATTTGCTGGTCTCATTTAACACAGATTTGGCATTTATCATTTGAATTTAAACTTGTTAAAATTGACAATTTTCTTGGGTACCTATGTTAATAATTTAAAGAGAAAGCTCATTATTAAATTATTATGGGTAATTATTTTGTAACTAGTGTGGAAATTGTAATTTCTGCAGCCTTAAAAGATCCTGGAACGAGCACATGCAGATCAATACGGGTCAAATCCCAGAAAGTGTAAAGATGCACAGGAAGTGTCTTATGCAGAAAATGTTATACAGCTGGGTGAAAATACTAAAGTTGGACTATTATTTTCTATGGTTACAACTACAAAGCCTTGGAGATTGATGAATTAAAGTGATGTAGTTGGAGAGTCACGAGAACCTTTTTAAATCTGGATTCTTATTTGTTCTGAAGCTGTGGCTGGTGGGATGGGATTTGTGTGAGTGCACCTTGCAGAACTCAACAACCCCCAGTCAGCATGTTCTCTGACAAAGGGAAACAGACCCGACAGGATTCTGTGGCTCCAGCACTCCCACTGAGTCCACACCATACCTGCTGGAATTTGGGTAGAGGTGGGCTGAATCCCAGCCCCTCAGTATTTCCAGTGGTCAGGTGAATGCTGCTGATTTCAGTGAGTCAGTGCTGAGCTTTACTGGGCAGAAACTTCTCCTCTGACCCCGTAAATGGTGTGGAGGAGCCTCTCCCTGCCTGCGGCCCCAGACTCCCCATCCCTGGGAGGTGTTTGTGCTGCTCACGTGTTTTTGCAGGTACCTGCACACCCCTCCCTGGCCCCAACGGTGCCTCCTTTGGTTACACTTGCCAGAAGTTTGTTGTGTTTTGACGGTGACATAGTCAGCATGGATGTAATTACCTTAAAAAAGGAACTTTTGAGGTGCCAGGTGTGTTACTGAGGTAAATGATGCCAGCACAGCCCCTCCAACATTCCCCCATTTCTCAGCATCCGGCCAGTGGTCTCTGCAGCTGGATTTAGCCCGTAGCAAAACTGTGGAGAACAATGAGGTAGAGTGGAACCCCCTCCCTGCTCCCACCAGATGGCCCTCACGCTTTTTTAATTTCCCTCTAAGCGGCTGAGAAATGCTCTGCGAGCACTGGGTGAGTTTAAAAGGGATGGAAATCTTTCCCGTCACTTTATTTTGGAAGCAGGCAGCGTGGGCTCCTGGGTGGTGCCGTGGCAGACACCCCCCAGCTTTCTCTGTCCCCCACTTTTCCTGGGTCTCTGGGCTGAGTTCTGAAGGAGAAGCACGGAGGGATTTCAGGAGGATGCAGAGCAGGTTCTGGAAGTGCTGCCGGGCTGGACCTCACACACGTGTGTTAGAGACACATCCAGTGTGTGCACCTGGGCCCGTTCGAGGCAGGTTGGGCTGTTTCTTGCTCAGCCATCAGCCCTCGGTCTTTGCTTGTCGGCAGCTGCCAAATTCTGCCAGTGATGCTTTACACTTTTTGAGAGCAAGGGACAACTTGGGAAGTACTGAGTCTGGCAATAACTTTCTGTTGATCTCAGAAAAACAAAACCAAAAAAAAATTAGGGCATTTTAAAGGGACATTTACCAACTCCTTGCCCCTCACTTTGATACTTGACTTCCAAATTTATGGTAGTTTAATAGTATCAAGAAATTCAAACATAACTTTTCGGCTTGGAAAATTGTGAATTCCCGAGTTTTGGCACTAGTATCAATCAGTCCTTGATCCTGGGTTTCCTAATGCTTGCATCTTCCCCCCTACGCCAGGATCATTGTCCCTGTGAGAACAATACCGGATCTGGCTCTGTCGTTCCGCGCTGTTGTGGGAGTATTTTAGTGCATTAACCAGTAGATTTGTTTATGCACCGAAAGGTGTTGCCCAGCCCTCACTGCTGTAAGCTTTTCCATCTGCATGCCCCCATCCTGACCTTGATCTACTGGGGGGCTCTGGAGGGCTTGTTCACGCTCCAGCCTTGCTGGCTTTTCTATCGGGATTAGCTTTAAGGGGCTCGAGTTGTTGAAGGGTTTTTCTACTGATAAATGGATTGAGACCCATATTTTAATCTCACGTCATCAAACATTCATCAGATACTCTTGGTCATTACCGACAGAGCCAGGTTTGAACTCGTGACCCTGCAGTAAAAGGTCCCATTAGCAATTTCCTTAAACTGTCAAGTCATTGCATGACACAAATGAAATGCGATGGGATTATTTTTTTTCCACAGGTAAAGGCAGCGGGTTTCTGCCTAATTTTTATTTACTAATAACCGTGTTACCAAAACACTGTCTTAAAATCTTTGTGCTCTCGCACAAGAAATATGAAGAAATACAACAGTGGGGTTCATCAGCTGAATGCAGCCCCTCCATGCAGCTGCCCTGCATGGTCCCATGATGCCACACAAATGTCACCCATTTTGTCCATGAATGGAGAGAGGGTTGGAGAGTTCCAGTGGCAAATCACATCCTCAGCATGCCAGCCACAGCGCACACACCCCATGCCAAAATGGGTCTGGGCTGTGTTTCTGTCTGTAAGCAATAAAAGCAGAAACTGGCAGACATTTAGGGGACCTTCTCTGGCCCACATCACACTGCACTGTTCTTTTACCAACAATTTTTGTACCTGAGTTCTTTCTCTCTTTACAGAATCATTTGAAGAAATTTGTGAGGGGGGAAAAAAATTACCTCTGGCAGTCATGTTATAATGATTGTGGTGCTGACAGCCCTTTGGGAACAGTGGCAGCAGCAGGGTAAGTATATATGACATCTTTGTAGTGATAAAGAAACAAATAAATGTTCCCATTAACACTGCATCAGGTCAACAGCTATTCCAGACCAACATGATGTTAGAGGAACCGCTTTGATTCATATCATCTAAGACACACTTTTCTTGCAGCATATCTTCTGGAAGGCACATAAGCCAGAGATCCTGCTCCGACCAGGTGGAGCCATTAAAGAATCAGTGAACTTTTTACAAGTTGCTTGAAATATCCTGGCTAGATTCCAGCTCCAGTGTTGTTGCCGTGTCTGTTTAACAGTTCCTTCATCACACCATGACAATGACTCTGTTTCAGTGCTGGAGGAAGTTATTTCTCCATACATCGTTTGTAACGCATTTTTGGAGGCTTCTGAATGCTTCCTAAGCCCTGCAGTGAGATCAGTGGGATGTGAGCCTTACCATAACAGTCTGCTCAGGAAGCATGAGCAGCATTTGTATGTCATCCATAATGAATGTGTGTGCATATGGAACAAACACACGTGCACACAGATGCCTGCTCAGACAGGCTGCCCCTTTCCTGTGCAATTCAGCATGAGCTGAGCTTCACTAAGGACTGTGATGTCTCACTTCCCCCACAAGTGCTAGTTTGTGAATGGCAACTTCCAAGAAATTTCCACGTGTAAGAGTGTTTAAGCACACTTTAGCTCTGCTAAAATGCAGACTTTAAAACAGGTACAAACTTTATAACTAACACAAAATAACACAGAATTCCTAATGAGTTCCCTCCCTTCCCATGTAACCAGCACTGTCCAGGTATCTTTTTACCAGAACTTTTCTTACTTTTTCACACAGGTTGAATATATTTGACAAAAAGTCCTGAGAAGGGACATGAGAAGAGCAGGTGGATGTCTTTGGTCTGCCTCGAGTCACACAGATCCTACACAAAGATGAAAACAAAGAAAAATGCCCTGATCTGGATCACAGAAAGCTGGGACTTGAAGTTCAAGTTGTCCAAAGCTCTGGAAAGTGCATATAAACGTGAGTCTGTCTTGGTATCTTAAACATCATTGCAACCAAAGCACTTCTATGCTGTGTTCTGTTAAAATCTCACTGGTCAAAGGTATGCCTGTGGCTCCAGACAAAATTCTGAGCCAGATGAACTTAGTTCTTAAGGCCTTCTGAAATTGTAAGGCCTTCTGATGTTAACGTGAATGACAGAGAAAACAGGTTTCAAAATGGTCAGCACAAAAAGAACAGCCAAATCCTGAGCAATCCGGTCCTAGACATAGAAAACGTAATGCTTACAACCTACCAAGAATTGAATCTTTAATTCCCCAATTTGATGGAATAGCCTGAGATTTTGGAGGGCATCCTTCAAAGGAGCTTGTGCATTTTTAAGTTGAAATCCCAAGAAGCGAAGTCCTCACAGTTTATGTAAGTGTTTAAAAGGAGATGCAGATTCCAGAGTCACATAAATACTTCTGATAATATTCAGTCTTCATTCAGCAAAGTGTGTGACAACTTTAGTGTATATTTAAATCCATTCCATGTAATAAGCTTAAACTCCCCCTCTCAGAGGGAGGGAGTGCACACCTCTGGGTTTCTCCCTTCGCTCTTCGATTGTAGACATGCTCTTACATCTCCCTGAAGCCAATAGCAGTTGATTATATGTTTACATGCTTTGCTGAACTGACAATGTAAAAATCATAGCAAGGTTCTGTGTGATAAAAGAAACATAATTTGTCCAGTGCCTGCCAGCATAAACTGGTATTGCAAGCTTGTGTGAGTACTGTAGGGATCAAA
This sequence comes from Chiroxiphia lanceolata, assembly GCF_009829145.1. NCBI lineage: Eukaryota > Metazoa > Chordata > Aves > Passeriformes > Pipridae > Chiroxiphia > Chiroxiphia lanceolata. The sequence goes on from NC_045651.1 coordinate 11,265,259, forward strand.
AATCTGCAGTTGTCTATAACATAGTGCCATTTCCACCAGCATATCCTAGAATCACAGAATGGTTTGGGTTGGAAGCAACCTTGAAGATCATCTTGTTCCAATCCCCCTGCCATGGGCAGGATGCCATCCACTAGATCAGGTTGCCCAGGGCCCCCATCCAGCCTGGTCTAGAACACTTCCAGGGACTGGGCATCCACAACTTCTCTAGGTAACCTGTTCCAGTGCCTCACACACCTCTGAGTAAAGAATTTCCTCCTGTCATCTAATCTAATTCCCCCTCTTTTAGTTTAAAACCATTCCCCCTTGTCCTATCACTATCTGCCTGTGTAAAAAGTAATTCTTTCTTTTTTTTTTTTTTTTTTTTCCAAGCCCCCTTTAAGCACTAAGCCTGAACAACCCCAACTTTCCCAGCCTGTCCTCACAGGAGAGGTGCTCCAGCCCTCGGAGCATCCACTCCGACAGGCCCACAGTACTAAGGAAACAGATTTCGTCTGCACTTAACTGGTGAAAGTGGAGGGCGCTCCGCCCTTGTAGGGGCAGTGTTCCCTTTTCCCGTCAGCTGGGCCGCCAGGACGGGTCCCCCCGGGATGCCCCGTGCCCGCTGCGCCGCCGGGCGCGATTCCCCGCTTGGCCGCCAGGAGGAGCCGTGGGCACGCGGCGCGGCCCCGGCACCGCCCCCGGGGGTCCGGGCTCGGCCGCGGGGGCACCGCGGGGACCCCCCGACCCTCTGCGGAGCGGGAGCCGAGCTGGGCTTCCCTCCCCTGCCCCGCTCCTGCAGCCCCGCGCAGGGCTCGCCCCGACGTGACTCCGCAGCTCTGCTCGACCCCCCCCGCCATGCTCCCGGGGAGTTGCCGTGGGGCGCTGCTGCCCCGGGTAGTAATGGGGCGGTTGAGCTTGGGGGCGTCGTAATCCTCCCGCCTTCCTTCTGACGAGTTCCTGGGAGAGGGTTCATTCTGCCGGGCTCTTGCTGCTGTCTGACAACCCCCCTGCCCGCCCTGCCCCAGGGTCCTGCACCCCTCCACCCCCAGGCTCCCAGAGGTGGGTCCCACCTTCTCCTCCGGCTCTTGAAGGTCGGTGGGCAAATGGTCCCCTCAGCACCTCGCTGTTTCCGACTCGCAGGAGTTAACCCCGACCTGGAGGAAGAGCCCCAACACCCCATCTTAGCCTGGGGGCAACCTGGGAATCCCTAATCCCTCAAGGAAGGCAAGAAGAGGAAAGCTCCTTGATGAGCCTTTCCATCCAGGTTGCCCTCTACTGCTTCTTCATGGCAGCTGGGGTAAAAGTGGGGTGCTGTCACCACCACCTGACAGAGGCATCCAGTCTCCTTCCTCCTGAACAGGACAGGCAGAGCATCATATCCTAATCCTCTGAGCCTTTTTCTAGTCTTGTCCTTCTCCCCAGGAGCAAGCCAGGTAGGAGGAATAAAACACCCCAAGTACCTAAACAGTGCCATCATCACTTCCCAGGACAGATACTGGGTTTATCTGTGGACGGGAAATCTTTGTATCAAAACAGGATAAATCCATATGGAAAGCATTTTTGCTGGGGAGGCTATAAGTGAACTGTTCCCAAACCCTCAGAAAAGTGCAGGTATGTGTTCAGGACCCCAGTGCTTTGCTTTTGGTCCCACCTTGAGAAGAGAGGCTGCTTTTCCCTTTCCCCCCATCGTTACGAGTCTGTTGTTCATCTGCCTTCTCCCAAGAAGGGCAGGAAGGAGCGTGATCCCTTTGGGAGAACCTCATCCAGCTGCAAAGGTCAGAGAGGAGGGAGCAGAAGGCTTTTCTCTCAGAAATTCCCACTTCCAACTACTTCTTCCCTCCTTTGGAGTCTGGGCAGAGGGAAGTGAGGCCTGACTGTCCCCTCAGTGCTGGGAGCGCAGGGACTGGAGGCAGCAGGAGGGAGTTGTCCTGGATAAACTCCAGGTCAGAGGCGAGAGGGGCCTTGGGCTCACTTGGAAACAGCATCAGGGCAGGGAAGAGGCCTTTTCCTATGCAAGAGAGACTCCTGTGCTCTGGGCTTTCTGTCTCCAGCTTCGTAGAGTTTGTGTTTGTCCTCTGGAGTGAGGCCTCCTTCCATGGCCCCCTTCTTCAAAGGCCTCAAAGCCAGTTGTTCCCCAGGAGCCCTGTTTTCTTCTACATAGGACAAGCCTTTACCTCCTCTGTTCCCTTTCACTGACATTTGGATCTCAACGTTTCCCCATCCCCGCTATCTGTGATGACTGGGGAAACTGTGACCATGTCCAGGTCCTGTCTGTAAACAGCTCTTGCCTGTACTGCAAAATCACAGCTCATGACTTTGTGTTGCTGGGCAAAATCCACGGCTCAACTGCGTGGTTCTCGCTTGCTTTGGGAGCGGAGCGTTTGCTCACCCCTGGGAGAAAATCGCAGCCTGCAAGTCTGTGTGTGTTTTATTCCGCCTTGAACGTTGAGAGCATTTAACTCGGGCTTGCAGGGAAACCTCGCTGCAACGTGCCCAAATTTCCTTCTGCAGCAAAACAGTTAAATGCCGAGTCCCAGCCAGTCCACTGAGGACTCCCCTGTGGCGGGCTGAGGAGTGTCTTCCAGCTCCATTTGCCGTGCTGAGGAAAGGACAGACCCAGCTTTCCACATGAATATGCTCCGGCCTCATAACCAGCCTGACAGTGGTCTGTGTGCTGCTACAGTCAGACCATAGTGGTCCAGAGAGCAGATTCAGGCAGGGGGTAGAAAGTGAGTGCTAAAAGCAACTGGGAATTCTTTAAAAATCAAAGCCTCAGTACGCAGGGTTGGCCTCTGCAGGGTGGATGGAGCACAGAAGTCTTCTTGCCTGGTGACAGCTCTTTTTTTAAATTTTACTTTATTTTAGGTTTTTTTTTTCACTTTCTCCCCCCCCTTTTTTTTTTTTTTTTTACCCCCAAAATCCTGACTTTCTCACCTCCTCCCTGTTTCCCTCTGCTTTTCTTTCACACTCCTCCAGCGGGGGTCGAGCCAGTGTTTAACTCTTTCGTCCCGGTAGCAATTAGTCGCTGGCTTTGAGAACATCCGTAAGCCCCAGGTGGGATATCTCCCCCAGCGTTCAGCAGGAGACTCCCAGACCTTCCTGTGTGTTGGACACAGAGGCACAAATCTTCTATAAGGAGGAAAGCAGTGGAGAACTTGTCACTCTTAATGTCGTGGCTGGCTGTCCCTGCCCGGTGGAGGTGCCCTCACACTGCTGCTGGGATGCTGTTCCTTTCAGCATCCAGGAAAACGCATGGAAACGGTCCCCTGATCCCCTGAACAGATTTGAAGGGCAAAATCTGCCAACTGCTCGGTATATTGATTCAAATGCATTATTCCTCCCTGGGCAGATCCCTGCCCTGGGAAAGGAGTAATCAGTGCAGGTGCAAATAGCTTTTAATTGCAAAATGTATCTCACCATGGAGGCATTTAGGCTGGATATGATACAACTGATACAGCAGCAGCCGGAGGAAGACCAATAAACTGGAGCACTGCAGGAGCCAAACTGCTCCTATGCAATACCTATGGTGTAAATATTCATGTGCGGCAGTATGTCCGTGTTCTTCCACGTATCCCTGCGATATGACACAGTAGCATTATGAGAAGATTCAAATATCATCTTCAGGGAATGTGAAAACTTGCTGTCTGTGAGAGTTCCTGTGTGGGATCACAGCAAGCTTGGGATGGGGATGTTTTGTGTGTGGACTCTCCTAAAGCCAATGATCGGGCGCAGTTTCTCAGCGCCAGTGAGGTGCTGGCAACGGGCTCTGTGCCTGATTTGGAGGGAGAGCTCTCTGCCCGAGGCTTAGCTGTGGGCTCAGGTGGCTGTATCACACCAAGTGATGTACAGGTGGCTGGGACAGGGTCCTATACAGTTATCGGGCTGCCTTAGGGGTGCCTCTGGAACTGTATAGCGGTGCTCAGAGCGTGTCGCACTGAGGCTGGCTGTTCTCCGGGCCCTTAGCTGGGCTTCGGGCAGCCTGCTCCCTTCACGGAGCTCTGCAGCCCCTTGAAGGGGCGGGTGGGAGCCGCCCGCCGCTCCCGGGGCAGCATCTCCCGCACCTCGGAGCACGGAGTGGGGGGATAGATGGACACCGGAGCAATTCAGAGATAACGCAGACACTTCAGAGATTACCCTCCACACAACGGGTCAGGGAATCCCCCTCAAGCCTCTGCGGTGTGACATTGCCCTGGAGAGAGCGAGTCGCCCGGCTTGCCGGGATGCACGGAGTTTTGTTTCATTATACGCGCAAAGATGGGCACGGCAGTGTTTGGGGAGGCATAACCCATTCAGCCGGCACAGCGAGCTCCCATCGGCGGCAAGAGCCCGTGACAGAGGCCAGATCCCGGGCTCACGGGAACGAGTTGCGCGGGGAAAGGTTGGAGGGTGATGCGGGGAGAGAGGCGGGCGGCAGGTCGGGGAGCCCGCGGAGAGGTGCGGGACCGCGCCCGCTCCGCCGCCGCGCAGCCAGCCCGGCTCTTCCCTAGCGAGGGCAGGAATTGGTTTTACTACTATTGTTATTTTCCCTAGGAAAACAAAAATCGGACTTCCTAGGAAAAAAAAAAAAAAAGCCAAACCAAAAAGAAGGAACTTTCTCTGCGAACCGTCCTGTTCGGAAATCGGGTGCTTGTGCCGCAGAGCAGCGCAGCGTTCCCGGGAGCGGAGCAGGAGCCAGGGCGAGCGGCGAGGGTCCAGCGGGGATTTGCGGCGGGGAAGTTTCCCCCCACGCGTGTTTCCAGCAGGGATAACCCCGCTGCGAGGGGCGGCCTCTCCTCCCCGGGCTCGGGCAGAGCGGGCACGGCCGGCGGGGCAGGGGCCGGCGGGCGCGGGGCATCCCCAGCTTCGGGCAGTCGGGGTCGGCAGCCTGGCGCTGGCGGGGGATCCCCAGGGGAGCGGGGATGGTTCGACCACCCTCGCACTTCGCGGTGCCGCGTTGGGGCTGTGCCGGCGGTGCGGGCGGTGCGGGCTGTGCGGGGGCGAGGAGCGCGGAGCCCTCACGGCGAGGGCCGGCCCCAGGCACTCTGGGAACGAGCCCCTCTGTGTCCCCCCCGGTGAACCCCGAGCCCCACCGCCGCCGAACAAAGGCGCGGCCGTGCCCGTGTCGGTCCCCCCGCCCCGGGGGGGTCCGGGGCAACTTCCCCGCGGGTCGGCCGGGCCGGCTGGGCGGGGCTATGCTAATGAGGAGGTGCGGCCCCGCCCCCGCCGCGGCGACTCGCGGGCACCCATTGGCGGCGGCGCGGCGGGGGCGGGGCGGTGACGCGATGCAAATGAGGGGGCGTGTCCGCAGCGGCACCGCCCCCCGCCCGCCGGGGCTGCGGGGCTCGTGTTCGGCGGCGGGGACAGTCAAAGTGGCTCCCATAGGGAGAGACGGCGAGTCCGCCCGGCGCTGCGGGAGAGGGAGGGGGCACGGGGAGCCCCAGGGTCTCCCTCCGGCCGTCCGTCCGCGCCGCCGCCGCCGCGGGTGCGCCCCTCTCGCTCCCTTTCCCGGCGTGCGCCCGGCTCCGGCAACTCGCTTCCTGCACGGCTGGAGGAGGGAGGAGAGAGGAGAGGAGCGGAGAGCGCTTCGGCTGGGAGAGGAGAGAAGAAAGAGGGAGAAAAGAAAGAAAGAAAAGAGAGAGGGGAGAAGGGGGGGGGGACTTGCCTCTCTTGTCACTGGAAAATGACACTTGATGTAGCAGAGCCTGCCGCAGCTCCCGTTCGTCCTATTGTTTCTTAAACTGCCATCTGAGATTTTTTTTTTTTCCTGCTGCCATCCGAGGGGTGTCTTCATACAAAAGGGACTTCAAGTACTCCTCCGGCTTGTGAGCGCTGCGACCAGCCCCCAGCACCCCACCAGCCCCTCCAAGCACCCAAACAAACTGCACAAGCAGCAAACAGCAGCAGCAAAACCGGGCTCTGATTGCCTCTGGATTTTTTTTTTTGTTTTAATGTCCGTGCCTGTGATTGCTTTCTCCGACTTGCTTTGATTCCAGAGATCAGCTGCAGAGAGAGAAAAAGGAGAGAAATCAAAAAAACCCACATATAACAGTCCGCCTGGCGATTTTATCACTTTTTAAAATTTCGAGTAAAGAAGGAAGATTTGCGCTGTTGTTTCTGATTCATGTTTGGGATTCAGGAAAGCATCCAGCGGAGTGGGAGCAGCATGAAGGAAGAGCCCCTCGGCGCGGGGATGAACGCGGTGCGGACGTGGATGCAGGGAGCCGGCGTCCTGGACGCCAGCACGGCCGCTCAGAGGTAGGCAGGCTCCGCGCCCGCTCCGCTCCGCGCCCCGGGGCGCTCCCCGCCCGCAGCGCTGCTCCCCGCGGGCAGCGCCTTCCCCCCCCCCCGCGCCAACAAAAACCTTGCCCTGCAGCTCTGCTACCAGCAGTGAGTTTCGCGTAGATGTCGCCAGTTAAATATTTATCCCTGTTGTCCCGTAGGAATGACTTTTTATTAAATAATGATAACAATAATAAAGGAAGCAGCGAGTTTCGCTAGGTACGGATAGGTGGGTTTCATCTCTCTGGCCCCTTGTGTTCGCTCGGAGGAAGGAGTTTTCAAAACTATGTTTGCTGCTGATTTAGTCTTGAGATCTCCAAATGACACTTTCCTCCTCCGATAAGCAGCGAGTTGTGCACGGATGTATCCAAAGTATATTTCTCTACCTCGCTTTCCTATCCTCGTCACAATCAGCAGCTCCTTTTCTTTTCCTCCGATAAGCAGGGAGTTTGCAAAGCTTTCTCCAGGAGAAATTTAATTTTAATCCCCTTAGTAAAACCACTGTCACTCATCTTAGATTTTTTAAAAAGAAGTCACTCCAAATAGGAGGTGGTTTTGGCGAAGCTGCACCCAGCCTCGCTTTCTCTCTTATTTCTCTTTCTTCCCATCCTCTTCCCCGCGAAAAAAAAAAAAAAAAAGCACGAACCAAACCCTGATGCTGGATTCGCAGCCTGAGCCCGGGAGCCGGCATCAGCCGGCATCAGTTTAATGTTGACATCTCCCTGTGTCTCCCACCTCGCCCCGCACCCCTCCCTTTGGAGCCCTCTAAGGAAGGGAAAGTTTCTGCAGGGACAACCCTGAAACATTTCAAGTTGTCTCCTGGGCTCGGTGTTTACCCACCGCTCCGGCGCGGGAGGAAAGGCTCACAGGACTGAGGCTGCAAGATAAGGCACATGGGCGCTGGGGTGACAGCTCCGAGCCGAGTTTGAGAAGTGGCAGGACCGATGCTGCTCCACGGGGCAACGCGCCGGCGGCGCTGAGCGCGGCTCCGCCGCCATGCAGGGCCGGCTGCGGGCGGGCACGGCCCCTGGGGAGGGCTGGTGGGTACCGGGGCCGGGGGGGCTGCTGGGGGCCTCGGGATCGCTTCAGGGCGGGATGGGGTCGGGGCTCCGTGGGGTTCGGAGCTTGAGCCTTTCCCTGCGCCCGGAGGGAAAAGCTCTGGGGCGACTCGAGGGAGGGGAAGATGCTAAGCCCCGGGGGGGGCCCAGCCGGGTCCCGGAGGGGGAAGGAACGGGCCTGGGAGTCGGCTCGGGGGACGTGAGGCCGCGTCGTCGGGGCTGCTGCTAACTCGCATGTTTCTGGTCCCAGCGGAGTGGGTCTGGCCCGGGCTCACTTCGAGAAACAGCCGCCTTCCAACCTGAGGAAGTCCAACTTTTTCCACTTCGTCCTGGCTCTGTACGACCGGCAGGGGCAGCCCGTGGAGATCGAACGCACTGCCTTCGTGGGCTTCGTGGAGAAGGAGAAGGTGAGTAGCCTTGTGCCCCGCAGGGGCTCGGCGGCCTCTCCCGGGCCCTCCTCTCTGCTCCGCTCCCCCGGGGCCGCGGCGTCGGCTCGTCCCGGGAGCCACCGCCGCCTCCCGGGCGCCTCACTCTTCCCCTGTCCCAGAGGGCGGACGGGGAGGGGGTGTCCCCTGATCCCTCATTATGCCCGGGGCAGAAGAGAGGGCTGAAAGCTTCCCCGTCCAGCCCCGGGGGCACCCGGCGCGCGAATGATGGAGAAACTTCATTGATACTCTTTTCCTTTTTCCTCCGTCCTCCCGCACTCCCTTTGACATCAGGAAGCCAACAGTGAAAAGACCAACAACGGGATCCACTACCGCCTGCAGCTGCTCTACAGCAATGGTAAGGGCTGGGAGCCCCTGGTGTCAGCCCCGTCGCCCCCCGCCGCCTCTGCGGCTTCAGAACCCACCAGAGGCCGGGGAGCCGCTGCCCCGGCTCCCCTCCGCTCCGCGCACCCCCACACTCGGCACCGGGGCGCTGCGGGGACACGGGCGGCCCTGGCGGGCCCGAGCCCTCGGGCGAGCCCAGGCGCGCTGCCCCGCTTCTCACGCCTCTGCCTTGTTTCAGGGATCCGGACGGAGCAGGATTTCTACGTGCGGCTCATCGACTCCATGACCAAGCAGGTGGGTGCTGCGGAAAGCCCGCGGAGGAGGGGGGTGCCGGGGGGGTGGCAGCCGTCGGGGCGGCCCCCGGGAGCGCGGCGGGGCGGCCCGCGGAGCCGAAACCCGCCCCCGCGGCGGAGCGGCTCTGCCCCGGTCGGGAAGGGAAGGGAAGGGGCCGCCACCTCCCGCGGACACGGCCGCGCTCCCCGCTCTGCGGCGTCGGGGCTGCGGGGCGGCGCGGAGAGTCCCCGCGGGACCCCTGCCTGCCGCCGGGCTGGAGGAGAAAAATACAGGCGACCCTCCAGCCATCCCAGCCAGGGCTGGGGCTGGATTTGCCGCTTAATTAATAAGAATTAACCTCCGGCCTCCGCCAGCCCCCGAGCGCCGCCGGCACAAGCCGCTGCCCCGGCGCGGGGCTCTGTCGGTCCGTCCGTTCTTTGCGCTGCCGCCGGGTCCGTGGGTTAAAGGAGGAGCGATTGTATCGTGACACGTTTGCATGTCGGAATAGTTCCCGAATCGCGGCGCGGGGAGCAGCGAGCTCGCTGTCGGACTCGGGAGGACAGCAGGGATTGTCAGTGGAATTAATCCTCATTTTACGCTTGCACTTTATTCTCCCAAACAGAGTAATAACGTGCGTGCATACCTGTAAAAAATACTTTTCTGTTTAAAACCAGTATTGTTACAAAGGTACTATCTGAACAAATCGATTCTTTCTCTCTCTTTTTTTAATTTTTTTTTTTTTAATTGCTACTCTGGCTTTTTCTTCTGCTCCTGTCAGAATATGTTCCTCATAGAATATGTTTCTTTCAAATAGTTGGGATCGCTTTTAAGCCTTTTCATCCTTAAAATATGTTTCTTCCCCTCCTAATCTGTTTTACTTGTTAAAGAAAATTCTTAAATTTTATTTAAGAAAAACATTAAGGGGTTTTTTTTGTACCGATAGGAAAAGTCAATCCCTCTGTGTTGTCTGTAGACACAAAACTCTTGGCTTGTATTTGGGTTTCTTTTCTATAGTAAAACATAAAAACATAAAGCTCTAAGGGCTGAGTTTGTTTTACAAAACTCTCTTTGATGGTCCCAAAACATCTCTTCCTGCTATTGAAGACTGTCTTTCAACAGAAAAAAAAAAAAAAAAAAAAAGAAAAAAAGAAAAAAGGAACTTGGACGAATTTTGCTAGACAATCCACTGTGCATCTGAACTCTGTTACGCTGTACCCTTCCAAACAGAGCCCATTCCCTGTAGGAATTAAAACAGCAGCAACATACCCTTCTTCATAAAAAAACCCTGGAAAGTGTTTGCTGTCATTCTTTGTTTTTCAGTCATAAATTGGTTAGTTTTTGTTAAAAGCAACAAAATCTTCCTGATAGATGAACTCTTTTCAGTCCTTTTGGAGCTTGTGTATTTCAGTGTAGACAGTGTGAGAGAGACTATCAATAAATATTATCTTTAAAAAGCTTTCCTATGTTACGGAAATGCAGAAGTCTCTGCTCCTAATCCTGTTGAAAACAGAGCCCTGGACTCATGGAGAGCAATGGATTCAAAATAATTTTCTTAACAAAGGCATCTTGCATATGAAGAGTTCATCCTAAGGCACTGTTTGACCTCTTGGTCTCTCATTATTATCAAGTCATCAGAGGGTCTTTGGAGAGAAAGGGGAAAAAAATCCCCGAGATACAGTTTATTTGTAAAACCTACCGTGTAGCTTTAAAGCACGCTCACAATGAAGAAGAAGGAAAAAAAAATATCTCTGATTTCAGGAAGTCTTAGAAAAACAAAGTTAGTGCAAATTACAGATTTTGGGGAAAGTGCGGCGGGTTTGAGAAGTGGGGATTTGAGAACAAAAGCTCTCTGAACTTAGATTAGAAAACAGGGAGCGAAAGGCTGTTTTAGACACAAACATGTTTGCTTACGTATTAATTTCATGCATACAATTTCTTTAGGCATGACTATAATTGCTTATGAAAAATAGGGCATTGTCATGTCAAAACTATGGCATGCGTCGCTCTGATTTTTTTGGGGGGCCGGACGCTAAATTCTCCTTCTTCTGTTTTAATTCTTTCTTTTTAAAAGTGAAATTATTGCAGAGATGGGATCGCGTTGGTTACTGAATGCTTATTAGGAAGTGAAGTACAACACATGACAGAAGCTCACCCAAATGTTGAATATATCATTTATATTTTATGACAGTGAATTATATAGAAGATTCTCAAGTAACTTTCAAATCATCAAACTGTAATTAAATATTGCAAAGACTGTCTGAAAATTCTTTAATTTTTAATGAAAGTTAAATATATATTGTCAGTCTACTTGAAGGTGTAGTATTTTAATGCACGACGCTCAGAACAAATTGGATAATGAAATGATTACTTTTAAATGAAACTGTTGCAGAAGCGTACACGTTTCAGCTGGCAAGTATCTTCTCAGTCCTCACACACACACATTCACACACTCGATAATTGTGAATTCCCAGACTAAAATTACAGCTACTCTGAGGTTTCTGGTGGCAAATTAAAAATCCCACAGAAGCAAAGGTTGAATGAGCTAGGTTCCCCAGATCATACAGGAAAGTATCTGTGGCTTTTTTTATATTATTTTTTTTTAAATATGGACACATCAGATTTATATGTATTCTCTTTATCTCACAGTTACAAATTGCAAGGTTTTGTATGGTTGCAGATTAGTAAGTTAAGTAAGATAAAAGCAAATCAGACCTAGATTTCTGTACATAGGATTGCTGCTCAGAGATTTAACGTGAATGTCCCATCAGCAGCATGTATTCTACCAGCAGGTAGGCAGGGCTTGGCTGTGCTGAGGGCTGTGTATGTAACAAAGGGTAGGTGTTCCTTCTCCTAAGTGTTCTTGATCTGTATAAGTTCATGTGGTTGTGCCCAGCTAAGAAACTCAGAGCAGGAGTCCTGTCATGGGTGGAACAGAGGGATCCACACGTCCTGGTGCCCGTGTGTGTGTTCTCTGTCAGCTGTGGAGCAGGACGGGAAGCGGGGCTGGAGAGTGGCGCTACTGAAGTAACCAAGAGTTTTGTTGTAAGCTGCATCCCAGGGCAGATCTGGGCTGTAGGGTGAACTGTGCAGGCTCTACCCCAAAACATGAGCTTCAGCTGCTCGTACACTCCTTGGGAATGTGGGCTGTGGGACTTCCAAACGGGACACCCAGGCAGGATTGGTTCAAAGTGCATCATTTTGAGTTGCATTTGGGATGACGCGCTTGGCCTTTGGTGGTGGCCACGGAGAAGTGCTGGGCGAGACAGGAATTACTTGGCTTTCAGCGGTCTTAAAATGTGTCCCCATCCCTTAAAAATTGTAAATACTACACACAAATCATTCATGTGGTGGGGAAGTTCTTTTTTTTCAGTTTGGGTAACAACATTCATTGTCAAAACTGGCTTAATTAAATTTTTGTTTTACGTTATATTGGCACCTCATTTTATGTCAGGATCACATTCCTAATGTGTTCAAAACCCTGTAGGATCCCAAACTTTATAGCTGTTGCTTTCCGTAAAGCAGCAGCTCCTCCCGCAGTAGGTCTGGCTCTAACAATGATGCATTTTGAAATTGCCTGCAAAATGTGAAATATGTTTGCTCTAATAAAACCGGAGTTTTTAGGCAAGTCTAAGGATTTTAATATATTTATGGAGAAGAGGTGCCTTCTATTTCTTTGGCTGTATTTTCATAAAGTTGAGATATTTCACTATTAAGAAAGATGGAGGAAATAAATCTGAAATACTTCTTCCCCACCCATTTTTCCTTCAGCCGTTCTCATCCATAAGATATAACGGATGCTAATATGGCTCAGGCATCTTAAGAATCATAAGTTTTGCTCGATTGCTATTGTCTATTTCTAAGAGTCCTCATGAGTCAAAAATCTTAAACTCTGTTTATATTTTGCTTTTTTTTTTCAGTACTATAACTCCGGATGCAAATAGTTTTTCTGTTGACTTCTCTGTCATTCTCTGATGTCTGCAGATATTTGATCAGCTCCTATTCTGTGCATGGCATGGCCCTTCTCTAGCAGCTACATGCATGGGAAAAAAAAATGTTATCAATAAGTTCAGAGGAGCCTCAGCAGACTCAGAGAAATTTCACACAAACATAAAACAAAACCTAACCCCTGTGACAGGGAAAGTTTACATTGCACCAGATTTTAGCAGCTTTCTTGTGCCTTTGGTGAGATGTCAGAAACGCAGGTGATTTTAATTTTCTTGTACAGAGAGGAATGGAGAAGTTTGGAATTTGCATGCATGATCAGGACCTGTGTTTGGGAAAATGTAAACTCATCACAGTGGAAAATGTGTTGTTTGGAGTCTGAGGGTGAAAACAAAGCTGAGGATTTTGGAGAGACTGCCTGAGCCAGATGGCCTGGTGCATTCCCAGTCTGGCAGCCCAACTGCTCCCTCCTGTATAATATACAGCCATTTGTTCTGGGATATTTACGCTAGAGCTGTTTCCATGTGAATGTTTGAAAACCATTAAAAATGAACATATTAGGAGAGATAAATTTATTTAATTCGTGTGAATACGTCGATAAGCAGGCTGTGAATCAAAGGCAGAGAGAGACTGGATAAAATAATTAGATGCTTCTGAATTGTGCGTTGAGAGGCAGAGCAAGAACTCCCTGTCCTCGCCCCGGGACCAGCACTCCTCTGCTTGTCTGGGATAAACCTCACTGGGATGAGTTGAAATTTTGCTGGGGGAAGGGGTAAAACCTCGGGTAACTAAGGGTTAAAGATTTGAAGCCAAATAAATGTAATTCACAGTATTTTCTGTGTAGATATATAGTGGATACAAGCCTAATCCTCCCTGGGTGAGACTCTGGCCCATCTGAAGTCAATTGCAAAGCGCCTATTGAATTCGGTGGGGCCAGGGTTTTATTTTCTCCCTGTGTGTATGGCCATATATATGTCATTCCAAATCATTTTAGTTCTGTTTTGGAAAAGACCCTAATTTTAATGAGTTTTTCCTTCTCCTTTATTTCTGTAAAGGATATACTTTGTTTTGTGAAGCAGCCGAGGAATTTGAAAGCAAGTGGGTTTAGATGCATGTTGGTGATTTCTCTCCTTCTCTTACTCTTTTAAAATCAAGGCCATGACATAACTGAGTAATATAATGACCATGATCTCATTCCTTCAAGATTGTTTTTCGTCCAGTTCCGAAAGCAGGATTGCTTGACTGGCAAACCGACACCACAAGATGATTGTGCCCTCAGTTGTACCAGCACAAATCTGGATTTAGTCAGGAATGGTTAAGGACAAAATCTGGCTCTATATTTTTCCAAATTATTCATCAACTCTTTTATTGCTTTATCCTGCTGTCTTTATTGGGGAAAAAGTGGATTATATGAGAACCGTAGTCTTGACTTTTATATTACTCTCCTTCCTTTTATCTTTAATTTTTTAAAATTTTTTTTTTATAGTGTGCTCTGTCGCTGAAAAGTTTAGGCAAATCGTTGGACGCACTTGACTGCGACGTGCCCAATTTAGGAATTTTTATTTGCTGGCAAGCAGCGAATTGCATTTAATTTAACTTTTTATGCAGCTTTTGTTTACGTGGAAGTGAGGAAATTTTATATTTTTGACACCTATTTTTCGGGACCTGATTTTGAAATCCGCTTGTGCATGAGTGATTGTTACACGCTGGGACTTCTTGTAGAAAGGTTACTTGGGTGAATAACTACTTGCAAAATGGAAGATGAATTTTGTGGGAAAATGTTTAAGTTGCTCAGGAGTAGAAAAGCTGTTTTCAAATGCTTATGAAACAACACCAAGTTAAAACTACACAAAGTAAACAAAAAGAAAAAAACAAAGTCTATAATTTTGCATTTCCTCTGCTGGTGTTCTGTTGTGCAACCCTAATGTGTATTTGCAGGCTTATTTTTAGCTCTGCTGTGGTCTAAGTTTATGCACTGTAACTTTCACTTTATCTCTCATTAATGTGATCCCCATTTGACAAAATCACGACGATGCTGGTGTGACAGGGAATCCCGACACAGTCATCCTGTTTTAAGGCCTGAACTTTAAAAAAATAAATTAAAAAATAAAAAAATTAAAATATTTTTGTTAAGAGAAGTAGCTTTTCAAATCCGGGAGTTAACCATTTTTGCAACAGTAACGTAGTAGACCCTTCCTGTAAAAATACTTCTGGCAGCTCTAACGATCTGAAACTTTAGCAGTTCCTGTTTCCCTTTTGAAACTAATTGTAGAATTAATGCTTCAGAGCGGCGCGGTTTGCGAGGCGGTCGAGTATCTGCCGTGCTCTGGGGCAGCCGTTCATGGGAGTAAACAGTTGGTGCTTTACACACCCGCTCGCACAAGTGAATTGGGACACGGGAGAGGGAGATGGGGATGAGCTGCTCAGAAATTAACTCAGCAAGTCCTCCCGCTTCCTAGAATTTCCTAGAAATTCCTGCAGGAACAGGGTATGCGGGAGTAGCTGCGCTGAACGCGGAGAAAACAAAATGTGCACGGGTACAACTTGGATAATTGAATGCAAATAAAGTGAAAAGCAAATCCTTAATGTAGAGGAAGGCAGAAGAGTGTCATGCACGCAAAGAAGGGATCACTGATGCTAAACACAACAGACAAGGTGATTATGTACCACGGTGTTGACTCTGCCCGTTCATTATTGCTATTTAGTTGAGTTATTTGAGTGGGTACCTGGAGGTTAAGTAAGCACAGCAGCAGGAAGGGGAGAGGAGGAAAGGGAGAGGAAGAAAGGAATGTAAATTTTGTGTTCTGGTTTGTAATTTCTAGTGCTTCCTTGGCCCACTGGCAACAAGACAACCCATACTGGGTAAATTTATTTTAAGATTTAAGAGTGTGAGAAGAACAAGGCATGTCCGGCAGCCCTCTCTCAGGCCCTGCTACCCTATGTCACACTGTGATTGCCTGGAGGTGATGAGGAACTGGAGATGCTCGTCCCCACTAAAAGCCTCGGGGGCAGATCTGCTCTTTCCCCCTTGCTCTGCATTCTCAGAGGCCAATTATTCTTTAACTGTTGATGAAGTCCGAAAAGTGCCATCAGCTTCCTCCTTGCCTTGGCCTGTCCCACTACCAGGTGAAACCTGATTTGGGGTTTTCTGGAGTCTTTGCCATGTCCCCACTGATCAACCCCACCAGGTGTCAGCCAGTTACTTTGATTCTCTGGTTTTGGCTGGAAGATGCTTCTCCCATCTTCCCCTTTAATGCTGGAAATGAAGATCTTCTGAATTT
Source organism: Chiroxiphia lanceolata (assembly GCF_009829145.1). Classification (NCBI taxonomy): domain Eukaryota; kingdom Metazoa; phylum Chordata; class Aves; order Passeriformes; family Pipridae; genus Chiroxiphia; species Chiroxiphia lanceolata. Next base: position 11,280,820 of record NC_045651.1, read on the forward strand.
GTTCCATCTCCTGCTACAACACAGGGATGACTGTAATGCCACTTTACAAGGCTTCTTGCAAACTGTTTGTAGCTCTTTTGGGCACTGAGGGGGAAGTGCCTCAAGGTGGGGTCCCAGCTGAGGTCAGGGGGTTGTTGATATCTGTGCTGGGGAGACTTTCCATGTGTCCTCTTCACAGGAATGCTGGGTTCACAGGTGTTGTGCCTCACTGCTGGAAACGAGGGGGCAGAAATCAGGTGAAACTCTGTGCCAATTAGTGGCAATGACAGTGGAGGCTTCTGTTTTATCAGCAGTGAAACCCCAACCTCACTGGCTCTCAGGTTTTAGAGGAATGCAAAACTGAAACTAAAAAATTAAAACTAGCAAAGGTAAGGTAACACAGACCCATTCCTGATACTGTTTATGGAATTATTAAATCATTTTGTAATGCATAATATTAATATTGTGTGTTACTATTTAAATGGTATTGAAAGTCAGCTCATGCTTCTTCAGATTTGTGTGTCTTGAGATTTTTGCCCCCTCTGGAGGTACAACACCTCTTTCCTTTAGTAGGTTATATTTGTAAGGGATGGGCAACAGTTCATATGATCCTAATTCATCCTGTATTAAGGTAACTTATTTTTCTGTCAGTGTTTTCCACACTTCAATTTCAAAGTGGTCTCATTCCTTAGAATTTATTTCATCCATCTAGCATGCTCATTAAATTTCAATATCTATTTTATCATTAGCTTTAGGGATACCCATAACAGAGGTCATTTTACCTGCAGATTTTTTTTTCCCTGAGTTTCATCTTTTAAAGTCTGTGTTTTCAAGGCTGAAAAGGTCACACCAAGCTCAAGGGTAGCGCTGATGCTCACATGCAGGAGTGGTGGTCATCCCTCCAAGGCTGGGACTCTGATCCCAGCTCTGGAATGGCACCCTAAAAGATTTAGGAACCATAGTGCTGTCTAAAGATGTTGTTGCAAAGGAAGCTTCTTTTCACTCTTGTTTTACTGCTGGGGGTCTTGTGCCTGGGACCAGAGGTGGTTGGAGAACATAACTCTGTTGGGATGAGATAGCAACCCTGTCCCACAGGGGCTGTGAGCACTAACCTAGTTAGTGTGCAATGCCGATCCCTCATCGCTGGTTCTGCTGGTGGGAGCAAAAGTAGACTCTTCTTGAAATGTGAATAACTGTCTTTCCACAGTTTTAGCTTAAAGGATTTTCCCCGTGCTGTCTCAGAGTCAAATTTCTGAAGTCGGTTGATCCTCTGTTTGTTTTGGTCTCCTCTGCTCTGGTAGGGCCTGCTCCTCACTTATTTATATCCCTGTAACTCCAGAGGTGCTCTCTGGAAAGTGGTGGATCACGAGGTTCAAGGGAAGAATCAGGCCCAGGCGTTTTCTCAGGAGCTACCAGGAAAATGCCTGGGCTGTGCAGCTTTTGTAATTAAAAATGCATGAGCTCTCTCTTTTTTGTCCCTTTTTTTTTTTTTAATGAATAGGACCCGAAGTATACCAAGCCTTGCTGAGTTTTTTTTCCCTTTTTTTTTTTTTTCCCTTTTAATGCTATTAGGTTTATATTTTATTCTGAATTGAAAAGAAAATTGTGGTTGTCTTGACTACTAAAAAAACCCATCCTACACACTGCTCAAGAGATGTGCAACAGAGAGGAGGGAATTTAGCTGTACTCAGCTTGTGTTTTTTCCAGCTGCAAGTCTTGGAGCAGGTTCTGTGGAGACACCGTGGTCTCTTTAGCCCGTGCCTTGCTTTGAAGCTCCAGCTATGCCTTCGCTTACTGTGATGCATTTTTATTTTCTCCAAACTCAACCTGATGCACAACTGAAAATTGTGTTTTGTTTCTAGGCGATAGTATATGAAGGCCAAGACAAGAACCCAGAAATGTGCCGAGTTCTGCTCACGCATGAAATAATGTGCAGGTAAGAAATACCCCGCTTGCACTTAATTAGTGATGAGAAGATGAATCTGTCTCTCAAAATCTAGGTTGAACCTGCAGCTATTTTCGGACTTAAATTTATCTTTCTTGCATTAAACAATCCCAAAATAACACAGTTCGGTGTGTGTAATTAGCAGCAAGGTCTCAGTCGTCACACTAGTTTTCAATTATTTATAAAGAGTTATTCTTAACAGAACGCTGCTGGTTTTCATTTAGACACTGTAGCTTGCAAAAGGTCTCCTCACCAAAATTAACAGTCTATTACAGTCTTCTAGCAATAAATGTCTCTGCCCCCAATTCCCAACAAAAACTCCTCAGTAAAATGACAAAATAGGTTTTTTTGTGTGTGTGTGTGTGTGTTTTTTTTTTCTGGATGCACATTAAGGCGTGAGGTGAGGAGGCTTTTTTGTCCTGGTTGCTGCTCACTTGAGGTCCTTGCTCGGATGGAGTGGAGCAGGTGATGCTCCTCCATGAAAAAGATTTCTTCATCTTGATTTTCTTTAAACTTCCCCATGCAGATTGGCTCTGCCCTGTGCTCTCTTGCCCTGCCTGGGGTTGGTGGCTTACATTCAGGACAGTCAAATATCTTCTCCCCCAAACTTCTGCAGCTGCTTCCTTCTCTGTTCTGGCTGATTGAAATAGGTGAAGCCTCTTCTACTTCCTTTTTACCACAGAGAAAGCAGCATCTTCCCCCAGACCCCTCAGACACCTTGGAGAGCTTGACCTCTCAGTCTCAATAAAGTTAGTGGGTGTTTTTTGCATGTCTGAAAAAATCATTTGTTACATGTTGTTCGATGGCAGAAAATAATTCCCTGGTGGAAGATGAGGCATTCTTGCATAAGCTCATTGTTACAATCAGTTGTTTTAAGACTGTAAAAATGCCATTGCATGCGTTGTAACTTTTGCAAAACACATTTACTAAAAAGGAGTAACTTGAGGGTAAAAACTAGTACCCACTTCTAAGAGAATAAACTTGGATGAGGGTTTCCTTGCAGGGGAGAGTCTTTGGCAAAATATTCAGATGAAAATTTCTCTGATGGCTGATTTTTTTTTTTTTAATTATTATTTTTTGGCTGTTTTTTCATTCTTGGGATCTGCATGTTTTCATCCTCCATGACATCTCCTCCTGATAAAACCTTGCTGGAGGTGGCACCCTGTGATGCCAACAGGGAAGAAGCTTCTCTCCTTGCTCTGCCAGCCTGGGTGAAACCCTGCACAGCCTCCCCAAAATTTTCCTTGCAGGATTTTGGGGGATTTTAGCTTTCGTGTTGCGTTTTTCTAGCCTGCTTCATTCAGTAGGTTTGGCTTCTTTCAGGAAGCCAAAGACAACCCATTAGAGCTCCAGAACAATCCCAGCAGATGGGTGTCTCCAAGAGGTGCCTCAGCTTCTGCTGCTCAGAGCTGCAGTGTTGCTTTGCTGAAGAGTCCTGGCCAGTTCTCCTTTTCCAAATGGAAACCCAGTCACGTCTGTCACCCAGACAACTTTTAATTGCCCTAAAATTCATTGGCCCAATTAGCACCACTTTGACTCTGGATACCTAGCTAGGAACAATTCATGGAAATATTAAAGGAGGCCCCTGACTTGATAAGGCTGAAGTGCCTTTTGCTTTTCTCCTGTACCAAACCAGTGAGACGTGGACACTGGGCATGTGAGTAAAATTAAGCACATGCTCAAGTGCCTGCAGCGTCAGGGTTTGAATGTTGTTAGTCCTGAGTGATGTACCCTCCTGATCCTTAACCAGCAAAGTTTGGAGGTAGGAATTACTCACTGAGCCAGAACAACCTACTTTGATGCATTAATTTTCTCACAAATACTTTAGAAACATAAAGTGGATGAAGTAAATCAAAACTTTATATAGTGGGCTGAGTTTTAAGTAGAAGACCAAATACCTGCATTACAGATTTACAGCCGTTCAATATATTTTGACTGAGACAAAATTATTTCTGTTCTGGGAACGTGGAAAGACGTGCAGTCATTCCCTTTATTAAAGCACTTTGCTCTTTCTTTGTTCTTAAAATTCACTGGATCAGAAGCTTTATTCTCCTTCTATTTATTTAGTGCTAGTCTTTGCTTTGTGTTTCATAACTGTAAGGTGAAGGAGTAGAAAAAAAAAAACAACTGACCATAGTAGGCAAATGTTGTGTGCCTGATGGGGTGGGGGAGACATATTCAAATTTCTTATAGCTCATATTAGATATTATCCATTTCCTTTGCTGCCTATATGTGTGTAAGAGGGTGCTGTTTGTTTACCAGGCCGCTTGACCCTATTGCACAAATCTGTCATCTATTGTGCTGCTAACATGCTTTTAAATTGCAAATCTGATGCTCTTTAGGGGTCTAGAAGGGAAAAAACCCCTCTCTCTCCACACCATTCTGTTTCTCTTGATTTCTTGCCTGTTGTAAGTGGAAGTTGGGATGTGCTGAATTTGCACCAGGGGTGCAAATGCAGCCTCAATTATAAGCATAAAATTAGAGTCTGTTCCCCATTAATCAGCCCAGCTAATTGCTATGCACTACCATTAGCCATATGGTGTGAAAGACAGCTTGCTCTCCCTAAGATGAAATTTCTTCATTTCAGACATGAAATAGTGAGGGCTCTGTATTTTAAAATAGCTTGTTTTAGATATTTAATTTCTAAACAACTTTCAGCAGTGCTTTCTATCAAGGCTAACTGCACAATAAAACTTTGCATTTATGTGACAAAGCTGGGTATTTATAGTGTACTACAGCTATGGCACAGAGGAGACAAAGAATTCAAATGTATAGGAGAGTCCTGGCTGTGGTATGAAAGTGGAGCTGAGGTTTGCTTCAGGTAGCTGTTAATTTCAAAGGATTTCATTGTGTTTTGTCAAATATAAAAATCTACACAGTTGGCGAAATGTTAATAGCTGGGGAGAATTCACAGCCTCAGTGGAATTTATTAGTATTGTAGGCAGTATGGGGAGGGACATCTATAGTTAATATTGCCTCAACAATTTCCATTATGAAACCTTCAGTGGCTTACAGCTTTGCCAAACTTAAACTGTTCTGGCTGAAATATCCTTTGCAGGGTGTCAGCCTCAGGCTGACTTTCTTTGGAAAGTTTTAGCTAAAATGGTTCAGTGATTTCTGAGAATGAGGTTGGAGTAAAATATGGGTTTTGTCTGTTTAAAACAAGATCCTACAGCTATTTTGGCAAGAGGGTCCTGTACCTCCACGCTTCAGGGTGAGGAGCCTGTTTGGGGCAGGGGTTGTCCTGAGCGCATCATCTGCGGGAGGAAACACACCTCGCTGGGGACCTTCTGCAAAATCTCCCACGCGGACTCGCTGACGACTTGTTAGAGCCTGGCAGCTGAGGATCGGAAAGTCGCCTTTGCTTTGCTGGCCACGTGCCACGGCCCCGTAATTTCTCATTGTTCATTGTCCCCACGGAAAGGCCGAGCGCAGACACACAAAGCAGGGCTCCTCGCGCGGGGATGCTCCGGCCACCACCCCAGGGTGGGGACGGGAGCACTGGGGGGGTGGCAGATACGGGGGTGCAGAGACCATCTCCTGTGTGCCCGCAGTGGGGCCAGGCAGTGCAGGTAGAGATCTTCCAGCACAAGGAAGAGGAAGCTATGCAGAGAGAAGACAGGAGGGCAGCAGGTCCCAAGAGGGTTGGAGTGAGGACAAAGGCAGCAGTGGAAGCTGGGGATAGTGGTGGCCAGGGGAAAGAGAAGCCTCAGAAGGGGCAAGATGGGGATGGTGTGGGGCTTGGGCATGAGCCGTGAGGATGGCAATAGCAGGGGGGTAGATCTGGGTTGCAGGAGCTGGAGGAAGCTGTGATGAGAGGCTGCATCACTATCAAGGACTACTTGTTTTAAAAACAAGCAGATCCCAAAACAAATCAATTTTCATAGGCTTTTTCTGTGGGCCAATGTGGCATTTTGTGTGAGTTGTGGCTCCTTGACCCATCTGGGGAGAGGTGTCATGGAAGAATAGCAAAGACAAGTCCTCGTCCTCCTGGCTGCAAAGAGGTGGCATTCTCTGCTCTTTCATAGAGCCTTACTGGGAGCTGGACGATTTCTGGGTGGCTTGGAGAAGCTCCTGGTAATTTTAAAATTCTTTCAGGAAAAGGAGAAAGGGTGCTGAATATTTAGGAACTTGTTTCCAAGTGTTAAGTAGGCACTAAAAGCCAAAGCTTTTGAGGCAAATTGAATTAAAAGCACTTTTAAACAGGTCTGAAACTCAGGGTTTGCATGTTTTAATTCTAGAAAAGCTAGAGTGAAGAGGCCTTGAGTTCTGCTTTTGGGGGAGCAAAAATGCAACAGACAAACTCAGGTTTAACCTGCAATTATCTAGAACATGAAGGAACATTTGGGACCTCCTTTCATGCCAGAGAGCCACCAGATGATGGGACGTGCCAGCCGTGCAGCCCTCCCACATCACCCTCAAATGGTGATCAAGGGGTCTCCTAATACCACTGGGGCTACTGGGGTCAACATTTGGGAAGCCCTACCCAAATCAAGGGGCCACTTGCTGAGCAGTGAAGTGTTTCCCCCACTCTCAAAGCTGGGGTTGTCACCAGTGGTCAGTGCCTGACTCCATCCTGCTTGTGGCAGGAGCTGACATCGAGGCATTCCCCTCTCTGGGCCCTGTGGCCACCTCTCCTGCTGGGTTAATGCCCCGGGAAGGTGCCAACCTCTGAGCCTGGTGGTGCTTGGATGGTGGTATCTGCCCATCTCGAGCTGGGAGCCTGGGAACCTTTGCTTGCCTGAGTAAGTGTGGCAATTTCTATCCCTCCAGTCTGCTGGGAGAATGTCAGGACTAGCCCTGATTCGCTTCAGTCACAAGAACTGCATTGTCTTAACTTGTGCCAACTCTGTTTCTAATTACATTTTAATCATTTAAAAATGATTAGCAGTTTTTATTGCCTTGTTTGTGGGTAAATTTTCTCACCCCACACATTCTAGCTGCACTCCAATGGCAAGTCCTTTTATAGGCAAAAAAGCCCCCAAACGTCCACATGACTGTTTACCTACAGCATATTTTATTCCTTCCTAAATTTTAATACTTTCAGAGTGCCAAGGCTGTTGCATTTTCTGGTAGATCAATTGTGGTATTGTGCTGTAAAATTAAGCAGTTTTTTTTGGCAATGCCAAACAATGTAACTTCCACCGAAATGAAGATACCGCACATGTGTTAACTGTGAAAAGTTTCAGCCCTGAATAGTTGCCTTGAAGCTTTTTGCGGTGAAAAGAATTATGTATTTTCCTCTCTTTGAAAACAAAATTATTATTTTTTTTTAAGCCATGTTTAAACAGGCTGTTTTTGTAAAAGGCCCCTTTTTTGTTATCTTTAGTGTGGTTAGTTGCTTTATTGCTAATCTTGGTGGGTAACTGTATATTATTCACTCTATTGTTCAGCAACACAAGAGAACCTTTGTCATACTTCCAATAGGGCTATTTATATAGTGTGGCATTTCTGAGGGCTTCTTCCTGCCCTGATGTTCTTCCACCTTCTGGGGAAAGGAAAATAGTTCATCTAAGAGGGAGAGTGAGCAGTGGTCGCTCCTGACAGCCGCTGAAATACGGGTGATGTGCAGATCCCTGGGATGCCATTGGGAACAAGCTTGGTGGTTTCCAAAGATTTGATTGTGTGTGGTTGAGGTTTACCAGAAAGTTTATTGAACAGAGAGATGTGCTCAGGTCTGGCCAGGGAGAGCAGCCAGGATGGTCCTCGCTGCCTGTCACTTGGTGCCACCATGGAATGGGGTCCCTGCAGCCCTCACCCTACAGAAGCTGCCCAGGCTTGGTCCAGTAGGTTCTTGGGGACCAAGAAGTGCTTGGGAAGGTCAGGAGCTTCTTGATTTTTTTATTTTTTATTTTTTTTTTTAGTTCTTTGAAGCCTTGACTTCAGTGAGGGATTTTCTGTTAAGGGACAGCACAAACAGGAGCTTTCCTTGCAAGTTGGGTGTTTCCTCCCTGGAGCGGGTGGGTGGGTGAAAGCTGAAGGCTTTGTTCAACTTTTTGGCTGGGACTTGGTCTTGTGGGTAAAGATGGGACTTCCTCTGGTGGGGAGAGCAGGACAGCCCTCAGCCAGAGCCCTACATGCACCAGGAGGGATTCCCACCCTGAGCATAAACATGTATATTGCCTACGAACTTACCTGCAATATATTTATGGCTCCTTACAGACAATAACCTCTGACAAGGAATCATCACAAACAACAATTTAACTTCTCTTAGGGAACAATGAGCCACCCTAGTTCAAAAGAATCCCAGCCTTGAGGTCAGCCATGGAGCAGCGCTTTGGGAGACGGAGCTTATATTTCACATGCCTGCTTTGTCTCTGACCTGACGCAGGGCACCAGCCGCCGGAGCGGTGCTCTCCATGGCATTAGTGATCATTAACATGCTCAGAAAACTTGGGGAAACAGGCACGCTCGAGCATAAAAAGCTGCTGCTGACGGCGCTTGCATTTTAGCTCCCCCATTAACACCAGTGTTTCTTAGAGGGAGAATAATTGTGCTTTTGCAGTTCGGGGAGGGGGGGGGGGTTCCCAGTAGCTGAGAGCTGTGTAGAAGCAGGAATATCTTGTGGATGTGTAACATAAGCGTTAAGCAAATGTAAAAACCAGGCTCAGCAGGGAAAAATCTGCTTTATTTTGTGTGCCAGCATATGCGGGACAACTGTTAAACCCTATGGAAAAGAGGCTGCAAATAGGCAGGTCTCCCTGTTTTGGGCGATCCTTGAATTATTATTTGTGAAGGGGGCAAAACCCCTCTCTTTTTATATTTTCCGTTGCTAACCAGCTGTGCAAGAAGTTAAACATAGTAATTAACCCATATGTGACCCACTACATTTGACTGATTTCCAGGCAGGGCCAGCGTGGTAACTCTACCCGGCAATTTGAACCTACCATGTTTGTAATGATGATTTTACAGTGTAATGGTCGCACTAAATCCTTTCGCTTTTGCTCTGTAGCCGCTGTTGTGACAAGAAAAGCTGTGGCAACAGAAATGAGACTCCATCAGATCCAGTGATAATTGACAGGTAAGGACTGCTATTGTTTCCTTCCATTTTTTTTTTCCTCCCTCTCCTCATTATAATGAAACACCTGCCCTGTGTTGCTAATGGGGAAGAATTAGGAGTATATACGGATGAAATTTTGTTTTTGATACTGAATTAGTTGTGCTTTGCAATTGGGATTGCCTTGGAAGGGCCATATGCAGGATAACGTAGGGATAACGGAGCACCCTGCTCTGTGGAGGGCTCCAGCTCTTGTAGCTGATTCATGTGCATAAAGAGGAGATTTTTCTTTCTGACTTTGTGACTCAATTCACATGCTATGCCAGGGAAGCTTCAGGAATAAAATAATAATAGTTTGTGATTTATGAAATGTGGTTGGATGCTTATAAATATTTAACTTTTATTTGAAAAATGTTTGAATCATTATCACTTAGCTACTGTAGTTCTGTTGGATGCAATCCATCTACATTTTAAGGCTTTTATTTATGCATAAAAACAGTTAAGAAAATAGATCTGCAATGTAAGGTTTTTTTCCCCTCCTATTTTCTTTGGTTGGAATACTATTTTGACTATATTGTCAGTTGATTAATTCATTTTTGCCTGTCTTAATTATTGTGTTTTTAAACAGATCCATATTGTTAATCTGACATCACTGAGTAAATCATTGTAGTACAATAACGTCTATTTCAGTTGTTTTGAGCCACGTGTGGTTTCTGTGCTTGCAAATTATGCAAAATGGTAGCCAAAGAGCCATTTTTACCTTTTAATTGTCCAAATACGTTGTGCAAAGCCGTGTGTGATAACCAGGTTATTATGCAGCATTACTCTAGAGGAGTTAAATGACCATGAAGCACTGAAAGTGTCTGTCATCAGCTGGGGAGAGGAACACCCTTGAGCTGATCTGTGAATAGAGGGACCCTGAAGGGAACTACCTAAACATACAGGGGTGAGAGCACAGAGCAGGGGGCTTCTCCTTGCATTCTTGTCTCAGTTATGTTTGCTATAGTAAATTTAAAGTATCTTCCATGCCCATGCATCCATTTTATGAAAGAAAGTGAGGGGGGTTTGATGTGTTGGGTGCCCCCCATGGAGAGCGGTCCAGGGGCATCACAGAGCCTTGTGCTCATCCCAGCTCCCAGTCTTACAGTTCTTGGTTGAATGTGGTAAGAAAGTGCATATATTGGAAGCTTATAGCAGATGTTTTGATTAGCTGTAAAAAGTAATCCTGAGAATGTTTAAATCTCAGAAGATATCTCTATTTATTTTAACTGGGCATATTTTCATCTCCTCTGAGCGTTAGGTAATACCAGGGAAAGTGTGTGGGGGGAAAACCCCCCAGTGAAATCTATATAGAGCTGTGTTTTATAAGCGTGCTGCAGAGTTGAACACTATAAACATGGTGTTAGAGTGGCATTTTGAGTGACATGAAAGCTACAAAATTCACATGAATTTTTCATTGTACTGGAAAGTGAGATGTTAAGATGCTAATGGCAGGTTTACAGAAATATTTTGTTTAACTATCTAGTATGCAAAACTGCTAGTTGCAAATCATTTTAAATTTTGAAAGCCAGGGATGCTTTCTGTTATATGTTTCCTGCAAAATGAAGAAAACAGGTACAGGAAAAAAACAGCTTTAGCTTTCTAGCAGTGATCCATTTCTCAGTCTTTACATAAACTGATGCAATAGGTACCAATTTTGAAGTTTCTTTTTAAAATGCAAGCTAAACATAATTTAAAGCTGATAACACAAACCCTACCTCACCACCCGCACTGAACCGCGCTTGGCTTGTGAACGGGTTAAGCTTTTAAGTTCTTCACTTGGTTTTTAAATTGTGACTTTGATACAGAAGGTTGATATGACTGTGGTTTGAATAACACTTGATTTTGACCTGTTCCTGTGGGTTGCAATGGTATAAGAAATTTGACTCAGCAGTGCTGTAATTAGCCCTCCCCGTGTTTTTGAAACAGGATTGTGTTACCTGGATTGCATTAGTGTGGCTTCTATTGTTGCCGCTTCGCATCTGTCCCAGTAGGGTACTTAAAACCTTTTCTTGGCCAGGGCTAGTTCAAACAATTTAGGCCAAGTAAGTATGTGCTTTATACAGTTAGTGGCTTTAGTGATGTTTCTTGTGACATTTATCCTATTCACTTTTTTTCTCCCCTTTGGTTTGGAAAGGATGAAGTGATCTATGTGGAGCCTTTTTACCTTTAAAACGAGGCCTTTAAAATTGTTCTATGATTAAAATGCCTGCACAAGTCAGACCATGTGTTTGGTTGTACTCCATTGTCACTTCTCCATGCACACAGTTTTTAACTATTATGTCAATTGATATGTAAAACCATATTTAGATATTTTTATTTGCATTGAGCTTAGAGAATTCATTTACCATTTGGGCTAAAGCACTCCCACGTGCCTTATGCTCCGATAAAGTCCTTGCCTATGGATTTAATCTAACTCTTGCCTCAAATCCTGTGAATCCACAGACTCTGACCTAACATAGAATTTGACATAGAATCTATCCATGGGATTTTTGACTTATGTACTTACATGGAAATGCTATCCTCTTCTGACAAGTTGGAATACTATTTTGGATTGATTAATTCTCTTTGATGAGGTTAGAGAGACTTGGGTTAGAGAGGGCTCTGGCTTTGTGGTGGTTTGGTGAACTTGGAGAAGAGGCTGTTTGGCAACTTCAAAGTTACATGTGTTGTATTCTTTTTCAAACACTGGATATACATGAAAAGTGAATCATGTATTTCTATGTAATCAAAATGTGGGATTTTAAAAAAAAGTATGTAGCTGTGTTTGAAGCAGGATATGACTTTATCTTTTATAAAATTGTTCTATATTTTGCTCTATTGTAGTATCAGCAGATACAGCAGTGAAAGGGACCTGAAGAAATTTATACTCATATAGTGATCTAAATTTTCTTTGGAGAACAAAATAAATCTATTATAGAGCAGTAATTCCAAGGAAGTTTCTTGGAAATCTGTGTGTGTCTGTATCATCTTCTTAGCATAGCCTGTATATTTTATTGCTAATCGAGTTACATGTGTTGAGATGAAGATCTGATGAACAGGAACTCATTTTAAAAGGGGTATTATTGTCACAATACAAATGCACAATTCCTCCTTCGAGTGCAGTGGCAGGGCTGTATTGTAATCACACTTAAAGAAAACACAGAGCACTTCCTGTTATTAAATTAAATTCTAGATTGATTTAACTTTCAAATTGTAACTCATATTTGAATTTAAAAGGTTCGCAATAAAATTCCTGTGAAGAAATTGAATAAATTGTAGTTTTATTACCACTCTGGATATCCTGGTGTCCTAACCTTTTTCCTTACAGTTATCTTAGTTCAATAAATAAAACCTCATTAGACTATTCCCATTTCAACGAGTTTATTAAATTTTACAGGAGTAATTAGCATAAGCTGTGCTAATTTTTCTGGAAGACTAATGAGAGAGCTTCCTAATTAGGTTTGCTTTGTAAGAATCAGAAAAGATGATAATGACAAAAGTCACATAGGGGAGAAAGTGGGGCTTTATGTTATTCCTTGGTTCAGGAAAGAGACTCCTCTCTCGACACGCTGTTCCAAACTTTTAAACCCATTTTACCATTGTCAGGACTGATACTTAATGGTGTTACCAGTGCCTGCTGGGGCTTCTTTACCTTTTATGGCTGCATCCAGTAAATAGGAATCCTACTGACTGATAAAATAGGAATAACCACTGCAACCCCAAATATAGTGGCAGAAAATATATATACACCATATATATCCTATACCTCCAGCTTGTGACATTGCATGGAAAAAGGGCTGAAAACAGCCTGATTGGCAATTGCTGATTCATCCCCAATTTTTCTTCTTCCCAGAGTACTTGAGCAGGCTGATGACAGTGACCTGGAATTGTCTTTGCTGAGGTTTACCAATACAGACAAGACCTACTTAAGAAATCTGGCCACTGTCTATCTTTTGGATGGACAATCTTTAGCCAAGGGGCTCTGTGCTGGAGCTCCCCTGGGTGACACTGTGTGCCCTCCAGGGCCAGGACACCATGGGGATGACCAAGGTCTCTTCTGGCCCTGCTCCAGCAATACACTGAAGTTCTTCATGTGCTGCTTCAAGTGCAGTTTTGGAGCAATGAGGTTCCTCTGTCTTTGAAAATGTTTATACCTTTCCAGTTCTATCAGAGTTCTTGTCCATGAAGTGGTGGTGGGGGAACTTGTGGATTGGAGGCTGTAATATTTTTTCTGCCTTATTATCAGATGACACCAAAGTATGTTTTAATGCATGACCTGCTATCGGTGTCTGAAAGGCCTGTGTGCTTCCAACACCTGCTGTACAGGATGCTTGGCTGGGCTCTCCCCAGCACATCCAGCTTCTGTGGCTGTGGAGGGAGCCAACTTTTACCTACAGATGGTTTTGAAATCTTTCAGCCTTTAACCTGAAAAACTATGTTTGTGGGTAGGATTTCACTGTGCAATGACATGAAAAGTCAATGTCTCTGTTTTACTGCTTTACAAGTTATCATGTAGTGGATTGTATTTTACAGGCCTGATCATCTTTTCATCCTAAATACCAGGAAGGTGAAAAAGTGATACAGTGATACAGTGGACTGTATCACACTCCCTGTATCCTTCCCCCAGATACACTGGTTAGGCAGATGTGGTGATTTAATGAATTTTGCAGTAGCTTTCCATGCCTGGAGGGAGAGTGATGGAGACGCAGGCAGAGCCTGCCAGCTTCAGGAGAGGTGCTGGCAAGGGAATCAGTTGGGTTTTGCTTGGGAGGTAGCTGCTGAGGATTTCTTTGCTGCAGGGAATGGCATCAGTGCTGTAGCTGATCCCCACCAGACTACAGGGATGTGGGCTCATCATATCACTGGTGACAGAGCAAAGTGGCAAGAGATGCCAGGTGTTTTGGCAGGGGTTCCTTTGCAGGAGTCCCAGTTCCTGCCCTGTCCTGGTCATATCGGTACTACAGCCTGGCTGTATGGGGTCAGGGGAAGGTGTGTGTGCTGCTCTCCCCTTGCTTACACGAGGTATGGGGCTGCAGGAGCCTGGGGGTCCCATCTGTCCTGCTTCATTGGGTGGGCTTTGCACACAGGAGGAACAGGAGGGCAGGCATGGTGTGCTTTGATAGATCTCAAGACTTAGGTTAAAAACATTCCTGGGCCTAAATATTTGGCTGTCTTCTGTAATCTTGTACTGGAAAGTGCCCCCTGCATTGCTGTGCCCCTTCCAGAACCAGATGGGAGTTACTGATCCAGCAGGGAGGGAGTTGGAGGAGCAGAAGCTGGATGACAGAGGAATACCCCCAGCACTGCACAGAGATGTCTCCCAGGCTGTCTTTTAAGACTGCGCTGCCAAAACCCTCTGGGCCTCTGAGCAGGGTGTTCAGAGAGGCAGAAATTGGCCTCGAGCGCTTCATGCGAGCTCCTGGAGCCTGTGAACTCTTACATTTCTGAGAGGGGAGGGACCAAAACATGCATACTCAAGGATTTGGTTGTGATTGATGCAGCTGAGAAGCATTACCCAAAACATTTCCCACATGACTTAGGCAACCAAAGGCATTTTGAGCTGCTGTGAGATAAATGGGAGACTCTGATCAGTAGATGCTTCTCACACAGAGATTCCGCTGTGTATGCTTGCCCCTCTACCAGTGTTCCTCCTGTGGTGTTAGTCCTCTTTCTGGTGATGAAATCATTAGAGCTGGGGGTAACTTTGCAAGGATTATTGCAAAAATCTCTTGGTTTTGGCCTATTGGGGTTGGCACATATCACTGTTGCTTCTAAATTCCTTTATTTTGCTCTTGGGGCCGAATGAACTTGGTCAGGGTCAAAACAGCTTCTGCTTATTGTTTGTTTGATTTCTCTTCCCTCCACCTCCAAGTATAAGAGTTTTTGTATGATCTTAAAAGTATTATGCAAAACCTTAATTTGGACTGAGCTTCACTCAGAAAGTCTGTGATTTTCTCAGCAAACCTCTTCTGAGTTTTCAGTTTGTTATTAACCCCCAAACCAGGCAAGTCTTACATGGATGTGGGTTTCACTGCAAAAATTTCACACTAACAGTTACTTGTTTCTCTCAGTGATGCCTTTTGAATCTGCAGCTAGTGTTCTGGGCTTTAGTTGCTATCTTATGCCTGATTATTACTATTTAATATCACGGTGATGTAACAGAGGCTCTTATCACAAAAGAAGGCTCATTGTGCTAGATGCTCTCTAGTCTCTAAGTAGGTAGATGATCCCATTCCTGAAGAGAAATGGTTTTCCTGATGCAGCCTAAAAATTGAGTTTTTTCTGTGGAGAATAAAGAGCTTGTGTTGAATGTCCTGGGATGAAGGGAATTGGAAGACAGGACTAGTCTATTGCTTTTGGCATTTGACTATTAATGCTCATCCACAGCCTGTTTGGGCTTGGCCAGTTGTGGCCTGAGTGTGCACCTGGGATGTGCTGGACCTGCTGCCCTGAGCCCCCAAGGTCAGCATGTCCATGTCCATGGGGATCTTCCATGTCGTGGGTGGATGGTGAGCCAGGGCTGAGCCATTCTTCACCTACTGTGTCCAGAGCTGGCTGCCAGCAGGTCAGTAAGTCCCTTGGGCTCTTTTGGAAAATCTCAGCCTTGGTCAGCAAGGATTAACAATTTTAGGAGACTTCACTGGTTGTCCATCCTGAAGATCCTGTGGGTTTGCTTGTGCAGAGGAGTACCCCGAGGTCTAACTGAGACCTTGTGGATGACTTTGCTGCTCCGGATGCAGGATTTGGGCATCCAAGGTTAGGGGTACTTTAAAAAGTTTGTTTGGCTCTGTGCAGTGACCTACTGCAGTACCAAGAAAGCTCCAAGTGCACTGGTCTAGTCCCAGGAGGTGCCCAGGGCCTTGGCAGGGTAATCCATCCCTTTGTTTCTCACCACGAAACTTCAAATGTGCTACCTATCAATTTCTTAATATGAACTCTTACTTCAAAGCATGTCCTGCAGCAGGGAGGATGTGCTCAGCTCTGTGGGCTCCCTGGCTCTATGCAGCTCAGTGCCAGCCCTCTCTCAAGAGAGGGAATTTTTTTTTGGGAAAAAAATACTGGCTCTTTCTCATATGCATATATATACGCACATAGTTTCTGGAGTGGATAAATTTCCCGTTCCGTCCTAGCACCTGATTTATTTCCATATTTGCTGTCACAGTGGGAATGCATACATGAATAAGAGCGATAGGGAAATGTATTTGCAAAGATCATCCTCAGTTTTAATGCAGATTAGCTAAAATTCTTCTGAACATGAAAAATGTATCTCAGCTCTATCCCAGCGTTTATTGGGTAAAAACAAACCCCAAACTTATCCTGCAGACACTGAGGTGTGCGTGTAGTTTTCTTCTTGGGAGTAGTCATAAATGTTTGCATGTCCCAGCCACCAAACTGTATTCTTGTAAGTAATTTGCCACATCTACAAAAATAACTGTGTTAAATTCAAAGGCACTTCTGCCTGCTGGAAGTATTTAATTTTAATACAACATCTAACTAATAAGGTTAAAAGAGAGTAAGAAACACTTGTAGGTTACTGTGCAAATCATGACTGAGACAACTTTCTAGAAATGGCTTTAACGCTGTCCTCAGAGAGCAGCAAGTCTCTCTAGTAGTAGTGGGAAATGCTGGTATGAATTTTTCTTTTTCTCTGCAGCATCATGGGTTTTTTTTCTGTAACTCTTCTGGAAAAGTACAGAAAAGCCATACAAAGTTCCCAGTGTGTCACATTAGCAGTTTTGCATAGGTAGTTTGTGATCAGAATATATTACTGTATCAACTGGATGTTTACTTTTTTGCTGAGGACAGTATTTTAGAGGATTTTTGTTTTTAATGGAACAAATTATTCTCTACCTACTTTTCAAAGAGAGCGTGTGGAAATAGGAAATGTGAATACAAATTTTCTGGTGCTGTTAATATGTGAATTATATGAAATCAGTTACTAAAAGGCTTTATATCAAGTCACTGAAATTATATACTGGACAGTAGTAAGGTGACCCAGATATAGAGCCTTTCAGTGCAATCGTTGAGATGCTATGAACAGTACTGTTTTGTCTTTGGGTTCTTGCTGCCTCTAAAGGTGTAGGCAGATGAAGATAACTTTAAAAAGAGCTGTTTCTCCAGTTACAAGCTTTTGTCCAAGAGCAAAGAAAGATTTTTAGACTAACAGCATTCAGTATAACAAAATTAAATTCCCTTCATCTGACAAGAAGCTGAGTTTGGCAAGAGTTTGGGATTTTTTCTTGGAGATAGAGCAGAAAGTGCCCTCTGTACCCCCTGTTTTTCCCAGCCAGCCCCGAAAGGGGGTGACCCGAGCATGGGGGGATTGAGGTGGGCAGGGTGGGTGGGCACTGGGTGGTGTCACACACTGGGAGAGTGGCCACCAGTTCGCTTGGGGACATCATTTCCCCTTTGCTGGGTTCCCCCTCCAGGGGCCTGGGGAGGGGTGAGGGAGCAGCATCCCACTGCCACCCCCCTCCGTGCCAGGACACCGGGCCAAATCTTTTTGGTTTTGTAACAACACAGTAACGTCCAATCTGGAATTCCTCAACTATGGCATCTCGCTAACCGGCTGAGGCACAATAGTTCAGTAATGTAATATAAAAAGTAATGGTGTTAGCTAACACATCCTTAATAAGATATTGTCTGCTGCTCTGCCATATGCTACCGAGCAGGCTTTCCCTCTGTGGGGCTTTTGAGTTCTCTCAATAAGATTATTTCAAATACTCTAATCCTGAATCATTGACATGAATACAAAAGCCTAGTGACATCTAATAGATGCCTCTTAGCTTTGCTTTTCCTCTTGTTCCTTTCCTTTTTTTTTCTCTTTTTACCTGACAAAAAGCTTACAGACACTTGGGCTCTGTCTCTCAGTACCAGCATGTGGGTCCCCTCATGAAATATAAAGGAGGAAAAAGGGCTGACATAGGGCTGATAAGCCACAGAGCAAAGGACCATAGAATTAAAAGTAAATGCCAGTAAATCCTACCCTGTACACTCAGTTGTTCTTTTATTGTTTTCTTTAACTCTTCCAGTGCCACACTGGGCTAGAAAGAGATGGAAAATGGGGTTGCAAAAAAAAAAGTGATGTTACAACAACATAGTGCCAGGATCCTACAGGCTTGCTTGACACTTGGGTTTTCTTGGTGCTCCTCTCACCTTGACTTTCTTATCAGAGTTGCAAACTGTTTCAGCTAGTTGCATCATTCAATAAGCTGAATGTTTAGGTCATTTTTTTTTCAAAGATTTAATACAAAAATTAAAAAAGACACTTCTAAGTGTTATGACTGTGACCCTGGAAAGGATTAATTTCATTTAACTAAATGTTAGAAAGACTTGAAATCCCACTGTGAGAGTCTAGCTATCAAAAAATTATCTCCCTCTTAGTGTTGTCTCAGTGACTGTCAGAGACAGAAAATCATTTCCTGTTCATCTTCTTTTGGACTTTGACAAACTATTCACCTGTTGATTCCAAAAGTTCCCTTTGGAAAAAGTTATTGGTGCAGGATACAGCCAGTGTCTACAATGGGTTAAAAATTAGGTATTTAAAATATAATAATTTTCCTTAATTTTTTCCCATGATTTTGCATGTGAGACTGTGAGGTTTTCCTGACCAGGATAACCATCCGCTTCCACCCAACTGAGTCAGGTCTTTTCTGTAAACTCCCTCAATGTAATCTTTCAGTTGGATTTTTTGGCATCTGCATCACTACATAACCATTGGCTGACTTCCCAGATGTTAAGTCACTTTGATAAGTGGATGTTAAAAACCACTTTACCTAGTTCAAATTTTGTAGAAGGATGACACAAGGAGAGGAGAAACGTATTCTGTATTCATTAGAACGTTCTTTACTCTAAAAGAAGATTAAAATTAGCCACACTCAGAGCTATTAAGATCTGATGGTAGCATCTCCTCCCGGCTGCTCCATGTGCCTCCATGTTGCTGGCACAGTCCTTCATGAGCTGGAATTTGGCTGCAGGAGCACACCTCATGCCACATCTTACTGGAGGTTATGCAGGCAGGAGAAGGAAAGGACCTGCAGATGTTCTGTGACAGCTGCCTTGCAGCTCAGATCAGGATTTGCCCCTTTTTAAATTAAAATGAGGAAGTCAGGCTGCATTACAAAGGAGTGCTTTGGACTTTTCTGGAGTCTGGGGCAGAATTTGTTTCACAAACTGGGGTTTATGTGCTAAAAGCAGCTCTGTAAAACTTGTTTTTTTCCTTATCTCTGGGTCTTGATTTCCCATTGGTACCATGGTCTGGTGTTACTGGGCCCTGCTGGGCTCCGATGCTGCTGAGCGAGGGATGCACAGAGAAGGAATCTTTACCCTACATAGCTGTTTAGGCAAGACAGGCTACATCTACCTTCTTTTTAAAAAAAAAAAAAATCCAGTGAATTCCATAATAGCTCTGGCATTCTGAACAACGGAATAAACTGTACTGTGGTGTGGGAGGAAAACTTCTCGCTGAACCCCATTATGTGTACATAAATTGTCTGTAGTGTACCGTGTGGCAGGAGAGAGGAACTTTTTTTCTGAAGGATTGCCCTGCTTGACAATGGTAACTTAATTTGTCACGAATTATAGACCATTAATATATCATGCCTTAATTTGTCATTAGTACATTAATACTTTCGAAGTCTTCGAATTTCTCTAATAAATGTCTTCAAAGTTGGCTGGGCATTCCATAAATTTGAGTTTTCAGTATTATAATTGTAATTGAGGACACCTATGTTCTCCTGATTAATTCTTGGAGCTGGTATTTAACCAGGTCAGCTTCGTTGACATCCGCGCCGGTACGCGCTTTAAAGAATAACACGCTGTCGGTTATATTTCTGTTGTTGTAAAGTGGCATGATTTGGAGGGAAAAAAAAAATAGGATGACTGTTCTCGGGGAAACAAAAGAGAATTTTGGGAATGCTTTTTGCCATGGTAACCCAGTTATCGCTCATTAATCTGTCACATATGAAACAAGTTCCAGACTACAACACTCTTACCCAAGGCAGCGTTCCCGGGGGGTTCACCTGCCGGCAGCCCCCGGCCGGGCTCTGCACAGCACTGGAAGGGTTAACCACGGCAGCAAATCCCATCATGTGCCTGGTTGGGTCTGAAAGAGGGGGACCCCCTCCCTGCTTGGGCCACCTGGGCTGCCTGGCCCTGCCACCCCAAACGCAGCTCCCCGGGGAGATGGGGAGGCGGCCGATGGGCGCCGCTGCGCTGGCTTTGGGGGCCGCCTGTATCTCCAGAAGGAAGGAAGTTTTTTTCCTTCATTTCCAAGATAAGGTGTCATTCATGAGAGCAGCGTGCTGAACTAATCAGGTTAATTGAGAGGCCCTGAATAGCTCTCATTGAGCGGATCCCTCCTTCCTGCTCAAGGCAGATAGTGCAGACGGAGAGATTACAAGTGCTTTAAACTCTTTCTCTCCATCTCTGAATTTCACACCGATTTTGGGATGAGGAGGGTCAGAGCAGACGTGTGACATGGGGTGGTACCATTTAGCTTTGCTGGGAGCAAGGCTTTTTTTGTTTTTGTTGTTGTTTTTTTGTTGTTGTTTTTTTTCTTCTTTCTCTTTTCTTCATCATCATCATTGTGATTATTTTTTAGTGAGGCCAGTGCTTCCCAGCTCTCCTGATGCCAGGGACACCCCGCTGATTTGCACCAGCTGGAGTGGTGTAAATTACTCCACTGTTTTGGAAAGATGTAGAGCACTAATACAGTCACATGATTGGCTCTAGATTGACCTGCTCCTGAGTGTTGTTAATATTAAAATTATTTCAGACCTCACTCATGGCAGGGCTGCAGGAAACATTAATTTTAAAAAGATGTTTTCAGTGTTTGAAGCAGATAGCAGTGGGTTTTATTGCTTTTATGGTATCATTTCCCTTTAAGCCCTTCTAATCGAAGTGGCTGTACATAATTTTATTCAAGTTTACCAGAATGCAAAAGCATTTCCCTCTGGATACTCTTACCAAATTAGGAACGTCCAGGCTCCAAACCTCACTCTAATCTTCCTACTTGCCACAGTCTACTACATTTTCTTCGCAAATATTGTAACTGTTAGAGTGAAGGAGAGAGAATTTTCAGGAAAACAAATTTCCCAAAAATAGTGTGTGAGTCCCCACTTCTCCAAAACATACTGGTTGCTTAGTTCAATTTAAACATGAGCATCATTGTCCCTGTTGACCCTCTCCTCTACCCCCCTGCTTCTTTTCCTTGGAAGTTTCAGGAATGACTTTAATTATCTCTACAATCAAATTCTCACTGCTGTCCCTGTGAAAGCGTGTAGTCATGGATTGCTGGGATTATTTTCTTTAGCACTTGGGGATAGAGAAACTGGTTGTTTGGAAATGAGAACCAGCTGGATTCTCAGAGCCGGCGTTTGGAGGAGCCACTTCGCACAGAAACCCGGCTCTGAGCAGAGTCGTGAGCTAACCCCCAAACTGCCGGTGCCGGGTTTGTCACACGGGATTATGCAATATCAGGGCTGGTTTTTTGTTTACCTCATTAATATGCATCTGCAGGGTGGCTGCTGCCTGAGCTTGCCTTAACTCCTCACCAAACTTTCTGGAGGCAGAGGTGCACCCTGCAGTCCCTTTTCACCCCCACCCGGCTTCACCTGACTAAAGCAGAGAAAAGAAAATTAACCCCCTGCTACCAAATAACTGTATATCAGACCTATTTTGCAGATGACAAGTAAGCAGGTGAAGAGAGATTAATGCAACAAAAGAGAGCAGAGATAACTTCTGTTATCTTACATCTATTGTTGCCCTAGAAGATGAGCTGCAGGGGTGACGTTTTTCCTTTCTTCCAGCTTGGAGAAATTAGTTATTTGTCATAACTTATTAGTCTGTTTCAGTGCCAAATTCAGTTTAAAATTAGGACCATACATCTAGTCAGAAATAATATGAGCTATGCTTCTAGCTGAGTATTTTGTCATAGGGAAAGGCACAGAAATCTTCATTTAGTTGTACAGATGTAAATTTGGAGATATTTCACTGGACTTAAGAAATCTGTTACAGATTTCTGTCTTTCTAAAAGAGAGGTGTTCATTCTCTGGATACAAGGATTTGTTTCTAGGGTTTATTTACATTTTAACATATCAATATAAAATACACATATATATATATTTCTCCTGTAAGGGTTCTCTCATGCTCATGCATACTTTTATTTCTCTGCACACTGTTTTTTAGGGTGGTCTGCAGTTTAAATTATGACTTCTTAATGTCTAAAATGCAATAGTGACTAAATGAGTAGCTTAGACAAAAAGTCAAGAAAAGAAGTCTTCCTGTTTTCTTTATTTAAAAAGTTTATTGCCAAGAAATGACTGATCACTGAGCTTTGAACCAGTACTTATAAATGATTTGATTTCTTTTAATGCTGGAGTATGACTTTGACTCTATTAATGTCCCCTTTAGCACAATTAAATTATTTTTGAAAGATGAAATCATTTAGCTCTGAACATGCTTAGATCATACCATACCTAAAATCTCTTATATACATTATATACATTCTCACAGTGGATTTGTATTTTTGGTGGGTTTGTTTTTTGTTTCCATTTTTTTTTTTTTTTAATCTGGATTTTCTGTTTGTTTTCTTTTTAATTTAATTTATTTTTTTCCCCCAACAAATAAGTGCTGCATTTCCAGTCACTCAAATTTGGACAGAATTTTACTTCCTGTTTCAAGGTCAAGGAAAGCTGACCTCAACAGCAGTGTTGAGGCTGCTGAATTATTCATATCATTGACTTTGTGTCAGCTTCCACATTTGTGCAGAGGGATGTTTTATTCATTTATCTCATTTAGGGACCTGCTCTGCACCTGTTTCTACCATTAAGTACCCTGTAATTGCATTGATGCTAATTTAGTTTCATATCAGCCTGGTCCCCTCTTGTTAATTTAATTTCTAAGACCCTTTTCATACAGTAGAAATGTTTCCCTCTTTAAAGCAAACATCTATACAAGTAATTGTATAAACTGCCTTTAAATAATATCTTTTAGAAGATTCCATCGTTTAATTCCTTAATTCCTATAATTAGCCATGGTTTGATTAATGTTTCAAAGGGTTAAATTAAAATGCAGAATTACTCAAATGCATACTTGAATAATTTTCTCTCTGCTGATAACAGTTTCTGCATTGCTGCTTTTATTCTACTCGTGATTCTGAATATTACACATACTAACAAGCACTAATTTTCCTCATGTAGTGATTTTCCTTTGCTAAATGATAGCTAGTTTTAATGTATAATTGTTGAAAACTCCATATTGCCAGTGGGATACTTAATTTTTTTCCTTCTGATCGATTGTAAACAGTTAAGGGGAAACGCTGTGGCTGAGGAGCTGCTCTGGGTTTCTCTCCAGATTGTAAGAAACTTAAGGATCTTTTATTTTGCCAACAAGCAGCGCTGCTGTGTTCTCACAAACAGCCTGATTAGCGCCGATGGCTGCAGAGAATAATTTGGAAATATTTACAACCATCATGGATTTGTTTGTGTAGGTGAAAATTTACATATGCTGTGATCCTACGGGGCAAAATGCTCTGGGGTTGTCACCTCCGAGCACATTTATGCATGTTCAGTGTAGGAATATGGCACCGGGGTAAATAAATGACCAGAGGGGCTATAGTGGAAAATCAAGTCCCTTCGCTCCCCCACGGGTTTATTTAGAAGGAGGCTGGATAATTGCAGCTGGGGGTGGGCGCTGTGCCGAGGGATGGACATCTCCTCCCCTCCCCTCCTTTCCCCTCCCTCCTTCCCCAGCCAGGGGAAAATGGAGATGTCGACTCAGAGGTTTCAGGGACAAGGACCCCCCCCATTCCTTGGTGGGTGTTGGAGGCGTGACAGGGAGACCAGTAGAAACACGGGGGGGAGCAGCGGGGAGCTGGGCTTCATTACCCAGCAAAACAGCCCGTGGTAATTCCTCCCTCTGTTTACACTGGGGAGGGGGGAATCAGGGCATCAATCCCAAGGGACTGTCTCCCCAAATCCTTTCGTGCCCTCCTGGAGATGGGAGAGGTCTGGCTCTGTTTTGATGCTCTGAGGAGGATCTCCAATGCCCAGCCGAGGCTCCAGACTGGTGCCAGCCCACTGCTGCAGTGCCACGTGTGGCAGGAAGGATGCAAGTCCTGCATGCAGGGTCAGCTTTGCATCAGCTTTTGTTTTGCCCCGGCAGAAGGTGACACTACTCTTCCTCCAGGTCCCCCTGAAGTCATAATGAGTTTGGGGAGAGATGCCTGTGGGGTTGGGCTGAAAGGGGGCTGTTTTGCCTCTGGGGTCCCACTGGCAGTAATGCCCAGGGCTGCTCCAGGGGCTAAGTTTGGCTGTGATAATCCCAAAAGTGTCTTATGTTACCTGACATGCTCTTTAGACAGACGGGCCTGAGATGTGGGATCTGGGGCTGCTAATCGCACAAGGATTTGATATTAGAAATTTGGATTGAAACAAACCCTCTGGTTTTGTGTTGATGTTAGGATGTTTTGTTTTTACTTGTTTCGGTGACAAGGATGTTTCACGGGCTCTGTTTGTGCTGGCAGAGCCCCCAAACACCAGTGTTGGGGGTCCAGAGTGGGTTTGTGTCAGGGGTGCCCACTTGAGTGCAGCTGGTTGCAGGAGTACCAGGGCTGGGTGATGGTTGGGCATGGACCTGAGTGCCTGCAAGTGTCACCTCTCTCATCAGCTCCAAAATTCAGAAATTCATAATTGTTCACCCTTTATTTTATCATATACTCACAATGATGGCCTCAGAGCTGGGCATTTCCTGAGTATTAATGACCAACTGGGGTTAATGGCCCTTGCTTGTGCCTTGAGCCATCAGCTCCTCCCGACTGGTCATTAATTCCCAGGAAAAGCCCTCTGTGGAGGTCATTATTGCCTAATTATCTCCATACACTTTAATGCCAGTTTTGACAATGTACAGTCTCATACTTTGAGTTATAGGTACTTTATAATTCATTAAATAGCTTATCATTAAAACTGCAGATGATCTTGATTATTATTTATTAATGTTATCCCTTTGATTTTTTTTTTTTTTTAAATCTGATGCTCCCATTCTGTAGGAAGGAGGGGACAAAGGTAGACAGGGTATGGCTCCGACGTCAAAAACTGTCACACGGCAGCTCTCCCTGTCTGGAGGGGTCTCCCTGATTTTGAAAGGGTCCAAAGGCATGTGTCAGCTGAGCCAGACCTCAGCTCTGAGCTCATCTTGCTTAGGCCCTTGGCAGAAAGCCTTGAGGAGCAGTGGATGGCCACCTCTGCTGGAGCTCCCGTGCTGGCCCCCACAGTGTACGAGCACTGGTAGATCTGGCCCACGGTTTTGGCTGTTCTTGCCTCACTTTTCTCTTTGCCCTGGTCCAAATTCAGGCCTGGGGTTTGCTTCAGGAGCCCTTTATGCCCTTGGTGAGTTGTTCACGGGGTGAGCTCTCTTGGGGTTCATGGCTTGGCCCTTTCCCCAACAGCATCGTGCAGGTGATGTGTTTCAGTGCAGTTTGGTGGTGTGGGCAATAAATGGAACAGGCTCAAGCCAATCAGAGGGACTTTAATTTGTACTTTTTAATGAGAGTGTGCATCTCTTCCTCTTGGGAGAAACTTCTCTTCCTGTCACTCAGGTGTCCCTCTGCATGGTATGACAGAGCTGCAGGGGTAGAGGCTCAATGTGCTGCCTGTGCGTGCTGGGAAAAGTGCCACTCGGAGCCCAGCCTGGATGGCTCTGTGCTGGGTTCCTCCCTGGAATCAGGGCCTATGGAAATGGCCATAGGAGCACTGACGCTGACTAGAGGATTTACTGTCTTATTTACCCCAAATGGCCCGATCCTCCAGCCTTGTCTGGTTCTCCCCAATTTTCCATTTTTTTTTTTCCTCCAGGCTTTACAAGTGAAATGTCTGGAGAACAGAAAACTAAACCTTTGTGTCCGTGGTTCCTCTGAGGTTTAGGTATGCAGGATCCCTGGTCAACACCGAAGGAGGCTGTGACCTTGCTTGAGGGAGCCCTCCTGTGCTGGCTAAGGGGCTGTGATGCTGCCCCATGCTCGGGGGAGATTGCAGTGGAGAAGGACTCTGTTAGCCAGAAACCCATTAGGGATGTTTGCTCCCTGTACTCAGTCATCACTTGTGTTTCTGTTGCTCTTGTCTGACAGCATCAACTAGTTTCAACAGTAATAATAATAATGCAGTTTTGGAGCTGTTTTCTCCATTACCTGCGTCCCTGTTGGTTTTGTGTTCTCTGGAGGAAAAGTTGTGTGTGGATGTGAAAACTACTGGCCTCATTGAGCCATGCCATTGCCTTCAGAGGAGGCCAAATTTCACCCACTGTATTGCTTTTCTACCTCTGAGCCGTGTTTGTTTACAAAACCTTCTTCTGAACTGCTGTAAACCGCCCAACTGAACTGCCTCCCGTCCCAGTTTGCTCTGGCCTTCTCCAGAAACCAGTCCCTTTGATTAAAATCATAATGTCATTTGAAAGCAGGGAAACAAACCAACCTCAAGCCTCGTGCAAAGTTTGAAAGTAGCAAGTTGCTGCTGGGAGAAAAAGAAAAACAACCAAACCCCCTAAAATTCAGACTCAACGGGTCTCCTGTTATCGCTGTCAGGCAAGTCCAAGGGCTTGAGGCTGCTGAAGAGTTACATCCTGAATAAAAAAAAAAAAAAAAGAAAAAGAAAGAGGGCAAAAGGGGAGCAGTGTTATTTACTTATTTATTTAAGAGCCTAACAGATTTATGGTAAAGCTAATTTAGGAGCGCGCCTCGGCTCTGCATCCCGGCTGTGCGCAGAGAGCGGCCGTGCGCGGGCAGCGGGAGCGAGGAGGTTTGGGGAGGAGGGAGCAGAGGCCGGGAGCGCCCCGCGGACTCCCCCGCCCACTCTCAGAGGTGCCATTGTCGGAGCCGTGAATCGGGGCTCACATCGGGGCTCCGCGCTGTAAATCCCGCCGCGGGGCCCGGTAGGTCGCGGGCTCCCCGTGGGAGGAAGAGCGGCGGCTCCGGGATGTCGCCGGGAGAGCGGCGGGAGCGGAGCGGGACGGGCCGGGGGCGCTGCGGGCGCCTGGCCCTTGCCCGGGGGGCCGGTGCGGGGTCTCCCCCTGCCTGTCCCTCTCCTTTCTCTATCTCTTCTTTTTTCTTTCTCCTTTCTTCTCTCCCTCTCCTTATTGTCCCTCTCTTTTGCCGCCTGTTATTTTATTTTTTTTCTTTCCGATTTCACTTTTCTTTCCACTCTCCTCTCTTCTTCTCTTGTCGCTTCTATTTAATCTCTCCTCTTTTACTTTGCTCTTAATCCTGTTTTTTTCTTTTCGTCTCTCTCCCCTTTCCCTTTCCCTCTCCATTTTTCCCTTCTCCATTTTTCCCCTTTCCGTTTTTCCCTTTTCCTTTTTTACTTCCCTTATCCATTTCGTTTTTCCTATTACCTTTTTCTTTCTCCTTCTTCCATTATCTCCTTGTTCTTCTTCATCTCCTTCTCCTTCCTTTTCCTTCTTTTCCACTTTTTTCTTTCACTTTTTTTTGCTTTTTTTTTGTTTCACTTTCTCTCCTCTTTCACTTTCTCTCTCCTCTCTCCCTCTCTAATTGCTCCCTGCTAAAAGCCAAAGACAGAATTACAAATGCTGCCTTGGCATTGCGGTTTGCAGCATTCTTCAGGGATGTTTTCTTCTGCACAGTATGTTCTGTATCTTCCTTTGGATTCGTCCCCTCTGTGAAAGAGAAAATATTCCTTCTCTTTTGAGAGCAGAGAAGCACGGTAGAATTATGAAGTGTAAAGAACGTTCTTCCCTTTCTCAACATCCATATAATTACTGTTAAACCAAACCAAAAAGCCTCAGGCTTAGAGATCACCAGAGTAAAGTTACATTTCGCAAGAGAAAAATTGAACTTGGTGCTCAAAACAAAAAAATTGGTGGCCGATTCCGTGTCAAAGACTGTAAAAGTAGGCATGTTATTTTGTTAGGAAAAAGCAGAGGCACTCCAGTTTGTTGCTTTATGGAATATAAAATTAGTTATATTTATTTGTTTCTTCCTGCTTTGCAATGAGCAGACTGAGCTATTAAAAGTCTTGATAAGTTTGTTTTTCAAAAAGAATTAATAGAATGAATAAAGAAAACATTGGAACAGGGAATAGATGTGATGTACAGTGACGATGTTGCCTTTTTAAGTTCTAATTTCAGGGTGGGAGCACAGGAGCCGTGTTGGATGGGAAATGTATTCATGCAATGAAAGGCTGTATTTGAATGCAGCTTTTTTGTTTACATTTTCAGCAAAACCAAGATGACACAGCTGGGCATGTTCAAGTGAAATAAAATAGGAGTGAATAATAAATAGTAGTAAAGAATAGTAGTAAATAAAAATGAAACCAAGCGAGCGCCATGCTGAGCCTTGCGGAAGGCGCCCTCTGTGTTCCCTGGTGCTGTCGGGCTGGGAAGGTGGTGCCAGCTGATGCCCGGGGAAGGAGCGAGGGTGGTTGAGTGGTGCAGGGAAGCCAAGGGATGGGGCAGGAGTGGAGCTGGACTCCTCTTTGACCAGCTTATCCTCCCACGCTGCAGCCCCGCGGCTTTGACCTGCCTTGTGCTGCTGAGCTGAGCGGTGTCTTGCGTGTTTCGGGGTGTAATATTTAGTTGAGAAGGGAAAATTTTGGCTGTCCATCCCAAGGCCATATAAAAACCTGCTCCCTGCAGGCAGAGGAAGAGGAGGGGGGGGGGGGAAAACCAGGGAGGCCACTGGGGGGCTGGGAGCTGTAAGAGAAGAGGCTGGGAGACCTGGAAGTGGCAGGCAGACAGAGATAGATAGCAATTAGGATCTAGAAGCAGGCTGGGAGATAAGGAGTCACCGAAGATTTACTGTATGTATATGGACAGAAAGAAAGAGCGAGTACATTGGGAGCAGAGAGGGAGGTGTGCACGCACAGTAAATCTCCGGTGATGCCATATCTCTGGCGGCTTCTGCATCCTAATTGCCATCTCCTTGGCTGCTGCTTTCTGGCCTCCAGCCACTTTCTCTCCATTTGCCTTCCTACCTCCAATGCCACCTTTGTAAGCGAGGATTCAGCTCCCTGTATAGTTAGGAAGGGTGCTGCTCTCCTGGCATGGCTGGAGCAGTTTTCCTGTGCCTACTGTGACTTACGCTCTGCTTTCCAGGGCCTCCAGTAAACCCTGGGAAGCAGAAAGGAGCCGTAAATGCCATGTGCTTGCTGCTTGTGCTTAGGACTTTGGGGCACAGCTGGGTGACCTGCACAGCTCAGCTGTCCTTGGGTGTTTTCCCTACGGACAGTAAGAGCCCTTTGCACCAGCTAACCAGGAATCAGGGAATTACGTTTTCAGTGTGGGAATTCAAGAAGTGTTTCTGATTGTCACCTTGTGGCTCAAAGGCAGCCCTGAACTCCAGCTCATGCTTTCCAGGACAGTAATGATCTTTGAAGTCTCAGGAAAGTTTGGTCACTGCCACCACTCTTTAAACTTACTTTTAGGATCCTGTTCTTCACCCAGGAACAACCTGGAATTGTCTGAATCTTTGGGAAGGTCTTTCCTCTCCTTGTTAACATTCGTATCCATGTAGTTTCCCAGGTGATTTTTCTTGGGTCAAATTCTATTTGCTTTAGCAACATGAGTAGCCCCAAGGACCTTCTAACAAGGAGGATTTACCTCTTGAGGTCAGAAGGATGGTGGGATCTGCAGTATTGCACTGAACTTTGCTTCCCTTCAACTTTTAAGGATTTTTTTTTTCTCCTGCCAGACAGGAACAAATGCCTCTTTAAAGCAGAGTATCTTATTGTGTCATGAATCTTAGAGATCATCTCCTGATTTGTTCAAACTCATACCAGTAATGCTTAATTAGAATAGTTTTATAACAAGTAAATATTTTCTTAAATGCATAATTGATTGTGTAGGGAAGGAAGAACTGCAGGAATGGAAATCATACATCATTTCATTATTAATGGCAATGTCTAAATAAAATGCAGACCTTGTCATATTTAATGGATGGCTGAGTCCATTCTGCTTTAAAACACAAACAGTTTTTTTTTAAAGGTGCCTGCATAATTTCAGCCAGTTTAGGTGGCATTTAAGATTTTCATAACTGTGTTTGAGGGATTTTAAGTTTGTATGACCTAAACTAGGTTTTCTCAAAGCAAACCAATGAGGAAATGGTCTTGGCATAGAGTTGAAAGTCAATATTCTCTTAAAATTTTTTTCCCCGAATTAATTAATTTGGGGATTTTCTTACAAACTGCATAACACCTAATGAAGGTTTTATTTTTTTTTATTGTATATAAAACTGAAGCTAGTGGAGCTCTGCAGATTTACACTCACTGTGGCTGTGGTGCATAGTGTTACCAAAGGGCAAATTCCGATTCTTGTCCTTTTATTGGCTGTGGGAGCTGGCGAGTGCTCTGAGAGTTGCTGAGTGATGCTGAGATCTCAACAGGATATGTGCAGCACAAGTCAGGCTACCCTGGCCATGAAGAGCCTGGGACCAGACAAAGGATAGAAGAAAGATATGGCGTATCTTTCATGGACTTAAGCAACAGAGAGAGTCAAACAGGGGATGGGTTATGAAATGAAGATCTGCTGCTGGCTCAGTTCCTCAGCTTCTGGCTTCAGTGGAATTGGGGGCCTTTGGGGCTGTGTTATGTTTGCCTCCACATGAAGAGACCTTGAGGGGTTTGTCTGTGTGCCAATCTGTATTGCAGAACAAAGCCTTTTTGCTGGAGAAATGGTCTCCAACAGGCTGAGGTGGGATGGGTGCATGGTTCTGTCTCCTGGGTTCAGTCCCATTGATCTCCCATGGAGAAAAGTTTGCTGAGGTGTTTGCAGGCTGGAGACACAACATATTCTCTTTCCTTTTTTGCACCTTCTCTTAAAGACCAGATTCATCAGGGCAGCATTGGAAGTTCCTTCCAGCTGAGCTTCCAGACTTTGTCTCAGTGTCTTACAAAGCTGGAGAAATTTGTCATATTATCCACTGCATGAATGCCAATGACAACCACATGTTCCCATGACATGTACAGGTGCCAGACCTGGCATAGGCTAATTTTCTTCTGTCAGGATCACTCGTTCTGTATTGTGGCAGTGCTGGGACAGGAGTGGATCCATGTCTGAGTCGTGTGAGTGATGTAGACTGTCCTTGCTGGGGACCACTACCTGTGACAGCCAGCACCCATACTGGGGGTCCTGACAATGGTGGTGGGATGGCTGGAAGATAGGAGCAGGGTGACTGCAGGTGGAATTCAATGGTAGGAAGGAGAATGACTGAACTTGAAGCATCTTGGCAACCTGGGCACATGCTACAGCCGCTGCTTGCAAAAGGATGTCAGGCGATTTTGTTCCCAGAGTTTGGCAGAGCTGTTGTGTCTTCCTTGCCCAGCACAGACCACAGAGGCCTTTAGATCTGAGCTGTGGAGAACTCCTGCTCTTCTCATCTCTAAATCTTTAAAATATTGCAAATAGTTCATTTGTTTTAAAGCTTTAAACTCAAGCCTTTGATGTTGCTTTTAGGAAGGTTAAATAATAAAGCACAGTGTTCTCCAAACGAGGGCTTTTGTCAGAAAACCTTGCTTTACAATGAAAGAAGGAAAACATAAATAAATGATACTCAAATATTTATAAAGGCATTCAGCAGATCAAAATGTTTCATTCTGCCTTTATATTGTTACTTCGTGTCTCCCCATCTGAGACTTTTTTTGTTTAAACCATGCAGTGCAGAATGTATTTTGCTTCTTATATCATTAATTTGCAGTGTTTTACTGAGTCCTTTCTCACAGGGACATCAATAGGGCATTCAAGGGATATGTATGTAAATGTATGAATGTTATTGGCTGTCGGTTCTGTGCCTCACTGCCAAGGATGGTGGGGCTCAGCTCAAAGCAGGAGAAACAAGGCTGCTCCAATGATAATATTAATTGTCCACAGTCTTGTGTACTTCTGTTTGGGCAGTGCACATGTGAGAGATGCCTCTGCCCCTGATGTCTATTAGGTGCCACTGTCTCCTCCTGCCCAGGGAATATGGGATTCCCTGTCTCCAGCTCCTCTTAACCCATCACAGGAGTGCATCTTGATCCCATTGCTTTGGGCAGGGGGACTGGTGGCCTCCTGTCTGCTGTTTCCGTCCACATCCTTCTGGATCAATGGTACACTGTGGAAGGGAAAACTGCTCAGGCTCCAAGGCAGGGGAGTCTCTAGAGACAGAGATTCCAGGAGCTCTGTATGAGTCATGTTTTTGTTGGTGTTTTTTTTTTTTTTTTCAAATAAACATTTGGCATCACTTCTGCCAGCACTGAGATCCTTCAGGTCCTCATCTCTCCACATTGTCCATGAACTGTGTTGCCATCAGTAAGGTCTGGTCATGGTGTAATTGCCCCGAGGAAAATCCTTTCATTATGACAAGAGGATCTTGGCCAGGTCCTTGGGAGTCTGTTTACAATATCAATATGTGCTGCTAAACAGGAGAGGGAAAGATTTTGGCACCCTGAACCTGCTCTGAGGTTTCTACGTACAAAATGTGCTTTGGAAAAACACAAACCAAGCAATAAACTCAATGAATTTTAACAGAGAATCAGAGTCATTGTTCACATTTCCAATTTGCCTGGCTGGGGGCAGGTACTCAGAGCAGTGTCCTGTGGTTCTCTCTGGGGACTTGGAAGAGGTTTTCAGATGTAGTTCTGAATCCATAGCATTCATTGCTTCCTGCAGTGTATCTGACCTCTTTCATATTTTTTTTAATTCTTTAAATATAAATAAAGTTGATTTATTTGTTTAAGTATTAGCCCAGTTTTGTATTGTAGGTGTAGTAAAAAGACTGCAATCAGTATTTGCTATTGAGAAATGTTAATCCGCTAAGACCTAAGCCTGAGTGAGTTGTAGCTTTTTGTTGCTGGAAACTCAAGGATTCCTGGATTCTCCTGGGCAATGAGATTATCTATTTTTCTGTGGCTTTGAATGTAACATATTAATTTTCTGGTGTTTAATCACCACAGTTCAAACGCAAACATAGAAGAAATCCTGTTGTTAAGAGAGTTTGAAATGGATTAGAGAAACTCTTGACAAAACTATGAAAACCCCTTAAAGCATAAAGTTATGTTACAGTTGTACTGTGGTATTCTGGTTTTTACTGTGGATGTCATGGAAAGTGCAGTGGCCCTGGCAGAGAGGAGAAATCTGGCCAAACACAGTTCTCCTCCTTCCTGGCCAGCAAGCCTCCAGGGTAGAGGCCATTTAGCGATGATGGAGAGGGTAGGAAGGAGAAAAGGGGTCACCACCATGGAATGATGGCAAAGCAGCTTGTCCTGCTCACTCCAAAGGGGGCGATGCTGTGCTCCCCCATGGGACCCGTTCTCAGGAGGACCGTGCCCCTGGGTGGCCTCTGGCCTGTGGCATTGCCTGTGGAGGTGAGGAGTGAGGTGGTTGCTTTCTAAGAATGCAGCTTATGTTACTTCTTCCCTATCTCGAGGTGCTGCTTTAGCTGTGGCTCCTCAGACATCGGTCCTGGAAGGGCATCTTTCTGCCTGGCACTGCCCTGTAGATCTGCACAGTGATGGGGATCTTGGTGTGACTGTCTGTCCATCCATGCAGTGCTATGGGGCTATGCAGTGGGGGTGGTTTAATCTGTTAGGCTTTGCAGACACAAGCCTCATAAAGCCCCAGAGCCCCTGGCTTGCAGCAAACTTGCCCGTGCCTTACATGGAGGTGGTGGTTGAGCAAGCATCCATCTGTCCCAGGAGTGTCCAGTCCATCCTGGGGAGTGTCTGTCTGCCTCCCGAGTGTCCTGGGGCAGCATTGAGTCTGTGTGTCCTCTCACATTACAGGTCCTTCTCTGTGTCTTCCTTGGCCTATTATAATACAAACAAATAATCATAACAAAAGCCCATGTGCCTCCTTGGGAAAATAACAGTTTTCACATGCAGATACTCAGGAAGTTAAAATTGGCAGCTCTGACTAGTCCTGCTGATTTGTCCACACATTTATTCTGATATGATGCTTAAATGGATTCAGGTTTCGGCTCTGGCACTCGCAAAACACAGCTTTCCTACCCCCAGTTTCAGCATAGGAGGAGCAGAGATGGGAAATAAGGTCTGTTTCTAAATGAGTGGGAGAAAAATCAGGTATGTGACTCCTCTAATTCAGACAAGACTGTCTCTCATTGTTTGGCAGTTCGACTATAGCTTCAGTACATGGGAAAAATTTCTCTTCCAATTACACAGCAGTTTTGTGGTGGCTGAGTGCTATAAATGGGACTGCGTTTGCAGCCAAAGATATCTCATTCATAAATCCCACTGTTCCACTCTATAATTTTCTCTTTGGATAGATCTCAGTAGTCTGTGGTCATATCACCACAATCATGCAAGCAAAAATGAGTAGTTAAATATTGTGACAGTCCTAGAAGTCTTCTTAAGGCGCTGGTGCATAAACACAGTTATTCAAGTGTCACTTGGTGCTGGAAAGGGATTGACCCTCTACTAATATTTCCCAGTAAAAGCTCTTGATTAAAAAAAATAAAATGCTGAGGATATCTGGCCTGGTTGGACAAATTTATAAATTGTGCAATATTTTGACACCCATGTATATAGACAGAGATGTACAGAGATACACATGGATCTGTTTGGGTTATAAAAATGCAGATGTGTTACATACTCACTCGTATATTTTTCTTTGTACTGGGTTTGTGTGGCAAGGTTTTGGTAGCAGGGGGGCTACAGGGGTGGCTTCTGTGAGAAGCTGTCAGAAGCTTCCCCTGTGTCTGATGGAGCCAATGCCAGCCAGGTCCAAGATGGACCCGCTGCTGGCCGAGGCTGGGCCCATCAGTGATGGTAGTGACACCTCTGGGATAATACATTTAAGAAGGTGAAAAAAAGCTGTGTGATCACAACTGGGAGAGAGGAGTGAGAACATGTGAGAGGAACAGCCCTGCAGACTCCGAGGGCAGTGAGAATGAGGGGCAGGGAGGTGCTCCAGGTGTCAGAGCCGAGATTCCCCTGCAGTCCATGAAGGTCCACGGGGGTACAGAGATCCACCGCAGCCCCTGCAGGACCCCACACTGGAGCAGGGGGATGCCCAAAGGAGGCCTGTGACACCGGGGAAGCCCATGCTGGAGCAGGTTTCTGACAGGATGTGTGAACTTATGGAGAGGAGCCCATGCTGGAGAAGGTTTGCTGGCAGGACCTGTGACCCCTCAGGGGACACATGCTGGAGCAGCCTGTTCCTGAAGAACTGCACCCCATGGAAAGGGATCCACGTTGGAGCAGTTCATGGAGTGACCCAACATTAAAGGAGTTTGTGGAGGACTGTCTTCCATGGAGCAGGGAGGAGTGTGAGGAGTCCCTCCCCTGAAGGAGGAAGGAGTGGCAGAGAAATGTGATGAACTGACTGCAGTCCCCATTCCCAGTCCCTCTGTGTCGCTGGGAAATGGAGGAGGTAGAGAAAATTGGGAGTGAAGCTGAGCCCAGGAGGAAGTGAGGAAGGTGTTTAAGATTTGTTTTTATTTCTAATTACCCTACTCTGGTTTGATTGGTAATAAGTTGAGCTAATTTCTCCAAGTCGAGCCTGTTTTGCCTGTGACGGTAATTGCTGAGTGATCTCTCCCTGTCCTTATCTTGACTCACGAGTCTTTTGTTATATTTTTCTCCCTGTCCAGCTGAGGAGGGAAGTGATAGAATGGCTTTGGTGGGCACCCGGCACCCAACCGGGGGTCAACCCACCTCATCTTGTATGTTCTCTTACTTCCTACAGAGTACGTTTATGAATTTAACATGACTCTCCCTCTCCATTTGCTGTCCCTGGGAACACCTCTAGCCAGAAAGCTAAAAAATGAAATACACATCTAAGGAAATGTTCCCATGAAAGAAGTAACTCCCCGATACCAGTGCTCTGCACTCCTGTATCCATTAGCATTCGGAACAGCAGCTACTTTACACAGACCCTGTAGGAGAGATCCAGGGTTTTCAGCACTCCCATAGACCCTGTGTCACCTGTTCAGATGGTGTAAATTGGGCAGTTCAGCAGAGCTGAGCTGGTTTACATGAGCTCAGAGGCTGGGACTGGCACTGAACTTTGGAGGGACTGAGCAAAGACTCTCCCTCCCAACTACACACGTTTTTCTGCACGTCTTTGCACATGTCCCCATGTGTAGGAAGGATTGTGTATGTGAGTGCAATTGCATATCTATGTGTGACTTTTTTTTTCAAAGCTGTCAGCTGATCAAAAATGCACAGAATGGTACTTTTGTTTGCACAAACGCCCTTAAACGGATTCTTTTCCCCCCACTGGTATCTTCTTTCCTTATTTTTTTTTTTTTTAAACTTAAACAGAGCTGTCTGTCTAAAGTATATATTCACACCGAGAGGTCTAGTTATCCCTAATAACATATTAACTTCCCATTAGTGTCAATGAGAACGTCACTGCATATCAAAGGGGAGAATAGATTCATGTGCTGTGAGCAGGAGCTGAAATTCAGATTTATAGTTCATGTTGCGTTTAATGGATAAATTCTTTGGCAGAGAGCTAAAAACTATGAGGTGTTTATAACATTCCAGGTTCCCTTCCTTTTTAGTTAAAAGCAATAGCAGAACAAAAAAATGTAACTACCATTCTGTTGTATTAAAAATGTACATATTTACAGCGAGTACTTTTTCCTCTGCTCTTCTGATTTTTCTGTAATGGTTTTCCTGTTTTTAAAAACTCACAGATAGTGACCTCCAGGGTCTCTGAGGGCTGGACGCACTTGTGTGGCCAGAGACCAAACTAAAATGAAGGATTAAAGCAATTCTGAACAGATTTCCTGATAGGCCTCTGCCAGCGCTATTTCAGAAAAAAAAGTCCCCGTCATCTGGCCCTCGGCCATTTCCCGGCCACCTCCGTGGGTGTGGAGTGGCGAGACATTTCAGAGCTGCACTCGGAGTTTTTGTGGGACTCGTTATTAAATATTAACCTTTTCCCCTTTTTTTTTTCCCTGCCCCTGATTCAGCCACACCGCAAGGAGAGCTTTTCCTAGAGGTAGCCAGCTGCTCCAGTGCTCATAAACGTGCTTTTTGGGAGGATGAGCCTTTGTAGCACAGCCGCGTTTCATCGATGGTTTAAGGAATCCTTTGTGTGTGTGGGGTGACGGGGATGGGCAGGGTCACGCAGACATTTTGGCTGGAGGGGACACACAGGCTTGGAGCAGGATCACAGCCTGTGAGATGTGTCAAAACACATCAGTGTGGGATCCTCGACCACCACAGGCCCATCCCACCAGTCCCACTTGTCCATTAATGCAGCGTCTCATCCCTCCGTTGGCCACCTTTGGGCTGGATGACCCTATTTTGGCATTTCCCTACACAAACAGCTGTTTTTCTCCCTTTTTGCCCACTCTGAAGAAATCGCAGCACTGGGGACTTTCAATGGGATTTTCAACTGGTTTTGTGTTTATGGGCAGCAGTATCCAAGCTCTTCTCACCATGGCAGAGCATCCCAGCAGTGCAGTGGACAGTCACCCTGTAGGGAACAAGGCATCCCCAAGCTCCTGCTCTGTCCCCTCCCCTGAAAAATCTATGCCTTGGCATCCAAGCCATTGTGTTTGAGGTAACACCCCATGGAGCCAGAGGATTTTAGTGTCTTTTTTTGCAAATAGATGGATAAACAGTCACTTTCTTGATGTTAAATGAATTGGTTGGAAAGGGGTGGCCATTGAGGAGTGGCGAGGTGGTCACAGCTGCCTATCAGCTGGGCAAGCAAAGGACTTGTCTTTAAATAAATTCTATTTCAGCCCCTTTCCCACTCAGAAATAATGTTCTGCATTCCAGCATTATCCAGGATTAGGTATTAAGAAACACGAACAGAAGTAAATGTTGTGGTAAAGGGTTACTAGGGTGAATTTTGGGGCAGGGATATGAGGTGGGCAGAAACCCAGAGCTGCCCAGCTGCAGGCTGTGCCCCAGTTTGCCCCTCGGGCCAAGAAGATGCTCATCCATGTCCCAGGAATGAGAGGTACTTCCTACCTGGAGCCTGCAATATACCAATAAAGCCAGTTCACTGCCTCCATGTAGGAAACATACATTTTCTCCACTATTTTAATTAGGTTTTAAGTGGAATCAGTGGCATAAAGTTGTTTAAAAAAATTGCATAACAGAAGCCACAGCTGATCTTTAAAAACTCTTTTTCGGAGGGAAATGGTGATTATAAATAAGAAGGCAGTTTTATAGCTCAATTACTTTAGTAACTTGATTTAACAGCTTGTTTTTTAAATCTACACCAAACCTAAGATAAAGGATTGATAATGTAATATGTAGAATACATTCAGCATAAAAACTGCAAATCCTACATCATACTATTGGAAGAGTAACATAAATGCGTGCTGAAGCCTACAGTGGTTTTATTTTAACTAGTATAATATAACAACATGACATGCTGTGAAAAATAAATAACTTTTGAAAATGCATTTTCCAGGAATGAAAGTAATATTGAAAAAATGACTGAAGTAATCACTTTTGTATGGATTCTGAGAGCAAAAGAGACGAAAGAATAATTCAGAACTCAATGCAGTGTTATACGAAAGCATAAAAGGGTTTTTAAAATACACTGCTCAAACCTGGGCTATGTGTCTGCTTACGGTCAGATGTGGTGAACTTTGAGTGGTCCCTTTTTCTGAGAATAGTCTTATTAAAAAGTGATGTATCCTGCTATGCATGCAGGCTTTATTCAGCCTTGAAGTGACAGAATATGACCTGTAGACAGAGCACGCGAGCTTCTAGACTCCTACTAAATGCCATTTTTGCTTTGATTATCATTGTTTGGTGTGGAACAGACCAGCTATAGTGGAAATCTAATCTGGTTCCCGTTAGTCTTAATGGAAACGGCATCATGTCTTCCCATTTTTTTGGGGGGGAATTGATTTCTTCCTGAGAAATCTCTCCTTCTGTTCTTTGCATACAACTTCCTATTATATTTTTAGCACACATTCATAACCAAATGTATAACCATACAAGTCTTTGAGTATTTACCTGTCATTTAATACTTTTAGTATTGGAACAGTAATGGAAACTGATTTAGGAATTTGGGGTCTGAATCTTCTCTCAACTACGCCACTGTAAATTGGGAATAAATTTCTTAGAACTAGGAGAATTGATTATATGTGATATAGAGAGTATTTGAATAGCTGCAACTCCTGCTCATTCCTGTGGATGAAAATAGAGACTCATACTTTGGGTAGGATACCTCAGGTAGGGCCCTCCACGGAATTGCAGTAGTCACCTCTCCAGTTAAAGGCACAGAAAATCCTGTGCTTGTGGTTGGGCAGTATAGCAACTGTTATAGCATCTTTTCTCTGTGCTGCTGCTTGTTTTTTGGAAAAGGAGGTGGTGCATCATTTTCAAAGCCTGTTGATGATGTGTGTAAAGGGGACATGAGGCAGTAGGGGTATGAAGGAAATGCTTGTTGGGCAAGGAAGATGCTTTTCTTTGCAGGGCTTACATTTCCACGGGAAATTCTGGGCAGGTGGTAACAGAGAGGTGACACCTTGGTGGCCACAGCCGGGTAAGGGCTCCTGATCCACGGCACCACCAAAAGTGTCTGTGCTGAACCCTTTGCATGGTGCAAAGGAAAAGCCTGCAGGTCCTAGACCTAAAATTGTCTTCTCCTGCATTGCCTTAAATATTTGCAAACTCTCACTGGGATTAGACAGGGCACAGGACACAGGAATAGTGCCTGTAGAGTTAAATGTCCAGAAAAGATGCTTTTTGTGGCTTTATGTTAGTTTTAATTTCCTGGTGGAAAATGCTGTTAATCTCTAGTGTTCTCCCTTACACTGTGTAAAACAGGATATTATACCTATAGCAATATTAACTTACTTTTATTGAGGAGCTTTTATTTTTGGTGCAAACAGTGACTTGAGCATTGTATAAAGTTGGTAGCCATGTGCAAGGGCAGGCATGAATAGGAGTGATTCAGTGTCTGGGGTACACTTAAGACTTTCTTTGCATCCTGTTAATTATGTTAGTTTTGGGATGGACTCGAAAACCCTATGCTGTGGCAAAAATTGGTGTTTTGAAGCTAGAACAAAGGAGTCTGTTAGGTTTGCCTTCCTCAGACCTACAGAGGAGCATTTAAATGAAAGAAGCCTGTCATTTTTCTCCCACTGCATTACTGTATGTGTAAAACAGTGCACAGGCAAGAGGGGGTTAATTCAATAAAATAAATATAAAATACTCTCCAGGCTGTTGGACAGAGCTGGAAGGGGTCAGAGGTTGCAGAGCTGCTTCACTAGCACACTAATCGATTTGCTGTCAAGGTAGTGGTGCTGGGGTTTCAAGTAAGAGAAGAATTGAGTGCCGCTCGGGCCCAATTTCCATAATTGCTCACTGCCTTTAGTGTACAACCTTTTATGAAACACAAAAAATATATCACTGAATGGTATTGATTAGCCATTGGTCTGAATAATTCACTTAGTATTTATTACCTGACCCTCAGAGGTTAAATAAATCCACTATCTAACTTTGGCTTGTGAGAAATATTACTTATTCATTGAAATGTGGACTGATTATTACACAATAGGAGTGTATCTTTGTTGTTCGTTTTATCTCCTGGAAAACTTAGTCCCCGCTGCATCTTAATGGCAACAAGTTAAAAGAAATATTTATGGATAGTGAAGAGCATTTTCCAAAATAAACACTGACACATCCGTACTAGCAGAGCTTGCTTTTCTCTTGTGAAGGGTTTTTTTCCCCCTCACCCTATTGTTAGGGTCACATTTCAGGTCAGAATTCAAAATCCTCCAAAGTGAACTTTTATGCGTGATGGTGAAATATATTCATACGCAAAGTTTTCACTGCAAGCATCAAGTCTGCAGAAACAGCTTTATTGCTTGTGATGGGATCTAAGTCCATTTTTATAGCACTATTTTTGGATAGCTCCTGAAGGCCATAAATCTTCCTATCATATTAAACACCCTCTGATAATTAAATTCTCAAAGAAAACAAAAACCTTTCCTAACATGAAAAGATAAAATTTAAAGCAGTCAACCATGGACAGCTCACTGTCATTACAATAAAAATGATTTCACATCACCTTAAAATGTTTTGGACATAATCTGCAGGGCATTTTATGGCTTTGTCAAACATTAAGGCAATAATCAATTATTTATTGAGGAGGGTATTTACATATTGCTTTTAGCATAGCTAAACAATCCTTCTTTTGTTGATGAGCTGATATACCTCAAACACAATAGTGTAGCTCTTAATTTAATTATATACTCATTTACCATAAGATCTAGTCATCTAGATAAAAATTGTTCAGTAGCTTGAAGTATTCCCTCCAAAAAAGATTTCCTAACTTTGTGTAAAGTCTTTCCTCAGTTTCCGGCCTGCATCCTCCAGCATCCCAAAGTATTGTTTTTGAAGTTTGATGGAATTTGTGTTAGGTCAAGAGGAGGAAACTATGTGAAGCTTTTTTTTTTTT
The DNA here is from genome assembly GCF_009829145.1 of Chiroxiphia lanceolata. NCBI lineage: Eukaryota > Metazoa > Chordata > Aves > Passeriformes > Pipridae > Chiroxiphia > Chiroxiphia lanceolata. Next base: position 11,322,147 of record NC_045651.1, read on the forward strand.
TTTTTTAAATGAAATGTAAAGGAAAAACCTAATGTGGTCTCAGTGCTACCTTGTGTTTGTTGATAGCTGTGTGTGTCTGTATCCAGGATCTGGGCTTATAGTTAGCAGGAGCTCAAAACCCATGTTCTTGGTGTTATAATACTGAACCTCTTTTCCTGTATCGCATAATGGAAGGAAAAGTCTGTCAGAAAATAATGGGGATATAATATGTACAAGATCCTCTAACATTTACCCAGGTGGCCAACTTCCTGAGTCCTGAGCATGGTGTGATAGCAAATAGTATTTAACAGTGTTTCAGCCTCTTCAGCTCAGAGACCTGACTGGTGCCTCGGGTCACCAGCGCCGGGAAGGGGCAGTGCCGTGGGATGTTGGGGGACCCAGGCACAGATTCCCATCTGGAGTGAGGCACAGCCGCTGGGAAGAGATAATTTTGCATCCATACAGACCTTCAATTTATAATTTGCCTGCTAAAGTGCTGCATGCAATGAACTGCCGGGAAGTCAATTTATCTGCCTCGCAGGCAGGAGTGGCTGTGAGGGGCACCTTGGTCCCAGGGAGTGGAGAACGGGGATTTTCATGGTCAGAGGTGTCCATGAGGGCTCATCACCAACCACCAAGTCCTGCTGGGCTGTTTAATTCAAAGAGGGTTAGTCCCTGTGCTAAGCCCAGCCCATAACTCTCGGCAGGAGCTCAGCCCACTGGTGAAGCTTGGAGAGAGATGGAGCAGCTGGTAGCAGTGATGGGGCTTTCAAAGTGGCTGCTGTAGGTGAGAGTGTCCTGACAGGCATTCATCCCTGTCTAGGTACCTAAATACCTGCACAGATTTGGCCTTTGGCTAAACTTGAGGGGCACAAATTCTGCCTGCTGTGTTTATGTGACTGCTTTACACTCAGTTTGTATTAAAGGGATTCCTTTGTTTTCCTCGAAGGGATATCTTAATGTGTTTTGCCATTGTGAAGTGATATCATTCTGATGATGCCCTCACATTTCAGAGAGAGAAGGGTTAAGAAATGCATCTTTCTGTGTCTGATAGGAAAAGACAAATTGACTTCTTCCTGTGTTACCATTCCTTTGTTCAGGTAAAAACTTCCTAGCTGGGATGCACAAATCAGTAGGAAAACAATTTGAAAAAGCTTAGGATGGTATCTCAGGATAATTCTGCTGTGGATGCTGAAAGAAATATGTTAGCTGAACAGTCTCATTTGGAAAGCTAATTATACAAATAACATTTTAAAGCAAGCTAATGTCATAATAAAGTCCATAATAACAGGCAAACAGTCTATTAGTAAGAGGATCCTAAACCAGCAGCTCTGCCCTCTGAAGAAAAGAGGCTTAAGTCTCAGTTGAAGCCCCCAGTTTTGTTCACTACAGGAACTTTCTGACCCTTGTGCTCATCACTGTCTCCAATGGTCCTGGTCCTGGCTTAGGGGTCTGTGCTCATCTAAAGTTGGTGTAAAACTCTATCGAGTACAATATTTTGCCAGTTTATATTAAAACTGGGCCTTCTTTCTGGTTTTACCTTCTTTCTCTGTAGGAGAAAAAAAAATAGAAAAAAAGAGAAAAGAAACTGCAGAAAAGAAAAGCCCAGGGTGAGTGAGGCTGGTCCCTGCTCCCAGTTACATTTTAGGAGGGGCACAGAGGAACTAACTGACTGTCTACCAGTGCTGCTCAACTCTGCGCAAAACCAAACACACACACGCCAAAATCCCCAGCTGACTCCCCGCCTCCCTGTGACCCATTCCTGGGGAGGGAGCGTCTCCTTCCAGCCGAGCTGAGTGGAGCAGGGGGTGGCAGGGCTGAGTGGAGCACTCCTGCCTTCCCACAGAGCGCTCCTACCCTGCCAACGCCGCCCTGAGATAAAAGATCCTTTCCATTTCCCTTCTCCCAGGAGGCCCTTGATGGGATGAGGGGAGAGAGGGAATGTACCACACACACGCGGGGTGTACAGCCGGTGCCTCCCTGAAGCTGCTCTTCCCCACACGTAGTCGTGCATCTCTCTGTTGTTTCACGGGTGATTCCCTTGGCCCGTGTCAATCACGATGCTGTGCACCCACGTGAGATGCCAAAGGTAGACATGACAATTCACAGCTTTTGTCCAAGGAAAGGGGAGGGGAATCCATCTCTTTCCCTGTCTCTCCTCCTCCCACCGTAGACTCTAACGCATCCTGAAACGTACATTTACTTTTCCTTTTAGGTTGCACTGTACATAACATTTGAAAAGCTCTGTCAAAACAACTCATATGGGGGGAAAAAGTAATTGTCTTGATATGTGATGATTATCTAGAGCTTAAGCAGCAGCAAAGAGAGGGTTATTTTGTTTGCGATTTAACTAGAAGTGCCCAAGATTTCCCAACTGTTCTATTTTTGCAAATGTAAAAGTTTCATAAAAGGGTCAGATTTAGGCCCCTGTGTGGGAAACAACTGATACTGCCAGCAACAGGGCAAGATCACTGCTGTGTTGTGGTTTAAATGTCTTATTGCATTCCAGGCATTGCTGAACTGTATATAGAATGGATGACTCTAAATCTCTAGGACTTTGTGTGAATTAGTAACCTTTTGATTTTGTTTTAACATTTATATATTATTTTTAACTCTAGATTTCTGTGACTTCTACCCTCCCCCCAGTAAATAACACAGGAAATTATTGGGGCTTTTACAAACAACTCTTAGGAAAGAGTCCACTTTTCTATCTCTTTTTGGTCTCTTATCTTTTTAATATTCTCATCTGGATAGCTTTGGCCCAAAGCTAGAAACAAATGGAGAACAGGGAATTGCCATCAGTACAGAAAATATATGGATTTCATGTGCAGTAATGATGTATCTCAGCAGAGTTAGTAAAACTAGAGATGTCACATTCACAGCTGGTTAACATTTTACACTTGAAGTCCTCATAACATTTGTATATGTTTCAACACTTCTTTTTTCTAACTTGGGACCATCTGTATTTCTCATATGTGACACTGACTGGGAAGCACAAACTTTCACAGAACCAGCAAATGACTAGTTAGCTCTACCAGATGTCTGTCTCTTCCCTCTTTATCACTCTATATGCTATTAAATTGAAATTGGGTGGGGGAAACAGTGGACTTCTGAACTAAAAAACGTTCCCCAAAGAAGTTTCAAGTGAAGAATTTGGTTCCCAGGGTTTTTGCTGCATTTAGAAGAGCAATAATAAGGATGATAGACTTGCACATAAGGAAGATTTTTTAATTTTAAAATAGATAATCATAGACTAATCTAAGCAGGTATTGCATTTACAAGAAAGGCTGTTAAAACCTATTTTCCTAAATTTCATTTTGTCCTCCGTGTATCCCTTTGCTCAGCTATATAGATCTCATTGTGTTTTACTTTTCATTTCAATTTACCAAACTTAATTTCTAATGCTTGCAAAGGATAAATGCATGAAAAAAGCACCTTCTTTCCTGCTGCTCTGATCCCATTAGGAAAAAAACCAGAGAAGTAACTGGTGTTCTCACTGTATCTCTTTTGAGCAATCCTGCCCTGGTGATTCCTTTTCCCTCCCTCAGCTGCTGTTGAGCTGCTCAGCACTTCAGGTGTTTTGCAGTGCTATATTTACTACAGCCTTTTGTATTTGAAGAATCTTGTAATGGATTTTAGTGCAGAGTCAAACTATGCTGGCTGGGGGAAGGCTCCAGCAGACCCGGTCATGAGGATAAACAACAGCTTGGAACTGCACAGTGCAGCGTGATGGGTGTCCCCTGAAGTCAGAGACCTAAATTAATTACATTTAATCAAGCCATGCTGAACAACTGAGCTAGACACCTCAACCTTATCATGCTATTGCTTTAATGTCCTACTTACACTCAGAGCTGAGGCTCAGGGCATGGATGTGACCATGCCATTCTGGCCCTTTGCTGGGAAAATCAAAGATCCCTTCAAATGGAAGGTCTGTGGGTATGCCATTAAAGAGTGATACATAATGCTTGAAAAGAATATCACAAAGTTGTTTCAAATCACATTACTGGGAGCTTTCATTAAAGGGAAAACTTACTCCTATTCTAAGGTGTGCATTGTCAGTAACTAAAGTTAGCAGGAATCTGATTCCATTTTTTACATTCAGACAGACCTGTAGAGACATATTAAGTAGAAAATCCAGAGAAAAGGAGAACCACCTATAGGAAATCTTGCAGGGTTCAGACAAGGGCAGTTTCATGTGACCTCGTAGATTGGATATAAAAAGGCTGCTATTAGTTCCATGTCAGTTCTTATAGCGAATGTTACAGAGTAATGGAGGGTGTTAAGCTGTCAAATACTAGCAAGGGTTAATAAGGTTAAAGAAGAAGTAAAAGCAGACCAACAATAAAAAGAAAAAAACCCCATGGATAAATATGCCATAATAAATAAAAGATGGCATATCAAGGGGGAAACTAAAGTCATAACTTGGGAGCAAAGCAGCTGGAGAAATTTGTAGCAGGATAATACCAAGTGTTTTCTTTTGTGCTGGTGCTATGGCTAACTCCAGGCAGTTTGGGACGCTGCAGGGTAAGGCTGAATCCCCTATTTCCCACAGATATTTGGAAAAAAAAATGTAGTTGAATCCCCTAAATGTTCTAAATATAAATGGAGGGATGCAAATGAGTGAATAAATGCATACATGGACTAAGTAATTAAATAAGAGAATCCCAAGAACAGGAGCAAAGCACCTGAAGTTACATATGAGCCATGTTTTGACATTGTCCTCTGAGATGATTTGGCTTTGGTCCTTTTCTGTATCTGAATTCTAAAGTAATTCACATCTGTGATTTTATAAAAATAGGAAAGGTAGAACTTGAAGCTTGAAATGGTATTATTTCTAGGATTTTCTAGCATTTGTCTTAATTTTGGCCTGCTAGAACATTTTTAAGGAAGGAGTTTTAAAACTTTCTTTCCTCCTTAGGAATATTCTACCTACGTTGTAAGTCAGCCTGAGTTTTGCAACTCCTTACATGCACACTGTCCTTCATCTTTAGGCACCATTTCTGTGAGCTCAGTTATTCCAAGGAGATCAGTATTGCCTTATCTAAAGTTAAGACTCAAGCAGCATTTGCAGGTGAGAGCTACTGGACTGCAAAAAGTGCTTAGCTGTGATCTTGTTGGGCATTTTGACTTTATTAAAATTGCTGGCAGGTCTCACAAGCTGCTCTTGGGGTAATCCAGATTTCTATCACAAACACAGTCAGCAAGTTATGCCTTCTTTTGGTACAGGTTCTGGTAAAGGTTCATGGATTTGGTTTTTTTTTGTTTACAATGAAAAAGGAGCTTGAGAGCAGATTATTTTGCCCCTGTAAGTACTGGTCCTCCACCTTTTTAGTTGTAGCTCCACCTGTCTTACCCGGCAAAAATATTAGTCCAAAGGACTGTTCTATGAATTGTTTTTTATTTATAGCCAAGTAGCCAAAGTTAGCCAAAGCTAAACTTTGAACATTTGTCTTTGCTTTTGCCTTTCCACATTCTGGTTGCTCATCAGTGTGCCTGCAAAAGTACATAAATAATTTCTGAAAACCTTCTGTCAGTTCTCTCGCCGTCACTTACAGACCACCAGCAGACAGACATCAGGTTGAGAAACACTAAGAAAAGATGTAATGGGTCTTGACGTGGCTTTTAGGCTGCTGGGTTTGCCAGCAGCAGGCAGTGCTGGATCTCATCTGCTCTTTGCTGGGACCACGAGGCTGCAGAGAGCCCCCAGATTGTTCCCACTGATGGCCAACTCCCTGCCAGGGGTAGGAGTCTTGCAGAATGATGGGTGTTTCTGCAGCTACAGGAAAATGCTGTCCTCATCCCAAAACACTTTGTGCAGCCATCTCTTTCCTTTTTGCCCAGGGACATTGATTTGGTGGGAGGCAGTTTGAATAAGAAAAGAATAAGGAAAAGATTGTATTTATTTCCTTCACGGAGAAGCCTGAGGATCTGTCTCATTCCAAGACATCTGATTAATTGCTCAACTGAAAGAGCATTGGAAAACGTTTACATCATTTATCAGTTTGGAGGAGGGAACTGAAAACAAAAAATATGTTTGTTTTCGTCTTCTTTCCTTCTTTTCCTCTTCCATCTGTCCTCTTGTCCTCTGTTCCTCCCCTCCTCACTGTGGGAAGGGAGGGACAGCAGAGCAGAGAGCTGTGGTGGAGAGCAGCCCTCAGCTCCCTGGCTTCCCAAACCCAATTACAGGACTCATTGTTAATTTTCAGCAGAAAATTGGAACATTTCAGCAAATGGAAAATTTTTTTGTTAAGATGTTCTCTTCTATCCAAAACATTCTTTTCCAGGAAACTATTTTGATGAATAAAATTCTAGTTATTTCTGTCCTGGAAAACATAGCTGGAGGTTCAGCTCCAAGCTCCAAGCTGGTTGGTGTCTCCTGGATCTCTGACAGAAGTTACACATCTCTCTGGGAGCCACGCTATAGGATGCTTGGAGCAGAGCAATATGTTTGTTTTTAATGATGCTGCTAGTTTTCGCTATAAATTTGAACAAAGTGGGCGGTATTGGAACCAGCTGCTAGAATTTTTTTGTTTGTTTGTTTCATGAGAAAAATGGAAACGTACTGCAATAAATTAAACAATATACATATTTTTACATCGCAGTGTCTCTGAGCATCTAGCTGCTAGGAAATTACAGAAACTGAGGGCAGCATTGGGCCCTGTGTTCATTTCACATGCACTGAAGTAAAGCGACAAATGTTTCAGAGTAACTGGATTTCCTTTTAAAGTGACACTTTATTTGTGCTTGAAAAATGTAATGAGCCTTCACTAAGAGATTTTTCTGGCTGTGTTCCTTCTTTAATGACCTGTGCTTACAAAATAAGCTAAGGAAAAATAATAATAATAAAAAAAAAGAAACAAAGGGAAAAAAACCAAATCCATTTGGTCAACTTCTCTTTTTATTAAATGGAGAGCAGCAATGCTTTTAGATGGGGAAATAAAATGCAGAGCCTCGTAGGTTCCCATTAATTTCTCATCCTTAATTAGTGTTTTACAGCTAATCCTCATCATATATCTTAAGGAGTTTCACTTGAGTTGGTTCCCCACGAGTTTTATTGCGCGCAGAATACTCGGATCGGTGGCTGGGCGGTGGGAACGGCTGCGGTCTCGGTGTGGAGGGCGAGCTGCTGCTCCTAATTGATTGCTCACTGGAGCTCACCCCAGCTCATTACCCCCAGGCCTGACTTTCCTCCATATGCCTGGTGTCAAATTTGGGAAAGCAGCTGGTCACTCAGAGCTCATCCTGCGGGAAGTGGTGGGAGCCGGGGAGCAGAGGCACCACCAGCCGCTGAGGTGCCTTTTGCTGCTGGTTCTGCAGCCTTTAATTGAGCTGTGTGACACCACCAGCCAGAGCTATCAAAATAGAGCCTTTGAGGAGATTCGTGTTAACAAGTTTTCGAAGGAATGGGGGCTTTGTCGCAAGTGTAATATGCAGATAGGAACCTTTCACATCACAGTATTCTGCCTCGTGCTGTACCCAACTCAGAGAGCTGTAGAAAAAGGCCCTTTGTCAAAGTCAGTGCTCACTCTGGTGAGCACTCCCAGGATGGGCTCATTTGGAAATTAACTAAATACACTAATTTTAATGCCCTCAGTGTATAGGCAATAAGTATTTTACAACTAGCAGCAGTAACAGGAGTGGACTAGACCTTTCCCAGTATCCATAATTGAAAAGCACTGTAGGGTCCATTAAGGTAATTTAAAGTTTTGATGCAGTCTAATGGTATGAAACCATTATAGGGATCACACACGTGGCTGTAGAAATTAATCCCTCAACTATGAACAGGCGCTGTGCATATTTTTTTTTGTCAGCATTGTAGTACTTTAAGAATATATCAATTGTTTGTAGTAATTTAGACCTAATGTTGTGTGTTTTTTGATAAAATATTAGTAATACTCGGCAGAGGGGCTGGGAATTAGCATTTGATTAAAGCCATCTTGGAAGCAGATGTTATTTGGTGGCCACTCTCTTTGCCATTTAGCGTAAGTTTATTTTACATTCAAATAACCCACGTAGAAGTGATGGGCTCCTAGGTTTCAAATGATTTTCAGTAATTAAAGCAAAGAAGAATGTCTTGCTTCATTCCACCCTCTCCCAGCTGTATGAGGACATTTGTCACCTTTCTACCTCTCTTGGGCTGCTGGGGCCAGCAGGTACCAGCTGAGTAAGGCTGTGGGGGTAGAGTAGATCTTGCTGCCACTTAGGTTTTGTTGTTGGCTCTCTTGCAGAAATCAATCTGCCAGGAGCTGTGTGCACTGCAGATGGAAATGAGAGTCTCGATTTCAATTTACTAAGCAAGAAAGTTGCATGGGAGGGGGTTGGTTAGGAAGGGAAAACCAGAATTCCTTAGCCTGGCCTTTCAGCCGGGTGATGTTGTGTGCTGAGCCAGGAATAGCACTGGCACTGGCCTGGGGTGGAGGGTGCCAGAAACTTTGCTGTCTGTCCATCTACAACATGTAGCAAGTCAGAATTAAGAGTGAATTGGAAGAAGGGAGAAAGAGGACAAGTTCAGGGTTGGTTCTCAGTGTTTTCTGTTCTTTGGCAGTCGGTTGGGTTATTTTTCCTGTGCCATTGGATCCCATTCTAATTATTATTATAATTTTTTGTACAGCAGACCAAATATTTTTTTAAGCCTGTGACAGAAGTGTCAGCATAAAGTAGTACCAGAGTTCTGCTAAACATGTTAAATGATACTCAGTGATCAGAACTGAACAGCAAAGCAGAATCTGTGTCTAAGGGAATACCCACAAAAGAGGGGAGGAACACACACATTAATGAACCTGATACAAAACATTTTTAAAGCATTTTTATAGTTGCTATAGAAACACCTTGGCCTTCACTCTTGCTAATTAGTTGGATTTTGCACATTTTATATTTGAAAATGCAAATTGGATTTCATAAATTATTACTTATTTTTCATATATATTTACAGTACTGTTATCCAGATACATGCAGGAAGTCTGAGATATTAATTAGTTATAGAACACAAATAAACGTGACATTTATGGTCACAGGGCACCTCTTGTTTTAAATATTCGTCTGGTAAATGCTTGGAGGAATTGTGCAGAGATTAATGCTTTTGTAGGAAAATTAGGTAAATATAAATGAATGGGGCCTAACGAGTTTTTAATAAAGTGCATTTTTGGAGCAGTAGAACTATAATTATTTTAGTCTAAGGAATGCAAGCCTGTCATTAAGTGGTTATGCAGGGCTAAGAAAATTGCTCAGATTTTTCTCTTTTTCACCCCACTGGAAGCTCTCACCCCTGACACGGATGTGAGTCCAAGGAGGTCCCACAGATGAGGCAGCGTGTGAAATGATGCTGAAAAGCCGTGTGTTTAGTCCTGTCTGTTTTACTTTCTGAAGTCTTGTTTGAGGTGTTGTGCCAATCAATGCACCTTTCCGATGTTGTATGCAGTAGTCCAGGAAATACTCCAAATTCTTCCAGAATACACACAGTACCCTTCTCTCAGCTTTTCGTTCAGTAAACACCCTGTTTGAGTGAGTTAGTGAGGGCTGAACTGAGGAACAGGCTGCAAAGAGCAGGCCATGTCCGTGTATAAATGTGAACAGATCTACCCGTTCACTATGGATATGTGTTTGGAGACTCTGAAAATTCAGTTCTTCTTATCCTTATTTGATCTGTGGATTTAATAACCGAACAAAAGCCTTTTTGCCTTGGTGGTCTGGTGGATTTTCTATTGTACTTTGCTAATTTTACTGTACTGTTTTAGTGATAAGCAAAAATAGCCTCTTTTCCTGCATCTGTAGTTCCGTGAAATACACATTTTTCCACATGCTGGATGCTAAATAGTTTTAGGAAGGCACTTGAATAAAAATCTGAAAAATGTGGCTTGTTCATATGTTATCTCATTAATCAGTGACTTCCGTAGGTGCATGTGTTCTGGACAGCACTCACTGTGGTTTAAATCAGTTTATTAGCTGAGAATAGGAACAGCTTGTTCAAATCTGCTCTATTTAAACCATGTAAGTAAAATACTAAACAGACTTACTTTATACGTTGCAGTGAAAAGAACAAAAGTTTGGAAAAGGCTTCTTTTCTCTTTTGGAAATCGAAAGCGAAGTGGGCAGGGAACACTTGCACATGCGCCTGGCGTATTCCATAGCGGGAATGCTGCGGCCAGCGGCTATCGGAGCGCCGCAGACAATGCTAATGGAACAGCTCCCAGATCTGAAAACATTTTTGTTGGCTATTTGATACTTGAAATGCCAGCAGACAGCCAATCTGAAAAGGGAAAAAATTACATTTCTGATATGTTACATTGTGTTAAATTGGATTCTGTTGTCGTGCCGTGTACTGCTGTGTCATTTCATGTATCGACTTTTAACCGGCTGGAACCGTGTCGTTCCTGGAGATTGCAACCTGACAGAATCCAACCTGTGTTATTGAACGAGCAGGTGCTATTTCTCTTCTGGGGTTCTGGAAAGCAGAGGAGGAATTCACTCCTAAGCATTTACGGAGTAAAGCATATGAATGTGGAGCACATTTTTTATGCTGATTACCAACTTTCCTGCCAAGCCAAAGAACAGTGCCTGTGGAAGTGAGGTGGACAGACAGCTACACACATGGAGGTCCAGATCTTGCAAAGTTAAACGATATGGAGGAATGGAGAGCGATTTTCTGCTGTATGTTCCACAGGTCTGAGTAAAGCTGGGTGTGAGCTGGTGAAAATTTTGTCCTCATGTTCTTCTTGCAGCAGCGTTGGCTACCACCCATTCACACCCTGCATTTGTCTGATAGATAGGAGAGTACCTGGATAGATCCTGTGCAGCCCAAAGTGTAGTGCTGCTCACTGTGGTGGGTGGCTGAGCATCTGCAGAGGCAGCTGGCTTGGCTTTATGTGGCTTGACGAGTGGACTAAAATAGGGAGAATAATTTGATCCCTTGTAATGAGCTCCCAATTAAGTGTCACTGTGTAGAAATAACACATCAGAAATGCTTAGGCAGACAATGACACATTTTAACTCCTCAATAACAACCAAAATATAAATAAATTTATTTATTTGTATGAATAAAAGTTCAGTGACTCCTGCATAACTGAGGTAGGAGAAAATATTTGCAGAAATGGGACTCGGTCCTCCCTGAGTGATGTGCGTGAAAAGTAGTAATGGTGAATGTAAACACAAAAGGAGTTAAAACATGAAATTTAAGGCACAATTCAGTGAAAAGTCAAGGAGGACAGTGTGCACCCATCCTCAGTCCGACACAGGGGCCGCTTTGCCAGGATGTTGCTGCAGTGGTAATTATCTCTGGAGCAGACAAGCTGTTCCCTGTAGTACTGGCCGGCATTTCGGCTCCAAACTGGGAGAAGGGGCAAATGGACAGTTCTTATTTTGTTGTTTTCTTTTTATGGACATCACCTCTTCTGCTCTCCAAGTCCTAAAAATGCTTTTGGTTTTTTTGGGATGGATTAAGCAAACATAGTTGCATTTTTTTTTTGCTGTTTCTCCCCCAATACTTATTTGTAGAAAAAAGGCAGGAGACAAAATGAAGTAAAATGCAGAAGTTTTCCTTTCCAATTTCTTTGCCAAAATGGAGGTAATGAAATCAGTAATCCTCTTGGGATTTCTCACTCTCTCCCTCACTCAAATTTTGGTATTTGTGACATTTGCTCCTCATATGAGGAAATGCTCCTAAAAAGTCCTGTGCCGAAAATGTCAATAAACAAAGCAATAAAAGAAGGCGGGATCGGTAACAAAAAGGCATTGTTTTTTGGTATGTGGTGAACAACAGCAGCACAAACCTCTCAAAATAGACTCCATCCTTCAGGACGAGGCCCCCATACCTCTCCTGCAGAGGATAAATGAAATGGTGAGGCATTTGCTGGTCCCCAACCCCACCAAAGCAAACAAGCCCTTGAATTCAGGGCTGTCATCAGCGCTGGGAAGGCCCTTGCAGGATCACAAAACAAATCGAGCAGCGGAGGGTTTCCGGGCAGCCAGCTAACAAAAATATACTCTCAGAGGATGCAGTCCACTGAGCTCTGCGTCCCACACAGCAGTGGGCTGCAAACCTGGGCTTCCGCTGCTCCGCTTCACCCCACATCTGGAGGGGCTGCGACCATCAGCCTCAGACCGTTTTAGAAATCAGATACTTGGGGTATCAGGAAGTTGATTCGACTTCCACTTCCTTAGCAAAACACGCATTAATATTTAAGGTTTTCTTTTATAAAGCCGTGTTCTGTCTCGAGCACAGGGTGAAATTATGCACTGGGAAAATTTGCTGGGATGGAGCTGGAGCGTTCAGTGATTTCAGGCCGTTTTCTAAAAAGCTCAGGCTAATTGAATCCTGCTGGTTTGTTAGTGCTTTTTGACAGCTTTATATAAGTACTAAATAATATTTATAAAAAATGGATATATGTGTCTACACAGGCATACACACACCTACAAAAAGGAGGAAAAAAAAAAAATCTATAAAACATTTCCACACTCAGTTAGAAAAGAAATCATATTTATTATACTCTGTTCTGAGCTGTGTTCAGCATCTTTCTTCAATTAGATGGCCAGATGACACAGATCTTCCTGTTACTTTCAGTAAGCACAAGCTTTACTATCAAGGTTGGACCTTTTGCTTTTCCTTTCTTGAAAGACAATTTCCCTTTAACCCCCCCCATATTTTATTGTAACAGATTAATAGGGTGCCACAAAACTGATAATGCAATCTTGAATGCTGTGTGGAATTCCACTTCTAATCCAAAAGTCTCATTTTTCATACATTGAAAAATGTTTCTTGCTTATGAAAGTTCCTTTTTTTCCCCCTTTTAAATGTTGCTGGGATAAAAAACAAACAGCAAAATAGTTCTTTAAGGGCTTTACTGATTCTGTGTGAATAATCTATTTTTTTGAATAAACAGCCTGTATATGTTAATGTTATCTGAAGTTTCATGGTCAACAGATGTTCAGTGAAATAATATGCAGAGGTTTCAGTTCAGACGCTGAATGTTCTTTCATGGAAGGTTTACCTTGTGGATCCAGACATGTTGTCTTTTTGGAAACACTAAATCCTTTTTTCCCCTTTTTAATCAGAAATTAATGTAAATGTGCCCAATATACACCAATATTTAAAACAACAAGCACAATTTTGACAGCTCTTTACCCATGTGCTCCCATCTGCGGATAAACTACTACAGTCAAACCTCTGTCTCTCCCAAAAACTGGACTTAGGCAAATAGCTGAGACTTAAACTCAACAAACTCGGTCTCTGCAGGGCTGATGGTAAAAGAGCATTCCAGAGCCTGGAGTCATGTATCAGCCATGGCCTGTTTCCCATCCCCGCTTGCTCAGAGCTGGGAACAATTAACAAGAGGGCCACAGCTGATCCCGAATGATGGGCTGACAGATTGGGAGTGAAAGTGATCTCCAAGGTGCTTAGCCTCAAACCACAGCCTCAGGGATCTCTGGCAGAGATTTGCAGGGCATGTGAGGGGGGGCCAGGGCTGTGCCTCCAGCTGCCGAGGCTCAGCTTCGGGTGCTGCTGAAAATGGTTCATGGGTGCCAGCCCTGGGGTCACATCTTGAGGTGAAGAAGAGGCGAGAGGGAAAGGGAGAGGAATAGAGGATTTTCTTTGTGGGAGCAATGGCTCTGCACTTCCAGGTGGTCTCAAATTAATATTAGAAAAAGGATTTTGCTGGTATTTAGGGCATTTAATTAATAAGCTGCCAGAGAGGGAAAACAGACTTGAAAGATGGCATTGCTTTCTTGCAATGCAGGCTGGATTAGTGCTCCCCTTTAGCTCTAATTGTTGCCTGCTCCTCTTGGTGTGAGGAGTCCACAAAGGCTTCATTTCCAGCACCTATCTGTCTGTCCATCCTCAGAGACATGGACCTTCTCAGTGTCTTCTTTTATCAGCCTTGGCTTATGTGAGTCTGGCTTATGTGCTGAAGCAGGAGGGGTTGGGACAGGCTCAAATGTGGTGTGTGGATGGTACAACATAAGTGGAGTTTCCCAGCCCAGCCCATTCACAGCTCCCCACTGGCAGCAGCCCCTGCAGATCCTTCCTTGAGCATTGCTGTGCAAGGACTGCAAATAGTCACTGTACCTGCTCCCAGTCCCTCAGCTGAGACCCATCAGCCACAAACAAGGGGCAGTTGGCAGTGCTTAAAATTTATAATTTTTTCCCATGGGAAGCAGCTGACATGCAAACCTACCTACAGAGCCTGGGCTTGCTGCTGCTGCTTTACCTGGTTGCTGAACTGGGTTTTAATTGGTTTCCCCAGCCTATTTTCCAAGTGTAATAACAGGGTTTGGGTCCTGAGCAAGTGTGTGTTGTTATTGTTAGGGACACTGCTGTGATTTTCCAAGGAGGCTGAAGGGGTGAGGTGCCCAGGTCCTTTGAAGTGTCAGCCTAAGCCCATTGTGCTACCAAGCTGTAAATCAGTAACTGATAAAATAGTGTCTGTGTGTGCGTGACCCCTTATGTGTGTCCCTGTGAGCAGGCTGAATCTTTAATGCATGGGAGAGGAAGGGGCTTTCTGCAGGTGAATATAAAAGAAATGTTGAGGCTCTTTAGAGGTGGCATCCTGGAGATAGTTATATGGGAAAAGTCAGACACAGCCTAGGGGTGCATCTTTATTTTATTTATTTGTTCATTTGGCCTGGAGCTGGACTCGTCGTATGATTGCAGCTGCTGTAAAACTTATGTAGGGGCCAGTACTGCAAAGTAGGACTGAGAGCCTTTTTGTGAATTCTCTGAGCATTCAGAGAACAATTTAATAAATAGACTGAGAAAGCCATCACTTCTTAGGTTTCTAGAATAATATATTTCCCTATCATTTTTCTCTTAACTGTTTTCTATTAAAATTTTTTAGGAGTGAAGTTAGGGGTACTGAATAATTTCACTTTTAAAAGATGGGAGCCATTTTAATAGATGAAGTGGTGGTTCTGGAGTGGTTTGTGCATTATAGAATTTACTTTTCCCTTAAATCTGATGCTTATGCCCTCACTGCACACTGTTTCAAATGAGGGAATTTTTGCTGGAAGGGGACAAGAGATGAGACACGAGATGGACTCGTCACTCTGGAGATGTCAGCTAATTCCTGCTCTGGTTTTTCTGCTATGCTGAAGGTGGTTGGCCCCCCAGTTTCCTGAGAAAAGCCTGGTATTTTGGATGCCAAGTTTTTGTGAAAAGGTGAAGAACAGAAAGTATTGAGAATTGCTGAGGGCTTGAGGTAGCTGTCATGCCTGAGCACTTGGAAACCTGTCCATGCATTTGTTCCTCCATTCAGGGTGATGTCCTGGAGCGAGACAACTCCAGCTGCTTTCCAAAGAAGTTGGTTCTCATGGCCAGGTCTGCATCTCTGTCCTTCAGCCCTTTGCACAGGGGCACAGCAAGTGACTTGTGTCTCAGCCAGTTTTCTCCTTACAAACCAGGACTGCTACGGTTAACAGTTTAAACAAATCTGAAATACTTAATTCCCAGCTGTGTTCAGCTTGCAGAAATATTACCTTCTAAGTTAGCATGTCCCCAGCATCCTCACTTAATGAAGTAAACTTCTTTTTGGTGTTAAAACTGAAATATATTTTTTTTTCTCTAGTTGAAGTGCATTTTTCTTTTTAAGGTATGAATGTTTCCTTTTATGTTCCTTCTGCTTTTTTTGGTCTAGGTACTCCCTTGGGTACCAATGCAATGGCCATTTGGTCATTCAGGGGGAAAAATACATTTAACAAATGCTTTTCTGACCCATATCTTGCCTTGTGTAGAAGATGGATAGCCCTAATACATTCTACTCTCTTCCTCAGACAAAGCTACCCAAATTTCATAGACAGAATGTATGTTTTCCGTGATGTGAAGCTGCAAATTGTATTTTCATCCAGATTATTGATGTTATTTTTGAGGGGTTGTAACTATGGGCATGGAACAGTCAATCTGTGTATAAGAGAATGCAAAATGCCCCTTTAAATTATAAATACTCAGCATGAAAAGTTCTGTCACATTTCTTAAAAGCCTGCTGACGAATAGCTTTATGCTGGGAAATGGCTTCCTAAGCATGTTTGGTTGTGTGTGTCTTTATATCTGAAAATGGGGATATTTTATTTTAGAAAGATTCCCAAGAGATCTGCGTGTCTCTTGCAGAATGAACCCCTGTTCGTTGTTGATTTGTGTGATGAGGAGTGCAACGTCACTTTATTGCACTGATGGGATCATATTTAGTGGCCTCATTGCTTGGTTCTTATGATTGCCTGGAAACTGTATCGACACCGGTCATTTCAGAGCCTATTACACTCCAAAACCTAAAATACAGTTGATAGAAAACAGTATCAATCCTATGGCATTTGTGGAGGCTTTTCCATGGTACTGGAGTCTGAAGAGCTGTAACTTTGCAGAGATACACAAAGGCTGTAAGAAATCCGCATTCACTGCTCCTTTTTCCTGGTTATTACAAAGTAAGGAAGAGCCCAACTTGGATAATTTTTTTCATCATTAATTTTCAATGAGAATGTGATTATGCTTTAATTGATGAGCTCTCCTGTGAAATCTTATGGCATAGATAATAAAGCTAACAGGTATTTTCCTGACCTGGGGAAAGAACAGACTTTGCCTCTGTATAACCACAGCACTAATGATGCTTAATAGAGAACATAATTTCACCCTTTTCTTTTAATTTTTTAAGTCTGCTCCATCACTCACTTAGGACCATATTGTCAGCAAATGTGTACAGCTTCACATGTTTTTTTAAGATATGCTTGCTACCCGTGTGATAAGCCTCATTTTATGCCCCATCTTAGGCCCTCTTCCAGTCTGGGGGTTATTTGTTCCCTGGCTCTAGATTATCTTGGAGCAGGCCCTTCTGTGACTGTGATTTGGTGATTATTGTTCTTGACATTTTTCTCTGTGTAAAAGGAAGAAACTTTCCTGTGACTGCATTTTGCTGTTCCAGGTGTATGCACTGCACAGCATCTTTACTATCTACTGATACCCTTTCTGAGGTTAATCTATTGTAAAATTAGATTGTAAAAACGGACAGAGTTTCCACATTTACATGCCAGCACTGAAGGACTTGTGGAATAATTCAAATACTGCACAATTCCTTTTGCAGAAATCACTGCAAAATTCATTTGTAAGTGTAAACCACGTAAATTAGCATGGATTCTTCCTCAGTTCAATTCATCTTTCAGAGGTTGTTACCCTTCCCAATCTGATTGCTTTAAGAACACAGATTGTCTTCTCTTGATGGTGAAACTGCTTTAATCCCCTTTTCCAAAGGTCAACTAATCTGCAGTCTTAAGTGCAATAGATGCAAATACAGTTCTCTTCCAGTGTTCCTTCTAATTTAATTCTCTCCTAAGCTTTCATGTATAAACCTAGTAATGGATCAAGTTTGGAAGGGGTCAAAAGGTTTCTGTTCCAGTAAAATTTAAATTGACATCGCACACTGATAATGGTTTGCTCTACTTTACTATAAACACCAGCTACTACTCTACTGGGATATTATTTTGTGCAACCAGACAGTGATTCCAAGCAGCAGCAGATCATATTCTTTGTTTTGATGCAGAAGTTGATGTCTGCAACCTGTGACACAAGAGAATCAAAAATGCATAGTTTTTAATTCACAGTTGTTATACAGCATCTTTGGCCAACTTATTTTATTCCATCATCCCTAATTGCATTTATAATGAAAAAAAATGATGCAGATCGCACAGAAGTATAAAATTAACAATTAATTACCTGCCCATTGCTGAGACCTAAATAAAGGCCCAAATGTGATTATTTTTTAATTACTTGGGAAAAAGGCTCAGTATTAACCAGCTGTATGTGGCTGCTTTTCTGTTTTGGTCTTTGGTGTAGAAAACCCCCATCTTTAGAAGCCAGTGAATAGACACAGTCCAGCATCCAACTGACTGCAGACAGGAGAATGGCAAGTGCATTCTGAAATATTGACAACGGTGTTTCTGTGGGTGGAATGTGCCTGTGACGTCCCACCGGGCTGGATCGCTCTTTCTTGTTAAATTCGGAAAAGGGTTGGTGTTATCAGCAAGGGACACTTACAGGATTTGATTGATAAATTTACTGCTCTTGTGGATTACCTTGTCCTTTTGTGCAGGACTGGCAGAGTGTCAGGATTGGGTCTTGACAGACACCAGAACATATGTCCATACTAATTTACGGTGAGGACCAGGGAGCCAGGACGTCGTTAGACACCAGGCCACCGTGACATGCAGTAGAAGGTCTGGATTTTGTTGGATGGCACTTTTTCCTCCTCGAAGGCAGCCTTTCCTATAACTGCTCTCTATGATCTCACGATGTGCTAGAAGTGCTGCGTGATCACTAACGGAGTACATGGAGGGGCACAGCAATAAAAGATGGGGTTATTGATTAGCTTGTCTTTTAAAACAAATGGTTGTACAGAGCTTATAGCTTCATGCAAGAAACTTACGATATTTTTTGTTCTAACCTTGTAAGAGTGTCTGGACTGCCTCTTTTCTGCAGTGAAACACAGAAGTCGCGTTGGTGTTGCGGCTGTATGAGTCTCTGGTTGTGCCAGTGGGCTGCCCACGCTCTCTTAGGAAACTCTAAATGAGTATTTTTGAAACAAAACACTGCGTAGGGTATCAAATTCTAGCACATAAACTTGGGTGTGCATTTTTCACCGAAGCAGATAAGGGCAGAAGATAAACAAGGCATTACATACTTGGAGGGTATTTTAATTTTCAGGCTACCCCAGCATGGGGGTAGGGGTGTGAGGGAGGCTGCTGGGAGACTCTGCTCGCCCTGCTCTGCCCTCCAGGTGTGCTCCCACTGGGTTGGAGCAGGGAGCTGGTGGGAGGACTGTGTGGTTCTGCTCTTTTGTTCCCTGGCTGCCTGAGGTAAATGGCTGGGGAACTTCAGTGAGCATCTTTCGTTAGGTTCGCAAAAAGGGGGAAAAAAAAAAAGGAAAGGGGGAGAGAAAGAGAGGAACAGTCCAAATGTGCCCTGGTAGACTGAAATAGCTCACCACAGGTTTGAAATCCATTTCCCACAATGGTAAGAATTAAAAAGCCACAAAAGCCGACCTGTACGTTTGTGCTCTATGAGGATTGCTGATACACAGCAGAGCTGTCATTTTAGGAGGAAATCATCCATCATCTGCCTGCTAGTCCCCAATAATCACCTTCTATTACAGTCAGATTGAATCTTCAATCGGTGGCGTAATGCCAGTTTTTCCACAGTTCTCAGTTTCCTGTTCTTTACAGAGGTATTCAAAATAATTTGCCATTCAACTCTACAAATGTAGCATTTGCGGAGAATATTATTATTGTTAGCATGTTGCTTCAAAAGCAAATCTGTGCCGAAGCATGATTTGCTGAATTAATCATTGGTCAGCCATTGATGTTCCTCTCCCCATTTTTTCCCCCCACACCCAGTTACAGTTTTGTAATCGTAGTTGTTGTTGTTGTGGTTGTGTTTCATACACACTGATGCAATGTACAATTTGAAAAAGATGTTGAGCAATGACCCTATTGCTAACGGTAAAAGCAATGACCTGATTAGAAAGATTCCACCAAGCAGAAAGCTAAGGGTGCCAGTGCAAGGAAAACTCATGGGGATAAAATGTCTAGTGAAAATGGTAAATGTTAAGACAGAGTTTAGGGTGGGTTTTATGGTATGTCCCACTCTTTTAATTGTTGGCGTATGGGAATACATTAAAGACAACGAGGTTGCCCAAACCTGGAAGATTCCTGAGCAGACATCATGGGGAGTGTTTTGGGGGGACGGAAGGCCCAACAAAACTTACCCATCTTTTAAATACTTTAATGTATGTGAATTTTCACATCTCTTTTTCCTCTTCTCCCCACTGTGAATTAAGATGCAGCCTTGTATTAAATTGAATCTCTGCCTATCTTTTGTGGTGCTTGTGATTGCCTCTGCTTTTCACATGTCATTTTAGTCTTCACCAAATAGATTTCTTTTAGCTTTTTGTGCAAAATTGAAGTACTGTATTAAAACAGAAGCCTTTAGGGCATACCGTTGGTTTTTTCCTTTTGGAAAATAAATAATAGTAAAATTTAATTACTGTACCTACTACTTAAGTAAAGTTTTGGTTCCTGAATCCAAAGTCCAATTTCCTACTTTGTGGTTAAAGCTCCAGCATGTTTTGAGGGCAGTGTACTGTTACATGCCTGAATTCAGCAAAGGAAAATAGGAAATAATTCACTCTGGCTTGAAAAGGGTGGGGATTTCTTTGTTTCTTTTTATATTTATTCAGGAAAAGCTGACAATCGTCCCACATTAATGAACAACACTATCAATCAAAGTGCTGACAATGAGCGGAAAAGCGAGGTAGATGTCAGACTGACGGCATATTGCTTTTTTCAGCGAGGCCAGGGCTGTTTATAGCACTTTTCACTGGCAAAACTCTGGCTGCAGCTTGACAGGAATAGAAAGCAGAATCAGAAATCGTGTGTAGAAAGTTGCTCCTGTGCTTTGTAATTTGAAATTAGCATTGAAACCCAGTCACTACCACGTCATTTTCATGGGTTTGCTTTACAAGGTGGCAGGGTTTTTTCTATCTCCTGGTGGACAGATGATGAATCTTGCTTGCAGTAATCAAGAGACAGCTCAACCAATGGCTAAAGCACCTTGTGAATAGAGCAGAGATAAAAATAAAGCATGGATTATAATCTGGTCTCTCCCTGGAGTCCCCTGCTCTGTGAAGGCAGAAAATCCTCCCTGTGGGCACCTTTTTCTTGCCTTTCTTTTTGTTCTGGGCCACTTGCTTGCAGCAAGAAGAAGCTGCCAGGTTCCCTCTCCTGCTGACTGGTCATGTGCCTGCAACAGTGTTGTTGGTACCAAATAGTTTTCTGTCCTGCTTGGCTGTGTGAGAAGGGTGATGGGCCACCTGATTGAGGGAGGATGGAGGGATGTGAATGCTCACAGCTGAGTTGCCAGATGGCACAGGACCTGGACCACAGCAGAAATAAAAGCTCTGACATAGCAGAAAAAGAGTATTTTGTCCACTGCCCAACCTGTCAACTCATCTTCATCCTCCCTTGTTCTTTCTGGAAGACGTGGGTTACATCTGTCACTTCTTAAAATAGCCACCTAAATGTCTACCTGAGGAGTCTCCCTTTCTTATTCAGGATCTGCAGTCTAAACCACACGTATCCATTCTCCCTCTCCTCCCCTCCCAGCTGAACCAAGGCCAACTTTTGCTCAAACACTTGGCCTGACACTGTGCCGTGTAACTCCTCTTGAGCTGTGGGGAGCAGTAGTGCAGGGCAGTGAATCAAGCAGTGCTTCTTTAAAGCCTTTACAGTAATGACTGTGTTATTGGAAATCACTTGAGTCATTGCCCCACTGCATGACCTTGGGCAAGTCATTTCCCCACTCTGTGCCACCATTTCAGCCCTCGCCCTGCATTTGGCTGGCCCCTATAAACCGTAGAATCATCAGGGAAGGGCTCTGTCTCTCACAGACATGCACACCAGTATAAAGGCAAGATAAAGCAGAGACTTCTGGCTCAAAAAGTGGGAGAGGGAGTGGTAAACACAAAGCCCAAGAATGTTTTGGTCATTTCTGCTTTGAGAATTTAATAAGAAAACAGTTTTTCCTACTTCTCTGCCGATGTGTGGGAAAACTTTTATTAAACTTTTTCATATTTGAAACATCTGAGAGTTTTGAGTTTCCCTTAATTGTCTCTTTCCCACCCTCACTCAGCACAGAGAAAGAGGAGGAAAATGGGGAAAAATGATTAAACTGAAAAATAATGTCGGAGGGCGTCAGAACTTAATGTTTCCTTTTAATGCTTTGGAACTTTCCAAAGACAAGGAAGTCATGAAAGGTTGGAGCAGCAATTAAAAACAAATTAAAAAAAAAAAGAAAGAATCCCATAGAAGGGATTTCATAGAAGGCTCTGAAGCTTCAGGAGCTTTAAATAGGAGATTTTTACAGCTGTTTCCCTTCCTCTGCTTTTTCAGTGGAAGAGCATAACACAACCTCAGGGTAGGAGGTGCCTCCTGTGACCAGAGAGCGTCTCAGCAGGGACTGGCATGGTCCAGATGGGAGGGTTTTAGCCTGACATCTCTCTGTAACTAAATACTGTATGGTCTCAGGTGCAGACTCGGATCTCCTCTGCCACGGGAGGGGATCATCTTGGCTGGCTGACATCAGGTTGCTGTTTAGAACTACACAGCAGATTTGTGTTTAAACAGAAAGGGCTGGTTCTGTGTTAGGAAGAGCCTCACAACACAGGTTCCTGTGGGTCAGCTGTGAAAACCCTGGCACAACCCTGTCTGGCTCTTGAGGGAGCTGGGTTAACCCCCCTCCTCCGCTACAGTGTCCTGCCGGCTCTGGGGCACATCCCTGCATGCTCCCTCCACTCCCCCAGTCATGTGATGCTGTCACAGCCCTCTAGGGTGGGGTTAAAGACTGGGAGCATTAGGGATGATTGGATGCTCAGGCAGTGCAGGAACCTGGAAAGGCATTAGCCTGAAAACCCCATGATCCATCTCAGACAGATGGGAACAATGCAAAGAGAAAGATGTCCATTAAACTTTGAGTTTAAACTTGTCTCTTTACTCCTGATTTTTTGGCTACAAATAGGAATACTTATGCAGCCTTCCCCCTCTCCCTGCTGTTGTACTCCTGTTGGGGACAAACCCCATCAGAAAGGCTCTCTTTTCACTTTGCAGCTTCCAATGGCCCATGGGAGAGAGTCTGAAGCAGTGATTGCGTTTGTAAAAGAGCAGAGGGAACTCAGGAGGTTACAGTGTGCAGGGTGCTCCGTGGGAGACACGGAACAGCAGCTCTGGCCTTTTCTTGGTGTCCCTGGAATGCATTTCCCACCACACAGCCTCTTCTGCTTGCTTGTAACCTTCCAGCAGCAGCACACATGATTCAGCCCAGTGCAAATCTGTGCGGTATTTGGCTTTCCTGAGACACATAACTTTCTTTTTAATGTTGTCCAGAGGGATCTGCCTTGGAGCAGCACTGCAGATTGCCTTCGGGAGCCTTGCTCCTTCTTTCTCCCGAGACAAACTCTGCTGCTTTTGCAGGACCAGTTGCAGGTACTGATTTACAGGGGTGTGGAAGAGGTAATATTGCAGAAGGATGGATGTACAAACAAGACATCTTGTACAATGAAAAGCTCATAATGGGGTGGAAGTGGGTGGAAATACTGACTCTGTGGAGCTTAGGGAAACAGCCGCCCTCACATCTCCTTCTTCATCTGAAACAAATGAAAACCGGGCTGATAAAATTCATGATGCTATTCCCAGCTGTTTTGTTTAAAGGAAAGTTTCCTTACGTGGAAAGTAACTGAAAACTAGGGATGTAATTGCTGCAAAATGTAACAGTATCTAACAAAAATTACAACCCCTCGATGAAATATATATTTTCTCAGCATCAGCATAAAAGAAGGAACATTCTCGTCCAGAAATGGTATGTAAATAAATAAACTCTAATTGGTTTGACAATGCCCCTTTTCCTGGCAGTGCCAAGAATCCTAGCATTGTAATTACACAGTTCTGGGCAGACATGTGGTTTCCATTAAGAAGGACTTGTGATTGACTGAGTTCATGAGGCATGTCAGAAAAAACACATCAATGTCTTTACAACACGAAAAAATAGATCCCAATTTACTTCCAACTTCATGAGAAATGTGCATTTGTAAATACTCTTGAACACAGTACAATAAATGGAAATAAGTCAAGTCACTATTGGGAAAATTTGCCAAATTCATGGTAAAATATAACCTTAGACAACTAAACACACCTACTTCTTTACGTATAGAGAAGTTCTGGCACTTCTGGAGGGCGTTTAAAATGTTCCTGACTTTTTTTCCCAGTTGTTTCTATTCAGCAGTGTAGTAATTGAAAATGTTTCCAATGAAAATGAAAACGATATTCAAAGTCTCCCACATTTTGTTTTACCTACATCATGCTAGAGCACTTAGAACTAAGGCACGAGCTTTAAGAGCAAAAAACCTGCGCACAGTTGTTTTTAATTTTTTTATGTGAAAAAGGAAAACTGGCTAGTTAGGTAAGGGAAAATTTTATCTACGATGATTTTAAACTAAAATTCTAATGACTTGTTTTAATCACTTAAAGTGACTAAAATGTTGGATAGTTTATTTTCTGCCTTAGCATAAATACTTTTAAAATGACAAACATTTTAGGATGCTGCCAAATACTGTCATCTCTTGGCAACCTTAACATTTTATGCTAGATGTATTTTTCTTGACAACAAAACAATTCTGTCTGTTTCTCCTCTTCCCCCTCTTGAAAGGCAGCAGTGGCAAATACAGGGTGTTTTTAAAATGGATTGTATCTGTGATGACTTCTTCTATATATAAATACAGATTTAAAATCTACTGACTTTAGAAAAAAATCCAACTTTTGGTGTCACTGACTGTGCCCTTTCACAATTGTGTTAAATAATAACATTTCTTTCTTGACCCCTCCCAATATAAATTGAAAGAAAAATCTTAATTCTGTGACAAGAAACATTACTTTTATGGCTGGGTCACAGCACAGTGAATGTAACTGTCCTGCTGTGACTCACTGCTCTGCCACAGGCTCCTGGCATGGACATGGGCAAGTCATTTAAACCGTTTTGTGCCTCCACCTCATTGTTGTGAGGTTAAAATCCACTAATCACTGTGAAGTGCTTGCATGGCTCAGCAGGGAGGATCAGACAAGTACCTAGAAATATATGCCAAATCTAGCAAAGGATTTGAATTGTGCAGAATGACTGCAAAGTAGTTTAATACTTCTTAAACTTTTAAAAAATACTTTGAAATGCATTTTAAACTCCAGAGATATGTTGAATTAGCAGCAAAGACTATTCTGTTCAGGTAAGTCTAGACAATGGTAACAAGAAAAAAAATATATGGTCTAAGTTGTTAAAATGGTACAGGAATAGGAGCTGAGCCATATATATACAAGTTTCTGAAAGGCTTAGAAAGACTGAGATTAAGTTGTAGGACATTTATAAACTTCATGGGGTAAAATTACTTGTAGGGAAACAAACACAAATCTTTTGGCTCAAGAAGAAGAGCACCCTGTCACTTGCAAACACCTCTGGATCTTGGTCAGAATGTCAATGGGCTCCTTTAGTTTATTTCTTGCTCTCTAGAGATAATTTGGAAGTGTGATTTATTTTGATCATTCTCACTCCAAAAAGCCTACAGACTGAACAAAAGGGCTTTTCAGATGCCTTTTGACCAACCAGTCCATGAATTTGCTCACAGCAGAGAACCTTATCTTGCAGAATTAGCTTTTTCTATGTGTTTTAGGGAATAAAAGGAGACGCAATCTTAATTTTTATTAAGAGGGCCCTTGACAACAAACTTATCAGAAAGAGAAACTGTGGACTTTCTTCAAATGATCACACACCATAAAAATCCATGTTCACTTTTGGGCTGTCACTTTTGTATACGTGTATCAATAACTGCTTTTGTAAATAAGCTTTTAGGTAGTGTGTTTGTAAAATAACAGTTTGCAGGGAATGTATGGGAATTTTTGAGATCCACAGTTGAATTTCTGATAATGACACCGAATTTTTAAATCATTGCAATCTGCACAGAATACCTAAATGCACCTGTGTTATATCACATCGACCTAAGAGGCATTGAAGGAGTCCCTCTACTCACTTTGTTCCTTGGAGCAGGCTCTGAGTGCTATGAGGTGTGTGGTCAACATGAAAATAGCTTGGAAAAATCCCCATCCTCACTTTGCCAGATGCTCTTTCTCAAAGGGGAAGAACAGCTCTGGGGGGCCCAGAGGAGATGGGGAGGATTCGAGCGCTCACCGCTTGCAGTACCAGTCCCTTCATCAGAATATGATGAGCAGTTTCTGGAGCCATTGCATGTTTTATTAAAAATGCTTTTTATAGAAAGAATATCTCGTTCATAGTTTCTCATAGCACAGTTTCATTATGCTGTGCTCTTCTGCTCTGTATATAGTGCTGGTATTACTGATCAGCCCTATTAGCAAGGTTTCAAAAGAACAATTGTGTCTCTGTAAAACCTTGGTACCGCGGTTAAAAATAAACCTTCCAGACTGATTACAAAATCAGCACTGTACTGATGGCAAGAGCAATGCTTCCTTTGCTGGAGTAGCTGCCTGTTTACATTTTACTGTGAGTCTGGTGTCTTGGTTTTCGAGTCAGAAGCATGTAAGGACATTGGACTCTGCTGAGGCAGCCTGCAGTTTTGATGGATAGGCCATAAAGCCTAAAGCTCCTTTTTTTTTTCCTTAAAAAGGCTCAGTTTAACATAATGATTCTGGGATGAGGGAACTAGGTTTAGTGTAAACCTTTGTCACTGAGATTTGGTGTCTGGGACTGATGACAATCACATCTGAACACAGTGGTCCAGCAAGCAGCCAGTGCACAAATGATTCCATTGAAGCCAATGGAGGATGAGAAGAAGGAAGGAGAGTTTTTGCTGAAACTCCCATGCAGGTGGCCTGCTTGGTGCTCTTATCATTGACTGTTAGTTGCTCACGAGATTTTATGACTTTGTTTTATCATGCAGTGGAGAGGTTTTGGTGGCCATAAAGTTTGTGTTTTCGTTTGCTTGTGGAGTGTCAGCAAAAGTCAAGATGCTATTGGTGTCTGTTGGGGGTGCTGGAGATGATACAACAGGGTTCCACCCATTAACAAAAGGGCCAATGCTGCTGTAGCACTATAGTGACATCAGTCATGTAGGAATATTTGGGAATCTTCTACCTGTAACTAAGCAGAGCTGTAGGTGTGACTGTGCCTGGGAAAATGGGCTGTTGGTTTGGATATCTAGCCTTGAGCATTTGTTCCGTGTTCAGGAAGTTTGTGACAAAGTGGACATGTTGGTGGCAATGGTAGAGCCAGAGCCTTTCCCTTCTTCTTGGCTTGTCTATGACAATGGCACCAGAGCCCTGCCATGTGGACAGAGGCAGAGGGGGATATTGCCAGCATGAAATCTGTGCACAAAATGAGGGAAAACTCAAAAATCCAGTAATCCTCACTCTTATTATAAGCTTCATAGGGCTTTGGAGGGACCTGGCCACCTTGGAGCAGCTGCTGTGAAAAGCAGTGCATCTCTTTGGAGCTCCTCCGCATAAAAATGTGTGGAGCGGTGTTGAGCTGTGATCCAGAATTTCCACCCTAAAGAGCTGTGGGGAGTGGTTTTGATGCCAGACAGCTGTGTGGCTGCTGATCCAGCTGCACTGCATTTGGGGGGAGGAAATTCAGGAGCCAGTACCACAGGGGCAGGCTTTTAGTAGCATCAGATGTCTGGGGCTGAGCTTCTCCATGCGTCTTCCAGCAGTGCTTTACCGGGCAGCTACACCTCCTCTGCTGAACTGAGGTTGCTGGTCCATCTGTTCCCAGCTCCAGAGATGATGGATAGGATGCTGAACGCCCTATTAGTGAGTAACCTAATGCCAAAGTCACAAAAATGTAAGGATCTTGGCTGCTCTGTAGGAACCTGCTTTTCCATTGCTTTGAAAGGAAAGTTAAGAATCTAAACTGAAGTGTAGGTATTGAAA
This sequence comes from Chiroxiphia lanceolata, assembly GCF_009829145.1. Classification (NCBI taxonomy): domain Eukaryota; kingdom Metazoa; phylum Chordata; class Aves; order Passeriformes; family Pipridae; genus Chiroxiphia; species Chiroxiphia lanceolata. The sequence goes on from NC_045651.1 coordinate 11,349,591, forward strand.
TACCTTCATGGATCTTGCACTGAAGCAAGTCACTTAGGCAGGTTGGAATATGATATCCTTAATATATCACTTTGCTCCTTGTTTAAATATTTATGGGGAAGACTTGGGGCAAGGCAAGGGGGTGATCAGGCTGGTTGTAAAGTGAGAGAGGACATGGGGCTCTCTCTGATGTCACTGCAGATGAGTCATTTCTCCACATTAAGACTAATCTTACAGAGGATTATGAGCCTTATCAGGTTAAAAAGAACACTTTGAAAATGTCTTTAAAGCCTTTTAAAGTGCCTGGGCTAGTTCAGGAGAAAGCTTTTTTGCGTCTCTTATTTTGATTACTGTTTGGCAGGGAACTGAACACTGGAAGTTTTCATTTGTTGGTTGTATCTCCAGAAACCCAAATTCCCCCCTGAGAATATTTGACATCCTGTAGAACAAGAGGATTCGTGGAGCTTAAGCTGCAGGAAGTTCCTCTTTTGCGATAGATAAGAACCCCTTAAGTTTAATGGAGAAAAACCCCATATTTGCATGATCTGAGATTTCTCCCCATATATTAAATACTTCTCTGTATACGATTCCTTTGGATCATCCAAAGAGGTTCACCTTGGTGGGAGTCTCAGTCCTCCCACCCAAGCACTGTGATCCACTTTTCTGAATGGTATGTGCTGCTCTATGTTGCATCCACACGGTAACTACACGTGCCTTCAAAGAGCACTGAAGATGGGTAGTCTTCAAGCTTGCTGCTTAATTACTTTAATTTCATCCTGTTGCTGCCCATCACCATGCAATCGGAATCACTCACTGATATTGGAAACAGATACCTGATGGGATGGCCTTGGAGCAGCTGAGGTTATGGTGTAAGACAGTTTTAATAGGAATATGCAGTCAATTAAACTTTCAGAAAGGCCAAGAAATGCTTGAACCTTTTCGGAAAGTGCATTTATATACACAAAAACTCCTCATGTTTCCTTTTGGTTCCTTTTTTTTTCTTTTTTTTTTTTTTTTTGAATCTTTCAATTTCTAGGAAACATAACCAAGCAGGAGACAAAGCTTTTTCAGTGAAAATGCCAAATAGAGTGCTTGTTTCATTTAAATTCCTGCCTTGAAAAGCAATAACCTTACATTCAGAAAAAATTGCAGTGGAGGATGGAGAGTAATGAAAATGCAGAGCTGAGGTCTATTTGTCCCATCTGAGGGAAAGCAGGGTTACAGAAAACCTTCTAATGAGGTGAACATGTTCTAATGCACGTTTGATTATTTTAATACTCAAGCTGTTTCTGCAGAGTACTTTAAAATGTTGAATTAAGATGTGATTGTTTTCTGCCTGTTGGACTTTCCCTTGCAGCTCCAGCCACACCTCTTTGCTTAACGTGCCCCATTTATTATACTCTGAGCAACATATTATATATTCCAATGGCATGCCGTATCCCATCCCAAAATATGTACATATTTTTTACATGTTTAGATGGGATATATGGACCTAAAAGCAAGGTAACACCTGTGCCACTGTGGGTCTGTGTATGCTGTGTGCAGACTATGAGGTTACAGAATAGAAATAATACAGTATTTAATATGGAAATAGTGATAAGTTTGCAGGTAGTACTTGACTTTGTTATTTTCTAGGGGGATCTGGGGGCATTATGATGCCTCTAACACATGTATATTCTAATAGTAATGCATGCTGCAGCGATAATCTCCTGTACCAAAACAAATAACACATATTAGAATATGGAATTCAAAATTTTTCTGATTGTTAGGTAAAGTGATTTTTAAATTAGTTTTTAATGAGTTCTAATATTTTAATACAACACAAATTTTCAAGTTAGAGGTGCTTTATAGATTTTCTTTTTCTGTTTGTTTTAGACAAAGGGATACAATATTACTTTGTGGGATAACATTTAATTAAAATATACTAATTTATGTATTTGTTTATTAGTTTTATCCCTAAAGCAGCAAAAAACTCTGCGTAATTTTTATGAAAAATGTAAATGAGGACTTTGGCATCACTAATAAAGTGGAATTAGCATACATTCTAAAAATGGCTTGTTTCACTTTAATAAAATTTATGGCAATCACTTTAAAAGTGCTGCTTTTCTTGGGAGCACAGTGAGTTTGCACTGAGGCGGTGGAGGGGACTTCTCCTTCCTGGGCCCAGATTTGAGGCCGTGTTTCACCGTCCCATTGAGTGGGACACGTGTGATGTGCCCCTTGCTTTGTCACGTCCTTGGCTCGTGCCCGTGGTGTGATCCTGGTTTACAGGGTTGGTGGCTGGGGGGATGTGCCGGTGGGAATTTGGCTCCTTCAGCATGAAGGCGTCTCCAGAGTTGGCTTTGGCTGAGGCAGGATCAGACCGCTCTGGGAATAACCTTTCATTTTTCTAATTTCCTTTTCAGCTTTATTAGGTTTTACCTGATGAGGTCTTGTCAAAAAGGAAAGTTTCCTCTTATTACTTTCAGCGTATGAAGAGTTGCAAGGCAAAAGCCCAGTCAGTCCTGAGACGGACAAAATTTCCATTGAAGTTTATGGGAATTTAGTCTGAGAAATGGTTGTTAAGATCAGGTCTCAGATTTTTATCCTGTGATATAATGCACCATTGCAAGACGAGCAGGGTTGCTGGCAATCTGCTAATGGGACTGTTTGTGTTTGAGTTCCTTTGTTGTTTTAATCATGAGTACTTACTTACATAAGTAAGACCCTGTAACTTGCTATGGGCTCGACCCGTGCTGTTGAGGGGTTGTGGTCTGTGGAGTCAGCTCTTGTAAGCCAAAATCTGTAGCCATCAGTGTGGCTGGGCACAGACAGAGGGGCTGGCTGTGCTGGCAGTGATGAGGTCTTGTTGTTTTGGGCTTGTTTAGGAGTATTTGTATGCATTTATTAGAAAGAAAAAGCAGCATCCCCTCCCACTCCACTTCCAGTTTCTCACCTCTTTCTTAATCTGCTTATAATAATGATAAAAATGAATAGAGGAAGATAAATAGTTTCAGAAACATTTTGAGAGTGCAGTGCCAAGCATTAGTTTCTGAAGCTAAAATACAAAAAAAGCTGGAACCTGGTGCTTCAGTGGGGCAGTCTGGTGGTGGATGACACAGGGATATGGGGAGCAGGAACATGCTCCATCTCCCTGTTCCCTCACCAGTGAGATCCCTACTGAGTGCCTAGTGTGGAGGCTCCTTGGTCCCCTGCCCATTTAGAAGAAACATGAAGGATTGTCTTCAATGCTCCTTCATTTAACCTCTTAAGGGGTTTAGATGCCCCTGGATATCCCCATCTCCCCCAGTCCCACACCTTCTTCCCCTTGGAAAATATCCCTGAAATGCGGCCCGGCCCCTTTCCCCTCCATCCTCTCCCCCTCCTCCCTGCTGTTACTTATTTGGGTTCACACTTTACTTTAGTGCCTTCACAGACAGCCTGTGCAGGGGCTGTTTGTTCACAACCTGTCAATAAACATACGAGTTTTGAGAAAAGTAGTGAGTTTCATGCACAGGCTGCTTGGGAGCGTGAGGCAGCAGGAGATGGGGGATGGCTCTGCTCTGGGAGGCTGGCAGGATGTTTGAGGTGAGAAGAGGAGGGCTGCTGGCAGCAGGAGAGCCATGAGGAAGGGATAGCAAAGGCCACTGAGGAGTGGCAGAGTGCCTGGACCCTGTGTGGGGACATGGGCATGAACCTCTGTAGAAAGCTTTCCCTTTCCCTCTCGGGTGCAGCAACAGGGGTGCTGGTTTCCTGCCCATCCAGAGCAACTTTGCAGAAAGTAAGGTTGCTTGTTGTTGTTGTTGTTTTCTCTTTCTCCCTCTCAATTTTTTTGGTCAATTATCCACGTCAGTGAAATGTTTTAATGAGGAAATCCTGACTGCGGGAAGGTCAGGAGATGAAAAGCAGAGCTGATTTTAAAAATAACGCCCAGTTTTACTGCGCGGCCAACTCCCAATGCGTTCTGAGATGAAAGGGAAAGAAAAGCTTCACAGTATTTAAGCAATAAAAGTGCACTACAAGGAAAAGCTCTTTCATAGTCTTTGGCTGGCATGGAGGGGTGGTACAAGGTATGGGGGAAAAACAACTTCTTCAAAGCAGTGTGGGATGTAAAAAGTAACTCATACAGAATCTATATTCACTACATAGATGTCTATACGTGTGATTTTATATTACATATAGGCATAAGCAGTTGTAGGGCCTGATTCTTCAGGCATGTTATGCAAATGAGAAACTTTTCTCATGAGCAGTTGAGATGATCATAAATTGGACTGATTAAGCACATGGTTAAATCTGAGCAGGATTTAGTTCACGTACTTATTCCTATATTCGCCTATATTCCATCAGTGTAAAAACAAATTACACTAATGTGACATTAATATCTATTTGCTACCATCTGGGATCTTTTAAAATGGTATTTAATTTCTTAATATTCTGAGACTTTTTTCCTTAAAAATTTCATGTATCATTAAAAAAAAGTCTAGTCTAAGTCACAAATGCATCCTTTTTCTCATGTATATTTGATACCAGGCTCCAGTCTAATCTGATAAAGTGCACTTTGCCTGTGGTGTCTTACAATAAGCTGGCTGCATTAGTGCCGGGAAAAATCAATACCGATTTATAATTTACCATTGCAAAAACCTATCACTTTTTATGACCCTCCATCCTGGCTCATTAATATTACATTAAAACACACACACACCCCTCTGCAACAGGGCGAAATTGTAAGCTTGTCAGGTTTGTAGTCATAAAGAAAGCTTTAATTGGTCTTAATTTGGGAATTCAGCATTAGATTTTGTTTATTTGTGCGATGAATATTTTTTTAAAAGTCTTGCTTACTTTTGGCTGATTTCTAAAATGCATCCTGGTAATGCATCAATTTCTCAGCCAACATCTCCTTTCAGGTTTGTTTTTTTTTTTTAATGCACGAAGACATGGTTTTCAAATAAAGCCTCTCCCTCCAAAATTTCAGCCAGGTTAGGTAAATCACTTGAAGGCATTCCTTGTTTGGGATTTACACTCTTGATGGAGGTGATAAAGTATAACAAGTTCTACTCATTGTTGACATTTACTTTTCTAATCATGGTTGGATTTTTTTTTTTGTTTGTTTGTTTGCTTTTCATCAGAGTTCTAGAAGACTGTTTTGGGGCAGAAATATAGAAACTGAATCACTGTATGTTATATTGCTTATCCCTCTTATAAAATGCCTTTGTTTCCTGAGCTGACAGGAGCAAAGGGATCAGTTGGATCCTGTTGGCCCAATCCTGCAGGGTACAAACAGCTCAGTGCAGTTTACAGAGCACCAGCATCTCCAGCTGATTTCAGTGGACCTAATAATTTCCTTTCTTCACTGTGCACAGAAGATGACAAGAACTGTGAAGTATAGAACCAATCATGAATTCAGTTTTTTTCTTACATATTTTAGAAACAAAGTTTAAAAATCAAAACAAACCAAAACAATACCTCACCCCCTGCAAAGAAAATTAAAACAGTTTCATACTCATATGTTTTTAGACTCTAGAACTCCTTATATCTAAATTCTTTCCAGATAGTGTCGAAAATAATGATGTCAGTGTTTATATTGGCAACAGAAAGGTGCTCTTTATTTATTTCATACTATTCCCAGAGAGTTTCCAGGGATTATTTTTTTTTTCTCTTGTTAATATTGTGGCGATTCCATCCTAACAACACGATTCAGTCTCTTTCTTCCTGCATACAACGTTAAGGAATACATAGGTAAACGCCGTGTTAACCCAGAAGTTTTTTTAAATAAATAAATAAAAAAATAAATAGAAACCCCAGGAAATTCAATGTGTTCTCAAGTGTGCAGTGGATCCGCACCATGCAGCAAGTACATGTCGTGATTGGGTTTTTAAAAGACGTTCGCCTCCCCACTGACTGACAGGGCCTATTGATTTTTTAGGTTTCTGCCGTCATCAGTTTTCAGCCTCACAGCGGCCATATGTCGAGGTCAGGGCGCGCGGGGGCTCGGGCAGGCAGCCCTCGCCACATCCAAAAGTGAAGGGCCGCTGAAAGAAAATCAATCATGTCATAAGTGGGAAGCATCAAAAATTTTCCCCCTGTATGGCCAGGGCCCATCAGGCTGTCTCCACTCCCAGCGAAGGTTAGGCATCTGTCAAGCCAGGCTAGGTGAAAAGTATTAGAAATGCCAGTTAACCCGTGGTACGGCTGAGCGGAGCCGCGCTGCCGCTGCCTTTGTTTGCCCAGGGAATATGACAAGGTTAGCGTTTGCACTTAATTTTTGAGACAAGAGAGCTCCCTCCACTCCCACAGTTAATCTGCAGAATGTACTGTACTGCTTCAGTTTTTGGCAACCAATGGTGAGATGTGCTGTGTGTGCACACACGTGGGCATGTGCGGGTCTGAAACTCACCCATTCCCATGGAAGTTGTACTTTCTTCTGGGAAGTCATCACAGTCTGTTCATACAGTCCCCAAACGTGGTTCTGAAATGAAGCAGCACCACAGGAGTGTGGCTTTTTGAGCAGAATGTATAAGTTTTCAATGGTTTGGGGTTTCCCCCCCCCCCAGTAATGATTAAATAACTTGCTCCTGCCCTGTGCAGATCTGTATGTTGCTTGACTCTTGTTTCAGAATATCTTCACTGGATTGACAGTAAATATTTCCATTGTTCTGCTAATTGGGGAAAATCTATTTCATGCACTCTGTGAAAGTATACTGCTGTGCTGTATGATTTTAATCTTTCTCCTCCTGTTCCATTTAAAATCCATACAATTAGATTGTGCAATTATGCTAAATAATCGATCTTCTGTATCTTGTTTGCCACTTACATGATGCCTCTTGCAGAGAGGAAAACATATCTGAGTATGTCCACTAAATTTGAAATACTGATTTGGTAATACACTGGGATATTTAAGATTAGGTTGGCCATCTTTCAAGCTTTCTGATTGCTGATCATGTGCCCTGAGGAATATTGCAGTAGGCTATGGATAATAGAGTGTGCGTGGATTTATTGTTAAGCAATTAGGCAAAAAGAGAAAACAAATTTATCAGAACAAGAATGGGAGCATGGCCTCTTTTATTTTTTTTTCCTTAATTCTAGATGAAGAGCAGTGCTACTGTCAGTAAAGACAGATTTGCCCATTTACTTTTGAAAAAAAACAAACATGTATTTTCCATATTTGAGGCCGATTTGTATCCCATCTTCATGTACAGGTCTTGTTGACTTAGCTGAGTAGAAATATCTCTTCCATGAGTGATTCTGCCCATTTAAGCTCCTGAGGGGGATCTTCCTGCGAGCATTTTTCAGAGAAGTAGAGCCCCAACTCACTCGTGAGCTTGTCATGTGTGTGGTAGGTGATCCCAAGGAGATGATGGGATGGGGTCTGTGATTTAGACTAAAAGCTGGGCTTCAGCTCACCACTTCAGCATTGACTTTTGCTGCCTGACCCAAGCTGTATACTTCCTAATAAATATTTTAGCTCTCTACACTCCAGTGATTATGCTCTCCATTGAATACAGATAAAAAGACAAAATGTTTCTTTAATCAGTACTGTGATGTGAGACCGTTAAGGTAATAGTGCTTGAAACTATTAGAATCTCTAAGATATTGACTGGCTTGCTTTTGGCATTGCAATTATAATTGTATTTTTAGGCTGTGTTATATGGTTTAATAGTAGTTATTCTAACAGAGAAGGATCCTCTGTCCTGTCTTAACTGTATGGAGATACATAGGGGAAGGAATTTTGCAGTCCTGAGCTGCAGGTAGCAGATGACCTAATTGGGACCGATATAATTTGGTTTGAGAGTGTGCAAGGAAATCCAGGTCATTCCTCTGGAATCCACAGTGAATAAGCGTAGACAGATTTGAGGGGAAAAAGTGTTTGAAACCTTCCTCAAAGTGCATTTTAAGCTCTTGAAGTGTTATGGGGAAGACTGGGGACAAAAGTTATCCTTTGTGAGTTTAAGGCAGATCGGCTGCATCTGGCCAAAGAAGTCTCTCCTCTGCAGGTGTGTATCCCCCATTCCCTCAGGAATGAGGGTCTCCAAGTGTAGAGCTCTCCAAACTTCATCCACTAACACCAGTTATCCTGACTTGTAGATGTAGAGAATTGCAGTCCAGAAGAAATCACAGAGACACAGTCTGAGTTTCTGCTTGGCACCCACCAGTGAAACTCCCCCCTTCACTGCCCTTTGCAGCATCAGCAGACTTATTGTGAGGTTGGATTTGATGATGTACTTACGTGATACAGGACAAACTATGTTTGCTAGCTATGTTTGGTAATCATTCCAGCTATTAAGAAGCAAGGATGGCACCTCACATTTTAGAATTGCTCCGGATTTGGTTCAGAGGCTCAGCCTCTGCTCTAGTTGCAGATGCTGTGCCCAGAGTGTTGTTACAATTGTGGGCACTCACCATCTGCAGTGTAAGAATTACTCCTGTGTGGCTGAGCAGTGGAGCTTTGCATGGTGCAAACCAGCAGCTCCTGGGAGTCTTGATTTCTGACTTTTCTAAGTAGAGCGAAGCTGGTTTTGCCACTGAAAGGCTGCACTGAGTGAGGGCTTTTTCAACCAGAGTCTGATTCACCGGTACTGAAATAGTTGGCTCCTGGTCCCAGGGTATCATTCCAAGTACAGTATTTTCTTCCCAAGTAAAAATTAAAGTACTGAGATAACAAAAGTCAAAAGTAGTCCTTCAAAGTCACCTGGTAGCACTGACTATGGCTCCTGAAAATGGTAATGTGTGTGTATGTATGGATGTGTTTCTGTGCACACCTGTAGAACTTGCTATTTGCTGCAGGTTGTTTTGTGCAGCCACAGCTGGTTGTTCATTGAGGGTCTTTATTCCCTTCCTAATTTGCCTTTGAAGATGGATTAGTTAGTGTCTCTGGCACTGCACTCTGAAGCACCGTGGAAGTGTTATTATAATTGTTCTTTGTCAGCTGGAGGATGTTTCTGAAGAGTGTGAACCAGATCCTTCCCACTGACAGGGACAGGCTGCCTTGGCTCTCCATCCACCTGATGTGGCTCAGAGGCAGCTTCTGATGGCCACGTTACTTGATTCTGGCTGTTCCTGTTTCTCCTGTCACATCGTTAGTCCATAGCTGGGACCAGTGTGTAGGTTGGGTTTGCCTAATGGGCACTCAGGAGAAGACTCTGTAAATAGCCAGAGCTGTTTAACCCCGGGTTGCTGTTGTGCAAGGCTTTACAGCATTTACCCAGGGTAGCTGTCAGCTCTGCAGCTCCTGCTCAGCCAGATCAATGTTTCCTTTCTTCTACTTTATTTCCTTCAGAGCTGGCACATTGTAATGCTGCAGTCTGCGGGAGCACTGCTTTTCCTTTAGCTGAGAAATACTTTCTCCCCCCATTTCCTGGAAATTCTAGACCTCCCCTGCATTGCATCTGATACAAGTACTGTGGCTCTTCTGTGCCTGAACATCTTATGTATATGGAGAGTCTCCTTTCTGCTTGTCTTCAACTTCCATTTCTTTTCCTTCTTCCACTTCTACTGCCTTTTTTTTTTTCTTCTTTCTCACTTTTTGTCTGAAATACATTGCTGCTGTATGTGCATGTTCCAAACTTCATTTCAGCCCTATTAAAACAATACATTCTGATGGTTCCATAGAAGCTGTTCAAGATCTCTTGGGCCAAAAAAAAATAAATCCTTTTTAACAAAAAAAGTCCCTGAACACAGATTTACAAAATACATTTCAGAGCCATTATGGTCTTCTGGGTAAATAATTTTCATTTAAAAAAAAATCTTATATATAGTAGACCATGATGGGTTCTAAAGAGCCATTACGGTTTATCAGGGAAATCATATATTTTTTAAAAAAATTGTCTTTTAAATACTCATTCTGGAATTATTGCAACTGCGATGCATTTCTAGCACAGAAGATTTTTTTTTTTCCTGGTCTATTTTCCACTCCAACTACCAAAGAAGAAATGAACATTTTCACATGCCTATCTCTTTTTAAAACAGAATGTGATAATATAGCTTAAAAGATACACAGATTGGAAGCTCCACCTTTAGGGTGCAATATGCTTTTCTAAAGCCATCCACTTTAAGGGGCAGATGATGTCTAACTCTTCTTTTGAGACAGCCTTGTCACATTCCATGACATTACCTGCCTTACAAGGGCTTGGTACTGCAGCAGGTGGTGTAATAGGCAACATCTCATTATTTTGGATTATTTTTGGCATTGAGTGGAAGAGGCTGAGTAGGGACTTGTCTGCAATGACAAATTATTCCCTCATAAGGAACCCCCTTAACTTTTTCCAGAGTTTGGATGTTCACCTGAGGGGCTCTTCCAGCCAGTTTCTTGGCACATGCAGACCATGTTATTCTTGCACTCTGAAATCCAGGAAGATTCAGGGAATGACTGGAGGGTGCCTCTTCTCCAGAAGCCTATGGTAAAGATCAAAGCAGGGATGGATATGTCTTCTGACTGAACCAGAAAATGTGATCTGAATGCAGATTCTAGGCGTTCCTTTCAACAGTCAGTGCATCAGTGGAAGGACTGGGATGAGCTGAGAGGAAGTGCTTACAGGCATCAGGGAGAGGAAGAAACTCCTGCCAAGGACTGTGTGAGATGTCCTCAATTATACAGACACCTTCAGGGCAACCCCTTCCCTCCCAGTACTCCCCATTCCTCCATGTGAGCACTATGGTTTATACAGGGTTTTCTGGAGAGTCAGACTTGAAATTTTCTTTTTCTCCATCACCTGACTGAGATTCAGAGGAAACCCAGTCTCTCACCAGCCCTCTTGAATCTGTGTCTTTATTATCTACTTGAGTGAGAAAACGAAGGGAAAGGATCAAAGGAAGTGTCAGTTTGGAAAAAGTCCTTGCAGAACTGCAGAGAAGGGGTTGTAACACTTCCAAATTTCGCTGGAATGAAGTGGCATTGCAAAGAATTTGAAGAAAGTGAAATATTTGTACTATGGTCACACCTGGGAGTCCAGATGAGCATTGAGGCCCCAGTGTGCCAGATGCTTTCCACGCAGAGAGCAGATGCAGCAGGTGTCTTGGCACTGGTGACTGCTGCATCTTCCCCTGGTGCCATAACGAGAACTGCAAAGTGTAAGATCAACATACTCAAAAAAAAATAAAAAATACATAATCTATACAAGAATAACTCATGGGAAAACCACATTATCTTAGTTTACAAGCAACTGTCTGTGAAATGAGATAATTGCCCATTATGTAATAGATCTGTGCAATAAAGCTCAGATATGTGCATCTGAACAGTTAATAAATGGACCTATTGTAGACTGAGATGTTGATGGTATAATAGATAACTGGGTTAGAGGAGAGTTGTTCTGTGAAGATGACTAGTTTTTTTCAAGATGTTGGGTATTTGTAAAACTACAGAATATTATTCTTTCTAAATGCAAGTGTTAGCAGGAGTGAAAAGAACTGATGGGTGAATAACTAGGGATGCAGGCAACAAAATACCAGAACAGAATACAAAGGTTTAATTAAAAATTAGAGATATTTTCCAATCAGTGTAGAAGTAACAACAAAACAACAGAAAAAAGTCTGACATAATGTCGAGCAGCATGTATGAATGTTACCCTGAACTAACTGCTGTCAACTTCAAAAGGACCTGTACACAGTCATTTAGGAAACGGCGTGATGAGCTCTGAGCTTTCTATGGAATCAGAAGGGAGTTTCCAAAATAAAGTTCTGTAAAGCCATAGACATGTCAACCAGTGCAAGGCTGGGAACAGTCGTCTCATTTTTGGAAAGCTAAACTGAACTGTTGTGCAGCACAGGGAGTAACTTAGAAATAATCGGTTGCTGAGGTGGTTTTCCAGGTAGATTGACAGCAGATAATCTACAGTTTGTGAATGGCTTATTTCAGTAGGTCCCTTTGATGTGTTTGGTCAGGAATGCAGAGTTCAAGCACTGACTTTCATATTGGTCAGATGAAAATTTGGTATATGTGACAAGGTGGTTAATCTGGAGAGATGATAAAGCTTCAGAGAATCCAAAACATCAGCATATGGTGCTTTCCTGATGCAGTGTGTCTTGGAAGGTTTCATCACAGTTGCTAGTTTGGGGGCTTGTCAACAGACAAGTGCTTTGGTGGTGATATTTAATGATTGTTTGGGGATCCTGGTAGAGCTGTGGAGCCACAGAGAAGTTGCAGTAACTTGTGAGCATGTGTTTGTGTGGGCACATAGAAAACTGAAAAGAAGATACAGTGTGGTAAAGAACACTCAAAGGGAACTCTCCTGGTAGGTGGGCATGTGCAGAGAAAGCATCTGGCAAAATTCCTACAGTAACAGCCACAGCATTTGCTCTGTGGCCCAGCACCTCATCTTGGCATCAACCCAATGCCAACCAGACTGAGCAGGATGCGGCTGAGTCTGGCGTTTGACCCACACGTGAAGCCTGGTAGCCTGGCAGTGGGGGGGCAGAAACTGGGTGCACCAGCAGATTTTCTCTGCAGAAGGGTTAGTTTGATGGTGTTCTCCACTGAATCTCATAAAACCAGTTATGTAGAGCTGAGTTTTTTTCAGTCCATGCCAACTCTGTTCCCTGGAGCTGTGGGAGTCATTTTAACTGGTATCAGGGGATGCAAAGAGTGGGGGGTGGCACCTCTGTGAGGTCTAAGGACAGTAGCAGCACTTCTCTTGGTACGTTCCTGGGCTCCAAAATGCCCCACCAGGGATGAGCAACCGAGATTTCACTGGCTGAATTCTCCCTTCCCATGGGACCTCTCTGAGGGAGGTAGCAGTCAAACCACGAAGCTTTTTATGTACCTTGCAGAGTTTCCATCGCACCAAACCATCTGGGAAATGCTCGTGAAAGTAACTTCCTAAAACGCCGTGCGCGTCATCGGCAGCGACCGCGGCAGCTGAAATGCAGAGCAGCCACACTCCAAAGGGTGGTTTTTTTTTTTTTATGAGCTACCTCTGCCTCTGCAGACTAAACTATCACAATAAAATGTAAGACAGGTAATTAATAATTGTGCCAGTGACCTTGAAAATTAATATTGTTTGTTATTCCTGTAAACAAACTGAGTTTCCTTTCCTTATTATATTTTGTATGGTAATTTGGCATAAACACTCCTTTTCACATAATTTCCCCAGTTGACTTTTGTCTCCTTGGTAATTTCCGGCTTTAATAAAGAAAACCTAATTAAGAAGGAGCTGTTGATTGGTTTGCTAGTGTAATTAACACAGGTGATGCTAATGAGTTTCAATGAAACCAATAGTTTATAGGGAAAAATAAAGAGTTGTGCTGCATATGGTGTGAGTGATATCTGCACTTTGGGAAGATGTTATTGTGATTTTCAAGCCTCATGTGAGTGGTTTGTGAATGTGGGCGGGGGAGATAAAATGTTTTATAAGATTCATTAGTAGTGCTAGACCAAGTTGAATAAGCTTCATGGCTTGGGTATATTAAAAATAAGGTTTTTTTTCTGACCCCATTAATAGCATGGAAAGTTTTATCTTCCTGTGGGGAGGAAGAAATGCTAACTTTTTCTGTTCTGGTAAATCTGCGGTATGAGTGATACAGTGTGTTGGGTCCTGGCTCGGTGGGGCTCAGCAGGTCACCAGCCTCCTGGGATTTGGGGGTGCAAGTGGGAAACTCATTGCTCCTGTTATCTCCCTACTCCCTATACGAAATAGAAAAGGCTGGGGATAAGTCTGTGCAAGGAGCCTTTTTCTGATTTCCTTGTTGCCACCTCAGGCAGTTCTCTCAATTTTATTTTTTTTCCTCCTAACAACAAGAGCAGGATTTTGCCTCATGTATTTGAGTCAACACAAAATGTGAAATCTTTGTTAGTGTGGGTAAGTGCAGTGGGATGTTCTAAATTTCTGCTAAAGATGCAAATGCTGCAACATCATGCTGCTGCTGGTTTTGTGAGGCAATTTCTTTAGGAGGAGAGGCTTACTTTTGTAATAACACTGACAACATTTAATAGTTGGCTGATGTTTCTAAGAGGCATATGTTGGTTCCTAATTTACATAGCTTTTTGTTCTGCAAGGTGAAATAGAGTTATATTTTATATTCCAAAGGTATGCTCTTTTGTTCATTCCTGCCCTGCCTTTACATCTCCTTTTTATTTGGTTTTCTTTTTTTTTTTCTCTTTTTCTTTTCATTTTCCTCTCATTTTTCACCATGATGTAGTTAATTCTTTTTTTCAGCTCATGCTACACTTTGTCTTGTCTATTGCTATGTGACAGAAAAGCCAGTGACATTCCATGTCTGGCAGTACACCTCCAGGGACATCTTTTGAACTCTCATAATTTGTATTTATTGCCACCCACTTTGTAAGTTCACAGTTTAATTTGCCAGCAGTGGCAGTGTTAGGCCGACACAGTAAAACAAGATAACGTTAAAATGTCAGAACGAGAGGGGGCATGAATGATGCATTACTCACTGCTAGAACTTGCACTTGTCATGCCTTTCCACCAAAGTGATGTTAACTACCTTTTGAGAGCCTTATCTGACTGGTATTACTCAGAAATAGGATCATTAGTTCACTGCTCTGATTAGAAGGTTGCTATGGTTGATTAACTCTTCTGGAACTGGGATCACGGTGGGAACATAACATGAATCACACAGGATTATGCATCTAGAACTAATTTTATAATTATTTTTTGCATTTTTATAGTTGTTTACATATGTATTTCCTTAATTCACTCCTGAGCTGACAGAACTGAGGGCAGAGGGAAAAAATGGAGCATATTTTAATGCAAACATTCAAGGTAGATTTCAGTTGAGCTGTTTCTCCTTCAGCACAGTGTGCTAACGGTGACCTATTATGCAAATTACTATAAAATCAGGAAAAACTGCAATTTGATGTGGTTTCTAGAGTTGCACAGATAGCATTAGTTAAAGCCTCAGCAAAGAGTGACAGCTACAATCAGATCCTCCTGTCAGATGCAGAGGAATCCATTGCTACAGAAAAGCCAGCCAGAGTGAGCATAGTGGGATATCTGTAAGAGGAATGTTGCAGGGACCATCTGAGGATTGAGGCTGGTTTTCCTAAGTGCTTCTGAAGTGCTGCCTTGTGAATAATTTCCTGAATTTGCAAAATGAGCACAAATTATTGCACTGCAAAAAGATTTTTTTTTTTTTTTAAAAAGTAATTACAAAAAAATTTTGGCATGGTAACATTCCTGTAACCAGTGTAGGAGCTTCTTTCTCAATGTTGTTCCTTTTGCTCCTTCACTGTAGGGATTCTTTGGCCATTATGACTCCAGATGCCATTATGGACAACTAACATTAGTGTTATGCTAAAAAAAAAATATCCTTGTGATGTGGACATTAGCAAAGGTGCATTAGTAAGAATAATGTCTCCTAGCCCAGCAAGTACGTGGTCACAAGACTGCTTTTTATAATTTCAGTGCTTCCTTCTGAATGCAAACAGTTCTCTGCATCAGCCTATCTGAAGCAGGCAGTTTCAGAGTGAGTTCAGGCAGTACACCTGAAGACCTGACTGAAATACCTAATCCTCTGCTGGTGTTAAGCAAAATGGCTCTAATCCGGTCAACTTTGTAGTCAAGGAGAGCTGGATCAGATCCTAAAGGATGAAGGGCCAAAAAGGATACAATTTAATTGAGTAGGATGACTGATTCTTACAGTTACATATCTGAGCAAAACAAGGAGGCTTTGGACAGCAATGACCTGAAAAAGCAATTTGAAAAGTACAATCACTCTGTTGACAGTGACTCTGGAGAGTAGGTTTTGGCTGCTGAAGAAGAGATTTTGCTTTAATGATAAGAAATAAAGACTCCTTTGCACCAGAAACATGTTTTTATGAAGTTGAGGCATCTTGAGGCAGAATTCGTTTGCCTTCTGCCATAGACTGTGTGTGGGCATATTAGAGATAAGTCCAAATTCTATATCCCTTACTCAGTTCATCCTCAGACAGTGATGAAAGAATTACTCAGACTTTGGTCATGACTTCATGGGGACTGTTTACAAGAGGACAGTCCTCAGAAATGGATCTTGGTTGGCAGTTAGCTTTTCCATAGACAAGTATCCATGACTATCCTTTACTTGCTGGGTTTAAAAGACGACCTCTGCATGAGTTGAGAGTTGCTGGTTCTTTTCTGGCTATATCAAAATCAATCACAGTGAAATCAATGTTTTGTGTCTGCAGAGGAGCTGGTGTTCTGCATTGTTTGTCTTACTAACACAAGCTTAAGAGATGGAAAAGCAGATGTAACTTCTACCAGTTGCTAAAACAAGCCCCATGAGTACAAAGCCACAATTAAGGAGTGGTGCAGCACATAAGATTTTTTGCTGTTGCACTGAGAGTAGAGAGGGAGGATGGCCCTGGCTTTATAATTCTGGCACTTCTAGTTCTAATAGAAGCCTTTTCATGGATTGCATTTGAGCAGGACAATCTATACCAGCTTTTTTTTTTTTTCTTCTTTTTGCATGGAATTGAGCCCATATAATGTAGTTCGGAAGAATTTTTTTGTCTTTCTCCCCCACTTCTTTTTTTTCTTTTTTTTTTTTTCCTTTAAATAAATACAATAGGTTTTATTTGACTTTAAAAATATCCAGTCCACCTTTGGAAATGATGAAGTTGGCATGATCTGAAAAGACCTCCATTATTATTAAAATTAAATGAATTTCTGAATGACAGTCTTACATTTTGGATGTGTTTTAAATAAGTGTTGAGAAAAGGCTGTAAGGGCAGACCTGATGTGTTAGGCTGACAAGACAGAACTGAAACTTCTGCTCATCATGACAGAAGGCTTTTAGTGACCAGAAGATCTCTCTGCCCTTGCAAAACAATTATTGCACCTGAATTACCATGCTGCTCAGCAGCCCCTCTCTTTGAGCTGCCTCTTGCTGCACTTTCTGCATTGCCCAAGTATTCTCATGTCTTGAGTCATATGGAAAAAGAAAGAGAACAAAAAAGAAAGTATCACCAATTTTTGCCTACCTTTTTTTGCTGTGAGCCAAGGCTTTTGCAGCACCATTAGGATGTAGATTATCATATTTAAAACCTGTGATGACACCATTGTACCCATCTGAATGATTAATCTGCTCATTAAAAGAGTGCCGATGGGCTAGTCTAATTGGAACATGGATCTTCTTAAAGGACGTTGCAGGGTCGGGAATAGGAAATATTACTCATAACATAAAGTAGGGATTAATTATGCTACTAAATACTACTGTGTGAAATTTACATATGGGTCTGGTCATTGGTGAGGGGTTAGGAAAAGTGTAAGCATCCCATTTTTATAACCTTAAAAACGTAGGTGGTACGTTCGTGGCAAATCTTAACCCCTTGTTATTTCAGAGGTAAGATGGGCTCAGATGCCATGGGAGGGGCAGGAACACAGCTTCCCTTCAATTAATCACTACTGCTTGAATTGAAACCCTTTTTAACATGTGGATTGCAGCAGCACCTCGAGAACCAGCAATGGTTTCTAACTGTGCTTCCTGGGAAATGCAGCCCTTCATCTGCTCTCTCAGAGGGCTTGGTGCTGGGGGCAGTGAAGCACAGCAGTCTGTGCATGGAGCCCCTTGGATTTGGAATTGCATAGGCCATGTGGGTGCTTTGGCTCCAGTCTTAGCTTGGAAGTGGAACTAACTCTTTAATTACAAGAAACAGGCATCGCTGCTCCAGTCTGTGATGGTAAATTTTGCTTTTTTTCAAGTAGTACTTGGCGACTGTTAGGCAGTATTGCTCAGTTGGGTGGATGGCTTTTCCTGTGTGGTTGTTGTTGGGAGGTTACTTTAGCTATGGACTGGCAAAGGCAACTGTGGAGCTCTACTTTTCCCAAACCATCTTAAGCCAATATATCATCCTCTTCAGGGTCACCAATCTCTCATGGTAGTGGCAGTCAATGTACTCTTTCTGAATTAGCAGATGTCTTTATCCTATAGTTGCACTGTCAAGGTGATTTTAATACCAGTTTGGGCAGAGATTTGGCAATCAATGGAATTTAGATAGGCTGCAAGTCAGGAAAAGAAAAAGCGAGAGTATCATGGATGAAACACCTGATATTTCAAGTCTACCTGAGGCACCTTAATGGATTATGTCCCCTCTGAATTAGTGATGTGCTACTTTATTGATATTTTGCTGGAGAGATTAAACCAATTCTCCAAAGCCTGCATTTAAGCTGCGATCCTTTTCTGGGTCCCATATCTCCTCAATTCCTGGGCACTTCCCTGTCCACTAGATCTTCCTCTCTGGATATTAATCAGCACTGCAGCCAGCCCTTTGGAAATTTTTTCCAAGTCACTATTTCTTAAATCTCACAGGATCATTCTCCCTCTAATATGTGAATATATAATAAGGACTTCTTATGCATCTGAAACAGATGAAACAGGGAGGCAAAACAGTGTGGTCTGTTTCCTTAGTGAAAAGGCCCTGGAATTGAAGTTAAAGAACTAATTCCCCTGCAGTTAACTTTGAACCACATCAAAACATCCTAAACACGGACAGAATTTTAGGATTGCCCATTATGAAAAGCACGACAGATTTTTCTTTTCCCTTGCAAATTTTACCCACGTTATTCAATGTCCTGTTAGAGTTAAAGATCCAGAAAACCTTTACTTAGAGGGGAAAGTCCAATGAAATTTTATGTGGAGTTTGAGGAAGAATCTCAATGTAGTTAAATGCATAAGCATCTCTGTGTAATTCATCACTCCAGTATCTGGTCACTGGAGTGTCTATCCAGTATATAAGACAATATTCACAATGACGAAACTCAGGATGACTTTCCCAGCTTTACAGCTGGAGGAAATGAAGCAGGGCAGGGCTCAAATCACTTGTACGAGGTTACAGATGAGCCTGTGGCAGAGCTGTGGAAAGTGAATCTGGCTATCAAGCATCTGTGTGTATTTGGTGAGCTGCCTTCCCTCTCTAGAGCTACATGAGCATTTAAGTGTTTTGTTGGATAGAGGCCTAGATGCTTTTAGGGTTTGTTTTGAAAGCTGTTGTTGATTTAAAACACTTTCTCCCACTAATTCACAGGTCTGTTCTTGAGGACTGCTATGATGACTCCTACCTTATGGAAAGGGCTTCTGTATATCATGAAATGCTGAAAGACCTTTGAGATCTGCTTTCTGATAAAAGCTCTTGAGGACAGAGCAAAGGAATGGGTCACTTGTCAATCAGCACAGGCAGGCTGTCCCCTAAAATGGTCCTTGCCCATACCCAGATACTCCAGGGTCTGGTTCTGCCTCGACATACAGATCACGGAGGGATGCAGCCAGCTAACCAGATGGCCAGGAGTCACTGAGCATGCTTGTGGTGCAGAGCCTCCAAAGACTCTGGCAGCCAGCCAGTGGATATATATAGCAATTTACTTAGGAGATGGAGATGGGGGAATACCAAACTGCTTATTGGCCATCAGAGTGGGAGCAGTTAAAAAGTATTGGGTACATAATTGCATTTGGCCTCCCCAGTGGCAAAGGCCGAAATCCCTGTGGGAACTATTTTCAGTTAGGTTTTTTTTTTTTTTTGGTAGAAGAGCCATTAGAAGAAAAATATGAGAGATTTTCTTTAAAAAATAGTCTGCTGGGATGTTGTAAGTGACGGCTGGCAAAGTGATCCTTGTATGCCAGGATTCTTCTGTAAGTAATGAGATCACTTGGATCAGCATGAGAAAATGGGATAATCCACTTCTATAGAAAGTGAAAGCTCTGATACAAAGCATGAGTGAGCCTGTGAAGTATGTCACTGTATGTTTAGCCTTTGTGCCTTTAATAACCTTGTATTTGCTTCCTAATAGTTGTAAAGAATACAGTAATGCTAAAAACAAGTGTTCCTGACACATCCGTCAGTGTTTCAGTGAACCCTGATGCTGTATGTTATTGATTTGTGGCTACAGACAAAGAAACTTTTTTCTTTTTTTTCCTTGTCTGCCTGCCTTCCTTTCTGATTTTCAATATTATTATTATTATTATTTAATTCTAATAATGACTGTGTGAGATGCAGGCTGCATTTATTGATGGGCTGCGTTGCTGACAATGTTGTTTACATATTTGGAATGGTACCGCCCCTCAAGCTGCTACAAGCTTATCAAATCACTTTAACTAACTCCCATGTTACCATCAACACTGGTCCAAATCTGTCACAACTGGCAACCTTCAGTGTTTGTTTGAAAAGATGGTTAACAGGTTTGAGTGTCGTCAGAATTGCAATGCGTGAGCAAGTAAGATCATTGCCCAGAGTGTATTGTTAGATGCATTAAATGAAGGGATCACACAGGGCATGTATTAAATTCTTGGAATGTTTTATTATTAATTATACTCCCATGTGCTTTTTGGTTTTCAGGAAAACGGGTTTCAGGTTTCCTCTCCAGTAAGATTCTAAATGGATAGATGTATATATGGATAACAGAAATAACACATTTTTCAGTATAAATTAAAATCTCCAATTTTTCAGCTCTATGAAGAAAAAATCTCACTTGAGAAAAGGGTTAAAACTAGGGATAAAATAAGTTAGGTTAGGGTTAAATAAAAAATAGTGTATTCTGACGAGGACCCAATTTAAAGCAAAAAGTTTAACCCCCATACTGCACTGAACCCAGACAAAATAGCTTCCATGGCCTTTGTGTGACGTGGAAGGTGAACATAGAGCATCTTCTGTGATATTGCCCTTTTTGGCTTACAAAGTGTATTAAGTTACGTGAATGGAGAAAGTTTTGAAACAGGCCTTAGAGTTTGACATAATATCTCTCAGTTGGAACCGGTGCTTATTACAGTGAATACCTTTTTTTTTTTCCTTTTTTTTTTTTTTTCATGTCCATAAAAGCGATTGGGTGACTGTTAGTGAAGCCGTGATATTGGCAGTCTGTGCCTTGACCTGGGATCTGATACTCTTCCCAGGGGTTCTAGCTTAGGAATGCTTACAGCAGCAATGCTGCTAATCACAAACGAGGAGGCAAAACACCACTGGCTTTTGTCTCGATGTTAATCAAAAAGTAGTCTGGAGGGCTGCGTGGACTGCCTTGTCCCAGAATGGTGGGGAAGTCATCTGTCAGGGCATTAAAAATGTTGGCAACATGAAGGTGATCTGAACTCCGTGTGATGTAGCCATCATCCCATAGCTGATCTCTGAATTTAAAGGTGTGGCAAAGCAATCGGTGCCACAAATTAGAGTCATCCGATTTGCATAGATTAACAAGGGAAGGTCGTAGCCTGGTGACAGGTCAGGGGTGCCCCCAGGGATTTGAAGAAAAACTTTGATTCTTCCTTTTTTTCCTTTCCATGAAGTAATCGTGCTGTTCTATTGTAGAAGGAGCTCTGTTACTTATAAAGGAAAGCTTGTCATTTAAATTCATCCAAGTTAGGACACCACTGAGCACTGTCAGATGTCAATCACAATACAGCAGGGAAATGTTTTTCAACAGATTTCTACCTTCATTTTTCCATAACACAGAGCGGTGGCATAAAGGGGGTCTCTGAATGTACTTCTTAAGGTTAGATTTTATTTCTTTTCATCTGCAAAGGACTGTTTTTGAAGGTATGTAGTAAAGAATCATGGTCATTTCTGTGACAGGGAGGGAGGAGAGTGAGGTGAACGTTGTTTATAATATCTTTTCCATTTGGGAGATGGTAGTGGAAGGTTTTTTGTGTGTGCTGGGGCCGACATTCTTTCTCACTGGAATTGCTGATTGTGTCTCCTCACCAGAAGTTGCTTTGAAATATTTTGGCTGGAGACTTGGGGTCTGTTCTTTCCTCCAAACCTCTTTCACCTCTGTGCTGCTGTCCTACATTTTTGTCCAAGCCTTGTGGAGATTGAATGTTCGCCCTACCTGACATCTGCTCAGGAATGAGATTTTGTACTCTGGCCAGTTCTGGCAGAAGCATCAATTTGATGCCCTTGTCATCAGTTTCATAGAGAAGCTGGGGACTGCGTGACTTTTAGCACTGAGCTCCAGTTACCTGCCAAGCTTAACTGTTGGTGTATGGGGCTGGTGGATTTGAGAGCAAAGGATTTAGGAGATGGATTCAGGGTGATTCCTTCTTTTTGCACTCTTTATTTTTGCATATCCCCAGTAAGCTTATTTCCATCTGACTTTTCTCCATATCTGTAGTCATACAAAAATCACAACAACACTTACTGAGGAAAATCTCTCTTTGGGCTGCCACATGCTCTAAAAATTATTGTCATGGTTTGCCAAGCCTGCTGTTCTTGAAGATCCTGGTTTGTCTGACGGCCACTGCGTAGGTCAGGGCTTTTTCTCTTGGAAGTGACATAAGACCACGCTGGCATCTGCCCTTAGGAATGAGAGAGGAGGACTGTGTCCATACGGCTCCCAGTCATGTTAAGCAAAGAACAGATGCTGGACTTGTGAGCAGCTTGGTGGCAGAAGACCAACTACAGGGGAGCTTCTGGCAGCTACTGGGGCCGGCGGTGCCAGTGGGTGTCACTACTGTCAGTCAATGGTGCTTTCTGCAGAGCTCCACCATTCACTGGTGGGCACTTTTTGCTCCAAGAGTCCCTAAGTGAGACCCTTTCCTGGTAAGGAGTAAATAGAGAGATACACAGAAACATAACCCCTTGTTCATAATATTATTACAAGCGTATGTGTGGTTTTTAAAAATTAGTAATTTTTTTTAACCCAGCTGATTCTTTCCAGATCCTGCCAGAGTCCCTTTTTTTGGCCTTGAGTAAACCTATGTGTTTATTTAGATATGGAAGGATTTTAGGCTTGCAAGACTTGGGATCAACCATGCATTGATCTAAACATTTACTGAGTAGCAGGCAGTTGGACACAGAATACCCTGAGAAAATGATGTTTAATCATGTGGAAAATTTTGCCATTTGCATCAGCACAATGATACATAGATAAGTGTGCTTTCAGTTCCTCAAACAAACTCAATGCTGTAACTAAATGCTTTATGAAGTTGAACATCATATTGTACACAACTTCACTGTAAAGCCATTACAAGAAAAACACTGTGAAAATCCCCTATTATGCAAAAAGCTGCATGCAATATTTCCTGAGATACAGTAAGAGGTATAACTTTGTGGCTCTTTTTTTTTTTTTCTCCATTAGCTTTTTGTTTACAGAAATTAGGTGAAGTACCCAAGCATAAATGCTAGGAAATGAAACAGCACTTGGAATCAATATGTGTAAGCAGGTATCTTAAGTTTAAACAGGTGAGTAGTGTCCTTGACTCATGAGGCGTGTCATAATAATTGTACTGTACCTTGTTGAATGTGTGTCCAAAATTACAATTCTAGCCCCGTTATCCAGACCAGTGCAAGCCAAGTTCTTTCACAACTTTTTTGTGGCGGGCTGATAGCTCTCAATGTATTGTATTTCAGGGACCAACTTCTAAAAGAAAAGTTTATGAAAATGGGAAGAATCCCATTTGCATGCTGTAATGATAACTTGGGAACACTGGGAGAAAATTTGTTTTCCTGGAGTATCTTTGTAGGGACAGTTCTGCTTCATGGAGAAAACCTGCTTTGACACTGTCAGAGAAAAGTGCTGTCTCTATTTAAAATAATAGTGTTGAATCAGTGTTAGGAAGAGTAGTATTGAGTCATAAAAACTAATTATCACTGTTCAAAACATTCTCAAATACACTTAAGTGGAGGTTTGTTGCATAAACATACAATTAAAGAAAGAATTTGTGATGGATGCAGGAATACGCAGCACACAGACTTACTGTTTACTGGTGCAGTTAACAGATGGGGAGGCCAACTGATTCACAGATGTGCAGCTTATAAATATAAACTAACGTCTTACTAGTGATGTATATCTGCAAGTGGCAACAAATTACTTTCTCTTTAACTCTTGGCTGTATAGTGGGGTAGATTTTAATAATACAGTAACTGACACTAGAGCTGGTGACGATCAACAGAAATACACTGCACTTGCCCAGTCTTATGGTACAGTGCTTTAAAGTTCTTGTAGGACAAGTTTTCAACATTTTGGGGTTTTTTGTTTGGTTGGTTTGCTTTTCTTTTTTCCCTCCCCCAGGAAATGTTCAAATCTTGTGTTCTGAAACACATCTCAGATACTTAACAGAAGCTAACAAGGACTACATCACTTTTTGTCATTGGATTCCTTTGAGGGGATGAGGGCAGAGGAACAGGAAGGGACACTGGAATACTTTAATGTTCCAAAATATAATTTTTCTCTTATTTAATAATCCCCTATTCATCTACTAACTAATGCACTGATGAAAATACAGACTTAAGGGGGGGAAGCTGCATTCCATTGTTATATTTGCTCTTTAAATAATTTAGTTGCAAAAAAATCTGAAGCCTGTTTTAGCAGTAATTAATTATTCATTAATGACATGCTAATCACATGGTACTTTGAATATTTAACAAAATGCAAAAACAAGCACTGTAGTTATGTTTTTCATGTGGGAAGGGATTTTTTTAGTATATTACCTCTTTTCTGGAAAAAAATAGACCTCTTTTTCGATGGACTAGGGAAAGTCATAGTAGTGGCCTACTTTCTATTCACTATCTTCAGTCACTCTTTGTACAGTGGAATATAATGTCCTTATCTAGACTTAACAATTGACAGGGTGGCAATCCCTTGACTTTTGTCCAAATGATTTCTCAACAAAAATGGGTTAATTATCGCTCTCCGTGGCTTTTTGAATAACAAAAGGCCACGGTTCCTTTTCTTCTTTTCTTTCCTATTTACTGTATGGAAGCCTTTGAAATGCGATAGTTTAATCGGTGACACCTTCTAACCGGGGATTTCTGAGTGCTGGAGCTCTCTGCAATGAGCTCATATTGCTGTGTGTGAACATTACCATGATTAGGAGATATGACCTTTATTATGCCAAAGCCACCCTGGACTTTAAGGATGAAAATAAAACCTCTCCAAACCTCTCCACACACTGAAGTAGGTTTGGATTGTTTCACCTCATAAAAGCCAAGCAGTGTGCTAACAATGCCCTTTTAATACACAGACTCACTGAGCTATACTCTCTTGACCAGCTTGTTAAAAATATTAATTGTTAACTACACCTTGCAACAGTTCTCTACTGAGTGTGGTTTAAGTGAGCCAGATTAGAACTTCTCAAACCTTTCTCTGAGAGCTACCTTGAACATTTCTGTGATTATGCAATAGACTTTAATAGCCTGGCTAGCTTTTCCCTTTGAGTATTTTGTTTTGTTGTGGGTTCTTGGGTGCAAAATGTAAGGTAAATAGTCAACAGAATTTAGAGTCATTGTCCTTGATTTTGCTCTACTCCGTGATTCCTCAGCGGGAAGATAAGTGACACAGCTACTACTCTAATTTGCATCCTATAGCCTAGATTTTGTTCTCCTTTCTAATTAGTTGGTAACTCCCATTAACGTTAATAGTACTTACAAATATGCATCAGTGAGAGAATGGTTCCCAGTAAATCTGAGCATTATTAGGGCGATACAAAATTAGCATATAGTATACTTCAAGCTCATGCTGAATTTTATAGCTTGGCTGGCTATAAAGGAGTAGAAATGCATTCAGTGACAAGATGAGGGAAAAGCAGAGGTACTTAACTAGAAGAAATAGGAATGCTCATGCATCCCACATGTGATTGTCTTCCCAAATACTCCTTCAATTGAAGTAATGTAATTGTTTCAGAACTGGCTCAGGTGTCTCTCCTTCTTTGTTCTGCTGCTTGGAGAATTCTTCTGGCATCTGTAGCAAAACTCGTAACTGCAGATGAACTGGGCTTAGACTATGTGGATCTGACTCTGAACTTGTTTTTTGTACTTCTGCTATGGAGAAGAGGCCAGGCAAACTCTTCTCTTCTCTTCTTAGATTTTTTTTTTTTTTGCATTTATGAGATTGAATCCAGTGGCAGAGAATGCCAAAGTAATATAATTACTTGGGTATTCTTTATTCAGTCTTCTGAGTGAAGTATTTGCCCTCTGCATGCCTGAAAGCATAAGGATTAAAAAGTTAGGAAATACATGGCAATGGGATAGGGAGGAAAGTTTGGTTGTGCTCAGGAACTTTAACAGGTGCCATTGGTACCACCTGCAGCATCTGCTCCCAGTTGATTCAATGAAACATTAACCTGAGTGCTAAAACTTGAGAGATGTCTTAGTGATTCCACAGCTACTGATGCCTGGTGTGAAGGACTGACTCCCTTATTTCAGAGTATAATAGTGAGGCATCAGACACCAAAACACTGCTCATTAAATAGAAGCAAGATACAAAGTTTTTCTTCAAAAATAATTGAAAATTTACCTCTCTGTGAAGTCCCTTGTGCAAAAGTGTCAGAGGAAGGCACATTTCACCTGGCTAAGACCTGTTCATTGCAAGACATGAGCCATTCGTAGAGTAACAAGTAAAATCAGGACTATGGGTTCTCTACCTGGGATGGGACATAGATACACTTGAAAGTACACATGCATTCTGGGGAGTGGGTTCCTGTTCTTTATTTTTCAATTACACCTACCGAATTTTGGCTGCAGAAAACCAGCTCCTATGTTACATTTCTTCACCCTGTGATTTGTGGTCAAAATGTTAGCCTAATGCATACAAAACATGTGGAAATTTATGCAGATGAATTAGGGTCATGGTAGAGAGAGCAATGATGCATTATCCCAGGCAAAGTATTCCCAGTCTGCCCTATTGTTATTATTTATTATTTGACATCACCAGATACAATTTTTATGCTGTTTGGGCACTTCATAATGCAGATAAAAAGATATGATCCCTGCTTGAGATGGAGGAGAACAAATTAATTTCAGACATGGCAAAGCAAGGAGAAGGGTGCAAGAGGGGAAGAGGAATCAAGTGTTAGAGGTGGTCTGATGCCTGTGCATAGCATGGAGGAACAGTGGGGTTTTTTAAACAAGGAATGTTGTACAGGGTAGAAGTGAGTTGAGGGTGGTGTGGAGGGGAGAACTGTTCTTTAGGGCCAGACAAGAAGGGTGGTCCATGTTACAGATACGCTGTGGCAGAAGGAACAGAGAGATGGACTAATGGCATGTCCTGGTTAGTGTTACTGGTATAATGCACCACAGAGATTACCACAGCCAAACCCAGGCTTTGTGGGAGGGCACAATTCCCTCAGTCCCTGCACTCAGCCCTGACACTGAGTCAGGCCTTGTGCTGATGGAGCGCCAGAGTTATTTTGGACTTAAATGGAGGTGGTACCTCTTGTTGCAAGGCCTGTGTGCAACGCCCGAGCACCTCTCTGAGTGAATTGTCCTCATGTTGCACTCACACTCTGTGTCAGCCCAGTGCAAAGTGAGCTGTTCCAGTGCTTCCACCCACTTGCTTCTGGTTTCTGAATGAATTACACCTGATGGGTAATTTACAGTGACGTGCTGGTTACAGAGCTACTCCGGTCACTCAATAGCACATTTCCAGCACTGTCTTGAAGGTTTAAGGCCAAGGGGTGTTTTGGTTGCATGGGGGTAAGGGGAAAGGGAACTTGGTCACTTGTTGCAAATGTGACTTTTAATACCAAATGGCAATTAAATGCCAGGTTTGGGTTTCTGACTGCAATTAGTGTTTGGATTATAAATTCATATTTGAGAGACTTCTTGGCATTAAATAAACTAAATTAAGTGAGGGGAAGGATCAGGAAATGTGGGGGAAAAAGGTCCTGTTGAAACATAGTCAGACATGACATTTCCTTATGTCGATAACCATCAAGGGCTTTGCTCCTCCATCCATAAAGACAAGAATGCCACCTGTCAATCAAAGGGAGAGTCACAACAAAAGATCAAGAAAGAATGGAACAAAAAAAGACTTCTCCCTTTGGAAAAGCATTGGCTGCTTTTTTTTTTTGCTGCTGATAATATTTATAATGCCCACATGCAAGCACAAGGTATATGTGAGTGGTGTGTAGTTTATATTACAATGCTTCATTTCCTTTTAAAATTGTATTCACCCAGTGGGAGAAATTATACAAATAAGGCATTTCAAGCTACTGAAGCACAACTTGTATTTGTAAGAGATATTTTACAATGCTAGGTTCTTACTTTTGGTGCTTTCAGTCAGAGAGAGCACGTTTTGTCAGTATTGAATGCTCAGTTTAAAGTAAAATCTACTTTTTCTTAAACCACAAAGAAGGTGTTTGGTTCCAGTGTTGCCAGTCCTTATTTATAAAAGAGAGTTTCTAGTCCTTAGAGTTCAGGGGGGGGAAAAATGAGAAATTACATTATTTAATATTAGAAGAGTCTTCTGCAATCTTTCCCTGGTTCTTAAAACCTCCTTGTTATGTACAAGTGCTGTTTCCACAATGCATCTGGAGTCTGAGGTGTGGGGATTAGTAACACAGCTGCAATAGGTAGATAATCAGTCGAACACATATTTTTTACTTTGTCTTATGTATAGTAAGGTTAATGTGAGTGAAAATTGTGGAAGGAGACCACAGTTACAGTGTAAATGGACTGCAGATCCTTAAGTTTGAAAAAATTAATAAAGAAGAATAAAATGTGTATACTGAATACATAATAACGTATGTTTCATATTTGAAAAATTTCCAATCGAGAGTACTTTGAATTTCTTCATCTTGCCATCCTTTAATAGTCAGATTAAATTCTATATTCCTGGCCTATGGACTAGCTTTTCCTACATGGAAACCAAACAACATCTTGTAAAATAAATGTCAACTTTGCATGTCAGCCTGGTGCTGGTACAATCAAAATAATGTCCAACGATGTAACTTTTACAGTTCAGTAAAAAGCTCCTTGTAGTTTGTGAATGCAAATGGCATCCTGTCTTTTGCAAGCTGAGAACAGATGACAGGATGTTGAGAGAAAATAAAACGTGAAAATATAGAACAGGAAATCAAGACACAAACCCCTTAGATGGGAGCCAGCCATGCATTTGTCTGGCCTGGGAGCAGATTGTGACATTCTCTTGATGGGTGGGTCTCAACAGCCAAAAAGACTCTCCATCCATGTCTGGTATCGTAGTCTTTTAAAAACTGTGTATTTTTGAGCATGTGTCTGATACTGTAGGCTTCTGGGAGCGGGGTCATAAGAGTTTCAACAGGAATTGAGGAACTGTTAATTCCAGAGGTTCTTGGAAACCTGAACCCAGCCATGTAAGTTCAGTAGGGCTGACTGAAAAACAAGAATTTCAGTCTGCAAAATATGTGAAGCTTTCCCATTTAAATTTCTAGTCTTTGCAGTACATAAGAGCAAGGATTTGAGTCCAGGTTTTAAATATTTTGGAATAGAGTCCTTGATCCAGTAGCTATTTTAGGCAGAGTCCTCTTTTTGCTTTTAAGTTCTATTTTGTGTCCAAGGTGCATGAAAATTTTGTAGAAATATTTGTAAAAAGTGACACCACAGAGAAGCTTTCATTTGTCAGTGTAAAATGTGCTGCTGAAAACCTGTCACTGGAGACTCTGTCCCTAACCTGCATTTTGAATATCTGGAGCATGTTGGCGGTCACCTGACTTTAGTAGGACTGTGTCTCTTCTATGAGGCAATTCTGTGCCCTCCCTGGGTCTCTGGGTCCATACTAGAGGTATATTCTCTGTGCATGTCAGAATAAAACCTCAACACTCATTGATTTCATATGGAGGAGCAGCAGCAAAATGTTTCTACAGGTCTTTAATCTTGAAGACTGGGGGACAAAGAGGGTAAATAACATCTTCCCACAGCTGGGATGTAGCCAGTGTCCACCCTGAGCAGTCTGCAGGTTGTGTCGCCTCTGCAGTGCTGCATAACCACTGAACTGCAGTCAGAGATAAGGATAAACATACTGCAGTCTTTCTCTGAGAACTTGTCTTTGCAGCTCCACCATTGCCTAAGAGTTCATATATTGATTCCACTGTCAATATGCTTGATGAAACTACTGCTTTTATGGTTGTGTTTTATTTTTTAACTGTAAAAGAAGCCTACAAATTCAGTTGGTATCACCAGAAAATAAATAAATGCTATGAGTCTGCAGCTTATCTGGTACTTTACTTTATCTATTTTTCCCTCGAATATCGTTGAAATTTTTTGTCACTTTTATCTCCCTCTAATTTGCTAATATTTCCTGTCTAATCTTGCTGTCCAAAAAGCATGATGCTGTATACCTACCAGTGCCATTTGATCATCACATACCACCTTTGTACATCTGGCTTCAACTCACTGATCGTTTTGTAGTGATATCACATGTTTGATTTGCTGTCCACCATCAGTACAGTGGCATCTCAGAAGTTCCTCTGGAAGTCATCACATTGACAGTCATTCTGAGTGCACACATGCATCAACTGCCCTTCAGAAAATGTCATGATACTTCACAATTTGCATGTATTTACTGGTTGCCACAGAAAGCCTCTAGTTACTGGTATTGTGATCTGAAGTTGTGATTCTCTTTGTGGTAATTACTTTTCCATGTCCTCCTCAATGTTGTCATTTGGAGTTGTTGCTAATGCAAAACAGGGACTTTTCAGGATGGTACAGAGATGGATTGGCATGGAATGAGCTTTGAGAATTTGTAGCATGGTTGTCATCATCTCTTGTATTACAGTATATGATGTACTTGTGTTTGAGACTGCTATGGGTCAAATATAAGTTAAGGAAAGAACAGAATGAGAACTGGTCATGTTTGATTTTTGCCACAGAGGTGGATCCAGTTCCATGAGCACAGCGATATGCTGGCAGTCAGTTGCAAATGACTGAACTTCTGCCCCTTTGAAGATGTGGTTTGGACACCCCAGTGAGTGACTCTGTTTCTAGTGGTGCTTTCCTCCCAGTGGTGACTAAACAGAGCGTCACTTTTCTCAGAGAATCTGAATGTGCCTATAATCACATGGGAGAAAAAAAAAACCCATAGGGCATTTTCTTGGTTGACATCTCATGTTTGCATTGAGGCTGAAATCCTGCCTCCTTCATGACCCGTGGTTACTGTCTGTGTGGGCGAAGAGCTGAGTGCGGTGAAGGCACCTCTGTGCTGCGTGGGCTGCCCAGCAATGCTTCCCTCCTTTCTCAGTGGGGCAGAGGTGGGGCTGGAGGGGACCCAGGAGATGGCTAGAAGGAACTTAGCCCTTCAGAGGCAATGAAACTCTCTTGAGTGTTTGTGGGTATCAACTGTATCTTTGCTTCACCAGGTTTTGTGACATGTGAGAGGAGGATTACCGGGAGTTTACCGGAGAGGTTGAGCACATGACTTTAATGTGCTAAGCAAGGGTTTACAGTGAGTAAACTTTTACCTCACAGGGTTTTAAAAACACTTTAGTGAGTTGGAGCTGTCCTTGAAATGTGAACACCATTTCCCTTGCTTTTATCAGCAGCATCCTGAAGTGGAGCAGCTGAGCACCAGTTATGAGGAAGGGCATGATTTGGGCTCAGCAGGCACCAAAGAATTTGCTAAGCTATTTTATCTTGTTTCTTTCCAAGAGTCTGGGCCTTTCCTCTTTGCAAAGGTTCTTTACCTTGAAGCCTGAGCTCATCAACAATGTTTATGTGCAGGGAGGCCACGCGCATTTGATGTGGAAGTGGAAGAAAGTTGCTAGGAGCCATGAGGCTGTTGATCAATGACTTGAGAGATTCCTCCTCAAAGTCCTGCTTTGCCAGGATACCCTCTTTTACAAAGTTTCTTTGGGCCTCAGTTTGTTAGAAGTAAAATGGGAAGAGTAGCTCTTCGTTCCTCCTTTCAGTCTATCAAATTTGGCAGTGGCACTGCTGCTAAGAAGAGCTAGTGCGAAAATTTTAAGCATCATGGGAAGGGCAGGTGGGTACATCCTTCAGCTTTCCCGAAAAATTTGTCAGAGCTCAAATATAAAGGCACTTGGTCCCATGATTTTCTCTCCCACTTGGAAGACTGATACCAGGATGAGCCTGTGGGACAATGAAGCTCCAAGCTTCGGTAACAACAAAGGAGGTAGCATTTTGTGAAGCTGGTAGAAACCTTCTGGAGATGCAAACTGTTTGCTTCTACATGTAGCTCCTTGCCAGCCCTGTGTACTAGGTGGGATAAAGTTTTGTGTCAACTGTCATATTTTTAGAGAAATTGAGCTTTTGGATGAGGAGGTGCCTGTGATTTCAGACAAAATACAGATCCTGAAGTGGCTAATCTGCAGAAAGAAACTAATGCCTGCTTTAAAAAGGCCTACAATTTAGGCAACCCAACCTATTGACCTTCTAACTTTGGACTGCCAAGACTGCTTGCTCAGTACATCTGTTTTTCTATGATTTTGCCTGTAATTATGTTGTCCTCTGCAGTTACTATAGTGGTTTATCCTGCTTTGGAAATGTTATGTTTTGAGGTTAACTTTCCCAGGGGGGATGTTTCTTTCTTTCTTTTTTCCCTTTCTTCTTTCTGTCAAAGCAAACAAAACATAAAATCCCACTCGTGATACAGGAGCCAGGCAGAAACCTATTAGAAAGAGTTAAAGCACCTTGTGCTGAGGGGACTCGTCTGTCAATGGGAAGTACTGTATAATGGGGTTACTTGAAAATGGCAAATAGTCCTGCATCTTATTGAATGAAAAAGGACAAATGTCACAGAGCCTGATGGAAAAATAAAGATAAGGTTAGGGGTCATGTGACCCAGACGTGTCCCCTGCTGTCCACATGAAGGGCAGCTCTCCCTGAATCTTGCTGCGATTCCTGCTTTTTGCTCTGTGTGGACAAAATGATGATTTATGGCTCTCGCCGTGGGGGTGGGTGGGTGGGTGGGTGAGTTTGCAGGCAATTTCTAATTCTCTGCTCCTGACTGTAAAGCAAAACTTCTTTTCATGTCTTATCCAGCCATCACAGCTTTTT
This sequence comes from Chiroxiphia lanceolata, assembly GCF_009829145.1. Lineage (NCBI taxonomy): Eukaryota > Metazoa > Chordata > Aves > Passeriformes > Pipridae > Chiroxiphia > Chiroxiphia lanceolata. The sequence continues at coordinate 11,382,163 of NC_045651.1, forward strand.
TTGTGGTGCCACTGTAACTATTATTTGTAGAAATCACTTAAGGAACTGTTTATTCCTCATTAAAGGTCCAGTCCTGCCCCATTTGAATCAATAGGAGTTTTGCCATTGACTTCAAGGAGAAAGGATGAGACTCTTTTATCTCCAGTATATTCTGATGTGTCACACTGCAGCATTAGCAACTGCAAGGGGTGATAACTGTGGGAAGTGAGTGGTTTGCACTGTAAGAGACAATTCGTATTCCCAGGATGAAGCATCTCTTTGCAATATAATGTCAGGGAGTGCTGTGCTCTGGGTTCTCCAGAGGTGGGACCTACAGATCCAAATGGCCCTGGCCATCTTTGTCACCCTGAAGGGAAGGGCCAAAGGACAAGGTGGATTTGGTGGCTTTATGCTGGTTACGTTTGAGAGCATTCTCTTTCCAGTCACATGGAAAGCCATGTAGTATGGACCAGGTGTTTAATATAGGATCGAAGACCAGTGCTTTGAATGAAAGCTCTAAATCTGAACTGCAAGTAAAGATTTCCAGTATTAAGCCTGCATATGCCATGTTGTATTTCACTTAGCAATTGAGCAGTGTCCAAGTGCTATTTATTGGAAACACTGGACTTTTGCCACTGAAAAATATTTGTGGTGCTTTGCCATTCTGAATAACTTGAAGTTTTTTTTGGTTTTGCCTCATTTGACTTTTAAAAAAAAAAATTATTGGAAACAAACTGAATTTAAAAAAAATTAATTTGATGTAAACTGAAACAAATTATTGCCTCCATTCTTCAGGCAAGAAAAGGGAGACATTCCCCATAGAGCTTATTTCTCTAGTTTTTTAGTTTCATGTTATTCTAAATAAGGAAAACTTCTTAATTTTAGAACAGTAGTAGTTTATAAAGAACATATTCAATGAAAATGTGAGCTATATTTTTACTCGTCTTAGTATTAACATGTACCTAGTTCCTTATTTTTTAGCATACAAGAGCAGAAAAGTACCATTTTTACATTCTTAATCATATGAGTGAAATTTTGGGGTTGAAGTAGGTTGCCAGGAAGTGCTGTGGGCTCTATTACGTTCTGAGTTAAGCTGAATGTCTGTGTCTTTAACCTACTGCAGGGCGTCAGGAGAGCTGAAGCCCATTTAAGTCTGCCTATTACTCCATTTCTATGTTGAGATTAGTACTCCAGAGTCAGCTGCTGTTTTGAACATAGTTCTGCAAATTGAATTTAAGATTAGTATTATTTTTTTTTTTAATTCTGAAACGCATTTGTCAAGGAATCAAAAAATTTGGGGATTGATCAGACCGAATGCAGCATTAATATAAACACTGTCTATCCAATAAGGCCTATCTCCACCTAAGGAAGATGTAGAATCCTTTGTGAATTTTAGCCCCTGCTCTTGCCAGATTCTATAGACATGAGTATATCTCTGCTTGCAGGATTGTTTTTTGTGTATATGTGCATTTGTAGGAGCAATATCTTACTCACAAAACATCTCTAAGGATTTTTCCTGTGCAAGTGTGGGGCCAAATGAAGGATATTTCTATATGACAAATCCCCAGTGAGGAAGAGAACAGCAGAGACTCGTAACTACTCCTGGCTCAGACTTGAAGACTGTGTTTCTTCCATCTAGTTCAGTTGGTCTGATAGATGTCAACCTCTCCTTACAAAATATGTCTCGCCTTACTGCATCCTCAGCCTGTCATGGTCCCAGCCCTGTAACTACTCTTTGATTTGCAAAATCATAATATTCTTTGTATCACTAGTCTATAGTTATTTTGCAAGCCAGAAGTGATTAATTCAAATTTTTTGATTAGGACTTGCAAAATAGGATACAATCAAGAGAATTTCGAGATGCAGTTGTGAATGTGTTGGCAGCTCTAAAAGCAGGGCTACAATCATCATATCCAAGCAGGTTACTCAAAGCTGGCTATTTCTAAACAAAAATCCCCTTACAACTACAGCTCATGCTACATTTCCTTCTTAAGGGATAGTTTTAGATGCAAATTCATTTACAGAGGTAGATGAGATGAAATGTGCAACAGACACACCTGACTAACTCGCATTTTGTATCTCTAACACTCAAAAGTACAATGCTTATGGTAATGAATTTTATCTATTACAAGGGAAAACAATCACCTTTGATGACATTATAGAATAAACACATTTAACAGCATGCTGAATTGCTGAAGTATCATTTTCAACGACCTCATTAGTGTCACTTAATTAAAACTTCCTGCTCTTGACTTTGATGCTGGTGCAGGCAAAAACACAGAGGGAATTGAACAAACAACAAAAAAGGGAGGGGTATCTTCTAGTGATAAATAGCAGTAGTTGCTAATGAAACCAAATTATGTACCTTTTTCCTGCAACTCCGATAAAATAATATGAAACACGCAGCAACTTTGCATCAAACAAATTAATCAGCCGTCAGCAGATTCGCCTGATAATAATCTCCTTCCCTTATTGATAATTTAAGGTAAAAAAGTTGTTTTTTTCTGTACACAATCATTAGGTTGGTGATAATTAAAGCTTCAGCTTCAGAAATGCCATAATAACCGTTAATTAGCAGGATGCTATTTTCAACATAATTTGCTAATTAGGGAGGGAGCTTATATAGTGTACGTTCCTAATTATGAAAGGGTCTTGCGCTGTAGACTCATGTGACTGGAGTGTAAATGACACCATTATGGGGGTCCTGGCAAATTTTAATTATTTATTTTTAAAGTATATTTTATTCAGAAATATTTAGCCAATTTAAGCATGCAGAGTAACTGCTTTCCCTCCAAATCCCTCTCCCTGCACTGGCACATTTTGTCCATCAAATGCAAGGTGCCAAATATTTTGTTGGATAAACTCCACTAATTTCAATAAAATTAAGCTGGCAGAAAATTTAGCTCAATATATTTCTTTCATGTGGTTAGAGGACAGAGGCCAAATATTGCATTGATTGCTCTGTTCTGATGTTCTAATTTCAGGGCAGAAAATGGGTACCTGCTGCTTGAGTAGGATAAATTTCTGTTTCTATCTCAGACTCAGTTTTTAGTACGTGACAAAAACAACACCCACCCTTTCTATCCCCATTTTAACTAAGGTGCTTGAGGGTCAGGTATAAGCCTTTTTCTTTTTAAGAATAAAACTCAGTATATTTTCTTAACTAGAACTTGATTAAATGCATTATCTAAAGAGACAGAACTGCTAGCATATGAAAAAAGTGGTATGATAACAGGTATATATAGTCTTAAAACTAAACCAATGTTTAGTTTTGGGATCTAGGCTCGTAAATGTCTTAGATACATTTAATCTGTAGCTACATGTTTAATTTTCTATATATACATTTTCCCAGATGTGCATGCATATATATACCTAAAAGCAGACATGGACATAAACCATATATATTTGCATTTATGTTATAAATATATATATAATTTCTTAATTTGCCTTTATACCAATATAAAAGCGAAATGCCACTGTCACTCACTGATAAATGTTCTTGCTTCCTAAATTGTAATAGTTGATTTCTTTGAACTGTTTTACCTTGTTTCAAATAAAACTATATTTCTCTTTCCCTTTAAAAGAAATGAAAACTTAATTCAATAATAAATGAGCTCCAGCTCGGCATAAGAGTCACTTAACTTAAATCTTTTTGTAGAGGTTCCCACTTAAGCAGCTTGAAAGACAGTAAATCACGTTGGGGAACGGACATCCCAGCTTCATTGCCACGCTGTGGAGCGCTGAATTAATGGCCACCTCTTTAGAATGTATGGATATGCCTCCCAGCTGCTGGGCCTGACAGTGTTATAGCTCAATTAATGTGATTTTGATGTAATTGCAGATAGGGAACATAGCGCCTAAAAAATTATATTTTGCCATAAGAATTATATTTTATCATCCAGATGTGGGGATGAATATGTTAAGTAATGGGGTTTCTATCTATTTTTATTTTTCCAGTAAGTTATTTAACAGAGAATTAAGTGGTTTAGTTGCTGCCGGTTGCAAATGCTCAAAGGTCTTCATGGGAGGCAAAACATTGTTGTGGTTGCTTGGCCTGCTTGTGGCAAGTATGTCAACTAATTTTGTTGTCTTAGATTTTGTGCTCATGAGATGCTGTAGGAACGTCTCCTTTTCTTAGAATAGGCAGGTACATGTTGAGGGTGGTTTTGTCCTACGGGCAAGAATTAGTTACTAGGATATTCTGCAGGATTCACTTGTTGATCATGAAAGGTCTTTGCTTCTCTTTGAATCACTGTAAAGGAAGACAGGGAAGCACATCATTTTTTAAAGCATGCTTGGCAAAGAGATGGAGAAGGAAGAGGCAGAAAGGGTTACTGCAGTGATGTTATATGGGACAAAGCTTTCTAGACTGTGAGCCTTCTGGGGCAGAGGTTATCTTTTCTGCGCCCAGACAGGAAGGTTACAGGAAGTTACAGGGATAAGTGATAGTTGATTCCTGGATCACCCTATTGCTCTGGAGGTAGAGAAAAGGTAAAGTGAATTTGTAATCACAGAAATCTGGTGTTTTGTTTTTTTTTATTTTTTAAAAATATTTACTCATTAACAAAAACATTTACTTATTAAAAAACCCGAACAAACCAACACATAAACACATTCATTTGCATTGAGATAGAACAGAGCATGCATAGCATAAACATAAGAAAAGGTAAAAGCTGTACCTGAAGTGAATGGCAGGCATTATAACAGATTTACAAAAGTAAATTATAATAAAATTCACACTTTAGCCTTCAGGTGAGTTCTGAGCTCATCAGCAATGCTTCTGCTGCTTGGTTATGAAGACTCTTTGAGGTGCATGTCACCCTCGCTGACCTCAGTAAAATAACTACAAATATCCCCTTTATCACTTTTATTGCAAAGTGAAATAACATGGACTCAGACAGGTATGAAAAATAATGGAAGCTGACCTGTTGGGTGTTTACCCCTTTTCAGTAGTTTCTCTGCCATTTGGTTTATTTGCTGTAATTTCAGGCAGTGTCATTAGCGTTGTACTTCAGGGCAGTCCTGGCACTTTATCAACCACCGTTTGCACGTCAGCGCGTGGGGATTTGCAGAGCACCTACAATTTGTTGTCAGTAACTGTTGTGACTGTAATTCCCCGGGCTCTGATCAGCCACTCTGGTGCCTCAGCTCCTATAGGCGCCAGGACTTTGATTTCTTGTGATGTCTACAGCAAATACCTTGAAAGGGTTGGCTTCTCATCCACCTCAGCAGAGACAAATCCCCTGATATACCCTTGAAACACGATTTTCAAGGTACTTAACCACCTAGTACTTTCAGAAGGTTTCATTTTAGGTGGGTTCTCTGTTTAATACAAGTAGAGACTTACAGTGTGTCTGAGAGTACACAGTGCTTTCATGGGAGGTGGACCAAGGCTTTGCTTTTCCCTCTTTCTTGGTGCGCTGCTTTTACATGCCATAGTGGAAGCAGAGGGGAAAAAGAAAGATTTTTTTTTTTTTTTTTTTTGGGGGGGGGGAATATTTTGGAGAAAAGAAAAAAAGCACATAAGAGGAACATGATTGTGAAACCTCAACAGTTGGCAAGAAGTCAAACTGTAAATCCCAAAGCCTCGTTTCATACGTGTACTTTTAAGCTGACTGGACCGCAACTCGACCAGATCCTTTTACTTTCCGAATTGCCCACAGTGAATTAACATGGAGAAATCCTGTGCGTTCATATCCCGACCCTTGGGCAGCTATTAATGGACGGTGCTCAGTTTCCAGCGCGCTTATTAAGAGATTAACAACAACGCGGCAATATTTTACCTCGCTAGTGCCACTACCTCGCGCTACCGCCCCGAGGCTTCACGGCCCGGGCGTGCGCGAGGAAGGGTGTGAGGGAGCCGGTGTGTGTTCCACACAGGACCATGTTTGTGGTGTTTTCGAGGGGCAGCGATAAAAATTAAGGGTGTTTTTTTTTTTTGGGGGGAGGGGGGGGGCGGGAGGGACGAGGCTCGGCCGGGCGGGCGCAGTGCGCGGCGGCGGCCGCCAGGTGGCAGCGCAGCGCGGGCCCGCGCCGCCCGTGCCCCCTTGGCCGCCATGTCTGTGCCAACACCTCGGCTCTGCCTTGGGCTGGTGTCCCTTTCTCCCCCCCAAAGTTCGTGCAGTTTATAATCCCCTGAAAGGAAACAGAAACACGCAGCGCAGCCCACAGCCCCCGCACGCGCGAGGCAGGGGCGAGGGAGGGTGTCTGGCACAGAGCAGAGAGGGAGGGCAGGCAGCCAGCGCACCCCCAGCGTGCCGTCACCTGCTTTGGATGGATGAGCTCAAAAGTTAATTCATAAAATTCATCAGTTGGGCGAGCACAGATGATGCAGATGGGAGGTATCAGGTATAAACCACAACAGTGGTGTGTTGATAGCGCTGAGTTTCAGAAGCTGGCTGGGTTGTTTATAAAAAAATAAGTCCTGCAAGCTTGCACAGCTGCTGTAAAATATGTTGGTTGTCCTTGGCTGCTGCAGGCTGTCCTGGCAAGTGGGGATGGGTAACCAGGTAGAAACGTACCTGCCAAGGTGCTGTTGTCACCTGAGAATTCCCAGCAGGCCAGATGCATGGATTCTTGGACATGTGTTTGTTGGCTGAGCACGTGAAGTTGCCATGTTGGTGCTGTAAGTTGGATCCAGCATGAGCTCTTTCACTGGGACTTTTCCTCGCTATTGCACTCCCCCAACAGTAGAAAGATTTCAGTTTGTGCTAACGCTTTGAGTAAAGAAATTGATCCTAGTAGAGTTTGGTAGTGTGAGCCATGGCCATAAATCAAACCAGAGCGCATGACTTCAGATTTGAAACCCTGGCAGACCACGTCATCCTCTTGCCCTCTAATTTTTTTAAGTGTAAAAAAAGGTGGTGTGAAGATTCTTAGGATTTCACTTAATTTAGCTTGGTTTAGCCCACAGAGGAAAGCAGTGCATGAGGACTAAACTATTACTGAGTGTAAATTTGAGGATTAACTTGTGCAGTCATTTCTGTGGCAACAGCAACAACAAAAAATGATTATTTGCTATTCTTTCTACAAGAGAGTTGTTAAAATTCCAGGTTTGATCAAATCTGGTTGGATTTTCTTCAACCAGTTCTTCAGAGTAGGGAAAAAACCATGACATTTTTTAACCCAAGGCTGTTTTGGGACAGCTGTAAGTCACTGAAAAGCCAGTTTTACCTGAACACTGTTTAAGCCTAGATTGCACACGGTGCTTCCAGTTACATTGTGGGCTCTGCCAGATGAAATATTTAATATGACAAAAGCCAGAAATGGCCATTTCCAAAGTTTTCATTTCCTAGCTATTAGCAATTTGCATAGGATGACAGGAAAAAAAATGATACCTATCATGAAAACAAAACTAGATTGTCTCCAGAGACTTTGATATATTTCAAGATTTACTCAGCTGCAGGTTTTCACTTTTTCTCCTCCCCTTTCCATAGGCAGATGTCACCCAACTTCATATTTCTCAGCCTTTTGCTCTGAATGGTCATTATGCCTAGTGTAATGTATGTATGCAAATCTTTTTAGAATATTAGTAGTTTTCATAGCTTCTTCAGTACCTTATTGTTTCAAGAGCAATATTTTAGCCCTAGCCTTTTGTTAAGGGACATTGAAGCTCCTATTTTTTGTTGTTTGACAATATTGGTCATTATTAAATCACTTGTGTGGGATATATTTAGAAGGCCAAAATGTGGGCTCTGTATATGTTTCCATAACTGAAGAGATGATCCATTTTCTGTAAAAGTGGTGGAAGTGTTTTTTGACAGGGAACTGGATGAAAACTTGTTTTTTGGGGGAATTCCAACAAAGAGTTGATTGTGACCTCTGATGCTCTGTAGTGTCAAGGACAGATGGGAAGATGGTATGAATCAATATATGTCAACCGCACAGATGGTACAGTCATGCCGTGTCCATATCCTGATCTCCTATCCCTTTGAAACAGAAATTAATAATCCCTTCATTATAGGCAATAGCTGCCAACCAGCTGAAAGATCAGACTGTGACTTGGGGTGAAATTCTCTGCAAGGTTTCTTTGAAACAAGGAAGCTGGACTGAATGTTGATTTTTAAAAAGTGGGCTTGGGTTTGGTATTGACCTACCTTTGGGTAGAGTGGGACCCTAAATGTAGGGAGGCTGCAGTTCAGGCTGCTGCGAGGAATGTAGGGAACAGCACCAGCCATGGAGCAGCAGTGCAGAGGGAGATTTGGGGCATGGAGGTGTGTGGGGAGACAGAGAAGCCCCACTTTTGGCCCTGGAGGGATCCTCAGGCCTGAGGAGAGTGGCTCTGCCCTGTGCAGTTGTACAAGATGATAGCAACAGATCACTTTTGGAAATACAAACCGGGAAACTTGGGACGTTCATCTGATTACCAGATCCTCTTTGAAAGATGGTAGTGCTGCTTTTGCAATTTTATTTTGCTTTTCTAAAAGGCCCTGCTTTTGTAGGCATGCAGTCACTTGGGAATTGCAGTTAATTACTGCTTATGCCTGTCTGTTTTTAAAGCTTGTAATCCCCACAGTTATGGAGAAAACCAACCAACCAGTTAACCAAAAAAAAATTTAAATAAATCAGAACTCTTTAGGCTCAAACGAGCAGAGGGTTAAGACAGCCCAGTTTCTGAAGCTTCCATGTCTTCTCACTTGCATACAATCCAGAAACAGTGTCAGTTGTGGATGTCCTGGATGACAGTATCTGGGATGGAGAAGCCAAATGAATGGGCTGAAGTGGCTTCTTGCACACTTGGAGAATTCTTGGCATGTAAGTTTTCTTCCTTGCACTGTTGAGTTGTGAGAATATTGGTTTGTTCTTGTCTTTGCTTTTAGCAAACAAGGCCTGATATTAAAGGCCACAGTTTGAAGGAGAATATGTAATATAATCAGCTACTGCAACCCACCAAAACGAGTATTGGCACGCCTGCACAGGCTTCGCTGGTAATGATGAATTCAGTATTCACCACATGGACTAATTAATGCACTATAACATCTCCCAGTGCAATTTGCAAGTCACAGATTGCATTAGGTGATACAAATGACTCATTTGTGAACCTGAAGGATGACCTTTGGCAGGACTAACTTCTGACCTCAGAAATATTAAAGAAAGGTTATTTCACCTTGCCATTGTCTCCAAATGCCAAAATAGCCCAATTAAAAACCTTGACATGGAACCATAGGAGCAGATGCGAGTCCTAAAGGGCATTAATTATTTTCAGTGTCAGCTGGTTGTATAACTGAGGCCAAATGAGAGTTTGGAAAGCTATTAAGCCCCTGTCTTACATGGATTGGGTCTAAGGTTTGAATGGAAAATAGTGTGTGGTCTGCATTTGGGTAAGAAACACTGCATAGAAGGGCAGGTTGTCCCAGTGAGAGATATGAGCTACCTTTCTTTACAATAACTGTTAGATAATCTTTAAAATGTACCCCTTCAGTAATAAGAATCCATCACAGCTTCAATATTTATGAAATAATCATTAGTCACCATGCTGCGAGGTCGAAATCCCGTGCATATGTTCCGCATTGTTTCCTTGTGTGCTGTTCTCACCCTCCCTCCCTGGCCACTGATCTTGTTGTGTGTGCGCTTTTTTTCCAAATGCGGTGACAGATGAAGATATTGCACCAAAACTAAGTTCCCATATGGCTAATTTCTACATTTGTTTCAACAACACACAGATTTAAAACAAATGAAAACACAAAGACTTGAGTAATCTTGGCGTTCTTTCCAGTGCTCTGTAATTTCTTCCTCCAGGTGGGCTTTTATTGACACATACTGAAATGCCTTGATGTGTCTTAAAAAAGAAGCTAGTCAGACCATAATTCACTCAAAGATTTTCATTTGTTTGGGGCAAAGCCTTATATAACACTCACCCTTTTCCAACCCTCCCTTCCCAACCTCAGCAGTTTGAAAATTATTCGTTTTCTTAGATCAGCAAACAATGAAGGAAAAAAATAAATATATTTAAGCAGCATGAATAAATAAGCTTGTTATTTACATCCATACCCAGAGGGGTTTATGCCACTAAAATCTGCTTTGGAGTTATTTTTTTATTTATTTTCCATTTCCTCTTGCTTTGGTCGTTCCAGCATTAGTCACCAAGAAGAGCAAATGATAATGGTTCTTGGATGCCATGATAATAGGAATAAGATAAGAATAGATAGGTTCTATTTGATAGAATGGTTACTGATATCACCCAAGGGAAGAACTTCCAAACTTCGGTTATTTTCCCAACAGATATTTTTTCTCACCTACTGGGGATTGCTCTTTACCATCATAGTTCTGAAGCTCTACCAGGGGAATATAATATTTATGCTTCCTGTTCACAAGACAGGGAACTAAATAAAGGCATTTTTCTGTCCAATGTGTTGGTGTGTCCTTCAGCTTCATCTCCAATGTTGTTGCTAATTGTTTAGTGGGTGGTTCAGCCTTGCCCCAGTATAGAACTATCACGTGAAACTCTCCTGTGTTGTGTGAATGAATGAAATAAGACATTTCACGGGGAACTTTTAGCTGTGCCTTAGCTGAAGTGTTTCCTCACTGATGGGTTGTTATTGCTCTTATGAAATCCTAAAGAACTTGCTGTGATTTGCAGTAATAGGTACCACAAATTCAGAATGGAAGTTTCTCCCAATTGTTTTGTTTAGGCTAGTGTTTACTTATCCACATTATCCTGGTTCAACCTTCACATATCCAAATGGATAATCCTAGTTGATTTCTTCCTTTTAGAATGATAGTTTTCTAGAGGGGGGGGGGAAGTATGGTCTCATGGTCTAGTCACAGGACTTAACTTTGTTGTTTGCATTGTAGAATTAGTCTTGCTGTGGTCACATGGTGAGTTAGAAGTATCTTACTGCCACGTTTATGCTGTTCCTAAATTAGGGTAATAATGCTCCCTTAGAGTTCCTAAAATGGTTGCTGGATTTCTAAAGGATATCTCTTCTTAAGAAGATAAGGGTAAATGTTTATGAAAGTTGAAAGAGAGTGAGAAGGGGCATGACAGAGTTGCGCGTAATTTCCACATCCCATTAAGGGGTATAGTCGGTGGCATAAACGCAACCTTTCTTATGTTCACATGTGACTGGTAATTTAGCTTTTTCTCATGCAAGTCTGTTGGTGTGTTGTTACTCACAAATGATGCTTTTCCATAGCACCAGTGAAACCAGTAAGAAAAAACCCAGTAGTTGAAAAGGGCAGTGAAAGGAAGGGAGAAGCAGATGTACAAAAAAAGTATAACTTTGTTGAAATATGAGTTTTTTCCATGAGCAGTGAAACTAATGAAACTAAACCCTGTTTTTCCACAGATTTGTATTGTTTCCTGTGCTCCTTTATCACAATAACTCCATTCATCATGTCTGCTTGTCACCATAATGTTCTTTGATCACTGACATAACCTTTTTAGCCCTCAGTCCAATATTCTCACTACTTTCCTATGAACCTGAGTTCCGCTGCAAACATCCAGCGCTCTCCTTCCTTCCTTTAGAACTGTCCCTTAACTGTGCTCCTTGTATCCTGTGGTCCCTTCCAGCGGGGCTGCACAAGGATGCACTTGCTGCTTGTCTGGTTAAGTTGTACCTGTCTTTCCTTTTATGGCAGAACTTGCTTCTTTTACTGTCAAGGTATTTTCATGAATATATCAAAACTTTACTTTTTTTGAGACTTTCATAGAGAATGGACAAAGGGTTAAAACTATTAGGAGGAGAGACTCGTGAGCAGACAATGTGATCTCACAGATCCTGGTTTCCTTAGGAAATGAGTCTAAAAAAAAAAAGGCCTGATTGCCTCAGGGGAAGAAGACAGGAAACTGGCCCACTTGCCAATTATGGCATTGTTTTCTTTGTGATGTGGTTTATTTGCCATACTGGTGAGCACTGTACCAAGATCTGAGCTCAGAAGTGTTTGGGTATGTCTGATGCTGCTCAGTGTTGCAGTAACTGCATTTTCTTGTGGAAACAAGCTAAAATGGCTACATAGGAATATAGGTCAGGGTTAGTAAAGTGAACTCATTTCTGGCTTTGAAAATTCTAATAATGTCTACCTATAACAACACACCTGTGGTTTGGAGCATTTCAGTTCCAGAAAGCCTTTTCCAGATGCTTGTATTTTTGACTAATGTTGCCTCCTGTGTTGAAATGTTCTGCATTAGGCAAGATCTGAACATTGTCAGAATTTTTGATTTAAAACTGAGGTATTGTTCTTGAGTTTGTGAATGCATGCATTCTACTCAAAGTTGTGGCCTTCCTGTAGGTAGTGCCGGTGGTTTGGTGATTCGAGTGGATGAACCTGAAATTCAGCAGAGATTTAATCCCTGGGTCGCAGAAGTGTCTTTCAGTGATTTGTTGAAAATCTGGTTTGAGTTCTCGGTGCCGTAATGGTTTAAAAACGTACCTTGCTCATGCACCCTGGCTTTTGTTATATAATAGAAGGCTTTTCCAAATGATCTCCCAGAATCCCCTGGCACTGTGCCTGCGCTCAGCCGAAGGGGAGGCTCATTCCGTGTGCGATTTTACCATTTTCAACTTGTTGTTTGCAAAATTTAAAAGGCCGGATTGCATTGGATTCCATTTATACTGTGTGGGTGTATCCAGGATGTGCTTTATCAGGATGTTTGGAAAGAGGTCTCACTCTGAAGTTGCATTCAGAATTGTTCCGTTGGCTTTGTGGTGGCGATATGGAATAATTGCATACACTAAATGCCATATGTAGTGTGTAAAATATGATATAGTTTCATAACAGAGGTGAATGATGCATATGGAGTCAAGCATGACTTTAGAAGAATGTAAGAAGACAAACTGAGGGCAAAAGAAAAAAATATCCTTCTAATTTCACCATATTCTGTTTTGTGGCAGGATATGATATCTAGCTTTTCATTCTAAAACTAAACTGGTTTGGGAAACTTAATATCCTCGGACACTGCCACGGATTTGATATTTTTGCTAAGGTTCACCTATATTCCTCACATTTGGGCTCATTAGGTAGATTATCTGAATTGCAGCCTGTGTGTGCTGATGGCTGCACTGATTTAAAATGCCATTATGGGCAACTTTTGCATTGGATTACATCCTCCCTGACCCCCAAAGTTAATGGAATTACAGAGGGAGTGGTGTTTTAGCCCAGAGGTTTGGCCTACAGTCATCTTTCCCATTTGTGGCAAAATGGCATTGTCAGGGAGCACATGGATTGAGGGAAATGATGACTTCAGAGTTGGGGTTTTTCTTGGGTGTGTAGTGACTGGTTTTTTAAAATTACTTTTCTTGTAAGACTGAAACTGATACATTAACATTCTCCTGTTTTCAATTAGCAAAAGCTCATTTTTAAAAAATATTGCCGGCCATTTGAATGGTAGATGATAGGAAGAAAAAAATATGGAAAGCCAGCTGTAATGAGTGCCAGTTTTTAACCAATGGAAATACAACATAAAATAGTGGCTGTGGTACATTATATAAACTGTGTTCCACCTGGCTTGCATTGTCCCTTTCTTGCAGTTATGGTGTGAACATTTTTTCCCTCTCTGGAAGCAGCTGGGAAGTGTAAATTTCAGGTTTAAGTAGGTGTGTGTTGTTGCCTGTGGATCTTTTTTCTTTTCTGCTGAGAGTGGGTAATGGCACGACTATATTTTGGAGAAGGCTATCATGACCAAACTAGTCCTTACCACCCCACTGCACTGTCCCTTTAAATAAAGCATGCAGAGTTCACTTTCTGAAGTTCATTAGCTTGTGTTATCAATAATTTAGGATAATATTCCAGTGGTGCCTAAGTGCCTGGACCACCTTATTTTCCCTGTCAGCTTTCTCATACCCTAGCAGTCCAGTGAACTTGATAAGTGTCCCATCATCCTGTTAATCAAATTACTTATGAACCAAAATTGACAGTTTTCATTAATTATAAAGGATTATTCTAATTGCAATTCAAATTTATTCATTTAGAACAGACGGCATTCAGTAATATTTCAGGAAATTTGCATATTAAATGGAGAGGGTCGTCCATTAAGTATGGTAATGTATGCATATTTCCTTATTTTTAACTTCTGGGCCATATGCACTGCTGCTACTTCAGCAGGTGAAAAACCAGAACGTGCTTAATTTGTTCAACAAACACAGGGGCCATCGCACATCTTTTGGCACTAACCACCATTGTCCTTCTTCCTTTTTATTCCTCCCTCTCTCGCTCCCAAAATAACTTGTATCCTTCGAAGAAACTTTTGATAAGCCTGCTTTTAGATAAATATGTCATTTTTTAATTTATATTTTTTAAATGGTAAGGCACAGCTGGTTGGGGTTGATTGAAATGTTTTGCCATCGAAGCTGTGTTCATTAATTTCTTCAAGATGCTGAAGCAGGCATTAAGGATGCCTGCTGGAGTCCTTCCCAGTGTCATGTGGAACAGCGAGGGGGCTAATCGTCAGCCTTGTAACATCAACTGGTTACCCCCCTCGTGCGATATGAACCTTTCCCCTCCAGTGAAAAATGAACCTGTCTGAGACAAAAGCACAAACTATGCATGCAATGAGACAATGTCATTATTCAAACCTATATAAGGCTCTGCTCCCAGATCATTAAGAATCATATCGTCATGATATTAATAAGCACCTACCTTAAAATCTACTGCTAAAGTTACGTGCAGGTATATTTGTATTTGTCCCTTTATTGATGGTGTTCTAGACTGGGAATATGAAAGCATAGGATACACATGATTGACTTTCAAACTGTTAAACTGCTTCTGCACCTAATGTGAAACCTGTGTTGTCATGCATCACATGATCCAGCCAGCAATGGGTTAGTTAACATACCCAGAAATTATTGCCATCTTGTCTTAATGGTTTTAGTAAAACATCTGTCAACTCATTCATCTTAAAAAAACCTAAAAAACAAACAAACAAAACTTTTCTTGGAAAAATACATTACTCATTTACCTTGTTTTTAAGCAGGTTTCTTTAATTTTCTAGAGTGACACGAAACACTTTGGTTTTTCTATTTGCAAATATTTTATTTTTGTTGGTTTCATTTGTTTCAGGCTTTTTATGTATCATGTTTGATAATTGTTGAAACTGTCATATTGATTGAAAGTTACTCAGAATAGCAGTGTGGAAATTACAAGTGTGTTTTTTGAGCAGAAAGTGAAATTCAAATTAATGAAACATGTACTGCAAATGATAATTATTCCATGTTACCCTTCTTCTGCCCTTCTTACTGAAATCAGGAAAATCATCAGGTAGTACTGCTCCGTGAGCATTTCTAGAACAGAGTTTAAAGCACATGCTTAAATACTTTGCTGCACTGGGGTCATGGGCAGGAAATGAAAATAGTACTGAAAAACTATTAACTCTGATTTTCTACATGAACTCTGAAACTCACAGGGGAGTGTATTGTCTTTGTAGGAGTTCTTTATTAGTGGTGAGGTATCTGACAGAGGTGTTTTCAGGGATAAGGGGGGTGGTTCTGGATAAAAAGAAACACGGAAAAAAAAATCCTTCAGTTTGAGAAAGTAGCTTTTAAGCTACAAATACAGTATATGGACTCGACTCCTTGATTTTGGAGAATTTTGGCCATCCTGTGAAGTATCTTCAATGCTGACCAGTTTCCCTGCATCAGACTTGTGTTTCTTTAAACAAATCTCAGATTTTGTTGCCATTTCTGCTGTGCCCTGAATTTTCTGTAGCAGTGGGAGGAGGCATTTCAGCTTTGGGATGAGAATTTCTGGAAGAGGGGGTGCTCTGACACAAAGCTTCTTGAACTCAGGGGTATAGAAGTTATTGTTTATGGTGTGTACAAGGGCAAGTGCCTCACCATATGCGAAATCCATACACCCTGTTCTTTTTTCCTGGCTTTTATGTGGCTATTGAGCACTCCTTGGAAAAGGCCACGTGTTCCCTGCGTTCAGTCTACCTGTGTGTGTGGCAAGTTCAGCACTGTAGGGTCACAACTTGCACACAGGGCAACTTCATTGCAGGATCAGCGATTTCAGCGTGTTGGTCCCGGTGAACTTAGACCTGTCCATGAGCTGTTTGTCTGTCCCAGAGTCTCTGATTGCAACATTTACAGTCTTGGCCTTATCCACAGTTTCCTAGGCCAAATGCTTTTTCTGATCAGTTCATGTCAGGCCTTTTTTGCCTTTCCTAAATGCACAGAGGGGATGGCATCAGCGTTGTGCAACTCTCATCTCTGCTCGAGTTTTGTGCTTGCTGGATCCTTCTTGGGGGTTAAGTCCAATTTCCTGACTGTGTGCATAGAAATACCCAGAAGAAAATAAAAATCTTTAGACTGGCATGGCAAGTTCCCATCAGCCAAAAAACCTTAAAAATGTAGTATATGTCTCCAAAGTTCTTGATTTATTTGATCTAAAAATCGTTGAAAAACCCTATCCTTGATTATCATTTGTGAAACTTGAACTGAATCATCGTCACTGTTGACAGTTGACTAAGTTTTGCACATAACAGATCTGTTGAAAATATTCCCTTCCTTTCTGTTGGTATTCTGATTTCACTCTTTGATATTTGCTAATGTATTCACAATTATTAGAACTTAATTTAATTGACAGTCTGCAGGCTTGGGAAGCACACGATCCTAGCGTTTGTCCTCTGGCTGCCAGTTTTTTCTCTGCACGTACGAGACACTTGTAAATTGTTCCTGGTCTTTACACTTTCCAGCCCAGAGGTAGATTTCTGTATTCATTCAGGAAACATAAAAAATAAAAAAGTCACAGCTTAAGTATGCAGTAACCTCAAGGCAATATGGACTTCTTGTGTTAGTCACATGCATTCTTCTCATCATCCCATCTTCTCTATGTATATATGCTCTATTTTATTTGCATAAAACTTCTGAAAGTGGCAGGAGGTAGGTATCCTGCTACGAGTATAGCAAGAAAGATGGAATAAGCCTGGAACATTTGGTATTTGTGCAGTTTCATTTTCTCAGAAAGTGAAAATCTTGTATGCCGCACACCTCTGTGTTTATGGGTCAAACTTTTCATAAATTTTTTTAGGTTATATAATTTTTTGAAAAGTCAGGAGAATACGTAAAATTTGATTGTAATGGAAAGGGTTTTTCCAATTAGCTGTCTTTAGGCGACCACAGTTTTCACCCCAGAACTTGCAGGATTTACATGCAATACCACAAACTGGCTTAGACTTTTCATTACAAGAGCAGATTTTCATTGAAAGAAATATGTAAACCTTTGCTGATATATACCTTTTCCAGAAGCCAGGTTTTTGGCCTTGCAACCAAGATAATATCTTATTTGGTACAACTTATAAAGACCAGAAATAGTCTTGATATTTCACAGACTTCTGCATTATGTATGTCCCTGTGTGCATCTTGTGAGCAGACCCTTCAGAAGAAGAGGGGCTGTGTCCATGCCTAGTGGTGCATATAAGTTGTGGTATTAGCAGTGTGTCAGGAGAGATACAAATTGTGATAGGGCTCCACCACTGTTCTGGCATGTTGAAATTTTAGAAGAGCTCAGTAAGGTACAAAAACAATACATGAAGCTGGTGAAAATACCTGCTTCTGCCTCATTTTGCCTTAAAAATTAGAGTCTCTCTTACTAGTGTCTAAAAAAGCCTCCAACATGCTCAGCTTTTGGTTTTCTATACATTATAAAAGGGGCATAAAATGAGCAGGTCCTGAGAAAGCAGATTTGGATTCTCAGATGAAGAACTTTGTTCACACTCATATACCCATGCACATGTCACATGCCAAGGCCCAAGACCATTTGTTCTAAGAAATATTTAAACATATGGGAAAATTACCAGGTATTGCTGAGATTAGTCAGAAAGTACATATTAATACATTTTTTATTATGAAAAGGAAATCATATTTAAATAAAATATATGGTTTTAAAAAAGTCATATCTGACTCAGTGATTAAACGTGTATGTCTTTACTTCTCTAATTTCATCAAGGTAGTTCCAGCTCACATGACTTTTTGAGACTGGTGCTAGGAAGCAGAGACAGCAAGTTTCTCCTTTTGCCTTCACCTTTCCCTCTCTTCTGGTGCTCCTCCTGTCCCTTCTTCTTCCCTTCCTTTTTGATTTTTATTTCTGTTTTATTTGTATTTTTATTTGTGGGGGTTTTTTTGTTGTTAATTATCGACAAATAGGTTGTGTACAGAACACACATCTGAGCAAAATATCTGTGTGGATAATATTTTGAATATTCAATTACTACATTTATGACATAGCAAATTCTGTGTTCCTAATTCAAACCTTGAATGTATATAGTCTTGCATGTCACTGACATCAGTGTGTATGAGAGTGGAGAAAAGATTATAGAAATCATATATATGTGTATGTGCTTCCTTCAGATACTCTGCCAAGCCAAAGCTCTGTCCATGGGATTTGGGTAGGAAAATCCTTCTTTACCTGTGTGGAAATCTGATTATTCCCTGAAGCTTAGTCTGTTTGTGGCTGTTTTTAGCAGGAAGCATCACAACTGATTTTACGAGTCATTAAAACTACCCAGCCCTTTCCAAAAACTTGAGTTAGGGTTTTGTGCTTTCATGGGCAGTGCTTGACACACAGACGATGATGAAATGATTTTGCCTGCTCTGTAAGGTCAGAGAATTTTGGTGAAGAAGAGTCACGTGGTGTGAGGTTACTAGATGGGGTCTCAGGAGAGTCCCTTGCTCAATCATAGATTTCTAATGCGCTTTTCGAGAAGCCATTTTGCATCTTTGAGTTCTGACTTCTGATGCCCCACATGTAGGTTATTTACCTCTCCATCCTCAACTGACTATCTAGATGTTAAGTTCTTTTTGGCAGAAATTGTCTGTATTTGTGTTTTTTGCACGGCACTGTGAGATTTTACTGTTGTTTGCAGCGACTGTAAGTTCTCCTTAGCAGTAGCAACCCCACCTGAGGCACAACAGCTGAGATTTGGACCTCTGGTTGTTGCCTTGGTGCAGCATAGCAGGTGACACATTAGAGGGCACAACTTTTTGGGTACGTTTAACTGTTCAGTGTCATGTATGACAAGAAGCATCATGTTTCACTCTGTCATTTGGTTTGCTGCTACTGATGAGTTTTCTTTCCTAATGTGGCATAATATTAATGTTTCTGCCTGACAACTTCCAAGCCTGGGGGTCAGAGCTCATGTTTCACCACACGAGACACCCAGCTATAAATCTTTTTAAATAATACAGAAGGCAAGATGGGGTCACTGCAGAAAAAGCCAACCAGTCTGAACGGTGTGGCATTGATGCATGGAAGAAAGTGTGTGGATTTGGTTGGCATTGCATAGGCACCGTTCTGAAGTTTTTCTAAGGGAAGGATGAAATGCTTCTTTTTCTGCTGAAAAATTTCTAGTCTTAATTCTGGTCTGTTACAAAGTTTAAGTCAGTTTGACTGTGCCCCTTTGTTATTTTTTCTTTGAGTGTTCAGGATACTGCAAGTGTGGTATAGGATATTCCAGCACATATAATGGCCACTGTATATAGTTGCTGTGAACTGATAGCAAGCGATTGGTTACTGGCAGCTGGAAATAAATGCATGTTGTGTTTTGAATAGAAGAATCAAAAGGGAAAAATCTAAAGGGAGAATCTACATCCATTGCATGGTAGAAGCTAATCCCATACAGTGTCTGAAGATGCAAAACTGCCACAGATTGGATCTTCTGTATGTGCAGCAGTTTTGGGATTTGAACAATGGATTGATATTAGATCTGTATTTTCTCACTTCCCACTACTTGTATTTGTGCTGTTTCTTATATTTGCAAGATGGATGTAATATATACCTGTCCTTAATATCATCTGAGCAGCACATGGCAGGTTTTGCTGCATTAGATGTTCACTTATAGGATCTGTACAAGACCATGGGGACCAAGCAAGGCATAAACCCATCAATGCATTTTTAATTTTTTTTTTCCTGAAAGTGGTTTTATGACTGTATATTCTTCAAGTTAAGTGGAAATTGTTGGTTCCTCTTGTAGTTGTAATAAGAATAAAAATAACCATATTTTCAGAGCATTATTGCCATTATTTCGTGGTGTATTCCAGATGTATGGAACACGATGAAAAAACAGAACCCTGTTCTTTAACAGAAGCTACTGTGTTGGATTTTGAGGGTGTCATGGAGGTTATCTGGCTTTTGTCCTCCTCTGTTAAGGAAAGCTGTAATACTTAAAACTAATGGCTGAGTTATGGGAGTTTTTCAGGCAAATGGCAATTAAAACTTCCTAGGATGAAACTGCCTGTTCTGCTCCTATATGCACACACATCATTGAATTTAATGCCCCTTCTTTGTATGTGTTTTTGTCCTCTGTAATTTTCTGCAAGTGACTGGGGGCATGAGTCAATCTTTCAGGCTTTTCCCAGCAATGCTACATCTTCCCAGACAATATTCCACGGAAAACATGCTGTGGTATCCATTGTTTTTTGTCTAGATGACCGTAAGCCAGCCTGTGCCTTTTCCTGATGGGTGCAACAAACCCCAGATAGACAGAACCTGTGAAAAATCTTTGTTGAAGAAAAATTCATTGACAGGGGCAACATAGGAGACTCATAAGGCAACACAATGGTAAGAATATAGTGACTTGAAGGACAATGGTTGTTTTAGAACAGGGAAATAAGGAAATAGGATGGAGCACAAAGATGAGAAATATAGTTAGACTGATAGCTAACAGCTTTAGTTAATTGTTATTGTAATGTGTTTTGGCTGGTGGGTAAGGAGAGGTGCTATTCTATCATCTTCAAGTGTGGCTAAGGAAAATGTGACATCCTAATTTTAGAACAAATCAAGCAGGAAAAAAGGGCTGTCAAGCTGAAGTACAGGAGGGGAGAATGGTAGACAGCACTTGGTAATTCTTGCTCTGCGGGCCTGGGGTCCAAAAGCAATATCACTCAGGGAGCTACATAAAGTAGGTGCTGTAGATAAAACGGAATCAAAACTATATCTTTGTTCTAAAACTCTAAAGCATTTAGCTTTATTTTAATGCCTCTCTTCCCATCATTTCTTACCTCTTCTCTTTCTTTTTCATGGGAGGTGACTGCCCCATCAGGAGCAGACCCTCAGCTTGGTTGTTGGTAGTTTGGGTCTTGACCCTGTAATCTTCTCCTGTCTGGAATGCTGTATGCCCCAACAGCATTCCACAACAAACCAGATGGTGAGTCCTAAGTTGGTACATAAATGCAGTTTGGATAATGAGGGGACACAGAGCTCTGGCCTTTGCTTTGGATTTTTGGTCTCTTTCTGGTTAATCTCTTACTTAGAATATAAATCACAGTAGTTTGGCGTGTAAAGTAAGTATTTGCATAATCCTTCTCATGGAAACAACCCTTAAAACCTAGGTATTTATTATTATGATCAGCTCTTGGTCTAACATATTTCTGAAGATAAAATGAGAAACTTTCATAAAAGCAGTATCTTTCCCCCTTACCCCGTTTGTTCAAATTAATTAACATTATGACAATGCCGTTTTCTGCATACACACTTAATAACCTCTGGAGAATAGATTAGTCTAATATTATTTGCTTACAAAGATCAGTTTTGATAGGATTTTAAGTGCAAACACTCTTGCTTGTAATCAACAATTCCTGCTACTCCGAATTTTTGCATCTTCAACTAAAACATCTATTACACAGACCACCTGTGGTGATAAGTGAATCTTGTCTGTGAAATTATTTTAAACACTCTCAATTCACTAAAAATGTGTATTTATTCTCTGCATTTGTAAGCTGCACACATCATTCCTCCCTCCCCCATACTTGCTTGCTCTGTAATATCAAATTACTCTTAAACCACTTGTGTATAAGATGTCTGCTTTAGAAAAAGAAGTACATAACTGGAGGTTGCCTTTTTGTGTTTCCTCTTTTCCATCTCTTTTTTCACCCCATTCCTTTACAGCACTTCTGTGTGTTTCATAGTGCAGGTGGTCACAAACACCAGGCAGGTGTAGAGCTCCCAAGACCTTTGTTCTAGGTGGACTAGTGAAGAACTTAGGACTTGGTCTGAAATGAAGCCCAAAATACTTCTAAATGAGTGGAATTGGTCATTAGAGATGTGACTACTGAAAAAACACTAGTCTGCAGTGATATGGGCAAGTCATGCCATGGGTGTTAGACTGCTTTTCTGCTGGTGTGGGAGGGGGTTTTTTTGCTTGGAGGTGCAGTCAGTAATGCTCCTGGGTTTTGCTGCATTGGCTCTCTGGGAGTCTGTGTCATGGCATGGTTTGCTGTTATCTGTTATCCACAAATCATCTCTCTGAAGTGAACAGGCTCTGTGCTCACCCCATGTCCTGCCCTTCTGGAGGGAGCCAGATCTTAGCTGGGCTGACAAGATGAAGTCTTTGCACCAAGAACTGTTTCCTGAGCTAAGAATTTCGGGTGGGAAGAGCTCATTGTTGCAGGAATAAAGAAGAGAGATTAGCAAAGAGTTTCTCTTTGCTTTTGTCTGAGGACTTGCCTCACTGTGAACCCCAACTGCTGGAAGGGCTTGATCCATACATCCCTTCTGGTCTTGCAGTCCTGGCTGTGTTCACATGCTGGTGGTGGGTGTGTGCTGAAGGATGACAATTCCTGTGTGCAGGCAGCCCTCCAGAAGGCCAATGTGTGTGTGGCAGTGGCCTGGCCTATTTCAGTACCAAGTAAAAAATTGGTTTTATAGTTGTTTAATAAAGCAGGAGACAAATGTTGCCCCTGTGCAGAGAGGCTGAATTACGTACTTCATGAACCAAATTAGTATCACAATGCTTTGCTTTGTTCAAGGGGTGATATGCATTTACGGGCCCATTTTTCAGGAAGATAAATATGACACACGCCAAGACTTCCCTGAAGTAAATAGTGTAAATAATAAAAGACTCTGCCAAGGAAAGCTGAGAAATGACTTAATCCTCACCCATTTATACTGTAATGCCAAAGTGCCACTGACCAAATTGTAGAACAAACTGCCCATTTAATCAGTTCTCTTTAATGTTACAGAGCACGTTGTCTTCATTTCTAATGATTCTCAGTATTCTTTCATTTGGTTATTAAGCCTTTGAATTTAAGCATGTATCCAGGCTGGTCTATTTGACACTGCTGGAGTACTGCTTTATTTGTAGATGTTTTTTGACTGTTAGCTGTTTTGGGGGGTTAAAAAGGTGAATTATTTCACCCTTTAAAAGCAACAACCTTTTATTAAAGGAGGTGTTTTACCTTAGATATTTTTCACCCTTATTTTTATTTCTACTTTGTTAAATCCTTTTCTTCCTTCTCTGGCACCCGGGGCCTGTCAGCCTGGCCAGAAATGATTAAAAGACTGTGTAAACATGTAGGATGGGATTTTCAAAAGTGTTCAATATTGCCCTAACTGGGGAGCATTGCCATTGAACAGTTGTGTGAATGCTGAGTGCTTTTGAAAATCTCACTCTTAAAGTATCAGTGTTTTAACAGAGAACCTCCTTTGACACGGTTGCTCATCACAGGGCACACTCTGCATGTGTGACATCTTTAGTTACTGACAGTCAAGCCTATAACAATGAGACATGGTCTTTGTTGGAACCCCACTGTGGTTTGCTTTTAAAATAGTCTAATAAGGGGATTGGAAAGCTGAATGTGGGGAACTTTAGATGGCAATTTGAGATTTAATCGGGAGAAGGGTGATTGCCTTTGGTTTCCAGACTAACTTTAGTGGCTTGAGTTAAGCTTTTAGAGGTTGGGGAAAGACAGCCAACTCTTTTTAGGATTGGAGCATGAACTCTGACCAGAATAGGAATAATTTGCTTCCCAGGAAGAGTTGTAATTTAAACTATGTCTAGAAAATCAGGGATGTCTCAGAAAACTGTTTGCTCATATGCAGTGGAAATGTTCTTATTGGTAAAGAATTTGCCTGATCGAAGAGTTGGAGAATTGAATTTATAATCATACCAAAGTGTTAATATAACCCATATTTCTCAACTAATCAATTCTTTTCTCAATGACATGAAAACATCATCTCATGCACTCACACAACTGTGGAGAGGCCCAGTGCCAACTGACAGAGACAGCTCAGTTCACAAAGGGTGATTTAGTCACAATATAATGGCCCTCAATCTGTGTGTGTGTCAGTGAGCAAGAAAAACATGTGCTTGCTCCTACTATCTTGTGGTGTAAATGAACAGAAGTGATAGGGAGGTCAGGGGTGCTATGATGGTATAAATCTGTATAAGAACAGAAATGGACTTAGTCAGGTATCAGATCAAGAAAAAAACCCAAACCAAACCTTTGGTACTTATGAGTCCTTTGGTACTCATAAGTGCAAAAATACCCCTCATAAGTGTAAAAAAAAAAAAAAACCCAACAACAAACAAA
Organism: Chiroxiphia lanceolata; assembly: GCF_009829145.1. Classification (NCBI taxonomy): domain Eukaryota; kingdom Metazoa; phylum Chordata; class Aves; order Passeriformes; family Pipridae; genus Chiroxiphia; species Chiroxiphia lanceolata. Next base: position 11,406,384 of record NC_045651.1, read on the forward strand.
CCTGAATTTGGGGATGGGTTTTCTTCAATGGATACTATTTCTGACTTTTGGAAGGAAGGAAAGGCATTTGCAATATCAGCCTGCACTGAACTGAAGGCTCAATGCTGCTGTGAGGAGAATGGTTCTGTTCTTAGCTCAGTATCTGATTGCTGAGTTCTCCACTTAAGAGTGGTTTATTTATTTTATTTTTTTTTCTGGAGACTGCAGTAAATGAAAAGAAGAACTTATGATATACCAGCAGAATAAGCAGTCTTAATAGATGTTTCTGGTATGGAAATTTCCCTCTGAATCCTCTTATCTTCTGTTTGTAAACAAGGATGAACATGGTTCTGTGCAAACATTCACAGTAGGTGCCCTCTGACAACTTCGCAATTTTCCCAACCTGATGAATAAATGACTGTTCCACCTGGTATAATTCAAGCATGTAAGTTTGGTTTGTTATTGTAGATAACAGGCACTGGGGTAAACATGATTAAATGCAGTCCTGGAAAGATTTTAACTTAGTTCCACATTTCTACATTGGGTTCCTTATGCTGATGCAGAAGACTTCCAGTTTGATTGCAGTATCACACTGACACATCCAGTACAGGACCTGCAAGGCAAGGCCAGGTGGAGGATCCTGGGAAAAGGGAGGAATTCTCTTGACACCTTTTCATAGAAACTTGGTCTGCAGCCTGGAGGAGGTGATCTAGGAAAAGAGGACCCATCTGCTATTCTCTCTCTCTCCCACTTCAGAAGCCCTGTTTTGTGCCACAATCATGTGGATGAGGGATGTTTCATGCAGTAATGTTACTGAAAAAACTGCATGTGTTTGGATTTGTGCCTTCAGCGTTCTGTATAACAACATTACATCGATCAGTGCTGGTAGCTGCAATTGGATTTTCATAACTGGTGAAGTATCTGTAGCACTAAGGGTGCTGAGTTCTGTTTGGCTCTGGATTGAGAAGTAGGAGAAATCCTGTATATGCTACACAGATGCAGATGCAGGTGCTTTTATCTGCAGGGCAGGCTTTAGGGCCTCATGGTTAACAACAAAATTCCAGTGAATTTTCTACAGGTAGTATTTGCACAAGTGACCTGTTAAATATTTTTTGGATGTGGAGTATTTGTTTGGGTTAAAATAGCTCTCTGATGCATAGTATCTGCTTCTGTTACTGGAAACAAACCCTACTCAGTGCATCAACAACCAAATCCACAGGCTTTGGTTCGTGCTGGCTCAGAGAGCATCAGCTGGGTGAGCTGGTTGCTGAAAATCAGTACACCTGGATGGCACCTCATGGGGTGCAGTGGGGTGAGCAGGTCTCTGTCCCTTGCTGCTGGAAAAGGTCATGCACCACTACCCCAGGGACCCACTACCTAAGATCTTTGCAGACGGGTGGTTGTGGGGAGGTGTTTGGGGCAGAGCTGTTCTAAATGAGAAAGCTGTGGAGCAGAATGTGTGCTGTGCCTACAGTAGCTTTGTTCTGTGAATACAGAAATTGCCCTGATTTCAGTGGACTTGGTTTGCCAGAATTTCAGTGGAATCAGCTAGAACCCAGGATATATATAGACTTTTCTGAGATCTTTCCTCAAAGAAAAGAGCTCTTTCATTTGTGGTAATGAAAAAATATTTTCTTATTGCACATACAGATGTACAGACATGCTCATTCATACATAGAGTTTTAGGAATACAGGCTAAGATAACTTTTCTGCATCATCTTGCTTCTTTCTTTCTTATTGTACCTCTTAGGGAATTTGTAGCATTGTTTTGTTCCACCACAAAACTCGATAAATTAAAGAAGCCCCCTGGAAAAGACAGAGGTAATATAAAACATCTGTGCATTTGTTTTCTGGAAATCCAAACATGATCATCAATATAAAATGTTAATAAGTTTCATAGCCATATTTTGGTCATTTTCCTAATTCTACATCCAGATATCCTTGAGTCTTATTTATAATGAACATCTTTTCTTGTATTTTTTTTTTTTTTGTAGTGACACATGCCTCCAATCACAGGAGATGTGTTAGCAGAACTCTGAAGGACACACAATGTCTGTAACATTTCTCAGATAATATTGTCATATCCTTGGAGCAGCAGGCCCATTTTGAAACAGTAATTTGGTCCCTAAAGAGCTCTTTAGCCTCTGCCTTGCCTGCCCACCCTGGCCAAGCTGTCGAAGAGAGCAGCCCAAGATAGATGGTCTGGATTTGTGTAGAGTAATTTAAAGCATCCTGCTTTTTTTTTTTTTTTTTGTGCTTCGTTTTCTTTCCTGGTGGAGAATTTACTTGGGAGTATACTTTATCTGCAGTATTGTGGCTTATAAAGGCATATACAGCTCCTTGATTTTTTTGTTTTGTCTTACTCTTCTTACTAAAACCTTTATTAGAATGCAGATGAACTCTGACCTCAGCTGAGGATTAAGTGAACAGATTCTTTAAGTAATAAATCTAAAGGCATATTACAAGCAAGGAAAAGGGATTTCCCTTGTGTTTTTGGATTTATAAGTGCCAGAGGCTAAACAACTTACAAGGGCTCTAAGATTGCTCCTTTTTTCTAACCTGGGACATGTTCTAATATTGTGACATAGCGAAGAATTAAGCTGGCTTACTAAGTAGAAAACATGTAGAGTAATTGAAAATGCATCATACAGACAGGAATGCTCAATGCAACAATGTCCTGTTACGAAGATTACACTGATTTATAGGGGATGTCTTAACTCCTAATCCCAGGGACACAAGATCGCATCGACCATGTATTCTTTCATAAGCAGCAAAATAAAAAAGGTGGTTAATAATATATATGCTAGAGATTGAAAATGAGGGGGAGGGGGCTGGGGCAGCTTTGACTTTCACATTAGAAGAATTTAACGGTGCCAAAATTTTCATTAGGTTTTTGTGTTTGTCTCATTAGGGAAGTGCAGCTATTTTGTTTTTTGTAGCTGAGAGAAGTAACCAAATGGAGCAAGAATGAATTAGGGCTAAATATTGTTTGGTATAAGCTGTTCTGAAGAGCTCAGAGAGGAAATGGCTGGGGGTGGGGGAGGGAGAAAAGGTCACATGGACCATAGATGTAAAGCAGGGTGTGGAAACAGCTGGAGCCGAATCACCGTGTCTTGAAATTAAAAGAGAAGATGGTGAAAACAGTTATTTTCTTTTGACTGTCCAAAGGGGAAGACTTCAGGGAGAACAATGGTGCTGCTTTGCAGAGCTAACGTCACCAATAGTGACCTCACCCCGCACAAGTTCAAGGACCTCTTCTCCCCCATTAACCATGTGCAAAGTAATCACACGTACTCTTTCCTGATCCATTCATTTTCTCCCAGCTGTTGGTTCCTGCTCTGTGTCTCTGATCAGTCTTTTGTCTTCTCATTTGGTAACATCTCTTCGAAGATCTGCTGGAAACTGGAAGAACTGTTTCTCTTTGGAGTCATCCTCTTTCCTTCCTGCTTCTTATTCTCCACTGAAGTTTGGGGTTGCTTTGTTCAGTTCATGTTTTCAGCTGCTTCACCTTTGCCAAGAGAACCCAAATCCATTATTTCAGTTTTACCTTCTCTGTGTTGAAATTTTCTGCTTGCTGTATCCCTTGTGATTGCATTTTCCAGAATGCTCTCCTTTCACATTTTCCTCAGTCACTGCTTTGAGTAATAGGGGTTTGGTTCTCAAATTGGTAGGGACAACTCTTATATCACTAAGTGGGTAGAAAGAGATGCAGAGCTTTTTGCTGGAGTTTGCCAGGCATTTGAAACAAAAGTTTGTGGAAGTTTGTCCCAGGTAGCTCAATAATTTAACCCTAAAGAGGGCATCATGACTGACAGTGTTGTTTATATTTCGCTGCTTGTCATTTGAGAAGAAGCTTCAGATTTCATTTTACACAACTTCAAACCATCTCCTTTCCTGCTTGTCACCAGCTTTTCTGCATCTTCTCCTGGTACAGATGCTTTCTTCCTGTGCCAAAACCCCTGGCCTATGAGGAATGGGAAATTTGTGGACAGCATGAAATACATGGAACTTCAATGGCAAAGCAGACGACAGAAAACCTTTTGTGTTATGAGTATTAAAATCCTGGCTATGCTTTTAGTTTTATCTGAGATTTTTTGGGGGTATTTTTTGTTTGTTCATTTGTAGGTTTTTTGTTGGTGCACAGATTCCCTGCCACCTTCCTACTTTGTTATATCACACTAAAGCCTGCTGTGAGACAAAATTAGAGAGATTAATTTATGAATGTTGACATTATGCAAAGGATTTATTTTGAAGTGAAGGATATTTGGATAGTTGTGTTGTCTGACGACTGAATAGAGTGGCCATAATGCTACATTGAACATTTATACATTTCAGGGAAAAATTATAATCTTTGAAGATGCATAGTAGGGAGACACTTGAGTAACAGGAGTGTTACATTCAAATTTAATGCCTGCAAAAATGTATGGCCCATTCAGGGAGGGTCCTGTGGGTTTTGTCCCCATCTTGTGGCTGTCCAGATACGGCATTTGTAAGTCTTAATCTTTTGAGTCAAGCTGTGCAGGGTCTGCTGTCAACCAAAGAGGAATTAGCTGTGCTCCCATGTAATCAATACACTAAGCATAAAAAAAGGCAATAGAAGTAAGCAAGAGAATTAAAAAACTGCAAAGAGGTAGCTGAGGCAGTAGAATGAACTGGAGGGATGCTTTGAAACTGTATAAGCATGACTGGTAAAGGAACTTTCTATATAGAAAAACCCCTAGAGTCCCCAGACACCCCACAATCAGGAATATTTCACATCCAAAAGAAGAAACTTTAAGGGGGAAGAATGATCATCTGATAGATGACAAGGAATTTCTTGGCAGAAGACCAAGAGTTTGCTGTAAAGTATTCAAAGATTTCTTTGCCCCTTGCAGTTGACAAGAGAAAATCCTGGAGAGATGCCACTGACTGCTAAGTTTCTATTATACATACAATAACAGAAATAGGAAGGGTTTTTAAAAGTCATGGAAAGAGCACGTGAAGCTTTGGACAAGTCAAATTGTGTCCCTGAGGTCTGAAAAGCAAAAATGCTGTGATGTTGCTCATTTATCACAATCCAGAAGAAGGATCTCCAGGTGACTGCACCCTGCAAGCTCTGAAATCTGCAGCAAGGAAATGCTTACAATAGTCTTCATGGGGAAAAAAATAAGTTGGAGTCTGGAGAAAGAAGCAGAGGGACACATTAGGAGACAACTATGAATCTCACTGCAAGGCTCTGGAGCAGGCCAAAGACATGGAGCTCAGAGCCAGTACTTGGATGCTGTTACCCATTTGCTCCAAGTGAGATGATATCAGTTCCACCATATTTTAAGAAAACACCTTATTCTCCTGATCCTTAGAAAATGAAATATTACAGAAACAAATCAAAAAATAAGTAATAAAAAGAGCTGTGTGAACAAAATATTTACCAATGTGATTCCTCCATCTTCTGCTTTTTCTCTTCCCAGCATCTTAATCAGAAGAATACAAACAAGTGAAGGAAGTAGGTATCTTTGGGGGATGGGGGGTTGGAGGTAGGAAGAGGAATACTCAGGATTGTGGAATGATATATGAGAAGAGATTGTAGAGACTAGGAACCTTTAGGATGAAAAAGAAATGAGTGAAAGAAGATATGATCAAGACTATGAAATTATCAAAGGGAATATGGAATGAATATTCACAATTCCCAATACAAGGAGTCAAAATTTCCCTGTTAAATGATCAGATAGCAGGTTTAACACAAACAGAGGAAGTACTTTTTCACACAATGCGTAATTAAATTGTGGAACCCATTGCAACAGGATGTTGTGGAGGTCAAAACTGTAAATGAGTTCAAAGAGAGACAAGTTCAAGGAGGATAGATTTGACAAAGCCTATTAAATATGAGGGCTCAGATACAATCTCTGGGCTCGGAGAGATCTGAAACTTTCATTGCTGGAAGCTGGGAGAGTAAAGTCAGATACGTTTTCCATGTTCCTATTTTCTCCTTTCCTTAACTTGTACTGGCTACTGCTGAGACAGATACTTGGCTCAGTGTCTGCCTTTATGGAAAACATTATATTCATAGGTATTATACTTTGGAAGACTCCAGGAAAAGCCCTGCCTTTGGAGGGAGTTTGTTCCAGATCTGAAATCCTTTTTGTCTCCTTGGGACCGTGTTTCTGTCAGGCTGGGAGAGTGACAACCTGAGGTGCTCCAATGCTAGTTCCCTCCAGAATAATGAGATTGAAGTTTTTTAAATATAGAAGTACTAGTTTCTCTGTATTTGGAGTCTTATATGATGGTGAGGAAGGGTTTCACTTTGTCATTTATGTATTTTCTGTTTTTCCTAACACCATATGAAAACTAGAAATTGACTTTCTTTAAAAATTATAAATCCTCACAAAAATCGTATGGAAACATGTAAAAGAGCTATTATTGTGAGAATTTCAATAATGTTACTCAGCACTAGAAGCACTACTTTGGATGGGAGTTGGAGACCAAATGGGAACCAGGGCAGGCTCAAATTACTCTTCCTAAGAAAGCTAATGAAAACTGTTCAGTATTGCTGAACTGTTCCTGCAAGGAGGTGGGTCCCAAAATGCGCAGTGTACCAGCTGGGATTGAACAGGGATACATAAACACATATGTGGACAGGCATGTTTTTATTACTTAATTGTGAAGTAGCATATCACGGCTATAACAAAAGTCAGGATGCTAAAAAACATTTTCCATACACAGTAGAAACCAATCCCTGTTCTCAGACATCCTTGCTGTATGTAAGTAGTCAAAGACAGGCACCAGTGGGGAAGAGCAGAACAGAGAGGCACAACCAGATAAAGTGATTAGCCCAAACTCACACAATGGATCAGTGGCAAAGCCAAAAAACAAGCCCAGGATTTCTGGGGCACAGCTGACAGGATCATGTGCTGCACAAATCCATTACAGAGAAATGTAGTAGCTTTGTGGTCTGAGCTGTAAGTTCAATGTTCATCCACTCCAAAAATATAATGTATGGAGAGTTGAGTGTATTTTAAGAGTTGTTCTTTTATCCTTACAGCAACTGGAAAGGATGGCAGCCTGCCCTGAAATAGTAACTATCAATATATGATGCCTTTTGCAGCTTTCCTTCCTGATCAAATAAATAATTTGTAAGGTTTTGATGACAAAAGGATGTATCCTCTGCTCAGCTATCACCTGCCAGCACTACTCTGTGCAATCTGATTTAGAGATTTAAGCATAGAAATCGTCCTTTCTGCTGTTTCCCCTGGAAACAGGGAGCCCAGCAGAGAGGTTAATCATTTGGGTTTGCAATTCATAGTCGGCAAAATCCAAAATAATTCCCCATCTTCTGAGTTTTAAAAGACACTGCTAAACTTGAAACTTTTAAAGGCAGTGTTGTTGTTGTTTGCTCCCTGATATTGTTTAAAGGTGTAAGTAATTCTAGACAATGGTATACACCCAGAAAGGTGTGCGTTAAATATAGTGAAGCTCCCTTTGCTTTGCTTTGGTGCAGTCGTGAATGGGAAAGAGCAGGAATAATCCACACCTTCCCTCTGGGTTTGTGGCATATTCTTTACAGCAATAGCTGTGGCCCAATATATCACCATCCCAGTATAGGGAATATATCCCAGTATAAGTGAATTCATTGTGGGTGGAGAGTGAGCTGGGGACTCAGGTGTCTTGGGAATGTGGAGCCCTGGAGGAGAGGAGCACTGACCAGCCTGGTGCCCCTGTACTGGAGGCTGCTGCCAACCCTTTGCTTGTAGTCTGGGTAGGTACAGCACAATCCTAATTGCAGGGAAATGGAAAATCTGGACTGTGCAGTGTCACCCTGTGCCCACCCAACTCAGTGCTGTGATCTGATCAGAAAAGGTTTTCTGTGTGTGAGGGTGAAATGAGAAGAGGAGAAGAAAGGGAGCAAGGGAAGGAGATTTTGATGCAGGGGAGGAGACTGAAGTGATGGGTGGCAGAGGAGTAAATTCATTGGTTTCACAGATTTAAAGGATCTCTGGGTGCTGGAGTATCTTCTAACCACATGAGCTGCAGCTGAAGCTCAGAACATAGGAGGTAGATTGCATATTCTTCATTGAGAATAATCACCTACACCCTGCACACCATGCAGAGAGTATGTCCTTCAAGTCTAAGGCTAGTAAATTTTCTTTATCTCTCCACTTTTCTACCAACCTATTGCAATATCTGCTATATGTGATATGTAAGGGCATGAACTTGCAGTATGGAGACATGAGGATGAAGTCACAGCTTTAGTTCAACCTCTGTATGCTTGGCTGTGTGGGATTAAGTAAAGCAAATCATAAAGTACTGGGTGCTGCTACATTTCCAGGTAGTTTGTAGAAAAAGTCTTGAAAAAAATCTTTAAAACAATGATAAAATCAGGAGGTTAAGAGGAAAAAAACCAAAACCTTTCTCTTATGTCTTGACCATTGGGGTCAAAACCCAGTAGGCTGACCTGGAGACATTATAATTTCCATTATTAGACATCTGATGGAGCCATGAATATAAGCACATTTTCCTGGGCTTCCTGTAGTATTCAAATATATTGTAATGTTTCCTGCAGGAAAATAGGGGTAATTGCTGTCACTATACTCTGGGGGCTAACATTCTCAAAAGATATAACTAGTCACTGCAAAGGGGTTGTACCTGAAATGAATTTGACCCATAATATATTGCAAAAATACTATATGCATCTTGGGATCTCAGCACTCTGCATGCTTTGGAGGTGGGTCAATTAAAAGGCTGTAATTTCGGATCTTCATGAAGGTCTTTGGGAATTGGGAAGTCTGAATACCGTAATGAAAATCCACAAGGGTATTTTCACTCTGTGTGTGCATTTGTGTCTCTAGTCTATGTATAGATAAAAATTTATTATAGATAAAAATATGCCCAGAAATAGTGTGTGCACAGACATGTACATGCACAGAGAATATCCATGTGCACACGTGCACACCCCGCCCCCCACACCTCTGTGTTAATGAGCTTTTCCTCTGGAGAGGGCAAGTCGAAAGGAGCCAGTCCTTCCAGCCAAAAAAATCAATTGCTTCTTCATGAATTATTGAGATGTTTGCCATCAGTTTCTTTAAAAAAAAAAAAAAAGTCATTGTTCGATGTTTCCTCCCCCAGCACACTCTTTGCTTTTAGTTGTGATACCATGATATGAAGAGACAGACTCTCAGATATAAAAGTTTTCATTCCTTTAATTACACAAGTATTTAAGTGTTTGAGTATTTTTTCTCTTTTCTCCAGTTTTAGCTGTATCTGTGAACATACACACTTCTCCCACAGAGCAACTGTCATCCTCCTCCCAGCACTTAGCTGAGGAAGGGACCCTGCAAATAAAAAAAATCATTTCATAGCAGAAATACTAATATTTCCTCTGCTGCTAAGTGCAGTATTGATGTACTGAAGCTCAAACACAGAATCATGGAACTGCAAGACACCACTAAACGAGCACTTTTGCCTCTTGTGTAAATAGATAGATTAATGATGTTAAGTGAAAACCAGGCCTGCTGAAATGTTACCTTCCTTATGGTGCTTTGAATTTCCCCTATTTTTGATAAATGAACCAATCTGGCAATAAAATCCTTGCACAGTATGTTAATAATATCATAGCTGTACTGTGAAATAGTAATGTTTGTACTGTCTCTTTGCAAACAATAATCCTTTGAAGCCTGATGAATCTATTTTCAACCAACTTGTCTGATCGCTGGTACACAGAGCCTCCCCTTTGAAAATACAGCTTAGAAGATATTTAAAACCCAGGAGATAATAGGCTAAGGAAGAGGGACAGTGGTTTAAAAGGCAGAAATGTGGTGAATACTCCTCTTTTGTGCTTCGCTTTCTTCTCTATGTCTCCTGTAATAGTTTGGTAAGCATTTTAAAAAATATTTCCTTGCTACGTTTTCTAGCCACAGATTATTGCCCCGTGTGTTTATTGCAACATTCAGTTATCACTTACAAAAGTAGCTTTTCCCCTCAATCACTTGTGAAGAGAACTGGAAAAGCAGGGGCAGAATGTAACCAGAAACTTTGCTTGCTAAATCAGGTTTGAAATTGAGATGTCTTCGGAGGCCAACTTTCTCATGGTGGCACTTATTTTGTTCTTGTGCTGTGGGAGAAGCTCTTATTTATATTTATATGGAGTTTATCGTATTTATATATCAACAAGAATATCTGGACACAGCAAACTAATTTCCCAGCAGGAGTTTTAGTTGCAGCTTTACAAGACATTTCAAATGTGGACACATCTGAATATACTGGCTTTGTATATTTGCTAATAGGAAGATTTAGGAGGTAAAATGAAACTGCAGAGGCTGTGAGAAGAAGCAGTTCTCACACAAGTTAAGTAAAATGAGGAGTGAGCTGTGCAGGCAGTAGCAGATCCTCTGCCTGGAGAGTGCTTGTCACTGTTGATATTCAGAGTGAGGAGCTCTTGGCACTTCCCTCAGCAAACAGAGGTGTCACATCAGTCCTCAAAACCCCTCTCACCTGACCTTGCACACATCTAACACTCCTTACTGCACGAAAACACAGACCTGTGTTCCACAGTGGCCAGACACTCACTGTCCATATAAGAGAGAAAGTCCTTTAGCAGGGAGGGAATCGTAGGAAAGGATGGTGATTGTGCAGCAAGACCATGTCATTCTTTCTTAAACATCCTGGGCCTGTGCATCTCCTGCTTACAGACCTTTCTCCCATCCTCTCTGCTATCTCATGAAAGATCACCTTCTTAAGGACTTGCATGAGCGAAGGTGGTATTCACCACACGAGCAGTAGAAACTGCACCCTGCATTTTAGGTGATGAACTGCTTTGGCCAAATTCAGGACAGAACACTCACCACACACTCGCTGCCCCTCGCAGCAGACCACAGACCTCTAAAGGGGTACTACTGACAAACAGAAAGACCAACTTGATTGCAGCAAATAATTCTGTTGTCTCTAGTGCTTGTAAGTGCATCAGGATGTGAGCAGCAGTGGATTTGGTGCTGTAAGGGGCGTAATGGACTGGCAGCAATTGGGAGAGGAAAGGAATCCTGAAAACCAAAGTCTCCAATCAAATGGTTAGCAAAGAGCCAATTGTTCTATTTACAAGAGCTCTCCTGCCTGGAGGAGAGGCAAAAAAAAAAAGTATCAAGACAAGCATTTCCTCCCTGTAATGATAAGGAGCTGTTGCCTGCAGCATTCAGACTACACGGTTTCACAGATGTTTAAAAAAACCCCAGCCAACAGTCTCTCTCTACCTTAACTATAGCAGCAGCACAATTGTCTGTCAGTCTTTGTACAAAGCAGAGTGGAAATATTGCCCTCCTGTTTCTTTAAGTCCCAGGGACTTAGTAAAATTAACACTAAATGTTTTAAAAGAAACCCTATCAAAAATCACTGATGATTTCGAGTTATTATTGAGCATAGGTGTCTGAGTAGCTTGGGGCAGTGCACATAAACTTGACAAACAGGGTACTTTAGTGCTGCCTGCCCAGATCCACATAATAGGGCAATGAAGCTTTTATTCATTCAAAGAAAGGTTGAGTTTGATTGGCAGGTCAGCCTGCCTGAACACCACAGTCTCTTTTCCCTAACACTTCACTGCTATCAATTACAGTTTTGAATGTGAATTGTTTCTAATGTAAAATAATGCCAACCTCTGCCTCTAACCTCAGGCCAGAAAGCTCTCTTGTGTTTCTTTTTTTTTTTTTTATTCATATTCACTGACTGCCTGAGGAGTCTGTTTCTGCTTTGTGTTTTCTCAGTCTCTCACCAAAGTGCTGCCATCAGAAACTGGATTCATGCACAGCACATTATTTTCATTGTATTAACGATTGGTGAGCAAAATTAAATAGAGTGATATTATCCACCCCTCCCTTCAGTTGCCACAGTAGTAATGTTTGTTTTTGTAAACATGCAGGTTCAGAGACATAATTCATAATAAAGTTATAATCCATTAAAAGCAAGCACGACTCTGAAATTGCTTGATTTTTATCTGGCCGTTGACTTAAATCTGTTTGCAAAACTTGCTGGATTGAAGGGAATGCAGATCTTATTTAAATCAGGTGATTTGGTTCAGCTGCCATCTGTTGGCCGGTTCATTATTATGATTCTGTGGTTACAGTAGTTACCTGTCTTCATTTATTTCAGTAAAACAGAAATTACATTTAGTAAATAGTGGGGGTGTTATGTAATGTCTCTTTACCCCGGGGAACTGGGTTTATGTGTATGCATGTATAAATTTAACACAAAATCTCCTTTCTATGCTGGATGACCATTTATGCTGCAAGATGCATTTCCTGTTTTTTCTGACAATCCTCAAAAATGAGTTCCTCCAAAAGTGGCATGTGTGTTACATTGTGGTAGGTTAGAAAGGCCCTACAGGATGGGATTTTTAATGGGCTTCCAGAGTGGGATATGTGGATTTAGGACCCTCTGAATGGTGGAGTCTCTTGTATGGATTTGTTTTCTAGTATCAGATGCTGTTGTTCTTTTTTTCTCCTCTTTCATAAGGTTCACATTCCCTAATTGAGGACTTAATTGTGTCCATTGATTCCATTTCACAAAAGCTTCTATTCCAACTGAATTTCCATCTTGCTATTGTTTACCCGATTTTCATCAGCGTTTCCCCCTCTCTCGTGTTTGTGGCTTGTCTCTCCTGTTCCATTATGGAATCCATATAACGCTGCCTCCAGTGACATCACTTCAGGCTTTCTCCCGTCACATCCATTAATATCTTGATAGGGATATTCAGGAAAGACCTACCTTTGCTCTTTCATCTCTCTTGAGACAGCCATTCTGCAGAGTAACCTAGAAACAAGCCCCCCCTTTTGGATGAAATCGCTTACAAAAATACCAGTTTCAGGATGGAACAGTGCTTTGGATAACTGCTTTTCTATCCAGTACATTCGTATGTGGTTTTAACATATATTCAGTTTTATGGTGCGATAATTTATTTGTAGTTTGTGGTGGAAAAGGATCTCTTACTTTAGAAAAATAAGTGGATTAAAATGATAAATGATACTTTGCATGACATAGCTGGAGACACCTCCTGCTCCTGGAGGTTTTATGTTTTCCTTGTGTGCTCTTTCCTGCTATCTGAGATTTCTCCATTAGTTCCAAGGATAGGGTGGGCTGAAAGTTTGAAACAGGAAAACCTGGTGTCTGGGTTTTTTTTCCTGTTATCAAGTTTCACTTGACCATGGTATATGTCATGGCAGCCAGCAGAATGCCTGAGGAAATTACAGGTTTCCCACCATATTTTGTGCTTCTGTCATGCTTTACATTAGGTGAATCCAGGTACGGTTTCTAGTTTTTCATAGTGTTGTTCTTTTAATTTCAGATGAAAACAAATTTCAAAATTTTAGTCTTCTAAGTCAGACAAAAAACTCATAACATAGCTGTTAACCTGTTCTTGGCTGACTGGCAATTTTTATAGCCACTTTGCCATTTGGGCAATGAAAGTGAAGTGGCACATGGTCCGATTTCTGTGTTACACTAGTTTCAGAGCAGAGTAACTCCATATTTTGCATGGGGAATTCCTGATTTACAAGCTTAGGCTAACAGAGCACTTTCACAGCAAATACGTTATGTAGTTTTGGTGCAAATAAATGTGTGCCTTGCTCTGCTTCTCAGTAACTGCCTTGTGAGGCTCAGGCCTTAGGAGTCTGAATTCAGAGTGTGTGAAAAGGAAACTGTGAGAGATGCCACCTACTCCAACTCATCCTCCACTTTCCAAACAAACATGGCACAAACACATTGTAAATAAAGATGACTTCAGACACAGCTCTTTTCATGGGTGAATGAGTTACACTGGGCGTTTTACTGGCAAGCGAAACGTTACTTGGATTCCACGTTTGAATACTTGATCTGTTAGCATTGCTGGATTCTTTCGTTCCTGTGTATTGATTTAAAGTCTCTACTGCAAACAAGCAGTCAGCTCACTGGAAGGCAGCGTTTGGGGGAGACGCTGATGCCCGACTAGCGGCTGACAGAGCCTGGGTTTGCTCTAGTCAGGACTGCAGCAGCAGGGTTTTGTTCTCCAGGGCTCCGGGACGGTATTTATGTGCCATCTCACTCTGCCCAACAGTCACCAGAAGACATTATTTCTGCTGCAGGCCATGGCAATTTGGCAGTGCCTGTGCTCTCGATGCTGTAATAAAGCATTGGCATTATCCAGCAGGATGAGGAGGATCATGTTTACCTTCACTGGAGTATGAAGTAGTTAAGGCTGTAATTCAAGAAAGCAATTGAGCATTTAATGTAAATCCATCATTGTTCTGCACATACTGAAGCATATGTTAAACTTTGACTTTAATGAGACTTGACCAAGTGTTTGAAGGTCTATATGTACTTAAGATCTGCTGATATCATGAAGTCTGTTTAGCTGGACTTTATGCGCAGTATGAATAAACACAGGTTTAATATCAGATGAAAGAAGTCCTAATAAGAAAGTTTTTTGGCAGATCCGTCTTTTGACTTTCATTTTCGTGAAGTCTGTTGCAATTCATAATGCATCCTTCTTTCATTTTGGAAGGAACACACAAAAAATTTAACTTATAATTTTATGAGGCACAAATATTTTTGAATAGTCAGCAGAATCCTTCCTCAGTTGTTTGGAAGCTTAAGGGGTTTAGAAAGTTCTTCCTTAGAGATAAATAAGCTGTCAATTCATGATGAAGAAAATCAAACTTGTGCTGTTGATTTTGGCTATGGTATTTGCGAAAGTATGAGAGAAATTTTTGCAGTCGTAGAGTGCTCCATGTGTTAGCATTTAGCTTTCCAATGCCACATTGTGCCTCTGATAGCATTTCTAAAAGGTAAACAGAAATGTCAAAATAATGAAAATAAAAGATTAACCATTCTGATTTTTGTGAGTTTGAAATCAAATCTATATTGCAAATTAATAGAAAGCCAGATCAAGTTTCAAAAGCTGCTTATTACACCATTGCCTGGCTTTTTTTTTTATCCCTTCTTCTGAAGGCCTTTTTCAGACTTCACCAGATTTAGATTGTGAAATGTCTAAACAGAGGTTCTAAACAGAAACCTGGGAGGTATAGAAAGTATGCCAAGAGCAAATTAGTTTACTTAGTTCATGACTTTAATACACCCTTGCAATTAGCAGAGTATTTCCTTTGGACTGTGGTCTCAAGGTATGCATTTCTGTTCATGATTTTTTTTTTTATTTGCTGCCTTTAAATGAGAAAAACCAAACACCACAGTTCTGCTTTGCTGGATCCACATGTACCAGGAGTTTGATCATGTCCAAGTTACAGTTTGACTCACAATTCAGCATCTCTAAGTGCATAGGCAGGTGAGAGAAAAAAGGCTGAATTAGGAGGTGGTTGCAAACAAAGATGAATTAGGCTGTAAAACCTGCTGGCAAAATCTTTCCCCTCATACACAAGTTTGTCATGGGCACACACACTGAGGAATGTGTTGTTTTCCATGTTCTTTTGCTGGAGAAAATGCATCTACTTGCTGAGTAAAATATTGTACTCACAGCAATAAACATTGCTGAAGGCACTGGTCCCTTTAAAGCTGAATTTCCCCCTACAGTTATCCAGCTCCCAGATTCTCTGTCTCTCTGCAATTTCCCCACTTCCTTCAACCGACTTAACTTTCTTCTCAGTGCCAAACCTTCTAGAAACAGCTTCAGTTCAACCTAAATCTTCCAGAGCCACCTTCGTGCTGGGCTCTTCCCTCCCTGGAAAACAACTGCAACCCACCCAGTAGCTGCCAAATTGGCACCCACAATTGCAGTGTCTTGACCCAGCATGACACAACCCCTCTCCCTCAGATACCGATCCTGCCCACAAACCCCCCACAATGGCAGCTTGACCCTGGCTGACACAATTGCCCCTTGTGTTTGCCAAACCCACAAAATTATAGGGGTCGTGCAGGAAAAGGCCGTGAGGTGGGTGAGTTCGTGCTCTCTGTGCTGTCTGTGACACTGTGACCCTATTCATGGGCACATCCTTGCAGCAGGACTCGGCAGCCTGTCTGCAATGCATCGCTTTAAATTGTAGCCTTAAAAGATCCTTTTTTAGATGCGAATGAAAGACCCAAGAAGAGTTTGAAAAATAATTAAAAAAAAAGTCAGAAATGTATTAAGATTAGTAAGAACCATGTGATGCTGCCTCCTTAGTCCTATCATTTTTCTGTTTTCAATCTTAATCTTTTTTTCTCAAGCATGTGTGTAAACTGCCATGCACCCAAATCCAGTCTCATAATTTATATTTGTACATGAGAAGTCTTCAAGCTATCAAAGATGTGTTGATATTTGGCATAGAAAAGATATCTCATGGTCACTCAGGTTCCAGCCTAGTTTCTTTTAATAGCTGGTGGTGTTTTAACTGTGTATTCTAGTTCCACCAGTTGGAAAACGGGAGAAATTATACATCTTCATTTCAAAGAGGCGATCTGTGCACTAATCAGACGGTGTTTATAACACATATGTTCTAAAATGTAATTTCATATAAATAAATCTATGTATATTTATATATAATATAAATATATGTAGAGCGTGTAAGTGTGCACATACATGTCTCTGAGTCAATGTGCACGATATGCATGTGAAAGATTATATTTTTATTATTTTTTTGCTAGTGTATTATTAATTTACTCATATGCCACTGAATGCCCTAACTTGGGAGCAGAATTTGGGGAGCTTTGCTCCCGGATGTGTTTTGCTGCAGGCCCACTGGCTGTGTGCTGGGGCAGGATGCAGCAGTGCCATGCTCCTTACAGGGAGGTTTTCTCTGGGCTTGCTAATACAGGGAAATTTACTGGCATAATTACACCCGTATAATTATGCTGGAGTAGTTATACTGCTGTAACTCCCATGTGAATGCTCTTGTGCTGCAATAATAGTGCCCATATGGGGAGTTATACCAGTATATCTCTACTGGAAAATATCTCCATGTAGGCAAGTCCTCCTTTAGGGGTAGATTTTGCAGACCAATGCACTGCACAGCCCTTCCAGGCCCTCGTTTTGTACATCGTAGTTGGCTTTTGGCAGCCACGTTTTTTGCACAGGAAAAAGTTGTTTAGAATTCCTACCAGAACCTTTGAAAAGAAGCAAACATTTTCTTTCAACCATATAACACTTTTTTGTCTTCAGTCACTTTATTTTTTAAATATCTTTTAATATATAACAATAGAGATGTAACTTCTGACTTTTGGGTTCAGGAATTTTCTTTTTAGATGTACTAAGGATCAGATATAAGCCATGTCTGGAAGCAATACTTGGCCAACAGCTGAGTGTGTGTGTATGTGTGTGTGTTCATCTATCCATGATTCATTCTGAGGGCTGTTTTAGCCTTCATAAAATATTCATGCTGGTTGTGCATGGTTCTATAATTGCCATCTTAGGCCTTGAATTATTTATAGGTTGTACTGTTCACATAGTCTCATTTACTGATAGAACAGATAACACTATACAAGAGGATCCCAAACACTCTAATGCCTGTTACTTTGCATTAAGTAGTGGAATTATATTACTGTAGGTGTAAAATGCTGGCCTTTTTCTCCTCTCGCTTTAATATATCATTTTTGTATTTATAATATGCTAATTGTTGAGATGCTGTTAAGCTTCATAATTCCTGCCGAATTTTGCAGAAATCAAGATGTGGTTGAAATGATTTAGCTCTTGATCCCAAAATGATTGTTCTAAATCCACCCCCCTCCCTTCCTCTGGTTGTAACACCCAGGGTAATTTATTGAAGTGATGTATGAGTACACATGCATACCTGAGCTCCTTTGTTTTACACTATTGATCAGTTTGTGTATCTTAACTGCTACAAACATTCAGAAGTCCAGCTAATGCAGACATTCACCAAGTGTATTTTCAAGTTCATTGTACTCAATTAAGCGCTGACTATGAATTCATCATGAAAAGTGATCTTATTTCCATCAAATTTCCTATTCATCTCTTCAGTGATTAATTCTGTCAGCTTTTCTGACCTACTTTTGACTTTATTTTTTCACAGAACATGTGGAATTGCATCAGTTTAGCTTGGACATATAATGCACTTGGAGTTTTCTTTGCCTGCTCAGATTTTGGTTTATTTACTTTCTGAAACGAGTGCTAATTCTGTGTGGAAAATGCAGTTGAGGTAGATTTTATTTTATTTTTTTAAATCCTTCTGCTTTTCTAATTGAAGGAAATAATTCTTGGAGTAGAAATTCAGTCACTAGCAGAGCCATGCACTGTAATACCTTCCTTTCTTTTCCCAAAACCTCTTGCAAGTTTTTGTGAAGTCCCTTACTATTGGTTTTTCCTTAGCTGGCTGGATGGTTAAGAGCATAATTTTTAAAGAGTACAAATAAAGAATATAAATAAAAGAGTATAAATAAAAGAGTATAAACTGTGTCCCTGCTATAATAGAGAAGTGCAATAGGGACACCTAGGAAGGGAAGGCTGCTGGTGGCTCTGGAATAGCACAGGATCCTGCAGAACACACCCAGCCAGGGTCTTTGTAGAGCTGCTGGTTCATACAGGCAGGTGGGAAGGAGAGCTGGTTAAAACCCTTCATTTCAGTGCAGCTGATTTCTCGCTCACACAGGGATTAGGAAGGATGTTCTTCCAGCTGAGTTTCTGTTTGGCTGTTTCTCTCAGGGAGCCGGTTCCCAAACACCAGCACCAGCTCTGCTCCAGCTGACAGGCTGGGGCTGCTCCTGCCCTCCTGGCCCTCCACTGTGTTCCCCAGCAGTGATCCAAGGAGATCCTCACTGTGGGATTCAGGTGTGTGCCTCTGCCTCTGGTGGCAGTGGACTGAGTTTTGTATTGGTAGTGCTTTGCTCCGTTGTCTCTCCAGAGGTCTGAGGGATCCCTGATGTTTTGGAAGGGAGGAGCCAGACAGGTATGTTGCAAGAAGGAAAAGGTGTTTGGAGGCTTAGCAGTGATTATGGATAATTATGGACATCCCTGCTCAGGGGAAGTGTGAGCACCACAGGTAACAGAAGAGGTGAAGATTGAAAGTTTACCTCTCTCAAAGCAAAGTGGGGATGAAGGCACATGTAGGATGAAGCCAAAAGGAACTGCCAGAAAAAAAATAGAGCAAAAAGAAATGTTTCCGCAAAACAAACCATTTTGGTGAATAATAAATTCTTGAGAAAATATGTCTCTGCCTGAGCCCTTATTTTTCTTTATAATAAATCATTATAAAATAAACCTTGTGACATTCACCGTTCTCTACAATGGGCTGAATTGAAAAGAGCTGTGTTCTTTTCTGTATGATTTTGAGAGCCCTGAGGGTCCCTCAGAGAAAGAAACAACATTATTGTCATGTAGATTTCTCTTCTTTTCTTCAAAATTTCCGAGATTCCATGAATCCCTTGCAACAGGGTAACTCTACTTTTTTCCTTTTTTAAGACTTTCTCCAGCAGTGCCTGTGTGGTGGCTTTATTGCAATCTTCACCTTTCTTATGGAATTTTGTAAGTTTTCAGAGCTAAGTGTGGCTGCTGTGGCATGCAGACAGTACTAAGCTTTCGTGTTAGCACTCAGCTTACTTTATTGTTTTTCCTGCTCATTTAGAGCTTAATATGTATGAAAGGAAAAAAAAAAAAGAGAGATGATGAAGTTTGTTCTTATCTGTTTTGTATTTTGTGGTAGTATCTGGTGGCCTCTGGTAGGTCAGATTTCTATACAAATGTTGCCCCACAAAATTTATAACTGAAAGGCCTAAAGATGGTAAATGAATGACAGGATAGTGAGGAGAATGGGATTAAAAAAAAATAAGTGATGCGGGTGCCTTACTGCTGAACTACTCAAATAATTTGATTTTGTTCAGGTACAGTGGTCTCAACTTCAGAGTTACTTGGAGGGAGGATTAGCACCATATAAGTTCTGAGTTAGGTGCTAGAAATACAGTGTTGCTCTTTGAGAAAATAACGCCTTATTAGACAATTACCAAATAAATTTTCTTTAGTGAAATTGTTAAAATATTTAATATCTTGGGGAACTGACCTCGGACTATACTCAGAAACACCAGTTTCCTTCAGCATCAGGTAGTGCCCAGTTACACGGAGTGCAGGAGCAGCAATGCTCAGGCCTTTCAATAGAATTTTACAATCTCTTTTAGTCTAAAGGTATGAAGTGCCAAAAAAACTGGCACATGACCTAGAAAAACAAATTGGTCAGTGTGGTTCTTTCACTGGTACTGCCTGTATAGACAGAATAATTTTCTTAGAGACATTTAAAGCCTATGAAATCCCCCTTTATATATCAGAAGTCTTTAAAAGTATCTAAGATTTTTTTTTATGCCAACAATACATGAGAGAATCCTGGATGTGTGTGACACCTTTTAGAAAGTGTCTTTGTCTTTATCTATCCTTACAGTACCTGTGTGCTAGGGAAGTGTCATGATCCCTATTTTAAAGATGGGAACAGAAGACACAGGGAGACTTAAAAGTAGATTTATAAAGGTGTTTTGACTTCTAAAGGTGCAGTAAAATGTGCAGTAGGACTTTCAAGAGGGCTTAATTGCATCTTTAGCAGCTTAAAAGCAACTGGGCGGCTTACAACGTATATGAAGCAGAGACAGGAATAGGTCTTCTGAGTATAGTTCTTCAACCATTGGGTGGCCCTTCCAGGGTGGATTGATTTTGGAAAAAAAAGTATTACTTCATCCTTCACTGTTGTTCAGTATTGCTGCTTCAATGGACGTGGAAGCATTGAGTTATTGTTGCTGGAAATAAGTGAAGAGCTTTTGTTTATGAACTTTCTCCAGATGATGTTTTGACACACCGGAGGTTTTTCTCTAACAGTTTTTTCATACTGGCAGACTCTCAGACATGATTCTTTCCCACAAATATTCATTTTCCACAGGGCAAACAGGGGCAAAAAATTGTACCTAAAATTCAGAAAGAAAATTCAGTCATGGTAGGAGTCTTGGGACTGTCCTGTGCAGGGCCAGGAGCTGGACTTCGATGATCCTTATGGATCTGTTCCAAATCAGAATATTCTATGATTCATTCAGATCTATCACTCCCCGACCAGCTGTGGGCTCATGACCAGTGCATTCACATCTCAGTTAAACTTTTCAAATTTTTGTGTGTGTTCCAGTATGTTTTGTTTCCTAAGGAATGTGTTGCTGTAACAGGATACACTGATGTAAAAGAGACCATAAGGGTAAAACTGGCATTACTGTCAGGAAAGCTTTGTTACAAAGCCAAAACTGGGGTTCTGGTCTGTGCTTTGGTAAGAGCTTCCAAGGGTTGAGGAGCTCAGCTCTCAGAGGTCCTTTCCTTATCTGTCTTCTTCCTCTGCTGCTGACAAACCAGTTGAGCTCTATAAAAGGTGCTTCCAGTGACAACTTCCCTCCTGGCCACAGTGTGCATTTGCAACATGCAGTTTTATTACTGCATATAGTACTTTAATGCAGCTGTATGTAGATCCAGATGTCTTTCATCATTCCTGAACCTGCCCCGCTGTAACCAAAGTAACCAAAAAGACACCAACATTTTCCCTGTTACCTTCCAATGCTTACACTTTTTGCAGGAAAACAGGAAGAAGGATATTAAAATATACATGTATATCACATGCACATTTTTTTCTTCATGTACTCTGTTCCTTTAAGTTATTAAGTTACACATTATACATACTGTTTAAAAAAAAATCAGTTTTGCTCAAGAAGTAGTAAAGAAACTATTGGTGCTCTGCCAGTCATCTGCAGTTTAGCATCACATTTTGCAATACAACTCTATGGTGTTTCATTTCTGTTTCAAGTTGTGGTTGGCTATGGAAGCACTAAGAATGGAAATATTACAGGTGTTCAGGCTAATTGTAAGTCAAACCAAAGATTTGGCCCCACTTGTATGTAGTATTGCTATAAATGATAGTATCTATAAACCTGCTTGGCTTAAACTAGTGCAAGTGAAATTGTAACATGATATATGCAGTAGATGTGTTTTTGATAAAATTGCTGAAGATTTTTTATGCATTCCTATAATGCTGTGAGGTATCTAGTGTTCATATATATGCATGTCTGAATAGATATAGGTTGATAAAATATAATGACCGAGCTGAAAAGTATTCTGCATTAAAATGCATGAAATGTACCTGTAACAGCACTTTCAGGTGCACACTACCTATACCCTACACCATTTCCACACGCAGTGTGTGTGTGTGTGCTCGTGTGCACACACGTGCCCACGTGTGCACGTGGAGCTCTGTCTTCTCGTGGTCCCCAGTGTGCAGTTTATAGTTCGGAGAGAAATCATCCTCCATCATTCGTCACTGCTGAGCTGCAGCAGACCAGGCCAGCACATCATTTGTTAACAGCGACAAAGCTGCGCTCATAAACGCCGACATGTTACATTAATTTATAGGCACTGAGTGACTTATTAAATGTGACGTGTGAAATATAACAGGGCCCGGTATGGATGATTAGGTTTTGGGCTTTGAATTGTTGACAAGGCAGGGGTAATGAATTGCGGGACACAAGCTAGTATGTTTCCCCCTCATTAGTCAGTATTAGCTGCATTAATAGTAATAATTGGATATATTCATCATTTAAAATGTTTTAATAAATGTTTGGACAGCACCTGATCTAGGCTGTCAAATATTAGACTGGAAGGTTTGTGATGGGAGAAAAATTATGCCATTCCTTCTGCAGAGATTTATACAGCCTAAGGGGTGCCATTTGCCAACGTCCTGGAAGAGGTAACGGGTGGAGATAGTTTGGAAAAAGACAGTGCAACAAGAGAGAAATCAGCCTTTATTGCATTTCAGGAAGACATTTCCATTTTATTCTGAAGACTTTTTGGTCCTGAGCTCAGGTCTCCAAGGCAAAGTCTCAGCTGGTTATTTCTGGCCCCACGCCAACCTCAGATTAGAGCTTCACAAAAGGTGTGCATGTTGCCTCCTGAATTTCTGTTTCATTCCTTCCCTACTGCAGACTGAATGTTGCCCAGAGCTCAGGAACTTTCCAATTTGGGGTTTTGGCTTGGAGTCATCATTACTTTGAGCTATTAACATATTTAAAATTCCAGAAATTTTTCTGCCTGGACATTTTAAAAGCATGTTGCTCTATGGGATGAAGGCAGGGCATTTCTGTGGGTGTTCTACCAGCTCTGCTTCCCTTCTTGGTTTCTGTATCTCTAATGCATTATTGCCTATAATTCAACACAAAGATTCCTGTGATAAAGGAAAAGAAATATTTTTTTTCCTCATTATTTTGTGATCTTTGGAATTGGAATTTAAAAAATAACCTAAAAGTGTTACCAAGGAATTCAGACAGGAATTCACTCTTGCTTTAAAAGTGACATGTAAGTGAAAATTCTAAATGACCAGATGGAGATCAAGAAGACCATGTCCAGTTGCAAAAAAAAAAAAAAAAAAAATCAGTTCCGAACTTGTGAGACATCAGTTTGCTGTAATGTGTTATGTAATGAAACCCATTTTTTAAAAGCAACCTTCAGGATATAAAAAAGCAACAGCACATGGAGTTATTGGCACTGCATCACTAGACTGACAATTTTTTATTTTAAAAGAAGAGTCCTCTAAGGAAAAGCCTCACTAGTGTGGGAAGCAGTGTTTGGTGACTCAGTAGGAGGTTTACTTCCCTTTCAGATGCTGCTGAAGAGGTGTCACACTAGGGAATGCTGCGTTCCTGGAGGTGCTGTCTTTCAGGAGAGACACAAAGTCAAGTGTCTGACCACCTGTAGTTGTAATAAGTCCCAAGACACTGAAAGGATGAAAGTTTTCTCCTCAGTGTCCTTGCTAGTTCCAAGTAGCTGCTTGTACTGAGCACTGGGAATCTTTAAGATGAAGGGATCTTCACGCTCTCCTAAATACAATGAGCCAAAGCTCTTTATATTCATGAACTTACTCTGTGTAAAAAGTTTCTGGAGCGCTCAGAAGGTGCCAAGGCTAAAGCTGGCTGTAGATAGGCAACACTGCAGCTCCAGGATGGCAGAAAAGCTTCACTGCAGGAGTTGGAACAGTGCAATAATTTTGTACTTGTTGCAGTTATTCTCCACAGTGGAGGAAATCTTTGAGGGTAGAAACATGGTCATTCAGTTGTAATCAGAATGAGTCATACTTCCCAACTTGGAGTAATGTTATTTCATTTAATAGACACCAAAGTCACATAGAACTTGTATGTGATAATGTACATTTCCTACTGATTTTGAATCAAGCACTGAGCACTATATTGTCAGGGTTGTCTGTTAGTTGGTGGTTATTTTTGACAAGTTGATCTGAGGGTATTTTAGCATGTTGTCTAACACATAAGTATCTGCTCATAAGTTTGTCATTGGCACTTCACAGTATTTCTTCAAACTCCCTCTTGATTTTTATTTGGAGATTAAAGAGGGGTTTAAAACTTAGGATCATAGAATCATTAGAGTTGGAAAAGATCTCCAAGATCACTGAGTCCAACCTTTGACTGAACACAATCCTGTCAAATAAACCACAGCACTGAGTGCCACGTCCAGTCCTTTCTTGAACACCTCCAGGGATGGTGACTCCACTGCCTCCCTGGACAGCCCCTTCCAACACTTAATTACCCTTTCAGTGAAGAAATTCTTCCTGATTTCCAATCTGAACATTCCCTGGTGCAGCTTGAGGCCATTTCCTCCCTGGTTAGCCAGGAAGGATAATAAATGATGGGGAGAGTGGCTTGGGGAGCTCTTCCACCAGTTCCTTCAGTACCCTAACTTGATATTGTATGTTCAGCTAGTGAGGTTCATTGAGCCTTTAGGCACATGACTGTGGGTTTATTTCCTGAACTAGTTAACTCTGGGCCTGGAGTCTCAACTAGAAAAGATAAAAATTTGTGTTTTCTCTAGCTTTATATTAATATCTCTGAGATCAGACCCTGATCTTGTCATCACATTGTTTAGCCAGTCGTCTGAAAGGCTTTCAGCCTTTTAATTAGTGAAATGTATGTATTAAAGAAATGATAACATGTTTTAAGTTACCTATTATGCAATTATGTCTTTAGTGGGACTTTATCAGAGCTACAGACATGAGTGAAAGAAGAACAATCAATATTCAGTACTCACGTTGAGTTCTTGATGAATTTAAGCTACTGTCTAGTTAAAAAGATTTTGGGTGAAATTTGCTGGTGATGTTTCCATTACTGAGGAATTATTTTTTTTCCAGGGAGGTGATAGAGGGGGAGCAGCTGTAAGGTTTTTTCTGATGCTTTTTACTCTTTGCCAGTTGCCAGCACAATTGCTCTCAAAAGAAGAACAATAGAACATAAAATAGAACTAAAGAGTAAAAGGTTGTTAAGTTGTAAGTACTTCCTACTCCATTGAATTGTAACTTTCATTGGTAAGATGTAGATGAACAACAACTTTTATCTTTCTGCCCTGACTGCTTGGCAAGGCTCCTTAACTGCTCATTGTAAACCTTTTTTTCCATTGCTGATGCTGTCCTCTGCAGTGATACAGAAAAGTAATAATTCTGCAGTGCTGATATAGTACTTTGTAGACCCTCATGTTCTGTGTTTTGTGGCTGTAAATCCTACTGATCACAGGTATCATCCCTGCTTTCACACAGAAAGGCATCTCGGTGACACAACTAGATTGTTATTACAGCCAGCTCATGTTCTTACCTTGCTCCAGTTCTCACTTGTCCCCAGCATCCTGATCTGAATTCTGCTCCAGTTTTGGGGTTTTGTCCTTCAGCTTGGGTACCCTCACTGGATGATAGCTTGAAGGGCAGAGAAAATATTCTTATTAGCTGGATCACCTTTCCCGACTGGTGCAAGAGATAACTTTGTAGCTATAGGCTACAATGCCTTTTCCACATCTCTCTGGCACAGAAGAGTGCATCAGCAAAAGTCTTTTTCCTACATATTCAAGGCTCATTGCTTTAAGAAAAGCTCTGAAGTACTTAATCCAAAACTTGTGATATAAGCAGATATGATTGGATTCTACATGTCTGCTGCCGAGGTCATTATTTCTAAGGTTAATTAAGCTCTTTCAATGTCATGTTAAAGGTAGGAGACATATGCAATATTTATTGATGACATCTCCAGCGTTACATATACTGTGATCCTCTTGCCTAGCACATCAGAAACTCTCTTTTACCCTTCCTCTTTAAGTCTTTCCCCTCCAGTGGTGAATCTCAATGAATTTTACAGTGTCTGGGTTGCTTGCCCCTACAGACACGAAAAGATCTGCAGCATTTTATACCTGAAGCCATTTCAGGATTCCCTGCAAGTACCCCTGGAATATCTTCTCTTGTTGAACCACTGCGTGCACAACTCAAACAAAGTGCCTCCGCCTTTCCACAAAACAGCCTTTTGCTTCCTTCCAGCACTCAAAATAGCCACTATACTCCGGATCCAGTGCTCACTGCCAGAGCTCCCTGCTGCAAAGGAAACGAAGGCTTTATTCTCTTAAATATCATGAAACAATGGGAACCCCTGAATGGAATGTCCAGCTTGTGGGCAGGAGCTGAAGGCAGCACTTGACTTTCTTCCACATTTTTGCACTTGATCTCTTCTTGTATAAATACAAATATACATTTGCATTTTTTTTTTCTGGACAGCTAATTATAGACTTACCCTACTAGTTTATTTAAAAGATTCCTTTTAATTGTTTTTTTTTTTCCTTTTTATTCAAGAGAACCAAGAAAGGTTATTACAAAAAGTAAAATCACATCTCCCAGCGGCATCTCTTGTTAGACTGTTCTTTGTCACTCTGACCAGGTTCCCAGTTTAGTTTAGTTTTTAATTTATTAAAAGTTAGCTTTCAATAACTTTAAGTTATTGTGAATTTTTTTCTCCCTCACATAAGGTCCTTCACTGCTGCTACTTTACTTGAAGCGAACATTTAATTTGTTCTTTGAAACCCAAGTTGTCTTAGGAGGGGATGCAACCAATCTCTCACCATACTGACGCTTCCCAAATACTTTTCTTTAATCACTGAGATGGGTCAGGTGAGGTAAGTTCCACCCAGCTTCACAGCAGGATTGTGTGAACTGGAGATTTACAGTCACATTTCTAAATTGTCCATCATTGTTGCAGTTCTCCTGAGGATTTAGTGATGCAAAAACTGAGACTGGAGTGTCAGTCCAGCAGTAAATCCCACAGTCTTGCAAGGTATATCTTGCTGGTGGTGAGGCAGTGGAGCAGCTGCAGCCAAGAGCCCCTGAGCTTGTCCAGAGTCAGCATCTCGTGGTCACACTTCTGCACATGTGTAAAGTTTCTGTTGCATTTCTCTGGGGCTGGAAACTCCTAGGGTTGTGTATTTTTAGTGTTTTTGAGACATGAATTAACTCAATAATCACTTTCTTCATTTCTTATGTTCTTCTGATTCATTACTGGTGTACACTACACGTTATTGTAAATAAGAGGTCTAGTGGCATCTTTCTTTGTTGTTTCTCACTCTTCAGGCCATCAGTCCTGCACATAAATCTGGTGAAAAATAATTTCCATGTCAGTCTAAACAGACCTCTTGGCTTTTTTTCTTAATTTTTTTTTTTAACATAAAGCACTTTCCACTTAAAAAAAAAATGAAAAAAAATCTTGAGAACAAACCCGAGCAGGTTCTGAGCCAGGTCTCAGGAGAGAACACTGTTGTTACACCATGTCTACACCTGGTGTAAGCGTTCCAGGATGCATCTGTTCAGGTGGGGTTTGAGTAGCACTTCATGTCTGTTTGTGCAGAAAATTTTCTCAGTGCTTTAGAGGCTCAGACTCTGCCAGAGGGTATAATGCACATGTCCTTTAAACAGCCTCACCCTCTGGGTTTTGAAGGTTTGGGCAATAGAGCTGGTGTGTCGACGTTATTTAAGGATATTGTTGGTGTCAGGTTGTTTGAGGAATCACTGATTATTGTATTTGCGAGCAGATTGCACACAATTTTATGTGCAGGTGATTTGCATGTGCCTGATCCAGGGAAAGGTGGGAAATGTGTTTCCCACACGTGAAACAGTCACCATGTGAATCTTTATAACTTTCTCAGGAAGGCTGATGAAAGAAACATGTCATCAGCACCCTCAGCTCAAGGTGACACGTTTTAGGGTCCCATGCTTGCTGTGAGAAAAGCAGCTTCAGATGGCTGGATTAGCACTGCTCTCCAACACACCCTGACTTTGATACTGCTGCTGCTTTTTGGTGACCATGCTAAAGTTACAGGAGTTTACCTTGAGGTAGCAGGCAACCAAATACTCATATCGTGTTGCAATAACAGTAATGCTGTTATCTGTCATCACTTACACTGAACAGAGGTTCTTTTAGGAAAAGTATGACTCTGGCAGGGCTGCTAATTCAGTGGCATTGTGTGAACTATGATGGACCACAGAGCTGGTTTATAGTTTTTTTTCCCAGCGACTGAAGTCTAACGTCTTTAGTAAAAATTAAAAATAGTTAACCCGCTTTTATGCCCTGGTATTTGAGGAGTGAAACAGGAGTGAAATAAGGAAAGAGTGAAGGAAAAGTGGTTAAACTGAAACAAATCGATAAAATATTGGGGTTTTTGCTAAATAAATCAGGATAAATTCTGTTGGTCGTGGAACTGTACTCACTTGATAATGAAATACTTCAATACTGGAAAGTCTGTCACAATTTCAGCTAAAGCATTGGCCCGTCAGCTCGTAAAGAGCAATCTGTGATTTAAAATATGCAAAGAAAGGCAGAGCTGGGAGGTTTCTGTGCTATGTAAGCTGACAACTGAGCTGTGCACGGGGCTCAAGTGCTCCTCTGCTGATCTCACTGTGCTGTTCGTGGCAAGGCAGTGTACAGGGTGTGTGTACCTTCAGATTTCTTGGATCAAGCTGCCATAAACCAAATACATGGTATATATTCTGCACACAGATGGTGTAAAGTCCTTCCAACTTTTTTGGTTTTATGTGATATGAAGGTAGCTGCAGTTCAAATTTGATAAATTTTTAGATAATAGAGCTGGGCACAAGTAAGGAGATATAGGAAAATTCAGATTTTTTTTTACTACTTTAAGGAAAAAAAAAACTAAAAAGTCAGACCTGGGGGCAAAATTAAATTACAGAAAACTGAGCACTCAAACCTGCCTCTGGACTATTCTTAATTCTGTTTCATGATGTTGTCTTTTGATGGTGTTATCTCTTTCTTTTCTTATTAAAAGTCTGGGAAAATAAACCAAAACAGTCTCGCTGGGATTTTAACTCACTCATGGGAGAAAATGCCAAACACACTTTCCCAAACTACTCTAAATTTCTCTGATGCATTATAACTCAGTATCACAGAGCTGGAGAAGTCCAGAAGATGCAAGATGAAAAATTGATATGCTGTGCTTCGCTGTGCAGAACACACAGACCTGAGGAAGAGTGACTGGGAACACTTGCTGAAGCGAGCAATGTGTAATTTAGGGCTGGTTTGGGCAGTCCTGCCTCCTGATTTGGTGATTATGTGGGTGCCTCCTCAGCTATTTGCTGTGCTGAGCTGAGTATTTACTGTATTGATAACAACAAACCCTGGCAGTGCTGGAGCTCCAGGAGCCGGAGCAAAAATAACAGAGGAGACTGTTCTGTTTCTGTTATTATGGCACTGCCTGAAGAATCTCTGTCAACAGATTTCAGCTGCTTGAGGCTTATTCTCCTTGTCATGTTGCCTTTTTCCGGACCTTTTCTGCAGTTCAGGAAGAAGATATATATTCTCTAGTAAAATAAATAATTTTCCAGGCTTTGTGTTTAGGCTTTGTGTTTGTTTGTTTGTTTGTTTTGCAAACCAGTGAATTGTTTAACATCCCATAAATGCAAAAAGCATGTCTGAATTTGCTTCCATTTTAAATCAGTGAGAACTCTGAATCCACAGAGGGCAGATTTAGGATTTTTTTTTCTTAATTAGGATATTTGACAACTCAAGAGGTTATGTTTAGAAGAGAGTTAGATGGCTGTATCTGGCATTTAATTTCTCTTCTGCAGAATAAATTTCCTGTTGTAAAAATGCCACAAAAGGTAGCTACTGCTGTTTATTGACTAAAAAGCCAAGTGAAATCCAGCTGTGAACATGTGGGTAATAGGAGGTTTTCCCCATGCCTGTGTTTGATTTCCATGTGCAGCCTCATGTTGGTAAATATCAGTCTCAATTATTCTTTTGTGAATAAGGTACCTGACACAATCAGTGAGTTGTATGTGAAAAGGTCTAAGGGGAAAAAAACCCTAAAACCCAACAAAACCCCACTCCAAAATAGAAAACTGCAACAGTAGACTTGTTAATAATATGAATTTTCATACCTTAAATACTAAGGAATTCCCCCCCCCCCTTTCTCTTATTAGTAGAGCTGGGTTAAACTCAGGCATTCTATAGTGTAGGAAATTCCATTATTTTGTCAATTTTTCACTGGCAAAGGGGAATAAAAAAGTGCTTCTTAAAGTAAAGTTTTAAAATGCGGAAAAATTAAAGAAATTATGGTTCAAGAAAAAAATATTTTAGCTTATTTTTTTAATAAGTTTGGAATTTTCCATTGTAAGATAGGAGTTTTGATTAGAAGAGTCAACTTGAAAAGGAAAAAACCCAACTTTATCCTTCTGAAATTTCTAAGGAGGTATTTCATAGAATTGTAGAATCATAGAAAGGTTTGGGTTGGAAGGGATCTTAAAAATCATCTCATTCCAACCCCCTGCCATGGGCAGGGACACCTTCCATTAGACCAGGGTGCTCCAAGCCTTGTCCAACGTGTCCTTAAACACTTCCAGGGATGGGGCAGCCACAGCTTCTCTGGGCAACCTGTGCCAGGGCCTCACCACCCTCACAGGGAAGAATTTTTTCCCAATATCTAATCTAAACCCTCTCTCTCTACCTTTTGATTATTTACTTTTCCAAGTTGCATTACATTAAGCAACACATTTTCTCTATATTTTTATTTTAGTGGTAAATTACTAACTAGATCAAGTTACCAGTAGGTGCAGGAGAAGTTACTGATTGAGAAAGAGAGAAGTGTGTGAAAGGCGCAGAGAAAACCCTGAAGAAGCAAAACATAACAGAGTCAGTACACACAGGGCTTACTCTTGGATGGGCTTTGATACTTCCTGATATGCTATGTTTTCACCACAGCTAAAATACCCATCAGATGTTGTTTGAGACAACTGTATTTGTAGTATCACGTAGGCTGACAGCAGAGCTGGGTCTGCGAGGTGCTGAAGTATGTGAGTAGTAGCTTTGTCTCCATCAGTACTGCTTATGTATTTAAATTTATGCACATATTTAGTACTCTGCTGAATTGGTGTGCCGTACAGAATGGGCATGCAATCCTTTTATCTGATGGAAAGTTGCTAATTGTCCCCGTGGCCCATGTATTTTGGTTTTACTAATTTTACAAACCCACATATACTTAGTGCTGTGTTTCATCCAGGAGTCTAAAGTTGCCCTTTTTCTCTCAAATGTGTTTATACCTCAGAAAAGGTGTGTTTTGTCAATTTTGTTTGCCCTAGCCAGGTTTAAGTTGTATAACCAGCACTCACTCTCTGGATAGCCACTGGTCTGGCTGACCTTGGCAGCATGACAGCTGTCGTATTTTCACATGGAGGAACTGTTCTTGAACAACTTCTCCAATGTATCAGGAACAAACAAGCTTTTCTTCAGCATCAGGAATGCAGCACGTCTTCTTTCCAACTATTTTTTTCTCCTTCCACAGACCTATTTATTGTGGCAATGGCAAGAAAATCCTCCTGCTAAACCTTCATGTTTGAGTTCCTTTAAATTCAGGGGAGTGACAGAAGAGCAAACGTTGATCATGTCAGAGCCTGCTTTCTTTAATTTAACTCTTCAGTTATTTTTAATTAACATGGGTACTAATTTGTAGTGGCAAGAAAAGTATGAGGGGAAAATCCTTTTACATCTTCATTGCTAGAATTTCCATTTCTCCTGTGTATTTAATTTAAATCCCTGTGGTAGTTAGCAGTGGCAAAGGGTGGGATGCTGCTGGGGAGGGTGTTGCAGAAACCCAAAGGTCTTGCAGTGTGATGGGCAGTATGGGCAGCAGTGAGTGGCAGGGAGGATTTTATACAAGTGGAGTGACCTCCAGCTGGTAGTGTGCTCGCTAGATCTGTCAGTGGAATGAGGGGAATCCAAGGATGGAAGGAGCAGGGGCAAGAAGGGAGCTGGTGTCAGGAGTTGGAAGCAGCAGCATGGGAAGGCAGCTGTGGCAATCAGGGATGGGGTAGAGTTCCTCCTTAGCAGAAAGTAGAGGCACCAAACTCTTTGAGGGAATGCAGCAGTTTTATTAAAAAAAAAACCAACTTCATCCCCAAAAAGGAATTTTCTGTCAAATTGAGAGAAAAGGGGAGAACACTCCCAGAACAGCCAATAACCCATTTGTTAGAGCCTGGCAGAGAAAAGTTCACATTAATTTGGGGCCTGATTCAGACTGGGAGTTTGTATTTAGCTGAAGGTTGTATTTCTACACTGGACCTTGCAGTTACTCAGAGATTTGTTGTAGTGCAGTGCCATGGCGTGGATTAACTGCTCAGCAACTTCACTCCTTGAGTAGTTTTTGCAGCCCACACTGAGCTGCATCTTAGCACACCTAAATGCAATCTAAAATTAACTGGTTTTCCCCAAAACTTCACTCCCATACCCTCCAACCTTGTGTCTGTAGGATAAGGGGTGGAGCATGGACCTCTTTGGCTTAATACCTGTGAAAGTTTGTGTGTTTCTGAATTGAGCTGAATCACATGGAGCTGGCTTGTATTTCTCTGCTCCATATGCACAAATGCTTTTCACACCAGGGATGTTAGTTGTCAGGAAGGGAGTCAGAAAGTATGTTTTGGTTGATTCATGCAAAAAAAATAAACCTTCAATGGTAGCAATAAATATAATTGATGACTGAGTCTTGTGTGGCAGAAGAGTGGGTATTCAGCAATCACATAAGTTTGGAAAGAGAGTTAAAGTTGAAGATTTTATTGAGACTCCTGTGTTTTGCACATTTTTTTCATCTTCAAAATGAATTTCAGACCCCAGTAGTTAGTATTAATGCTATATATCCTCTGTGGTTACTAATAATGCTATACAGCCCTGCCAAATGTGGAGAAAGAATTGAAAAAAATAACCCTCAGTGAAGAAGTTAGATGCAAACAAACGGGGATAGAGGTTTATACTTCCAAAGAGCTCAGTTCTGTTGGCACTTCTCCTGGACCAGTCCTGTCAATCTAAATCTGAACTATTTGCAGAGTGAAGTGTTGCTAATGAGCAAGGCTGGCAGGACCGGACTTGAGGTGTTGAAGGCACCTGAACAAGCAGTTTGAAGCAGGAACCAAGAGACTGGGCTGAACCCCATGAATCAAAATGCTTTGCTCTACCCTTGTCTTAATCTGTTCTCATCCACCTTCCTGCCAAAGTGGGGGGAGACCGTCAGCCGGCGCGTGCTGTGCCAGCTTGGGAGCCGCTCGGCTCTCGCCTGGATCAGTGTGGGATGCTTTTGTGTAGCCGGGGGGACTCCAGCTCTGGTGTGTTCCTAAACAAAGTGCAGCCTATAGTTTGTTTTGTCTTTCAGTGGAATTAAAATACAGCGCTTGGCAGAATGTGTTGTGTAAACTGGTGACTTTTTGCTTAAAATGCAGTGAGTGAACTTGGCTGTGTTAGCTTGGGGTTCCTCTGAAAACAGTTATTTTTTCAAGTTAATTTTTTTCTGGAGTTGGTTTAATTCAAAGGAAGTTTTGTTTGCTTGCTGGCTTGCCTGAGGTTTTTTGGTAGGTTTAAACAGATGAGCTTCATTTCTTCTGCAGTTTATTTTGGTGACACTTCTGTAGCCTTTGGGGGATATAGCACAGTGCAAATGGAGTTAGACTTTGAAAGTTTGGGTTAGAGTTTTGCAGAACCCAAAAGCCAACTCTTGTATTTTCTAGTGATTTTCCAAGCCTTTGAATTGGCATGAGCTCAAACTTTATAAAGGGAGGGAAGGCCCAGTGTTTCTCCAGAGAGCTTCACAAAGAGCTTTCGATTTTTTAGGGGGGGGGCCTTGAATCAACCCACCAACCCTCATTACCCATCACTTGTGTGCTATGCAAAGCCAAACCATGAAGGTGCTTCCCACGTTTGCATGGCTGACACTGCCTGTCACCACAGATATTTCTAACTATTGCATGTCCCAGCTCCCCCTGGAGCCAAGGTGTTGCTCCGGGGCTGCAGCAGACAGGAGGAAAGCTGCTGGGCTTGGAACTCAGCGAAGCCGCCAAAATCCCCCGGTAAACCCAGGGCAGCGCCAGCTTCTCCCCAAAGAGTGAGTGGCTCTGAGAGGTTTTGCCACATAAGGGGCTGTTCGAGGCTGTAGGCACCAGCTGACAGGGATGTCTTTGCCTCCCAACAGATGGCCAGGCTTTTTATTTCAGCGAGCAATGTTGCGCAGAGGGGTGGTCTCTGGATCCTGCCAGCGTTTCACAAGACAGGGCCAGCTTAGGGCAAGAGGGATCTGATGTCTGTGCCCTTCATAGCTTGTGAGCTAAATGACGAGCTGTTGACAGGAAAGCCATCATCTGAAGTGTAAGATCCTGAATTCTCCCCACTTTTCGTTTTTCTTTGGCGGAATTAATGCCCTATTTGCTTGTCTCTCAAAATCCATTCTGGCACGAGCACAAACCCTCGCCTGGTGGCAAGCAGTTGTCTGGATTCGAGATGCCAAGATTTGTGCTGACAGCTCCTTCTACACAATCTGAGTCAGGCTGTCACAGCTGGCCATTAGAGGCTTAAAAAGACACATACAACAAATAGCACCACCTTTGCGTTGTTGAATATCAAAAGCTGCTTGATGAGAAAATGCAATGACTAACACTGTTCTTTATTTTAGTGTAAACAAACACTGTCTCCAAACCCCTGTTCAAGTGTGGTGGCTGTTTATTTTGTGTTGATTGCTTGCTCTTATTTAGAAGCTCAGGTCTAGAAGGGACTCCCTGGGTCAGGAGATCCAGTCCTTGATAATCCCAAGCATCACATTTTATAATCCTTCTAAATTACCTTGCATTTCTTTAATGAAAATAGTCCCTTGAAGTTTCAATTTGTCCTTGTAGCCATTTGTCTAGTATGATTTTTTTGACATGGAGCAGCAAGCACCAAAACTTGCCTTGTTGGGGGGCAGCATCACAATTAGAGCAGGGCAAAGAATGCTGCTCATCAAAAACGGATTTTCTGAAGCTGTTTACCCTGCAGTATTGCCTTTCTTGGTGGCAGTCTGTGCAAATTCTGCTGACCTAGTGTTCAGTTTGGGTGCTAAAGGAAGGATGCTTTCAGATTGAATGTAAAACTCAATCCCACTCCTGGATATGGGAACAGGGCAGATTAACTTCTGCTTAGTCACTGGTGGTTATTGCATGTGTAATGCTGCTGTCTGGTTACACTGGGGTTTGAACTTGCTGCAGGATTAAACTTTGCATGGCTGAGCTTTAGTAGACCTTAGTCTGTAGTTTATTTTGGACAAAAGGCTGATAAACTTTGGCTTTCAGGGAGGAAGCCTGGAATCTGAGACCCACTATTATTCATTGACTTGTCTTTATGAGTTTACAGTCCACTGATGCATAACACTGAAGGAAATATTTTCAGTGAAATGTTTGCTTTTTTCTTTGGCTTTGTAAAATGCAATGTCTTTTCTTAGAGTTATATGTCAGGGTCATATAGCTACTTCAGTGAACTGTGTATGGTCAGGAAATAGACTGCTTTAAAAATATTTCATTTTTCCATGAAGTCAGTCTTTTAACCAAGACTTCCCCCCTTCTCCTCTCAGGGATTTGGGCTCCCACTAGCCACTATTTGAGCATTAATTTTATTCACAAAGAGGGTTTAATCATGGAAGGGAGATTTCAACTGTATGGAACATTTTCAGTATTTTTGTATTAAATCAAAATTTGCACATGACAGTGAACTTGTAAAACAAAACCTCGTTTATACATAAGGGAACTTTCATATCTGACATTTTCTGTCCTCTTTTTGCTGTGCTGAATTATGTGTCTGTTCCTTGCTGCTCTGGATGGCACAGGGAGCCTGGCCATTTAGTGTGGTAGAGGGACTGACTGCAAAATTTAATGGCTCTGACACAACAGAAACATGAAATTAATGCTTAATAAATAATAAATAGTAATAATTAGTAAATATTTAGGGCGTGCTTATATGTTTTGCTAGATTGGGGCCCATGCAAGCTCCACTTCCTCTTTGGATGGTCAGTGGGATGATTTGTCTGAGTTGGGAATACGAACATAAATAAGTCTTTGTTGGACCAAATGTACAGATGTCACATAGTAATACTGTTTATAAGACTGTTTATAAGACATTAATGTCCGTTTCTCTTTATCCACAGGTTCTTCTTGAAATTTTTCCTCAAATGTAACCAAAATTGCCTAAAAAATGCAGGAAACCCTCGAGACATGCGTCGATTCCAGGTCAGTCAGACATGCTTCCTCCTTTAAAAATCAGCAGCTGTTAGGGACAGAAGTACTTTGACCCAAACTAACCTGGTAATTCATTGGAAGATGCTAAAAACATAAGGTCACAAAATATTGCCTGAGGACTTCTTGTCACAGCAGAATTGGCAGGAAGTAGTTGGGTTTTCTTGCTCTGGACAAGAGAACTCTTGAAGATAATGTCATCTCCACTGGAAGGGAAAGCATGAAAAAAAATCAATCACTGTTGTTTTTTGGTTATGGGGCTCTGAGACATTCTTTTCTGCCTGGAGAACTATTTCCCTTCATGGAAACACTAAGTGAGCACCATGTTTATTGGAAGGGGCAGAAGAGGGTGTAAGAGCGATTAATAAAATCAGCAGTTACTCTTTAGCAGTGGTAAAGACTCAAACGTACATCAGTGGGATGAAGGTCCATCCCTGTAGTCAGAACTTGGAAAAAACTACCATTGAGTGTATCTTTCTTGGGATGTTTTGGTCTGGCATTTCCCCACTGCTGCAGCTTATGGCACTTGGGAGCTGCAGTATCAACACAGCTTCAGAAGACCAAAGACATTTTTTTATGCTACATCTATGTCCATGACTGCTTTTGGGATCAAGAACATTGCTGTCCCTTAGGAAGATAATCTGTACCTGCATTTTGGCAGTGCCAGCGGCAGTGTGAAATGGTGGCAATACTGAGAAATAGATGCTCCAACCTTTTTATTGAAGACATGATCCCTTAACTGTGACAATAATGCTTTATCTGAGTATATGCTGAATAAAAATATGGGGTAGAGAGTCAAAGGACCTCCTCTTTTGGTAGGAGGAGTGTATATAGCACAGGGAGAAAATGTGGTAGAGCCTGTCGGTGTGGCTTTGCCTCAGGGTACTGAGGAAGAAACAAGAGATTTGTTCCATAGACCACATGGGTCTCTAGAGGAAGACAACTCCAAAATACATTTGCTTTCTGTAGTGATTCAGGACCCCGTTTGCTTCTTTTCCAGCATTGTTGCACTTCAATAAAAGTGCTAAATGTTATGTAAATGACAATATTATTTATATGTGGAATGTCTTTTGTTGAACTGCTTAATTGCAGCAACGCTGGAAGGCAGAAGGGTGTTATTTGTCCCTGAGCATAGAAGTGCAGAAATGAGGAGATGTGGCCACAGGGATTAAATTAATCAGTATAAAAGCTAGTGTTACAAGGCAGAGCCCTCGGCTTCTCACCCCACACTCCTCCCTCCGTCATGTTTCTCCTGTGATTCGAGAGGGCATTATCACTGAGAGAGAAGGTGGAAAAAGGGCTCTCAGCAGCACAGGGGTTTAGTCCGAGCAGTCACCCCTGGGGCCTGTCAGAGCTTGCTTCACAACATGTACACTCTGCTGGGTTTGTGCTCGTCCAGGCTCGAGGCTGATTTTCATATGGTGATGCCTTTGCGTGTTCTCTCAGAACAGCAATCAGGAGCCTGTGTCAGCGGGTAGGTAGGACATAGGAAAGGTTGTTGATCTCTTGACTTGTAAAGACATTCTGTCATACAAACCCAGCTTCACAGCAGTTGAGCTTTCCATGTGTAAACAGAGACTGCTTAATTACACAGGTCATGTCAATTAGTGTGACCTTAGCATTTTCAAGAAATTAATCACTTTCAGCCGAGTGAACCACTCCTACTATAATACAGGGTGGTATTGAAGCTCACAGCATTCTGTTCAGTGCCCAGGCTTATTGTTTTACAATAGATGCTTTTGTTTCTTTCCTTTTTTTTTTTTTTAAAGTTTGAACTTGTTGCTCTTTTAGCAATAGACTTCTTAAAATAAAACAGCTGGACTCTACAGAGCCCAGGCTTCATTTATAATTTCTTAGGGTGAAAAGGACCAAGCATGCATATAGTATCTCAATGATATGATGCTCCTAGATGTTTGAGGCAATGTTGTGTAGGAATCAAGTGAAATCTGGGCCCCTGTGAAGTCAGTGGAGGGTTTGCTATCAGCTACCTTTGAAATGCTGCCAGTGACTTAGAAGGTCTCTGATGGTGATGTCAAAATTCTGGTTAAAAAACATAAAGATAAGGTATTTCCAGATAATTATTAAATAGTAGCATACTCGTTTTACACAAAACCCAGAGACTTTTCTTTCCTTCATTCCCCTATCTGTGCTGGACTTTGAAGCTGCCCAGAGATTTGTCCAACTTTTGACCATGGTCTGTCATACGTCAGTCCCCGGAGGTTGCTAGAAGTTCTTGGAACATAGCTTATGGTTTTGGTGGGAGAAGCAGTGAAGGGTCAAGGACATGAGTCTTGCACTATCTGAGGACCAGCCCTGCAGAAAATTTCCTTTCTGAGTCAATTTTAGGGCTGTTTTTTTTTCCCTGCAGCAGGGAATTGTCTGATTATCATGTGATATAATAGATGTTAAGAAAGTACAGGGAGGAGGCAGAGTGTGTGTTGATTCGGGTGACCTGTGTGTGAAACTTCATTCAGACTCACAAACAGAAATGAATTAGGAAGTTTTATCCTGAACTTTCTGTGCAAATGTGGGAGTGTGATAAGTCTAACATAAAAGCTGTTGTGGGCCTGGAAGGAAATAAATTTCTCTGTATGTCTGAGATGTCCAGGCATGTGACAACTGGAACAGTGTGGAGTGCCAGCAAAACTGCATGCTGGAGCAGTGCTGGCCCTGGCTGTGTTAGTTGTGTCTCTATTAGCAGAAGGAGACAGTCAGGGAGGAGAAGTCAAGTACTATGCAGGGACTCACACAGCTGAGTTGAGCTTTCAGCTGTGCTACAGACTCCCTGCTTGTCCTTGAGAAAATAATTTACTCTCTCTGTTTCACCAACCCAATTGCACAAAACATTTGGTGTTATCATGTATTATCACCTTTGTCCAGCCTTGCCTTTTTATTCCAGAAACCCCATCGAGCAGATACTCAGTCTGGTTTTACATTGTTCATCACAATAAGTCATCGTTCTTGGTGGGATGGGCTATAGCGCCCCAATCAGTTGTAATAATAATACTACTAAGTAGATGGTGTCATGGGTGAACTCTGCCCAGATTTTACTTTTCAGAACTAAAAACTCATTCATACAATCTAAACAGTTTTGTATGTTATTGTAATTAATGAAACCCAGGTGCCCTAGTTATCTTGTTGTTCTTGTTTTAGCACAACTGCTTGCAAACTGACACGTGTCGAGTTTTAATTTAGAGAAAACTTTTCAGGCTGTGTCACTGCATAAAACCCCAAACATTCACTTATTATGAAAACCTTGAAAGTCACTTAGAAATTGCCATGCTGTTTGATTCTGTTACCACAGCCTCTTCTGCAGCAGAGGCTGCTCGTTTGCCTCCATAGGATGCTGCCACTCATGTTTGAATTGAAGCCACTTGTGTCTTATTGCAAATTTGCATAAGAGACAGAGATGATGCTTCATGAATCCCAGATAATGGAATTTGGACATGCAAGGCTCCATCCCCAGAGAAGGGAAAGGCAAAAAAAAAAAAAAAAAAAAAGACTGGAAAATAGCAGTGAGAGCTGTGGCCCAATTCAACAAGGTAATTAAGTGCTCGGCCTGTCCTTGAGCACGTGAGCAAAATTACTGAGTGTATTATACTTATGTGCTTTAAGTTTGGCACCTTTTTGAGTATCTTGTTAAACACGTGATTTTTGGTTACTAGAATAAAGAAGTCAACACATTGCAGGAAGAGGTCACCAAGTGATGATGAAAATAAAGATGGGCTCAAGCCATTTACATCTTTCAGAAGAGTTGCTACCACTGGAGTTACAGGTTTAACACTAATGACATACTTCAAACCTGGAAATCATCTTAACCAGATTTTCTCTGCCTTTGCCACTGGATGCTGCGGACATTGCAAAAATATCAGGTCCTTCACCATACACTGGAGAAAATTGAAAGCACAAGGAACATGCTATGTCTTAATCAGTTAGCAAAGCTTAATGGGCTGTGGTTAAAAATGAGGAGTCGTGCAATGCTTAATTTTGACATATTAGGTGAGGTACTATACCAAATAAACA
This sequence comes from Chiroxiphia lanceolata, assembly GCF_009829145.1. Classification (NCBI taxonomy): domain Eukaryota; kingdom Metazoa; phylum Chordata; class Aves; order Passeriformes; family Pipridae; genus Chiroxiphia; species Chiroxiphia lanceolata. Next base: position 11,446,655 of record NC_045651.1, read on the forward strand.
GGCCTAGTGCTAAACGTGGATAAATAGCTTGATCTCCAGGCTCCTGGTCTCTGAATATTAAAAAAAAAAAAACAACTAAGCCCCAAAGTATTCACAAACTGAACTATTTAATGGCAGGAGGAATAATTCACAGAGCTGGGATACATTACTGCGGTTGATAGTGCCAAGTTCATTGAAGAAAGTTGTAAACTGATGTGTTTCTTTCATACCTCTGTCTCCCCTGCTGTTGATACAGGATTTAAATTCAAAATCTATGAAGGGCTAAAGCTAAAGCTCAAAATCATTTTCCGTGTTTGCCTGTCCCAAATTAAAACTATGTTTTGTTGACAAAATTTGGAAAGGTTTGAGATTTGGCAGGCCTGGTTGTCCCTGTGCTTACATTAATGTGTCAGCACCTCATTAATCATTTATTAAACTGTAGTGTGCCTTTCCCTCTTGCTACAGTCTGTGTTTTAGGATGCCTCAGTGCCTATTCCACATATACTTTGGCTCTCCCCTCCCCCTAATTTTATGATTTCTCCACAAATTAGTTTTAGCATGTGCTTCAACTTGAACATATCCCAGTCATTTCAAAATCAAAATGAGGAGACTGTAGTATTTTTTTAGATTAAAAAAAATGAGTTGAACTTGTAAGTATGTTAAGTGCTCTGTAGCAATCCAAGTAGGTAACTGTGGCACACAATATTCAAGGTGCTTTTTTTCTCTGTTAATAATTGGAGGCATTAATATTTTGTTAGTGCCATATATGCTCAGTATTCCTCTATTAATGAGAATTTTCATTTAAGGAATTGAGCAGTAAGCGTGTGCTGCTTCTTACAGGTGCACTATGAATAATCTTTTATTCAAACAGACACATAAGAGGGTTTTTTTCTGCATTTCCTGCAACTGGAAACAGTTTCTCTTGGGGATTCCATTTATAGTTTCTTCTGCTAACGACACTGAAGAACCACACCAATGTGGTCTCTTTGTAGTAAATCAAACTCTCTGTTCAGGAGGGAGGTAGGAAGACAGTGTTAAGTAATTCAAAATATGTTGCATCAACAGTTTTGGAAACCTGGGAGGGGGAATTAAATGTAGATTTACTCACATAAAACCTTGCTAGGATTTTCTCCTCAAGTTCTTCCCTAGAAAGGTGCATGTATACCAACAGCTACTTAAATACAGAATTTTCACAGGTTTGAGAACTACCTTACTGTTAGTACTCTTGACTCATTATTTTTCTGGAATCCTATTTCTAGAAATGTTCAAAAGTTTCGGTTTCAGCTTCAGTGGGAAATCTGTGTGTACTTATAGCATTTTAGAACAGAGGAAAATATTTTATCTTGTAGCCATTGTTATTAATTGTAATTGTGCTAATTTTCATATGCATCTAATTAGACCTATAGAAGTAGATAAGAGCTAGCATAAGTCATGGAGCTGTGACAAGTGATGCCAAGGATTTGGCTCAAAATCCCAGTTTTTTTACAATGGTTGCAAGTGCACAAATAGAATTGCAAACCCTGAGCCACTTACTATAAGATCATATTTTATTGCAAATATCATAAACTTTATTCTATCCCTCAGGAACGCAACAGATAAATTACTTTTGAAATCCCTTTTGGAATTTTATATATAGGGCTTAGGGTTTTTTTCCCCTTAGTTTGATTTCAGAAAAACTTACCTGTAGTGTTTGGTACTTCCTTTTTCCAAAATTTCCATCTATAAGAGCTCTTGAATAATTTATTCTGTATTTTAATATCTTCCAGTTAAAACACATACAAAAATCTATTGCCTGGAATGCCATTCTGAGGGATAGGTTTAGGATCCTTTCAATGTAAACTATTCTCTTTTGTATTCCTCTTTTTAAAGACAAAGAGTTTGGAATGGGCTATGGGCAGTTTAACAGCTTTGCTTACTTTTTGAGTGTTTTAATCAGGGGCCAGAAATAGGTAGAAAATTTTTTCTTTCACTTTTTCTTCCCCCCCCAATCCAATTCAAGTGATGGAATTGAATAGTTGTAAGCGATCCTTTAAGTGTCCCCATTTGACCAACTTTGAGAGGCAGCAGCTTCCTGAGAGAGTTGAACCAATGTTTGCCAATCCTTGTAAAGCATTTCACCTCTTCAGAGGCTAAAGCCTCTCAAAACCAAGAACAATTAAAGCGAGAGCCTTTCAGAGCGACTGGGGAATTCAGCAAAATAAATCAGAAATCCTCTGCTGTGGCTCTGGAGGCTTGCCTCATTATAAGAGCAGATCTATTAGCCCCCTTGCCATTGTCTTTCATTTCTCAAGTGAGGTGATTCTAATTAAATTAATCTGCATGTCAATCTATCGGTGATCAATCAAAAGGGCTGAGGTCCCCCTTTGCGGCAGTGTGCTTGCGGCTGACAGGGGCTGATAATGGAGGAAGAAATAAACTGTCGAGCAAAGTTAATTAGTCAACATAATAGGTGGATTAAACAGGAGCTGCTGATTGCTGTTTCACATGTCGAAGCATGAGGTGGGAGCTGAAACTGCAATTAACAGACAATTATTATATTTGGTTGTAAGAGGTCGCATGAATAAACATATCTCTATGGGTTTCAGTCTTTAATCCCTTTCCCTGTTTAATGTAAGGAGAAGTGTAGGTCATTTCTTCTTATTGTTTTAGTCAAACTTCTCGAAGGCGATGCGTGCTCCTGGCAAACCAGCAGCCAGCTGAAGGCCAAACCTTTGGCTGGGGTAAAACACTGGGAATGACATTGTTGGGAAAATATAGTGGGAGGGGTGGCTGAATGAAAGCTTAGGGAGTCTGACACTGCTTAGTCTGAATGGGGTAGGAGGAGACCTGGTGTGATGGGCTCGCAGCTCTGCAAGGGACTTGTCCCATGCATCCCCTTGTTTGCTCCATGATGTCTCATGGCTCAGGTGCCCTCAGCCTGAACAGGAATTTCCTTTAGGATGGTGCCTACTGAGCCTCAGGTTTGAAGGGTCCCTCTGGACACCTCTGAGCAGCTGGGTCTTCTACTCTGGACCCAACATTTGCCTGTTTGCCCCTGCTGGGTTGGCTCCTCTCCCATCTCAGGCTGCTCTGGGGACCAGAAGTGTCGGATCCTGCCTCCAGCGCAGTCCTGCTCTGTCTCCCTCACCTCAAACCAAATCCCAGGTGTTGACATTGAGATAAGTTGAGAAATACAAATAATTCTAACACTGGATGAATAGGGTTGTGTTCTCCAGATCAAGACCCCACTGTCAAGCGTGCATGTGTACACAAACATACCTATACGTACTCCCTAAGATAGAGCTTGGGAGAAATTTGGGCAAGTCCAACAACCTGCAGTGACCGTACTGAGGGGATGGCAGCAGAGAAGGGTGGGGGCAAGGCACGCAACAACTCTCATTACAACTTCACAAAATACACTTTTGTTTTCTTTTATTCTCATTTGCAACGTCAACAGCTCTATCTACTTCAGCATGGAAACCGAAGGATAATTTAGGGTGAAACACAGCTGCCCTTGTGTATAGGGGAAAAAATACTTAATAAAGATCCTCTTGTTAAAATGATGGTTAACAGTGTGCTGTCTGCCATGCAGCTACAAACTCTGCAATTTGACTTAAAACTGCATCAAAAGCTTTCGATGCCAAAGACCCACTCATCAATAGCGTCTCTTGTTAGATTTGTACAGCATAAGCACCAGTTATTATGCGAAATAGCTATGCAATTTTCTACAGCTCCCAGCTGTTATTTATTTAACTGAGTTTATTACACTCTGTGCTTTTTAAAAAACATACAGATATATCCAATTTTTCCTACGTTTTGCTCTTGTGCTTGCAGGTCGTGGTGTCTACAACAGTCAATGTTGATGGCCATGTGTTGGCAGTGTCGGACAATATGTTTGTACACAACAATTCCAAGCATGGGCGGAGAGCTCGAAGACTCGATCCCTCGGAAGGTACGCCTTCTTATCTGGAACATGGTAGGCATATCATTTTCATTGGTTGGCATTTAAATGTGGATTTGTTTGGTTTGTGTCTCTGGCTACTGGTTTCAAATTGTCCTGTAACAGTTTATACCCTTGAGGCTGGATATTTTAAAGATGCTGGCCTCCAGACCAAAGGGGGAATTTTTCAAGTAGGTCAGCTCTAAATGCACTGAAATGACAAACCATCAAGCAAACATGGGTGCAAAGTCTGTCCTGTGCGTCAGTGGAGTGTGGCGATTTCTTTTTTTTTTTCTTTTTTTTTTTTTTTTTTTTTTGTGCTGGTTCCATCTTTTCAGCACCCAAAATTGGGGTCTGATCTTTTTTTTTCCCATTGCTTTGATTTTTGACTGTACATCTAAAGCATCCTGCACATTTTCTGAAACTCTCAGCATCCAAATTTTGGATTGGATTTCTTCTATCTATAGGGTGCTGAGCTCTCTAGGAGATTGAACTGCCCTAAATGAAAGCAGAGCCCTTTTGGAAATCCATCTGCTTACTCAAGCCATGGATGAATGTTCTCTTCTGGCTCCAGCTGTGCCAGCTGAGGACATTGCTCTTCCCTGCATGTCACAGCTGTTTGTCTCTCCTCCCTGCTCCAGGCTATTCTTCACCATGGACATGCCAGCTAAGATGGTTGTCTGTTTGCTCCCTGGTCTCCTTCAGTCCAATGAAGTTCATTTGCATTAAACCATTTAAATAACCACTCTTTGCCAATCTAGCTTATTTTGCTGAAATGATTGAAGGAGAAATGGTGCAAGGCAATTTGTCTGGCTTTTCTGAAAGGACAGTAAACCCCAGCAAGGGTGGGATGAGGGCACGTGGCTGGAAGTAGCCCGGGGGACAGTAATCTCTTTTGTAGGGTCAGCTGGTCCTGGAAGGGAACATCTGCTGGTGACTGTAGGTGCTTAAAATGGGAGTTGTTGAGTGCAAATGTGCTTTGAAAAATCTGGATTTGATTAATGTTTTGTTTTGCTCTTTGTCCTCAAAGTTGATGACTACTGCTGAAAAACAAAACAAAAACAGAGGGCATTTCACTCCCCTCTCTCTGTTCCAGCTTGGTAGAATAGCTCTTTGTCTTCAAAGCTGTTTATAATCCTAAATTCAATAGGTGCTTGCTCCCTCTAAGAGATGTGTACCCTCAGCTCCCATTGAAGTAGTAGAGTGCAGAAGGCACCAGTCCTTTATGCTGGTTTGTTTCACAAATATTTGCCAAGGATCTGATGAATAATTAAATAGATTTTTCCGAAGAGTTTGAAGAAACCAGATAAAATTTTCTCTGGGAAAGCAAATGCCACTCAGAAAAATGTTAACTAGATACGTTAAAAGAAATTATTAATGCTGAGAGATGGGAAAATGTGTGGGTTTCTACTACTCAAGATTCCTCTGTAAATAGTTTTTATTCTGTTTATGCTTTCAGGCATCAGTCCTGCAAGCACTTATGCATATATTTAAGATTATGCTCACATATGGTCTTGTTGGGATCAATGAGGCTTCTTGTGTCAGAGAAGCTGAGGGTATTGATAAGTGTTTGCAGAATCGGGTCTCTAGTTCACACTTACTAACCTAAAATTCTTAGCTCAGCAGCATTTCTCATTATATAAACATAACTTACATCTGTATTTATTTAGCTCTAACTTTTTATGTAGGCTATGAGCCATTTTCAGTCATAATTCATGTTATAGAATTTTTTTTCATCCTGCCAACAACCTAATTTAATAAACAAACCACTGTCATAATTTTTACTGAAAATTTATAAGGAATGTATGAACTCTGTCTTTATTAATTAGCAGAAGGCAGAACATTACAAAAGGAAACTTCTCTCGGTTCAACTTTGTAATCTTTCCATTAAGTCTAGTCTTTAAAAAAAACCCCTCCTATTATTTCACTCATATTCCTACTGAAGTAGTTGCCATATTTTTGTATGTTTTTTTTTCTTTCTTTTTTTCCCCATTTCAGTCTTCTCAGTGCGTGCTTTTGGTTGAGGAAGTACTTAATTTCTCCTACATAAATGCTCTTACTCTCATGCAAGGTAGTATCTCATTTTACCACAGGTATCATTGCCATTCTTACAACCTGAGGAATTCTGTTAGCAAAAAGACACAAAAAATGGTAACGCTCGGCTTAGACATCTACACACACCTTAGTTACTGTGCTGATATTAAAAGTCAACATCTGCAAAATATCTCCATGTATACCTTTTGTGGGAAAGGTGATTTTTCTAATCTACTTTCTCAGGCACCTCTCAAGCAACCTCATAAAGCAACTGGTAGTAAATTCTTACTTTTGAATAGCAACCTTCACACTACAAAATTGTTCTCTTTCCAAAGGCTTGGTGGAACCTTTCTTTTTAACCTAAACCCTTCAATCCAGCTCTCCAGGAATTCTATGCACATGTGAGCCCAAGAAAAAAGGGGGAAAAAAAATTCAGTAACTGTTTTAAATGATGCTGTTGGGTACGTAAAACATTTAACTAAAGAAACAAAAATAAAAGGAAAAGGCTTAATGCTCTTGAATTTTGGGCAGCCTCCACAAACCTTAGACCCATTGGAATAGATGACAGTTTCCTCCATGGAAATTAATTTTTATTTTCAGTTCGAGTCATGAAGTATATATTTTTTTTCTTCAGTTTTTGGAATTTTTATCTCAGATAATATCAAAGAGACAGTTTGTTTGCCTTTCCTCTTCCCAGCTTTTCTGCCTCCCTCAGGGGAAGGACAGATTGACCTGAGCAGTGTCCGTAAACGAGGAGATGGGGAGCGAACGTTCTCATGGTTAGTTTGTCTCTGGTTCATTGCTCTGGTGAGCAACTTCTGATCGTAGGTTTGTAAATTCTGGGATCTAACTATAATATGCCCTTGACAAATGTACTCCTGTGGACTCTCCTAGGTGTTTAACTTTTTAACACAAATATCTGATGGCAGTAGAGATGAATGCCTGACTTTGTGAGGACTGGGAAAAGGGGAGACAGGATGTAGCAAGAAGGTGTGTTGATTGCCTAGTTTAGTTAGACAATATCCAGCTTATTTTTCCTTACAAAGTTGTGCTGGGACACACTGCTCTTAAACATGGAGTTGCAGTTTATGCAACACCAAAAAGAGAGTTTGGGTGCCAAAAAGCTGGAAAGAAAACTGCACCTCTTGAGCCACTCAGGAGCCTGGCGTCTCCACATTTGGGTTTTACCATCTCATTAGCAGGTAGCCTGGATTATTTTTGGGACACCCAACATATCTCTATTTATATCTTGCTCGTCAGACAGTAAAATGAAAGTTCTTTTTCGTAGCTCTTTCCTCTGAGTATAACCAGGACCTTAGATCATAGTTTCGTATCCACACGCTGTCCTTGAAACCAGCAGGTTAAAAAGCTCGTCTTTCAAATAAATATATCTATCTTTAAAAGTAATAGCTGGCAGAGGCCAATTATTTCATCCATCTCTGTGTGGTATAAATGGGGTAAGCCACACTAATCTGTGGTTTTCAATAATTATCACTTTTTCATTTACAAATAGTTGGATCCTCACTTGTTTTATATTTATGGTAAACCAGAAAGCTGATGTGGTTGACCTTTCTAAATTATATATATCTATAGTAAGATGTATAGTGAAGAGCCAATAGGCCCCAACAGTAGAATATATTTCAGCTTGTAGTTCATCCCAGGGTGTCAAATTTAAAAGCAAAATCTTTCCAATGCAATTTAAGTGATGAAATTATGAAAGGGAAGAATTCGGGCAGGGTTTGCAACAATTCTTTTCAAGTTTACCAGCATAAAGTCCACCACTGCAGACGTCTGCAAAGTTTCCAGTTAAAACTCTCGTACCGTTGCAAAGTAAAAATTCTTTTTTCTCCCCAAATCTTTGAATGTCTTTACAAGACTGTAAAGCCAATTGCAGCATCAGTTTCTCTATTCTTTTTCTTCTCTGGCAGAACGCAATGCCCTCGAAAAATGATAGTCCCTGAGACCCTGTCAGTTTGCATGCTCTAACACTTTATTATCTAATGATCTAATACGCAACAAGGCAAAGAGGAGGTGCTTATCACCCTGACAAGATGCCTAAGAGAAGTGACTAAATTACTTTATGTACCATTAGCACTAGCTGCCACGGTGAACTCACTGTGAGCGTTTATGCAAATACTCCTGAATACATTCAAGTGGCCTTGTCAGGAAGACGACTGACAAGCAGCTTAAATGCTTTGGTTTTTAAAGGGACAGTTTTATTTCTTTTTCTTTTCCTTTTCCTTCCTCCTCCATAGGAAAACACTGAAGGATTAGGTGATAGTGAGGTTTGCTGATGATTTGGTTATGAGTGAGCTCAGCAGCAGCAAAAGATGAAAGATGCAGTATAGAATTAGGGACAAATTATAAGACATGATGTCAAAATTTGCAGGTGGAAGCAGAGACAACCATGATTTCTAAAGCAATGTCCTGCCGTTATTTTAATATGAAACATACATAAATCTGTGTGTGTGTGTGTATACCTAAAATAGGGCATGATGTAGCAAAACCATTATTAGTGACTGCCTTATGCTGGAAAGGATAGTGCATGGCTGGATTATTTGATAACTTTATTGTGGTACTTGAGACAGTCAAGGTTTTACAATGTTGTTTTAGCTCATGACAGTAATGAGTGACTCAGACCATTTGTGTGCAGGTGCAAAACCTCCTACAGTAAAAAAAAAGTAGTTGCTGTGCTGGATACGACAGGTAGATCCTCTTGTCAGCAGTAGGGCACTTAAAGAGCATTTCTTGACAATCCTGTCCGTCCTGGGCAATCTGAGAGCCCACAGTCACTGCACAACCACAGATTTTCCCCCAACTCCGCAGATTTGAAAGCAAAAATGATTGCTAGGCTGTGTCTTAGTTAATTAGATATTTTCTGTTTAGGTTATTAAAAAAAGGAAAGTTTCCCCCACCATATAAACTATTTTGAGAAAATAATCTTTAAAATAAACCTTTGAGATTGACTGCCTTTGAATATCATTGTTATCTAGCCTTACTGTAATAGAACTGTTGAGAATGAATTGAATTTAGCTGTATGTGCTGGGCAATTCCTGAAAGATGCTCAGAAATCTCACTTAGTGACCTGTTTCTTGTGCTGTAAGTGCCTTTGCCACAACATTAACCACTTAAAATTGACAGTGTGGGGAGTCATTAGGAGAATGCCCCTATGAGCTCCATTTTAACCATTTCAACCCTGAATCCCTTCATGTTGCCTGTCTCCGTGCTAATTGATGAAATTATTACTACGAGACAGAATACTGACTGCAGTGAAAAATGTCAGCAAGTTGAGAAAACTTAATCTTCAAAACTTGATACATTTTACCCTTAGATGGTACAGGTTCAGTTTCATAATCAAAGTTAGGGCCTGCTGCATTCACAAACTGACCAGCTTTAAATAAAGTAACTTCAAAGTTTGACTTGTTTCATCTATGGGTGGAAGCACCTGTTATAGCTTAGTGCTCTGCTAAGAAGAATGTTTTTGTGATTATATGAGAAATATAAACACACAAGCTTTTTCTGCACTGTATCATTCCATATAGAAAAATGCAGGGGGCTTGATTTATTATTTAGAAGGAAAATATTGAAAAAAAATATTAGGATTCTACCACTCTACTTGAGGGGATCTTGCATGTTATTCTGAGTTATGTTCACTTTCTAATTTATTTTCTATGAGGGAAGAATACCTTGGGTTGTTGGACATCTCTATGCATACACAAGGGAAAAAATGTGACTTTTAGAACATTGCACAACATGGATAGTAATAACAGTAAGTGAGCCTTGATATACTGAAAGATTGCAAAACTTCAAGCTGGAAATAATTTTCTTTATTTTTGCCAAGTTGTCTTTTTCATATCGGTTCCTTCATAAATGCAGTGACTCATAAATTCAGGCAATTTTTTACATAATGGCTTGTTATATGTTCTTGGAGCTTGACCTCACTGAGTGTGTAATATTAACCTCTTCGCTACCCTGTGGACTTACTGTATGTTTCACAGAATCATGGAATAGTTGGGGTTGGAAGGGACCTCTGGAGATCATACAGTCCAACCCCCTGCTAAAGCAGGTTTACCTGGAGTGGGTTGCACAGGATCACATCTAGGCAGATTTTGAATATCTCCAGAGAAGGAGACTCCTCAACCTCTCTGGGCAGCCTGATCCCATGCTCTGTCTCACTCAAAGCAAAGTTTTTGTCTCATATCCAGATGGAACTTCTAATAGAAATGAGCACACTAGGACTGGATTAGTTCAGTATGTCTACTCAGATGGAGTTAGAGCATTTGGCCCTCTGAAGAGACAATACATGGCCAGAAAGTAAAGGTGCTTTACTTGAGAAAATTTGTAGATAAAGATGCCAGTATGATCTCATCAAAATTTTAACTCTGGAGCCACTTGAAGTAAGTTGTGAAAACTCTGTCAGGTTATCCACAGGTTGCAAATATTAAGTCAGGGCGTGGTATTTTCCTAAAAATTATATGGCAGGTCAGGGAGGGGTTAAGGGTTTGAGCAATTCCTCACCTGGGAATTGCTGAGTTATCTGTTGGGTGCTATGCAGGATGTCAGGCTCTGTGATCAAAATGATCTCTTCAGGAATAAAATCATAGGATTCATCAGGTCAGCAAAACATAGCAGAGCTAAGATTTGCACAGCTCCAATTTAGGTAACCAAAACTGAGCCGATTAAATTGAACCCCACTGAATTATACTTATGTCTTTTTTAATCTTCACCAGAGAAGAGTCTCTGTCTACAGGCCCAGATCCTGCTTCCTTTTTGGATATTACCAAGAATTGCATAAGAACTGGGTGGGTGGGTAGGTGGAGCCGCCCTTCTCGTAGCCAGTCATATCAAACAAAAAGCAGAAAATCTTCTGTTTCTATTTGTCTGGGTCATAAATCACCCATTAAGGAGAGGTACTCAAAAACTTTGAATATCTGGCTGCAGCAATTCTGATCTTTCAAAATTTATTTTTAGTCTGAGGCTAAAGGAAAACAAGATTTAAACAATGAAGGTGGATTTTAAATGGCTGATTTAGGTGAGAAGATTCCAGAATTTCAGTTCTGCCATTAGTTCTGCTATTTATGAAGTTGGAAGTTTGAGTTCATGATTTTTTTCATTATTTAAAGATTATTGCATAACATATATGTACTAACATTGCTGCTGCTATGTTACAGGAAACTCGGGGAGATACTATTTGAAGTATTCTAGTCATTAATAAAAGGATTGCTTTTACATAATGTCCATGGAAGTACCTCTTGAAAAGTCAAATTCAAATTTGGCTACTCCAATTACCATAGTTAGAAAAGATTCCTGCTTGACAGTCACTTATCAGGGATCTAGTGTCATGTTTAACTGAGAAAGGAAAAAAGGCTAAAATGGAACTGGGAGACACTTCAATTTTAAAAAGATAAGGTGTGGGAGTTTCTACCCATGAGCAACTGTCCTTTTTGGTTTTCAAATAAATTATAAAAACAAACAAACAAGCAAAACAAAACCAAAAACAACCCACAAAAAACCAAACAATCAAAAAACCCACAAAAAACTCAGCCCTTTCCCCGAATATCTAAGTGATGTCAAGCTGTGATATGTTGTTACCTTCTATTGTTACGAGGGTGTCATGAATTCATGGAAAAATAGTAGCTGGATGAAGATAAAGAACATTTTGTGAATTTCCCAGAGGAGCTTTCAGAACTCTGCTCCCAAAATTGCAAAAAGAAGAAAATATGGGGAAAACTGCCATTAAATTTTGATACAGATTTGTATAGAAAAAACCTGAAAAAAACCTGTTTTGTTACAGCAGACAGAAAAGAGAGAAAAGTTCAGATGGAAATTCTCCAACCACCATAAGAGTTGACTCTCATTTGGAGAGTTAGACCAACCACTTGCTGGAGGTTTTGGGTTTCTCTCCAGACTTCAGAGGATTTGGAATACAGTTGTGCAAGTAGAAAAACCTTAGCTACTCTGTTTGGCAGAAACTTCACAGGTGCCAATACAGGAGAAAATTCAGTAGCATTCAAATAGCCAATGAATATTCATAGTTACTGAGCATTCATTACATTTCAATTTGCTTTTCTGGTCACTATGTCACTAATACAATGGCATCATAGGGGAGAAGACTGACATTAGGATTACAGAAATGTTTGAGAGGTACTGCACCATTTGGCAGTGAAGTTTTGCCAGACGTTGTTTTTTCAACCTTCTAAGATGGGCATACCAGGTAATGACAAAACATTCTGTTATTGTGGTATGATTAATATTATTTCTGAACAAATTCCTCTAATTTAGCTTTTTCATTATAGGATATCTTTATTGGTGTTATGTTGGGAAAAGATGTTTTTTTCCACTTCATTCCCCTGCTGATTTGGGCAGAGTGCGAAGGAAAAGAATTTTGTGAATTGTGGTTTGGAAGTGAAGGCCAAGAACTTGTGATTTTCTGAGAACTCATCTGGATGTTGTAAAATGTCATGAATATCAAAGAATGGTGTTCACAGCCATTTGCAGGTATCTGGACACTTCCAAATGTTTCATGTTGAGCATCCCAGTATTTAGATACCCCAAAGCAATCAGTGGTTATGAAAGGTCTTTGCTCCCATGAAAATTAGGTCCAAAGCTGTGAATCAACTGAGTGATAACAATCTCAAGATTAAAGTTTTGTTCAGATGAAAATTTTCCACCAAACTGTCATTTAGAATGTTCTGTTTAGAAAACTTCAAAAATATAGAATTCAGTATTTTTTGCACCTCAGGCTGTACATCTTCTCAGTGAGCTGAGAGAAGATTGGTGTGAGCATTCGAGTATCCCTCTTACTGTCCATTGCAGGGGGCCTGCCAAGTGTTTCCCCAGCAAAATGAGTATTTGACAAAGCTCCTCTGTATGCAAGGAAATTAGTTAATAGCATAAATCAGGACACTGATGCAGAAAATGGAACCCACCAGGGTGGTATGTATGGAGTGGTTTTTCTAATCTGATTTGCCATCTGAAAATTATTAATGTTTAGTAGTAAAGAATAAAAATAAGCTACTAATAATTAATATTGGAATGGAGACAGGCTTTGTGTTTGGCCCAAATCCAGAATACAAGATTTTCAGGAGTGTATGGCATTGCAGAAAGTATGCTTTCATTAAAGCCAGTAGTGCAACTTCCTAAAGTGTTTTTTTAAAAATCTTAGCTCAAACTGTTTGCTGAGCATAACCAGAAAGCTTTGTCACAATTAGTCCTTTCTACTTTCCACCTTCATTCCATGAATTTATAGTTCTCTTTGTGACAAAACAAATCTTTAGCGTGAAAGTGACTGTAATATAAGCAGTGCTGGTTTATGACCTCATTGAGCAAAGTGAATAGGCTTAGGAAGTTTATTAAAAAGATCAAGAATGAAGTTTTGTGAAAAACTTGCCTAAATTTTAGTGGTTTAAATTTATTTCTCAAAAGTAACTCAAACATTTAGATCTACAAGTTAAGGTACAATGGCCACAGTGAAATGCTTAACAAGATACTGCCCTTCATGAAGTGGATGTTTAGGACTTTTTGAACTTCTGATCCATTCTTGTGAGGCAAGTGGTCACTATTGTGTAAGTATACCAAATCAACATTTTTGGAAATTCTTGGACCTAAAGCCAAACTCTCAAAGCACCAAGGTGCCTAAAGCTGCAGGTAGGTGTTTAGTGGGATTTTTAAAACTCTGGGTGCAGAATTTCTATGCCTGTCTGCCCCATACTTTGAAAATTCCATTAGTTGCTTACAGGAACCCCTGGATGGATGGATACTTCCAAAAATCTAGTCCCGAGTGCTGCAGGAACCTGTGTGCTGTTTACTGTACTACCTTTGAAGTGTCTGTTAGCAATGGGAGTATAAAGATCCAAATTAATTATGTTTGGTTAATACCATATCATTATGGTTTTGTAGTAGCTTTCTCAGAGGTTCCGTATCTATCCTGTGAAAAAGCAAAGAGTGTTTCCCACAGAGGTCCCTTTTGGGTTGTGAAATGACAGCAGACGTGCTGGATCTCTCCCCCACTGCTGGAGACTGAATAGACAGCTCATGTTGCTGCTCCCTGAAAACCCAGGCTTGCATATGGAATCCATAGGTTTGGTGTAACGTGACCCATGCCGAGAGGGAAGGCCAGCACTCAGAGGCAAATTGCAGGCCTGACCGCAGCGCTGCTCATCTTTCCAGCTGCAGCTTGTGGGTTTGGTTTGAGGTCACAGCACTTTCCTGCAGGTGAGAGCATTGCTCAACTTCATGGGCTCTTTGAGGAGATGAAGGGAGAGGAAAGAAATATTTCTGACCAGCTTTGGCTCCTGAGGCACCGAAAGGTAAAGCTACTCTGATTAGGGGCCCTTTTGGGAAAATTATTCTTTTCCTGGAATTGTGACCTTGAAGGTGATGCTGAGTGCTGCCTCCTCCTTCGGCCCTGAGCCTGAGCAGAGATGCCTGCTGGAAAGCCCAGAGTCAGGTGTCTGCTCTGTATCAGCTGCCAAATTTTTTTTATGAGGTTGCTTCTGGCTACTTCCTCCCTATGATACCGTCTTGCCGAGGTCCCTTGGTACTTCCATGAGCCAGCACGGAACTCCCTGGGTCTCCAGGCTTCCAGAGGTGTCTTCCCATTTTTGCTCATTGTATAGCAGAAAGAGGATCCTAGTTTAGACAGACTGACTCAGCCAGCCAGAGCCAGAGTCTGATGTTTGACACGCTGCAATGCCTTAGGTAGGTGGTCTGAATACGGCCCTAAATAAATAAATAAAAACCTTGCACGACTTTATCAGACACGTTGAAAGAACAACTTCTCTAAGAATTTGTAGGCTCGAGTCCAAAGTATTCACTCACATTTTCAGCGTGCTGGTTTTATGTGGTGTCATTGCTGGACAGATACTATGAACTATAAATATAATTTTATGCTTATGTTTTTGCAAGTAAAGCCGAAATGGCTGGGAGGGGGTGCCTGACCTTGCACTCAGAGCAGCACAAAAAACAGAGGAAAAGAACAGTCTGAAAGACCCTGCACAGCAGAGACAAGGGGTCTCAGTCTCTGCCACACAATCAGAGCTGCTGCCTGAAATGCAATTCAGGTTATGTCTCCTCCATTGCTGTACTGCTGCCATCACAAGCATGGGCTAAGTGTTATATTGCATTGCTGAATCTATTATTATTATTAATAATAATAATAATTATTATTATTATTTTAATTTTTTTTTTCTTTTTCTTATCCACCTTTTCCATCCCAGGTAGTCATTAGTTTGCAGTGTATTTCTGGTCAGGACAGAAATTTAGTTAAACCTTCTGATCACTGGGATGCTTTTCCTACAGAAGAACCAGATTTTCTACCTTTTCCCTTGGCCCAGGGCCTGGAAACCCGAGGCCGTGCATCGGACCTCGGTCTCTCTGTTGGCAGCTCTGTGTAACCTATCACAGAGACAGCCTAAGCACAATTTTTTGCACATGATGAATATGGATCTTTGCTGCATCTGGCAGGCTGCAACAATGAATGCAGAAGAGTGTCATTAATAGATAATAAAAGCAGAAAGCAACATTAATGGGAATAAGCTTTTCTTTTACTGGGACTGATTATTACTTTTTTGTTCTTGGGCTGTGACTAGATTGAGCTGCAAATAACAGCTACCAGTGCTGTGTGCATGCATGTGTTTTGTTGTTGGCTGGTTTTTAATCTGAAATATTTAACCATGACATCTTCAAAGTGCAATTGTGTCATACATCCTCATACATTAATAGATTTCAAAGATGAAGAGCCTCGCTGCTTTATGTTTAGTCGTGCCTTCATCTATAAATTTATGGGAGTATTATAGTTTAATGAATTGAACAAGTCCCAGAACAACAACAAAAATGCTCTTTTGTTTGAATTTAGATATAGCACACTTTGTTCTTCAAAAGAATAATAAAACCAATATGTTTCTTTAGTGGTAAACTTCAGGGTAACTTCATCTCACATTACTGATCAAGTACCCAAGGATATGTGTGTGCACATATACATATGTGTCTGTGGTAAATAGGGGCTTTCAGTCATGGTGTTAGACACAGGCTGAACATTCGTATTCTGATAGCGATAGGCAAACCTCCGAGAACAGATGGAGCAGAGTTCAGCACAAAGGTTTAATCCTATCAGGATGATTCCTGTATGGCCATCTGGATAATCCGGTGCACAAATTCAGTGCCTGTTAAAAGTACAACGTAGGCCAAGATTAGCGTCACAGATTTTCCACTAGACTTGTTCATATTTGACTTTATGATTCTCAGACTCCAGAAAATTGCATTAGAGAGCCTGTGATTTGTGAGAGAAATCAGATGAGGAATAAGAACTCTTAGGGTACTTGAATTTCCCTTGAAGAAAGTGGATTACAGGCACTCCCTGTCCCTGGCAGGACTGCTTTGTGTTTCTGTGCGGGTTGCTCTGTTTCTGAAAGACGATTACTGTGAGCTCTCTGTTGTGGGCAGACTTTCTCAATTCTGCTGAACAAAGAGACCTCAGCTAAAAATTAATTTTAGTTGGATCTTGTTTTTATCAGGAAAATACATTTTTTGTTTGCTCTAGAATTCGTCTCAGGTGAATTTCTGATTGTTGTGCTGTATGACAGAGCAGGAGTTTTAACTTATTTTGGGGGAGCAGAGTTCTGGGTTTTATTTTGTGATAGTGAAAGATTCCATTAAATTTTAATTGATACTAATATTTGGTTTGGCAGTGAGAATTTAGATTTTGATTGAAGTCTATGTTTCATCTAAAATAGTTTCTGTATATCATCAACTAAACCTTGCCAATGTGGCCATAACATACCAGTGTACATCAGAGCATCAGGGCTCACCCCTGTTGTACTCTGGATGCTGGGCTTTGTACACCTTACAGAGAGGAGGTGCTGTGGCCAAGGTGCTTTTGTCTAGTCCCATGTTCTAACTCTAGAGACATTTGCTGTGGGAGATTTATTGTTTTGTTAAGATACTGATGGAAAATAAAAGAGAGAAAACAAGACTAGAGTGAGGGTAAAACAAACCTGGAATTCAGAAATTGCACCCACCTGCCCTTCTGTTAGGTTGTGATTCAGCAAAACAGTAAACCACAGGGTTAACATTCAGCAAATGGCTGGTTCCATCCTATAAAATGCTTTGTTGGATCCTGAAGGACCAGTCAGGAAAATTAAGTATTATTTGGAGTATGCGAGCTATGCAGAGATGTTTGTTTTGACAAACTTTTAGGGTTGATTCATATTGCACATTTTGGGCTTCCATTCGCAAGGTTGCCTTTATCCTCACCCAGAAATTGCATCAGTGCAACTATTTTTAAACTTTAGTGCACTTAACCAGATGCAGTCTCCTTTCTGGACATACCTATTGTTTTTAGAATAGTCATATTTGCTTAGTTGGGCTCTGTAACTTCATCAGCGGAAGTTAAATCAGTGGGAAGCCATTGAAATGGGGGAAGCATAAAGGATTTTTTTCACTGTTTTACTAACAAAACTTTTAAAGTCCATATTCAGACACACCGGTGCAACCCCATGTGTGTATCACACCTTTGTCCCCTGCATGGTATTGCCTTTGGCTTTGCCTTATCATTCCTGTGCCTTTGCAAGTAACACCATGGGCTGAAGGAAGGAGTGAAGAAATAGAAGTGCAATAATTTGGGGGCTCATAGGAAAGCATTTGTCTTGCTTAGGGTCAAAATAAGTCTGTGCATCCCTGAGGGAGGAGAGCAGTCGCTGGTTTGGTGTTGGGATCTCAGCAAACGTGGCCCCATTTGTAGAAGTGCTGCCAACATTTCTTAGGCCCTATCCAATATTCTTGGATGTGCTGTTTTATCTCCCAGTCCAGTGCATGTCCCTGTGAACCCAAGCTGCTCAAGAGAACAGAGACTGTGGCAGTGCTGGAGCTGAGAGGCTGCACTGGTTTAGGCAGGGAGCAATGTTTGGCCAGGGCCACCCACAACAGTTTCTTCATGGCTGACTCAAAATGGAAGTCCTCCAATTCTGGGGCGAAAATAATGAATGCAAAAATCATAGCTCAAAACCTGCACAAAATTTCCTGGGAACGAAAATCAGAGCAGTGTGTCAAAAAAAATTCACAATAAAATTGTTAGGCTTCTTGAAATGTCTATATATATTTAGAGAGAGAGTGCATATGTATTTTTTCAAGAATAATAATACCTGTGTTTTTTTATATATTAATGTTTTTGGCTGAGCCTATATATTTAATTTAACATAATTTTAACTGTTTTTGCAACATTTCCTTTTTCTTGGGGAATTTATTATTTGCCAGACAAACATGACAGACCTCTCTTTGAAGGTCAAGTTTTACTGACTTGCAGGAAGATATTAAGGATTCTGGCTGTTTTATTAATTTTTGGAAAGCTGGAGGTAGCTCTAAAAGTAGAACAAAACAAAACAAAAAAAAAACAAGCAAAAAACCTCCCAACACTTCCTCTGTGATGTTAAAGGGTTTAAGAGAATGAATGATAATGCATTTCTTGTAATCATATAGAGATAACTAAATCAATATTTTATGGAAACATTTTAAGTAAAATACACAGCAGAGATTTTTTGTAACAGGTCTCCCATTATTCTGGATTGCCTCCTTTTTTCCATGTAGTCATTTTTTAGGCACTGATCAACAACTGAGAGCTTTGGAAATCATTAAGGAAAGAGAAACACAGAGGACTCCATAAAATGTAACTTTGCTGGCTGAGGCATCAGCAAGGATAAAAGAGAAACACCGGCTTAAGTATTGATTGTAGGTGGAATATTATCCCAGGTAATTTACATTTTCAATTCCCATTAATGGGAACTGAGCATCCAAAATGTTAGGCAGAAAATTCACAGCCAAGACCTTTAATTTCACTATTGGAAAACAGAAACAAAGGCAACCTTCCCTCCCTTCCCCCAACCTGGAGGGCTTGCACGGCGCGTATATTTTTGGTTCAGTGATTTCACCCAGTGCAGATGTCATGAAGCACCAGGAGGAGGTTGCCATTTTTGGCAGGGTGTTGTAATCTTTAAAGCCTGCACATGCTAAGTCCCAAATATCAAGATGCCGTAAAGGAGAGAGCTGGGAAGGGGCAGCAGGGCATCACATCCTCGTGCCTGTGTCGCATAAAGCTGTGTGAGTTATCTGCTCGAGAGGGAAACCTCTGTTACCCTGTTTCCTGCACAGCAGCTGCTTATTGTCAGGAGAGAATAGGAGAGAGAGCCGGCTGCGATACGCCAAAGGAAAGCAGGAAGATCATCGCTTTAGTAAGATAAACAGCAAACACATTGTTTAGCTTAAGAGTGAAGATTTAATGCTCTGGTACAATATGTAAAAACTCTGCCCGTTCCCTTTCCCTGAAGTGTCCATGACTGACCCTTTGGGCTGGTCCTCCAGGCTGTGCCCATGCAAGCTGATCTCACAAACTTTGGTTGCGTTCTGCTTGTGCTGGATACAGCTCCAAGAATGCCTCCACATACCAGGCTGGAGTGGCACCTCTGCCTGGGCACCAAACTTTTTAGGGTTCACCTTTTCAGCATGCTCAGATTAGGTGAGCAGACTGTGGCAATTTTGCTTCTCAGAAATGAGAACATTATTTTGGGAAAAGCAAAATAAAGCCCCACAAACCCCGAACAATCCTTCCCCTCAACAAAACAGCCCAGCTCAACTCCTCCCCCCCCCCCCCAAAATATTTGGTTCATTGTCTTAAACTAGCAAATTTTGGAAAAATGATAATTTTCGGTTCTGAAAAAAACCCCACATTTTTCCCATGTTAAAACTGATCTATTAAAGTGCTTAATGTTGAAGATCCACAAAACCAGTGATGAATGGAATAACCCTTCTCTCCTGTGTAACACCTATGTAAATTTATAATTCAAAAAAGGAAGAAATAATGTTTTTGTTCCCTTCTAAAGAACTAAAATTGCTGATCAAAAGAGGCCTTGAGCATTCCAACAAGTGCTGCACAGCTTCACCTCCAGAGTGCTGTGGGAAAAGAATTTAGGTTCAGACCATTCCTGGGCACTGCCTTGCTCAGTGACAAACCCTACATGTTTTCAATAGCTGTGAGGTACCTGAGGGAAGATCTATACCAGATGATATAAAAATGCTGTAGATATCCCAGAGTCAGCACTGAGCTGTTGCTATGTTTGACTGTCTCCAGCACTGAGTAGCCACAGCACTCAGTTCCTGAGATTGGCGTGTTGTCCTTGGTGTGTTGGTTCTGCTGCTGCTGGTTCCTGTGTCAGGTGTGTCTTGTGTGAGCCCTGCATTGCACAGAGTGGTCCACATGTAACCTCAGTTTGTTTTGAAATGGGAAGCCCCAGCTCCATATACACTGCACAGCTCTTGGCAGCTTCGTATAGGGCACTGCCCAACTATCTTAAAAAACTGAGCTCCTTACTCTGCAACTTCTTCAGCTGGGTTGTTAAGCACTGACTTGAGTGGTTTGTTGAATCACAACTTCAGTAAGTGACGGTTTTGAGTGCTTAAAACTGATTTGTGTTGATATTCTGAAAAGCAGTAGTTTGGTGAAAGCATTTAACAGGTTGCAGGATCAGATCCATAAACTGTGGGTTAATCTGTGGCTCATTTATTTATTTAGCTGGGAATTAGGTTTTACCCAAGGAAAAAAAAGGAAAATTAAATTAAACTCCAGATATTTTCAGTACTTCCTCTAAGATGAGACATAAATTCCCTGTTCCTCTTAATTTCCAGTTTTAACTGCCTTTATGCAACTCTCCTTGCGTGTCACAATACTCTTAAAGAGAAGAAAAATAAAAGCATGTGCCCCATCATTTAAACTCCTGTTGTGATGCAGCAACTGTTGTCAGAGCCTCATCTGTGGAATAATAGAGGATGAAACCGCACTTCATGATAAAAACTGCAGGCGAGGTCATTCTTACAGTCACCAGCACAAACTGGATATTAATCATAGAGCAAATACATTTCAGAAGCTAAATAAGAGCAGTCCCAGAGCCCTGCTGATAGCTGTGCATCCCACTAATTCACCTCAGTGAACATTTACCTCTAAGCTCAATTAACCCTTATTCCAAGGCCACCCATAAACTTTGTGGTAAATATGCTTTTTTTCCCCTCTGGCCTCTGTTTTCTATCAGTGGAACAGATCATTTCTGTTGGAGGATAAGAAGCTATCTCTGTTTAGAAATGCAGGTCTCTAATTAAGAGTATGAAATGTCCACTGTGTGTTTATGAGGGACTGGAATTGGTAGATTATTGATTCTGTAAATTCAGATGCTCCTGAGGGTGTCTGCTATTTCTTCTGTCATCAGGTGTTATTTGAGGCGGGTAGAAATGCTCAGGAGACAGGTGGGTGGGGGTGTAGGGGAGAGCAATTTCCTGGTGCAATTGCCTGCACACAAAGTTGGTTGTTAAACATGTGCAAGAAGCTAAGAGGAGACATCATTGCTGTTGTTTAGTTATTATTATTATTGTTATTAGTATTATTAGTACTGTTATTATTCTCCCTGCCAAGCATTGTTCAGAGGCAAATTGGAAATGTGGTAATTAGGCCCTGACTGGTAGTGTAGTACTCGTGTCCTGAGCCAAAGTTCAATGCCCTGAAATGAAATTTAAACCAATTAATCTGTTAGATTTTTATCGCTTGTCCGTGTTTTCTCAGCAATTCCCTCAGCACGTGGCCTTTGATCAACTCTCATACAAAAGCTAAAATGTGTGCCTGCTGCTAGCAAGATGGGGCTGACATTAACATGGCACTCATAAAACAATCAGAGCAGTGAAGCCCTCAAACAGACAGGGCATAGTAATATTTAATAAAAGTGCACACATAATCTTCAGAATTAGCATTTTGTGCCTTGCAGTACCTTTGGGAGAAGAGCTTTTATTTGTGGAGTGATCATTATTATAACAAAGAAGAGCTACCTAATAATTTCCACTTTAACTCTGCAATATGCCATGAGCATTTCTGAACCATTATGCTAAACTGTGGTGGGGTAATCATTTTATTGTCACAGTTTGAAGGAAGAAAAATCCCCTGTATATCAGTAGCTGGGAGTTGCAGGAACACGGGAACCGACACACACAGCACACAACAAAAAACTTTCGGTTTTGCTCCCCGTGTGCTCCAGCTGGTACCTGCCATCCTTTGCACGGGAGGTGACAAGATTTTAACAATCTGTGTTCTGAGAAAAGATGAAGATTTCATAAGAACCTCATTTCCCTTGAGGTCATTAAGGACTTTGCTCATAAATCCTTAACATTTATCGATAGAGACCTTAGCTTTGAAGTCAGTGGCAAAATTCCCGTTGGCTTCAATAAGTTTGGGATTGCAGTGCCTCCCTCTGACACCTCTATCTGTGAGCTCGACCTGCAGGAGCAGCACAATGAAACATGTCAGATGTGAACACTGATTTGCCTTGATATTATGCAAAGAAGGAGGGTAGCTCATTAAGACTCAACTGCTGGGCCATTTCAGCAGGTGGAGGATGTGACCACATCACCTTCAGCAAGGAGCTGCAAGGTCTGTGCCTGCAGTTGGAGGGTGATATTTAGTTTTTCCTCAGCCCCACAACTGTTCTGAAAAGATGCAGTGAACATAATGCTCTCACACTAGAAAGTCTGAAAATCTTGTCTGAGAGTTGGGCTACCAAACTCTTTTTGTTCTGATTGTAGTGGGCTTCCAGTTTTTCATTTAAAAATAAAAAAAGTTTGTATGTGTAGGAATGTGTAATTATTCTTTTTTTCGTTATAATTGTTCTCTAGACTTAAAGTCTGTTCATGTTATCAATTCTGTACATGTCACTGCCTTTATTGGAACTGGTCTAAGGTCCTTCACTGTGTTTTTCTATCAGTGAAGCTTCAGACTTTGACTATAATATCTTTTTCTACAGAAAAAACTAAATTTTATGTAACATTTCTATTTGTTTTAAAAACACCATTTTAGAAATGATGCTTTGGTGTTACAGAAGGGCATGAGAAGTGATAATATTTTGAAACAAAACATTTTGTTTTTCTTGGAAATATTGAAGAGTGTTTCAGTTAATTTCAGATAGAGATTCTGGAACTTTGCATTCTGGAAAAAAAAAAAAAGTTCTGTATTTTGGTTTCTCCTCTGACCAAAACAAAATGTAGAAAAAGGTCTCCAAGTGAAAAGATTATTCCGCCTAGTTCTGTTTTTCTAGGGTTGCACAGAAGTAAACACCTTCCAGACAGCACTTTGGAAGTTGCCAAATGATTAACAGAAGAAGTATGAAGAGCTGAGGGCCTGAACTGGCCAGACATTTGTACCAGGGGCATAAATAGAGCTGAGGTCATTGCCTTGCCCCCCTCCCAGTGTTACCTGTGGTGATGCTGCAAATGGGACCCAATTCTTCCATCCTCCTTGGTTCTCCAAGCAAAGGGCCTGGGAAGGGCAAAGTTTTAGTAAGATTAATGTCCTGAATGACACTGGTTGTTGCAAATATGTCATTGTATAAACATATTTTGTGCCTTCAAAAACAGGTAGCAGTCTGGATGCCTCCCTCAGCACGTCTCCTCAGGTTTCCTTGGGATGCAGCCCTTGAGTGTCGTATCCCTGGCAGGGCAGCACCTTCCTGCAGCCCTTCCAATCTGTATAGACACTTGCATTGTAAAATAAGAGAAGCTGTGTGAGGAAAGTTGTGAGGTCCCACTGGTTTTTGTGATATGGGAAAATAATGCCCTGAAATCTTTTGGGAATGCACAGTGCTCTCGCTCTGTCTCATTCCGTGCCTGCAAAGGGCACCATCCTGCCCTGCTTATTAAACCACCAAGTCCTGCCTTTTCATCCTCAGAGGAAATGTCCTGGGCTATTGCCAGCAGTGTTCATGAGGCACTGATTCAGCACAATTTCTACATATTTAAATGAGATTACACGTGTGATTGGTCACATTGACTTTGCGAGTGAGAGTGTCCCAGTGAACAACTCACAGCCCCAGTTCAGCTCAGAGACCTGTGTCTGCCAAAGTCCCCCCAGCTGCCACGGATGAGACTTGGCATGTATTTGATAGGAAGCAAATACATGTATAAAGTATCAGAATCAAATTCATGAGGAGAACAGACAGTGCAGCACCTTGTACCCCTGAGTGCAATGCAGGTACTGCAAAGAACATCACAAGGTAAATACAAGAACTTTAGTGGGGACCTATAACTCCACAGTGGTGTCTTGCTTTTATTTTAAAGATGAATTTAATTACAATTTTGAATCGTAGAATCATTTGCTTTGGAAAAGACCTCTAAGATCAATGAGTCCAACTGTAAACCCAGCACTGCCAAGCCCATCACTAAACCATGCCCCCAAGTGCCACATGTACACTGCTTTTAAATACCCCCAGGGATGGTGACTAAACCTCTTCTCTGGGCAGCCTCTTCCAGTGTTTGACAACCCTTTCAGCAAAGCCTGCATATGTTTTCTGTTAATGGCTTATGGTCTCAAATAGTTTTTATTCACTGGTATTTAGGAAAAAAAATGTTGCTTGTAGTCTTTAAGAAAAGTAGCTCATTCTCTGACACATGGGAAACTGATTATCTTTGGGTTTTATTGTGGGGGGTTGTGTCCACAATCAACTGGGAATACTGGAAAGGGTGTAATTTGGAAGTGATTTTAATTTTTATTTATGAAAAAGTTTGATCCTATGAAAGGGCTAGATGGCATTTTGAAAAGCTGCTTTCACTGTAAATCTGTTGCTGTGAGCTTGGCTGAAGGGAAAGCATTTGCTTTTGGACATTGCAATGGTTTTTATACACAGTTTTATGCAAGTAACTTGAATCCAAATTAAACATATTGAAGTTACTTCTGTGCGCTCGCTACATTTTCATGACGATAATGTTGGGATGTTTCTTTTGTTAGCTCATGTAAAAGTTAATGGCTGTGCTCTGCCGAGTTTGGGGTAGGGTAATGATTTTTTTTCTGCCTGTTTGTGTTTTTCACTGGAGCTGGCATCCCCATCAGCTTAAGTAGTGGAAAAGTTTGTGCCTGACACTTACGACCTTTTGTAGGTAGGGACAGGGTCTGTTTGCTCCCCATACGTGCCTGCCATCCCCGGTGCTGTGAGTGCAGCAGCGTCCACAGAAACACTCACTGCTCAGGGTGACTCAACAGCTCCCTTTCCAGCTCCCTCCTGCTTCTCAGCTCCATGCCCACCCGCCCTGCCCAGGGGCTGGGAGGAAGGAGCCTCTCAGCAGCCACACTGACTCTTGCAATTAGCTCCAACCAACCAGAACTTCACTAAATAATCATAAAGATGCACAGGGTCTCTTTAGCACTTTATGTCTGGAGCATTTTAAATTAGGCTTCTGTGAATGAGTTAATTTTCTGTCTTTACAATTAGAAGAATTTAGGACAGGGGCTGTGCCTCATTAAGTAATTCACCACACAGCCACATTAAGTAACTCATGGGTGCAAGGGTGTTATCCTGCATGGTGCTAACATGTGGGTGGATTTCACACTCCTATCTTCATAGTAAATCCTTACTAGGATGAAGTGCCTGAGTGCTCTTCCTTCAGAACATCAGCAAATACTCCAAGTCACAAACCAAATTAGCAGCTCAGCCAGCCTTCCCACCAAGTAGCAATTCACAGCCAAATGCCAGCAACCCTAAAAGGAGAGGTATATATGCATGCATATATATATATATACATACATATATTTTCAGCTAATTTTCTGCTGGTTGACATTGCAGAGTCAGAATAGGCAATGGCAGCCCTTCATGAGTTTGCAGTACAGCCAGCCTCGTCCCTCTGCTGAGGCCCGAGTTCATACCTAAAGAAAAGAATCTTTCTTTCCAATGCTGATGTTGACTGGTGGGGTTAGGCTGCTCCTTGAGCCTGTTTTTCTTGACTAATAAAATTACTGCAGTACCCGCTTTACTTAAATGTTACCTAATGGTGTGATGTGATATTCTCATCTCATGCTGGATGAGCAAGGAGAAGTTGGTGGCACTTGGGGTGGAGTGGCTTCTTTTCATGAACCTGTGTGACCACCATGAGACTCCGCAGCAAAAAGTTACCCAAGGCTTTCTGCCCAACTCAAGTTATGTTATTCCTGTTGCTTCAGGAGTTATCCCATTACTGTAGAGAAGGAGAATCAGTGTGTCAGTGTTTATATTGCCCTAGCCCACCAATATTTGAGCTGAGCCTGCTTCTGCTTACATCATCTTAAACCTGAAGTTCTTACTCCAAGATTTAAGGTGACTACTTTGAGCAGTGCCTCTCATTTATCCCGTAGATGCAACGCAACTGGAATGACTGGATGGCAGGGCTGTGGGGTTTGGTTTGGGGTTTTTTTGTAGCAGCCAAAGCATTAATCATGGCAGGATGCTTTAATACTCGAACAACCTGGATCTCATTGCAGAATAGTTAAAGAAATGCTGAGGGTTACACCCTTTATTATTTAGCCAGTATTTTCCACAATATTTATGGGAGTTTCCTCGATGAATTTGGGTTCTGATAGATAACAAAGAAGACTTACCAGTGATTGTTTTATTAACTCAGGTCATGCATATTTCATATAAAATAAAAAAAGGGATTTGTCCTGATTTCCAATTGGTCTCTGCCCATCATGCTGTGATTTTTTTTGTTAATGTAGGATTAAAAAAATTTCTTTTCAATGCAGATAATAAAACCAAACAGAAATTAATTGAGAAAAAAAATGCTTCCAACGATATAGTTTGAGGTCATGCACATGTACTAGAAAGAACATGATTGCTGAAATCTTTTTGTTAGTAAGGGGGGAAATGAAAGCTCCTTTTATTTTATTTTTCTCACGTCTTCTATCATTAAAATCCGGTTCTAACAGCAGAATACTTCTCTTTTTCATGTGTGTTGAAAAGCAGCTACACCATGTATCAAAGCCATCAGTCCAAGTGAAGGATGGACTACAGGAGGTGCCACTGTCATCATCATAGGAGACAATTTCTTTGATGGGTTACAGGTCATATTCGGCACCATGCTGGTTTGGAGTGAGGTAGGTGTTGTCTGAACGGTAATGTCTAATAGCTTTGTCTCGCTTATAGCCAGCCTGTCCTTTCTCTATGCCACATGCTAAATCAGCAACAAATGTTGAGACATGAATCCTTTCCTCATTCAGGTTTATGAAAATAATTAGTCAAATTTACCTGTGGCAGAAATTCATTATAGCCAGGGGATTTGCATCTCCTCTCACTGGCCCAGAATTTAGCTCAGTGGATTTTATTACAAGAAAAGGGAAGGATAAATGCCTACGTGAATAATTCTGCATTTAGCACTACAATAGCTAAGGGCCCACAGGAAACAAACATTTAGGTGATCCTGCTTTCCAGGGAAATTGGCTGCTTGCAGCTACAGCTCAATGAGGTGGAGACTGCAGAAATACAGCACCTCTGAATAACATATCCTTAAAGTGTGGATGCTTGATCATAATTGCAACCAAATACACTGTATTGTATCCACAGTGGACTCATCATATTTAGCAGGGGGCCCCGTGGTTTTCACAGTAATCTTTTTTTTGTTTCTTACCCACTTTTTGCTGTTGCTATTTTTTCCAGTTCCTTTAATCCTCTCTTCTCCCTGCACATAATTAATCATGGGTTCTGGTATTCCCCAAAAGCCTGTGAAAAGTTAAAACCCAGGCAGCTTCGCCCGAGCGGCCACATCCAGTGTGCAGGGCCATAGAAGCCGTGGCAGAGCTCCCCACGGGCACAGGGAGGCAGCTCCAAGGAAAGGTTTACCTTTTGCATTTATGGCTCTTCAAAACCATTTTGGAGGTTTAGCAATAAATTGTTGTTTTCGTTATTTTAACACTGAAATAAACATGCTAACTGACAAACCAGCCTCTCTAAAGTATCTGTACAATGCTTCCCATTAACGAGAGGATCTTCTGCTGCTTTAACTCATATCCTGTAACTATTATATCAACTGTATGGCTTAATTCATATCCAGCACATTCCTCTTACTGATTCCATTGCACATATGGCAGCATTTTTTCCATGTGAAGAGTATTCTCTAATGTCCTTCATGGGCTTCGCTGTTCTCTCTCCCTCTCTCATCCTTCCACTTGAGGACAAGTGTGGATGAAAGGGCATTCCAGAAAAGGAGATATAGTAAATGAGCCCTATTCTGAAGCCCTTATGTGATCATGAAAGTGCCCCCTGGGTCCAGTGTAAGCATCCTGTGTGTTAGTATTGAAGCCATTATGTCTACAGACATTTAACAGGGAAAGGTGAAGAGGCTGGGAGGAAAGTGCTCTGATTTTGGTACTGCAGAATTGGATCTTTCATTATAAATCTTGATTCTATTTATTAGAAAAAGCCATTAATTGGCAATTTCTAATCTCAGGAGAGTGAGTGCTGGTCAAAACATTGTTGCTGATGGTTGTAAGGCCTTGTCATAAAATTAATAATATTAGAGAGGGTCCAGAGCAAAGCCAGTCTGTGGGCTGTGAATGCTGTAAGGGGCTGCAAGCTGGTGTTGAGTGAAAAATGTGTCACTGTCTCTCCCTTACAGAATTGCTCCTTATTTCATAACCTATGAGAGGAGTAGAAAATCCTATAGGGGAAGAGAAATTCTTTCTAAAAGAAGCAGACAAACATGATAAACAAGTGCAGAAATGCATGAGCTGTCTGAGTGATCCCTAAATAATAGTGATCTATAAATAATTCAAATTACACATACAAGCCACCTATGAAGTACAAAATAAGTTCTTTCATTTGCTTTCCCATTTCTAAAAACGTCTAGAGCATTTTCAGTACCCATGAAGAATATTTTTGTTTTATTTTAATAGAGTATAAAATTGAACTGTCAATCCTCTGAATTTCAGTCCATTTTAAACTTGGAGCAGGTTCATCCTGAGTTGCCAGTCAGGCCCAGTTTTAAGCAAACCTGGCCAGGTTATTTTGTCATTGTATTCTGGATGAATTTTAAAGTTCATCCTGTGGTTTTATGAGTCCAAAGAAAACATAATTTAACTGAGCTGCAGAAAATCCCAAACAAAACCAGATAGGCAGAAACTAAAGAAGAAGAGTGAGTCTTGCAGAGCATTTTCACATCGATTTTTCTAGCTTCACTTTCAGTTATAATTGCAGGTGGTTTGGGGAATGAAGTCTAATATTTAAATTAAGCATAATTTTGCTACAGACTTTTCATGGGACCTTGGGCAAATCACATAATCTCCTTAAAGTTCAATTCCCTTTCTCTAACACAGTAATAAGATTAGTCACCTTCTTTGGAGAGGTGCTGTGAAGATAATTATCGTAAAGGTCCTATATTACTCAGATTTTATTATAGCAAAATCCATGTAAATACCTGAGCTGCATGGATATTTAAAATATAAATCCTACCACAGCTCAGAAGCAGAGTTAAAGCAAAAAAAAAAAAAATTGTTCATTTGAAGAGTGAGTTTGTTGCTGTCAAGCAGTATATGTTATAAATAATTTGAAATGTAAATAATATATTTTTAATTTATTTTACATGTATTCAAGTTTTGTAATTGAAATATTTATATGCTTGAAATGGAGTTGACTGTGTTAAAAAAAAAAAGAGGTTTAAAATGGTTTCTGAAACACATATTTATTATTTAAACATATATTTTAGCTGTAAACAGTCTAACATAATTGCAACCTTTCTCAGCCAGGGAGAACTAAATAAAAACTTAATTTGTCACATTAATTTTGCGCAGAAATGCAGATACCCTAAGCCAGTAGGTTCAATTAATCCGTACCTCCCATATTACTTTATGAAAATGACTTTAAGAGCCCATGATATTTTTAGAATTCAGCAAAATGGGCCACCTAATGCCTTTTTTTTCCAAGGGACTTTCGTAACCGACAAACAAACAGGGTTGGTATATCGTGTGCACATGCTGAATCTGGACAGACAACTCCCAGCAAATAGTCTGTTTGCCAGACAGACTCTGTTTGTGCAGTCCACAGACAGACAGAGCTGTTATTTGTAGGTTTTTACCCAGGTTCTGGGGCTGTGCGTTATTGCAAATATTCCAAATAGGAGCTGCTGATAAGAATCCTCTGTTGTTTCTCTCTCTTATGGGGTGCTGAAAATCCAAGAGTCAAGTTTCAGGGCAAATACAAGATTGTGAAGACAAAATTAGTTTCTTATAAATATTCCACAATATTTGCTTAAAATGAACTATTTCTTCAAACATTTTCCTGCCAAGAACATTCCTCCAGCTGTACAGAGTCAGCTGGAAGCAACTTCTTTTTCTTTTATATTAAGAAAAGATGAAGCACTCAAACATCTTTTTTTTTTACCTTTGTACAGCACAAAAACAGAGGATGACTTTTTGGTTTGGTGGTTTGTTGTTTTTTGGCGGTTTTTTTTACTGCTGCTGAATCAAATTCTGTGACATAGTTTTTTATTTTGCTTTTTATGTTTGTTATTGATTTTGGAAGTCTCTGTTTTTGAGTGCTTATTTTGGAGCTCTGACTCATTTTTTAAAAATGAGTAGGCACCCTCTTTTTGCAAACCAAGGCTTATTAAGCAGCATCTGGATGCCCAGAATTGAGGCATGCAAAGTCATTGGTCGTTTTTTAAAATATAGGCACTTTAAGGGTTCTGTTCTTGCTGAAAGCTGTCATTACCTTCAGTTGGTAGGATTTTTCTTCATTCCTGTCCTAATGGTCCTCTTCACACAGAGTCAAAGTCAAATTTATGACTGATTGTCACCATTTCCCTAACCACAAACCAGAGCTCAAGCATGCAAAAATAAACTAGTGACTCAGATTAATGACATCTCCTTAAAAAATGTCACTTTTAAAAAAAGAAAGTAACCTGGCACTCTGGAGAGTGTGAAATGATGCTGTATCACACAAGAATGTCTAGAATATAGTAACAAACCACAGAAAGAGGCTTGTTGTACACATTCAACCCAAATGTGTTTTGGATTTTGAAGGACATGCACCTCCCACTGTTCTGAAGATCTCCAACTCAGGTTTTAATGCAACCCACTGCATGTCCCAGATGAGATGTAGGAATTTACACCAAATAGCTATAATGCAGTTGCCAGGTAGCTTTATGTCCAGCTCCATTTCTCACTTTGCTAAATGCAGGATGGATCTGGGATTTTGGCGGGTGGGTTCATGTCCAAATCACAGGTTAATACCTTACTCAAGATTTACATTTAAAAAATGTTTTCATAAATGTGCATGAGTAATATTTAAGAATTCTTAGTTCTCAGCATGTCATTGCTATGGTTGTTTTGATGTCTGTTAATCCACCAAGAGTTCCCAGCTGAGGTGAGAACATACAACTGGCCATGCTGGGCCTCACAAGCAGGTTCATCTCGCTCAGTTTCTTGGGTTCAGCATTGGGCAAGGACAGATGTCTGTAAAAAAAATGGGGTGAGCATGTCATGATGTTTCACCAAAACTCTCTACCAGTCTCCAACTGTTTGAAGCTCAGAGGCTTCCAGAACCGGTGTCTTTACTTTTAATATCCCTGTATGGTAATAGCTTGCCTCTTCTGGATGCTTTACATGAAAATATGAGGCAGATTATGTCTTGAAGTGTGAAAGGATGGTAGGAAAGGGTGGAGTGAGTTCCTAGTGTCAG
The DNA here is from genome assembly GCF_009829145.1 of Chiroxiphia lanceolata. Lineage (NCBI taxonomy): Eukaryota > Metazoa > Chordata > Aves > Passeriformes > Pipridae > Chiroxiphia > Chiroxiphia lanceolata. Next base: position 11,478,080 of record NC_045651.1, read on the forward strand.
ACCACAGGTTGACAATGTAGACAGGAAAGCATTCCATAATCCTGGAGTTATTGAAGTCAAGGGCAGATTTGCTTTTGCCATGGGTGGGCCTGGAGTGCCCAGAGCTGTGCAGCACCAGTTGGGTCATGGGGATTGCAAAACAGGGCCAGGGCAATTTGGAAAGCTGGTCCCAGTCCGTAGCACAGATCCTGGCAGCTCCGTGGAATCAGAGTTTGAGACCGAAGTTGGGTTTCACAGGGCAGGTTTCCATGCATAAGGGAATATTGTTTGTCCCTTAAAGACAATTTCTTGATATGGCAGCAGTATAGGGAACTTCTAGTATGCAATCAAGCTGTCCAGTTCCCCTCTGTGTGCATGAGAACTGAAGGCTGACCCAGAACAAAGGTCCTCCTAGCTCAGCACTGTGTCCCTGACAGTGGGCAGTAACAGATGCTAAGGAGAAAAAGCAAAAGGAAGAGGCACATGTATTCTTCTGGTATACCTCCCAGGCTTTAGTTCTAGAGAAGAGAGGAATAAAATACATCCTGAGCATCCTAAACCATAGGACTTCAGACATAATATTCACCCTTTGGGAATGCGTGGGCGACATTATTGTATATTTGTGGTTTTAAACATAGTTAAACTTATTTACTTCAGAGCACAAAGGAAAACCAAACTGTTTGTGGAGAACAAACCAGGAAACTTGCCTAACTCTCCCCAGCTCTCTGTAACAATGGACCATAAATAGGTCAGACATTTCTTGGGAACCAGGGAAGATGAGTATTGGAAAATGCCACAAATTATGTTTAAGGAACATTAAAGTGGTGACAGACCAGTAAATGCTGGGAAATTCAAAGATACAACCAGAAGCTGCCTGTATGGCTCATGCCAGAATGGGGGTGAGGGATAGAAGGCTCATGCTGATGTAGTAAGATGAGCATTTTAACCTTTACTATTAAAATCCTTGGCTGTTTTTACAAATATTTTTTCCCTAAAAATGCCAAAAAACTTTTCTTGTCTTGCCAGTTCACCCAGTTAACTAGAACCACTTGAGAATGGGATTTATCTCAGTTATTTTTGGCTGCCTACAGTTAAGCATCTAGTCCAAACTTGTCATCTTGGTTCACTGGAGAAAGGTAGATGCTTCCATAGAGCGGCTCATCCCAACATGAGTGAGAGGTGTCTAAAGCACTGGAAATCAATTGCTATTTGACAGAGGCTATTTGCCTCTGCTGACTGTTGAGGGCATGGAGAGAATTGGCTTGGACTTTTAAGCTTAGGTCAGCCCAACTGTAAGACAACACAGTTTAAGTAAAAGCATTCCTTGGAAGTTTGGTTTTTGGTTCTGTTTCTGTTTTAGTTTTGTTAATTTATTTTTTTTTTAACTCAGTTGATAGAGTGAGTAATTTAGAAAAAAAAAAAAAGGCAAGTTTCTTTTAAAAACAAGTAAGTTTCTAAATCACATAATTTTGAAGCAGAGCCTTAAAACATGTTCTTTGGAGCTCACAAACAATAAGACATTAATCCTTCCATAATTTCTAATATGACATATGGCTTCTGACTTCTGTAGATCTGAATAACTTTTGGAGCATTTGATGCTGGTAGTTTTGGTTTTAATGTTCAGCTTGATTTAATATTAATTTTCTTAATTTAAATATGGAGAGCTTCCTACTGTGTATGCCATTTCCCTCCATAGGACAGATGGCTCTCAGGCAGATATTACTCTCCTTCTGTGCTATTTTTTAGTCCTGTGCCCTAAACAAAGGAGTGATTAAAAGTCTGGGTTTTGGTAGGACCTTACAGCAATGCTTAAACATTTGGTTCCTAGTAAAATAAGGTTAAAATTAGCTTTTTATTTAAAAAAATCTATTGAAATTTATTCCTTAATCCAGCATATGATTCAATTAAGATCATATAGCAGTTGACTGACTGGATGGGGTGTTCATGGCTTTGCTCACTGTCAAGGTGGGTTATGGTCTTGGTCTTGTTTGCCTCTTTGGAGATGTGTTAATGTGCCACAGTCAGAGAAGGATTATCCATGTGCCAGAGCTGTATCTTTGTTGCTGGACACAGCAGTGTCGCCTTTTCTATGTACCTCTTCTTGCTGTTCTTGTCAAAGAGATTTGAGTTAACCTGCCATGAATTGGTGAACTCCTAGATGTCTCTACTATTATTTTCAGAGACTGTGTCTTAAATCCAGTCCAGAATTTAAAACCCTGGGCTTGGGCTGTGCAGTGAATCTCAGCCTGGGTTTGTGCCATGTTCACACGTGTAACCATGTGTCGTTTATCAATCAGGTTTGTTGGACACTGTCATGACCTCAGTGTCCACCTGAGCAAATGCAGGCATCCTGCTGCTGTAAAGGAAGTTACTGCATTAAACCAGGACTAATGCTTGTAGTAGGAAGCAAGTGCCTGCCACGTATGAGAACAGAAATAATGTTGTTATGGCTGAGGAAGAGAATGCTTGTAAATATTGTAGTCACTGGCTTTTGTGTGGGTTACATCAAGATTGTATTCAAACATTGACAGGTTAATTACATGTTTCAAAGCTTGTTTACTATGATCTGAGAGGAAACTGTTATTAAAGAAGTGTTCAGCGTCTAACAGTGCTTTTTTTCTTTCTTCTCCCTTCTCAATGTTTTCTCTAGCTGATTACTCCACATGCCATCCGCGTACAGACGCCTCCCCGACATATCCCAGGGGTTGTGGAAGTCACATTGTCCTACAAGTCTAAGCAGTTCTGTAAGGGAACGCCTGGAAGATTCATTTACACAGGTAAGGATGTTTTAGTAGTACTAGATACAAGGTGGAGAAAAAGGGCAGGCAATGTATCACACTTGCAAGGGTATGTATCACACTTCTGCTTTCATCATTTTATTATTTTGGCTGAGGATGTCATTGAAGGCTCCAATTTGAGGTTGGATTCAAAAGTGGGTGACTGTGGGGATGAGTCTGAAAACATGCCAGTGTGGGATTTTTGTTTGCTTGTTTGTCCTCGCAATGGGACAGCTCTTTACCCAGCAGGGGGGAGGAAGGAGGGAAACAGATACTTTCGTACTGAAAAAGAGGAAGAGTGCAAGCACAAAGAGCCAGACATACTAGTGGAATCACAAACCTGCCTTCCAAGAAGGGTCCTGCTAAATATCTTCATCTCATGTTGTCCAGCAAGTTGGCCTGAAGAATTATTAACAAAACCCCCACACTAGCACACTGCAGATGCTGTCAATGTTAAACCACTCTCAGTAGTTGTAAGAATGGCCTAGAAAACAAATCAATTAGCAGCCTAACTTTTTAAAAAGAATGTGTATCAGTGATTCCTCAGAAGGTGTGCATGCTACAAGAATTAATGACTTTGTCCAGGTTTTGATGTTCTTACTGTTCACATTTGCAGACAGGGCTACTGCTGTAATTGTTTGCCTGCACTGTGGTTCAACACAATCCAATGCAATTCACTTCCTCGTCCTTGATTTTCCCTGAAACTTTAAGAACAATATATATCATAAATACTTGTGACTATGAGGCATCCTGAATTCCACTGGGCACATATATTGCTCTGGCTGTCAATTTATACAAAAGGACTCAAGGCAGAGGAGAAAATTCCGTGCTCCAGCTGGGCAGCAAAGCTCTCATTTGAATTTTCTTAACACTAAGCAAGTTAGAGAAAGGTACCTTATAAAGCTCTGTTGTCTTTTTCAAATACCCTCTCCCCCAGTTGGGATTATGTGCTGGGTTTCTTTAAACTGGCTCTTAAAATGTTCATGTGGCCTTGCTGGCCACAAAGCAGGCACTTGTGGAGGCTGTGTGTGTTTATTTGTGAGCATTATGATTTCAACAGTGTGTGGGAAATCTGTATATTGGACAATACACACCATATCAAAAAAGTTATTCAGAGTTTGAATGTGTTGGAACAAATGAAAAAGCAAAGGGTCAAATTGCAACTGGTGCAAATTGATGGTGTGTGACATGTAACACATGAGAGTGTCGGCCAGAACTCTGGACTGTCTGACCACGAAGCCTTTCCCTCCTCACTTTCTTACTTGCAGCAAGTTATGCTCTGCTTTGTGTCGCCTCACTGGGGTGACTGCACCTGGGCCTGGTGAAATGGCAGGTTTGCATGTGGAAGGAGAAGAAAGGGGGGAAACCCGCACCCCTCGACTTTGCAAAGAAATTTTTTTTGATTTTTTGGGGAGATTTAAATGAAAAAATGGCTTGGACCCATTTTGGTGTTGCTTTCAGATCATCGTTAATTAGCTTTTCCAGTAAAAAGGAGGGCAGCAGTTTAGCTTATCTACCCAGAAGCAGATGGCTGAGTGTGGAAATAAGGTGTCCCAGTAGGGAAAGTGTTTCCATATATGCGTTTTCAGGTTGGTGTTTAAAACACATTAGTTTTAATACAAGAAATGAAAGTTTTGAAATACTAAAAAATAATGATAAAATCAAAGGTGATGCAGTTCATGGACAATTCTCTTACTTATGCAGTTACTTATGCAGCTACAATAGATACAGAAAAGCTATTTTAACTTAAATCCTACCTCACATAATTTGCATTTTCCTTTTAGAGGCAACCTGAACTTAAAAGCGGCTTTTTAAAAAGGACTAAATGAAACTAAAATAAAAACAATTAATGCATCCTGACCTTCAGAAGTGCCTTCCAGCCCTTTAAACAAAATGCAGGTTCAGTACACGCCTGCCGATTAGTTTTAGTTAATTGAAAATTATAGGATTGACCCAAGAGGAAAATTTTGTTTGCACTCCAATCACTTTTACAAATTAAGGAAAATTACCACAATTTTGTTTAGCTAAGGTTTCACACTGAGTTCACGAAATTAGCTCAGCCATCCCAACAAAGTCAGCACTTTGTTAGTGAGCACTAGAAAAAAACTAATAGTCTATGGTGTGTACAAACGAAGCATAGAGAAAGCTATGATGCTTTAGAGAACTAGGCCAAGTGGTTTTAATTAGGATTATTGGTTCATTGTAAGTTTTGAAGAACAATCAAACTAGCAGATTAGCTGTTTCTTTTAAAGCTAGAATTTCTTGCCATTCATTTTTCCCATGAGAACTTGTTTTAACTCCCACATAGCACTTTTTTTTTTTCTTTTTTTTTTTTTTATTTTTTTTTTTTTTTTTTTAACAAGGCCTGCAGGAAATGGACCAATTGGAAGTTGGGATACAGTAACATTCCCCAGCATCACTCCAGCCGATGGGAGTTATTCACAATGTTCTTCAGTGAACTCAGTGTTCTGGAACATATTACAAAACCACAGAGGCCAAATGTTTTCTCAGAGGAGTTTGGCCTCTGTTTTTGGCCGAAAACATTTCAGCATCACTTGCTGCTTATTTACCCTGCTATTAAGAACAAGAAAACGGCAGAGGAGAAAAAGGCTGGGGGGGGGAGGTGTGGGGAAGCAAAAGAAAGTGTATGTGAGAGAGAAAAAGACCTGGGGTTTGTAGGCGGTGCAGGAGTTGATCAAGCGTAGTTTCCTTTCTGGTGAGAATGTCCCTGCTCGTTAATGGTCCCATTTTGTGGTCAGGTCTCATTTAGAAGAAATTATTTTTAATCAGTGTTCAACAAAATATCCCCTCAAGCCACCTGGCTGTAAACTGTTTTTTTCTTACTGTTAAGTAGTTAAGTTCTCAGAAGAAAATACCCAGTGACCCATTAATTTTAGCCTTTCTTTCCCCTTTAACTGCAAATAAGTTAGTAACATGATCTCTAAGTAGTCCATGTGCCATCTAGGAATCAAGGTCACATATATACAGAGAAATCCTGGCTTTTGTGAGTATTTTTGAAAGAAATAAACCAGTGTCAACCCTGTGCTTACAAGAAAACATAAGTTTTTTATTTTCCATCTGTGGAGCAAGCCACTAGCATGCACTTAGAGAGCAATTACTTCTTAGATTTTAAGCTCTGACATTCCTGAAAGAACATTATTAGAAATACAGAAGTCTGAACAAATCTTTCATGTGTGTTCATTTTGGAATAATATTAAAAGTCCATTTTGCACATGCTGGTCAGTGTTTCCCTGTGGTCCCCTTCATCTCTAAGTCTCTTCTGGCATTGGAGAGCACTGAGTGAATTAAGCTTCATGTCACAACCTGGGACATGAAGGTATGTGTCACTACCATTATTTTAGGACTGGAGAAACTGGGATAAAGAAAAAAGCTATTAGGGATACAAATCTGTAGTTAGTTTGGCAAGGTGACTCAGGGCATATATGGTTGAATTGGCACAAATTTGTGATACCTAGACAGGCCTTTGAGATTTTGTTTTGTTTTGCTCTAATTTAAAAAAATTGATGCATCCTGGACAGCATGATTTTCACAGGCTAATTTTGCTGTGGTACTAAAGTGTGAGATTTTGAGTGGGACTGCATCAATGTAAGTGAAGGTAGAATTTATTTCACTGCATATTGGAAAGGACATATGGAAGGTCCATAAAAATGCATTATGCTGTGTCTTCTACCACCTGCTCAGTTTAAGATTTTGTGCTTTTGTTCCCAAACCAGAGCAAAGGACTACACAGTGGACAGAAGTACAGAGCTTTGTCACCAGAGTTATGTGTGCAGCATGGGGTTAATTACAATTGTTGGCTGAGTAGTACCCCAAATACTGCTCCTTCTTTTTGAAAATAGGTTACGTGGTTGGATACAGTTGGAATTTAGGGGCCATTTTAATTTGCCCTGCAGGGAGGCTGTGGGCTAAACCTTTTGTGTGCTGACAGGGCACCTACAGAAACGGGCAAGTTCCCCGCGGTTCATTTGGGGTTTGGTACAAGCTGTGGGGATGTGCTGCATCTCTAGAAGTGCTGCTAACAAGAACGGGTGCATGGAGGGTCAGTGTGGACACACAGGACTTGCTGTGCAGTGGGAATAACCCAGATGCCGAGTGCTGATCCTCCAGGATAACTGTGGTGAGGGCCGAGTAGGTCAGAGTGGACACTGCCGGGGCCGACCAGCGCTTGCGTTACCCTGTTGGCCATTGTGTGTGGAGGGATGTAGAAATCCTAGTGCTGTGAAGGTCAGGATATTCACAGAATTTCTGGGAAACTGCCTCTTTCTCTGAAATGTCATAGGGCTTCTCAGGGAACTTTACACTCCCCTAGTCCCTACAAAGAAGAAATAGCCTCGTGTGGAAAAATCCTGCTCCATCCTCATTTCACCCTCTATTTACTTCTGAAAACATCTGAGTCTGTGTACAAACAGGAAGAGCCTTACAGATTACAGATGATTTGGTTAACATTTCCACAAGTCTCAGTTTTAGGTGGCTTCATTTTTAGGTTTTTAATTTAAAATGGTTTAATTTACAGAAGCATTACAGAAGCAGTAGTTGTCTTCTGAGAATCATTCTCTTTTCATTTTTTTTAAGTCAAATACCTTCAAGAGTGAGAGACCAAAAACTACATGTCACCATTTAAAACTTCAGTCCATGGCCTTAGAAGCAGAGGTTGAAGTCACGTACAGAGATCTAGTCAGAACTGGAACCACTTAAAAACTGATCTTGAGTCCCTAAAGTTTCCAACCTGGTAAACTTCAATGATTTCCTTTGCTAGCAAAATTTTCTTCTTTCAAGAGGGCACCAATAACTATGCAAAGTTCAAAAAGTACATAATCAATGAAACAATCAGTTTTCAGAATGGAGAGTTCTGGAGCTTTTAGACTTAAAAAAAGAAAATTAAAATAAAAAAAAGGAAGAAAAAAGAAGTGGTGAAAAAAGACAGATCTGGCTGTCAAGAGGTTCCTGTAGCCCTACTGGAGCCTTTCTTGATCCCTGTAAACTGGAGTTTGACCCTTACACCAGCTAACCTTGGTCATAGCTGTGTCTCTCTTAGTTCCTGAGAAATGTTAAAACCTAGTGTCAGTTTTTCTCAAAATCAGTAACACACAACCTCATTAGTTTTACAATGCCTCATTCATGTGTATTTATTATTAAATCATGAGCACTTAACTGATCAGTATAAATGAGGAGAGAAGGGCACCATCAACAGAACAATAAAAATAAAGGAAAAAATCCAGCATCTCTGATGCTGTCTCAGGTTTTATCCTGACGTGTTTATAAAATTCTTCACCCTCAAAGATACAGTCATTAATCTGAAATGAAATACAGAGCACATCACTTCTCCAGAAGACTGACCAGCCATGAGATCTGGTAGCTAGCAAATGAATGCCATTTGTTTTTAACAGCAGTTTTTTCTGCCTTTCACTAGTAAATACCAATAAGAGTGGTAGAATAAAAAGTATTGGATGTCTTGAAGTTAAATAGTCACAGAGTGCTACAGAAGAACAGAACAAAATCCTTCAATATAAAGAAATGTATAAAGTTTAAAATAAGAGCTGGTGTCTGTTTTTAAAAGTAGAAGAGTCTTGTGCTGCAGGTTATCCTGTACTTTGCATGCTCCATATAAAATCTGTTCCTCAGCTCAGAGAGACTCTATAGAGGAGAGATGGTAAATCCTTAGTGCAGCACAATCAAGTAAGGAAGAATGAAATTAAATTGTTTGTAAATGTAAACTTTTACTGGTAAATTTAATAATACCACAGTTACTGGAGAACTGGGTGCAGCACTGCTGGGTCCAGGACACTTGCAGGTGAAATACAGATGGGAAAACAAGGAAGGGATTGGTGCAGTCTCTCCCTCCAAGCCCCCCGACATCAGAGATGTGATCTGGGTGCTACCAGACCTTGAAAAGAGAAGTTACCCTAAGGAAATCTCTGTTTGAGTTTAAGCTTGAACCTGGCCCTTTCTGTGTTCCAGCCCATTAACTCAGTTGCTCTGCTGAGTCAGTCTAAACATCAGTCTAACCACCATTTTTCTTAGGGGGAAAAAATGGTTGCAATTGTTTTGGAACAAGACTTTCTAGAGGAAATAGTTTCAGTCTTTGTTATTTGGTGGTGCGTTTGGGGGTTTAATGTTGTTCCAAAAGTGTTTGTTTGAAGTTTGTTAGGACACGCTCAGTGGAGTGAAGTATGGACAGTCACAGGGTGGAATATTAGCAATATTATGGTGGTTGGTTTGGTTTGCAGAAATTCAGGAAAGGAAGCTGGGAGGAATCCTAATTGATTTCAGGAAAAACAGTATTACCAGACAGTGAGAAGATGATGGAGGTAAACTGGAAAATCCCTATTGTATGCTCATAGGAACACAGAACCCTCCTATCTTTGGTATTTCTCAAACACTGGCAGCACCATAACACACTGCAAAAAACCAATCACTAAAAGTGTGCAGTGTACCTGTAGGACAGCTTCAAAATGAAAGCAATTACAGCAACCGTCAGAATAGAGCTGGCTGTGAAGGAAACATATTATTTTGCATATTTTATGTATACACTTTCCAAGAAATATGACCTTTATTTTCTAGTTAGAGGGAAGTGCAATCAGAGTCTACACAGCAAAGGGTAGCTGGATCATTAAAAAGAATATTTTCTCTGATATTAGAAGTCTAAATGGGCACTAGTCCTTATTCACAACCTTGGCTGTTTCTGTCTGCCCTGAGTTAATAAGTGATAAGGCCAAAAGAGAAATAAATCACTGAAGTCCCTGTCCAAAGAAAACATATTGACTACAGCCAAGCAAATAACAGCCCATAACCAATGGTCCCATTCATCATTCACGTAATAGGGATATAAAGTATTCTCTACCTATGAAACCATGGAATAGGAAAAAGCCTGATAAGCCCCCAATCTAAGCTATGTGATTTGATTATTAAAGGACATGAACTGTTTGTCACATACCTTTAATCTTTAAGATGTGTTGCCATTTCTAAACTATAAATTTGTGGTGAAGGATTAGAAAGCTATTAATGATAAAGGTATAAACTAGACTTTATAAGGATTCCTGCAATTGTCATGCAACCCTGTAGACCCTTGGAACCTTAACCTATCGAATATGATATAACATAGTTATCTGACCTTCACAGACAATAAACCATTTTTGCTTTTCAAGTTCCAGACTTACTCTGTGATTAATTAACCTCTGGATTCACAAAATAAGCCTTATAAATTCTTTTCTTTATCCCCACCCCAAAACATTTAAATTTTCATACCTTTGCTTCAAAACTCTTATTCCAGACTGAAATTATCAATATTTTTTTTTATTCTCCTTTTAGCTCATGTCAGTTGATACGATATTATTCCTTTTGTTTTTTTTTAAAAAAAAAAAGGCCAATAAAACAGAGAGCTGAGATGAATTTCTAAAAAGCCTGAATTGTACTTTGTTTCTACCAGGGGCTTCACTGCCTTGTTTCTTAATGTGTGGGTATTCAGCTGGGACAAATGCCACAGAAATGGACAGTCTAGAGTAGCAGCAGTGGCTGTACTGATCACCTTAATGCATTTTGGTCCTGTGCTCTGAGGACAAGGCACTATCTTTTTGCTGGCCCAGGCAAGTCCTTGACTACTTGTTGCATATTTCATAGAGTGTTAGCTGGGAATTCTGGCTGCCTCGTGGGTGTGTGTGTACCTAACTCATCCTTCCTGCGCTTCTCACGGGGTGCAGCAGGTTTTGATTTCTGCTGGAAGCAGGAGCAGGATTTACTGTGTGTTGTTGAAAAACGGCCAAGCTGTGGCCAGGCTGTCAGAGGTGCCCGTGCACGGGCTCTGGTGAGGAAGCCAGGATGTGAGTTTAGTGTGCAGCTGCCTGAGGCACGCTCTTGCACAGCACTACCTGCCAAATAGCCTCCTTAAGATGTGCTTAATCCTTGGAGGTGCTTGTTAGTGAGGGCTCATTTTGCTTAGGCATTTTGTTCCAGAAGTGCAGGCAGGCTGGCTGGCTCAGACCAGCGCTGTGATGTGCAGCATCATTCCCTGGAGGCAGGACTTGGGCAGCCTCTCCTGCTTCGTGCTTGTACCAGCATCCCTACACAGCCAGTAATGCTTATCTAGCCTGGTTACAGCTCGCTGACAGCAGTGACTACAGAGTAGATGTGCCTCAGCATAGCTCATGTCTACAGATTCAGGCTTTTTTGTTAATATATAGATAAAAGGAAAATCTTGTACTTGTAGCCTTTCATCTCAGTGGATGCAAGAGCAATTTATTGCATGGAGTGTGAAGTTCTTTGTACTTTTCTGCTATCTTGCAAGAACTCACACAGACTCTTCTGCTTAGTTATGAAGATATCAAGTGCATAAGTGATGTGGTCTGCCGTGGTGTCTGGATAGAGATGCTGGAAACAGTTTAGTACCAGTATGACTGGGTTCAATCCTCCCACTGGCCCAAAACTTTGCAGAGTTGCCTCCTCTCCATCGTTGCAGTGACCATCATTACTGTATTTAAAGTCAGTTTGAGTATTTTTGTATGCAACACTGCAGTCTGGAGTGCAGACGTACCCTGGGAGGCGGGGGAGACATTGTATTGTTGGGACCACAGAAGCCAAGAAAGATGAGCAACTCAGAAGGGAAGGGAATTGTAACCACAGAGTTTTAAATGATGTGAGACATGTGGCAATGGTCCACATTTACTTCATGATAATGGCAGACTAATGTCTTAGTTAGAATTTCCTTGAAGATTCAATCTGCACAAAAGTTTCAACAGCCCCAACAAACTTCCCTGGGACCTTCTGGAAGGTCACTATCATCACCCAGTTGTTGCTAAGGGAGAACATTTTGGTGCTAATATTACTGTATTTTTTTTTTAATTTTCAAAAAAATCTCAAGACCAATAGTTTAATGTCTGTATATAACTGTATAACCTTCACTGAAAGGTGTTTTGCCACTGGATCTTGCCACTTGTCTGTTGTGAGCTCTGCAGTTAAATACAGACATTACATTAAGTCTGACAAGCCAAGCATATGCAGATTTTATTTTATTCCACAAGGTAGGACAGAAGTTATTTAATATATTACGACACAAACATGTTAGCATGATGTAAATTAGACTCAGGTTTTGCAGCATGTCAGCTATTCTGCATTAACTTTTTTCATACAGCACCAAACTTAGATAGCCAATGACTGGATAGTTCATGGCAGTTTCCACCTTGGGGGGACAAGTGTGAGCCATCCCTTCAGTATCATAGTAAATATCCTTGATTTGGTCCTTGAAGACTTACAGTCTTGCATAGTTTGCCCTAAGGTATTCAGATGGCCATACCTATTGTTATTTCATCTCTCAGTGTCTTCTTTAATATCTATCCTCTCCCCTCCTAAACATAATTTTTCTTCTTTTTCTGATTGCCATAAATTGTGGTTAACCTCTTTGCTTGAGGAGTTGTGGACTTGAACTGCTGTTGGATAGCACCAGGTGTCAGCACTGGTGGTTAAAAAAAGGAAACCCCATGCCCAGCTGACAGTGTTAATTAAAAAAAAAATTCCACCCCCCTCCCCAAACCTAAAAGAACCCAACCCAAAAAACATCGAGAGAACCCTCACACAATAAACTAAGAATGATATTTTTTTTATGACCCCATGGGACAGAAAATGCACATGGAAATCAAGATGTTGTAAGAGTCATCTAGCAAAAATACATATTTGTTAAAACAGAAATTGGTGCCAAACTCTCCATTTTAAATTCGTGAAATTTATAGAGCAAAACCTGGAATACCTATGAATAATTATGGAACCTGCTGTACCTTGTCTGCTTAAAGGATAAAAACCTAATGAACCCTTTGGAGCATGATGCCTGCTTGACTGTCATAGATATCATCTTAGATGTGAGTGAATCATGATCAGGAAACTTCTCTCTGTCTCTGTCTGCAGAGGCTCTAAACAAATGTTTGAACAAGCAGGATGAGAAGCATTACACCCTCAGCGCCTCACCTGCCAGGTGCTGTGTAGGAAAGTAACCATTACCCCAAATACTGCAATCCCTAATAGTTTCTGCAATACATGTACTTATGGCCCCCTTTCTCTTTTGTTTTGCTTCCCCCCCCCAACTTATATCCAGTTCCTAGCTTTCAGTGGGATACTTTCTGTAGAAGACTACAACTCTTCAAGTAAAAGTACAATTTGTATGCTCAGGCATGGTTCTAGTAGCAAGCTTATATTTGTAAAATTGAAAGGCAAGATTTTGCTGCCAGAAGTAACTATGAATTCATGCCGAAAGGTCACCTCTGCAAAGGAAATATTTTTTCCAAATGTAGATCTCTGACTAGTTTCACCACTCCAAAAAGAATTTTCCCTAAAGTTCACATGCATGTCGTGCACAGCTACTAGAAATAGTCACTACATTGTTGTGCCTAAAAATAGGTCTTCAACTGTCTGTCATACTGAAAAACAATAATATTTTCTCTCCAGGTTTTTAATTTTGAGGTACTTTTTGTTCCCTTAAATCTTTTATTGAACTGTGCATGTCATTTATTCAAAAGGATGAGAGTGAGCCATGTCCTGCCTATTTGCCTTAGATTGTATTTTCCTTGGGTATTTCTGTCAGCTCAGGATCTGGTGTTGATAGAGGGGGATCTCTGGGCAAGGCACAGGTCTGGCATGCCAGGGATAGGAACAAGAATCTGCACTAGTTATATTTTGTTCTGGAATGAAGAATTTAGCTCAAAGTTCCCAAAGACAAGGTCAGTCTGCACCTTGTTTCTTCACCAAAACTGTCCATCCTTGCATCGCTTGCAAGTTCTGTTAAAAAGATAAATGAAACTTCTTTAAATTGGGGCCTAAGGGAAAGGATGGAAATGACCCCCTCCCCTCTCCAATTTCCCCCATTAGACTTTTTTTCACAGATGTTCATGCTGATTAGAGTTGGGAAATAAGGGTATTTCTGTGGACCATGAATATTCATTTGTTTATTGGCAATGAATTTCCATCAGTTTCCCTGTAGTGTTTTGCTCCCTGTGAGTGTCTGAACAAGTGAGTTTGCTGAAACAGTCTGTTTTAAGAAAAAGTCAGAGTGTGCTATGGAAAGTGAATTTTCCATGGTGTATATGTCTTTGCCCAGACAAAGGCAAAGCTACATAAAGATACAAAACTTACCGTTGGTTGTTAAGAAACATCACTCAAAATCAGCAAACACAGAGGTGAGGTGATGCCCTCTCTGAACATATCCTATAAATGGAGAATTTAAATAAAAAATTTGTAACAATCCATTCTGTAATTATCTTTCTCTAAGGATAAGGTTAATCAGAAAAACTATTTGACAAATACTTTCATCTAACAGGATAATTGGAGAAAAATATCTCTTTGGACAGTTACTGAGCAGGAATGGTTTATTATTAATTATTTACTCCACCGTAGTACTGATGCCTAGATTTGAAGAAACTGCTGGACTTTCTCCTTGAGGGGTCTGTGATGCCATTCCTAATTAGACCAAATGGATATGAGCAGAAATCTGTACAATTTATAGCAGAAAATCCCAGGGATTTTTTATTTTTCCTTTTAAAATTTTTAAAGTGTTATAAAACATTGAATGGAGATTACTGTAGCTCCTACTGCTTGATCTTGTAATCCTGCAGTAAATGTGAGGATGGAAATTTTAGCTGAAGTGTGGGGTATAGCCAGGATCCTGCCCTGCAGTCTATGAGCAGCCAGGTCAGGCAGACTGCACACAGGATTATGGCAGAATTCCTCCAACTTCAGTGGGAATCTGCATTTTCCTTTCAAATTGTGACATTTTGGTCCTTTCAAATTTTGACATTTGGGATCACCAAAAATTGTCATTATTTTCCGTGTAGCAACTCATCCAGCGTGTTCTGTGGAATAATGTACACAATTTTACAATAACTATGTAATTAACTCACTTTGCTACTCCCCTCTCCAGGGAAACTCATGCTTCTATTAATGCTATTAGGAAGGTCCTATGCACAGAACAAAGAAAGTGGTGCAGCAGATGAGTTAACATGATTTGATTTGCAGATGCTTTAAACACTTAGCAGGAGACAGCTACGGAAGCTAATTAAATCACTCTAAGGTGCACGGGATTATCTGCTTTGTAAGAAACAATTTCAGTGAATTATGGTCGCCCTTTAGCTGAGGGGAAGTAAAAAGCATATTTGTTTGGAATTAAATTTCCCACGCAAAGTGCCCATCAGACCTCTCTTTCCCTGTGTTTCTAAAATAGTCTTTTGTAACAAGTATTTTCTAGGAACCTGAATTTGGATTTTGTAAGCGTGGCGCTGCTTCCCGCTTCCTTACGTAAAAATTTTCCTACTTAGCTATTGATTAGGATCTGCCTTTAAGCAGTGTCTGGAGTAAAAAATCGTGTTGGTACATTCACTACCTCTCAGATACTGCATCTTATTTAGTGTACCGGAATTCCCAGTTTAAAGTAATCACAAAATTTATGGAGAAACGGATAAAAAAGGTTGTAAAATATCGATTTGGGGAAAATAATAACACAACTCATCTATAATAAGAAGAAAAATGAAGCAATAATTCAGGTGTATTGAACGGCTTGCTGCTGGAAGTATTGATCCAGTGCTTTAGTGTGCAACATCGCACCTAACATTGCAATGAAAGAACAGCACTGCATTCCCCTGCTCATTATTTCCCAGACACTATTGCCTTGTTACACAGGTCCCACAGAGCCTGGATTGCCAGCAGGGGAAGAGAGGAACCCCCAAAATTACCACAAACCTGTAATATCTTAATGCCACAATATCCTCCTGTAACAACATGCAGACACTGTGCTCCAGTGCTCCTCTTACGACATCCCTGTAGTTTGGCTTATCTTGTTTTGCTCTTGCTCTCTTTGCTGTATCACACATATTGCCCATGTTCTGTATAAATGGTACCTCTGTACTGTTTCTTTTGATAGCCCATAATCAGAAATGGTGTAATTGGGGAAACATGCCTCCCTTAAATATTGACTTTCAGGATCTACATATAAAAATTCCCAATATCATTACAGTGTTTCCTTACTGTGGCAATAAGCAAACATTGAAAAAAAGGACAGCAAAGGTCAGTGGAATTTTAAAATAAGCGCCCCGACATTTCCACAGCATTAAACTCCATCATGCAACATTGCATTTCTGTTTATCTGCTGACATCTGCAAAGGTACCACAATTGATTGTTTGGCATAAATAATTTAGCAGCAAGAGTTTTATAATGAGCACAGATAAGATTTACCTATGAAAAAAAATAATTAATTAAGAAGTAAGAAATTGTGTGAGGTAAAAAAATAGTGAACTTCTGTAAGAGGGCAATGTTTTAGGACTTGTGAAGGCAGACATGCATTCTGTTCTGTGAGGAAGCTGCTCTGTATGTGCTGTAAACTTACTGCATCCCCCATGATCATTATCTAGAAATATGAGCCAGACCAGATGAGCAAGTTCTGAACAGATCAGGCCTCCTGCAAATTTCAGCTAACATTGATCTGCAGGATTTGCACTGGATCCTCAGCGTTGTTGGGCTTGCAAGGCTTGTCCTTTTTCCCCCCTTTAATCCATACAGCGAGGGAGGGAGAGTGAAGCAGACACTTCTGCTCAAGGAATGGGGGGAAGGGAGGAAAAATGAAAGGAAGAAAATAATCTATGGCTGACGCAGAGGCCAAAGAAAATTGCTTTCTGTAAACTGCAAGGCCCCGCAGTAAGACTTGAACCGTCGATACCGAAAAGAGCAGGGGTTGCAATGGCCATTGTGTCTCACCATGTGCTGCTCTCCCAGGCACAAGTTCTCCCTCCATCCAGGCCTGCTTTCCCTGGGCAAGGAGGCCTGAGGGTTCTGCTGTGGCTGCAGCCCTGGCAGGTTTAAGACACCTTTCATTTGCATGCTCACAGATCTTCGCGGGCTCAGGAAGCAGAAAACGTGCAATTGTTTTCGTAACCTAAATAACATTTCTTGTTTAGAAACCCCGGGGGAAAAATCCTTGTCAAGCTGGCAGGCTGAGCTGGCATGATGATAAATGACTGAGGTGTGTGTTCTGACTCTGCGGGGACACGTGGGGTGAAGAAAACCCTCTTCTCCTGCACTCTTTGCATCTACAGCCAGGAAGGGACGGTTGCGTACTGTTGCCTCTGGAAAGAAGTAGGACCATGCTTTTCCATTCACTGAAAGAATCGTTTTCTCGTTGAGGTGTTTGGGGTGTGGCATCTTTTTAAGGCACTGGCAATGCCTGTGGGGTTTTTCTGCCTTTGGTGATTACAGTCATAGGTCAGACAAAAAAATGTGGGTTATGGCTGACACAGGAAACAACTATGGCATGGGGTGTCAGCAGAGCGGTTAAGCAGTTTCATCTGTTCACACACATGTTTTTTTAGAAAACAGTTTGAGACTTACAGTTATTGGCCAATGAAAGTTTTCCTATGGAAAAAAATTTCCTAGGGATTTGTGTAATAAAGTCTAAAGCGGCATGAAATTCATCACAGATATTTTCTCAAATTTGTGCAGTGATTTCCTAATAGCTTTTGTCCCTTTAGATTTTACAAATTTGGTAATTTGAATTTTTATGGAAGTTGTTTCCCCCCCCAAAGTACTTCTTACAGTGCCAGCATTTTTTTTTTCAAGGAAATTGTTTTTTTAGCATACAGTTTCATAATGAAAATTTCTTTTGCACTAAAATTCATTACATTATTTACTACTTTTTTTCCAGAAGCTCTGCGCATTTTAAAACATTTTAAAGAAATTGATAAAGGCTCAATTTTTACAGACATTACTATCCAATTTTCACTATATTTTTCATTAAAAATTGTGTAAAGCAATTGATATCCTTTAATTTTCAAGAACATCCTTACTTAGAAGCAGCCAAACAACTTGGTGGAAGTCAAGGAAACTCTTTACGTTACTTAAATGCAATATTAAATTAGAAATCTAATTGTCAATCATTGCACATTTTTGTGGGAATATTCTAAGATTCACAACACCTACAGTCCTTACAGTAAGTCTAGGCTGCTTGACTACAAACATTTAGCAGATTTTCCATCTTGTATTTTGATCTCCACAGTTCCATTTTGTAGCTGTGCTGACCAGTAGGTTTGGTTGGACTTGGGTCATCTCCCTGTACATCCCGAGTTAAGCTCACTCACTCCTCTGCTGGCAGCACTGGCAGGATCCCCTCTTCCCATTTGCTTGATGCTGCTCTTACCTCCTCCAGGGCATCTTCCATCTCCTTGAAAGCCTCTCTTGGACCATTGCTGCTGAAGGAAAGCTGGGTTGCCTTTCATACGATTTAAAGTCCTAATATGTGTATTGTAATTGTAAGTACAGGTACCATGCACTGATTTGAGTCCCACACACCTCTTGGACAAAAGAAATATTATCTGTCTTTTCTTGGCTTTCATTTCCACTCTTGTTTTGTTAGTTCCATGTAGGTAGTTATCCAAGCCTTTTTAATATGATCTGAACAGGCACTTTGACAATTGCTGGGAGAGCAAGATGTTATGTACATGGTGTTTTCTTATTAGAAGACTTCCTGTAACACGTGTATGCAGCTTGAGTTCTTTTAAGCTCTAGTCTGGTAAAACAGAGGGGGAAAAGGCTAGAGAAATGGTATTATCTTGTTAAATTGCTCAGAGCTTATTTAGATAACGAATTACTAGGTATTTTTCTTAGTACATTGTACAGTTGCCTTTTTTTTTTCCTACAGTCATCTTTTTTTCATTTTGTACTTTGTTATTCTGATGATGCTGAAAGACAAAGAAACAAACTCCTCTCCCTAATTCACTCCAAAGAACGTACCATCTCTTTCTATTTTCTTGTTAAAACCAAATTGTGTGCAATTTGTAGGAAATTGAAACCACATTTTTCACTTAACTTTCCAAAATTAAAATTTATGAGGAAAAAGAAGCAATAAAGCAGTTACAATCTGGTCATCTATTATTATCTCTGTGGTTGGAGTAGTTCCACATTTGAAGAAAGTGACACCAAAAGTTTATCAAGCTCGTGTTTATCAGAAATCTCACTTCTCTTATTATTTCAGACCACAAGAACTGCTGAAACTAGTATTATGCACTTGGAAATTATCTTGGTGAAAAAGGACTTGGGTGATCTATAAAAACAAAGCTTTTCTTCTGACTGAGAAACACAGAACAATATTTATCTTCCTTACTCATTCATTTTAGAATATTGATGTTAAAATAAATTTAACAAATTGTGCTCCTTAAGCTGATTTAACAGAATTCATTGTGAACAAGCTTAATTTTCCTCTAGAACTATTTCTATGTATATGTTTCACATTCTTCTTTTTCTTTTGCTGTTGTGTTTCCCCTCTACTGCATTGCTTGCTCTCCGAGAACAATGGGAATGACAGTCCAACGCCAGGAATCTCGACTGCTCCAGCTCTAGAATGTTAGTGGCACTTGCTTTAGTTTTCTCATTTTGCCTTTTTTGTCTCTGAATTAAAATCAAGCCAAATGATGGATGCCCATTACAATCAATTGTTTCAGACAAGCCACCAAAAGTATTGTAGGATTCATTTACATTTAATCAAATTACACTTTATTTGCAATTCAGGGAAATGAGAACTCTGCAGTAAATCAAATATTTCCTCTCCAAGGGCCCCATTCAGCAGAAAATATCCACAATCTTCCAAGCGGGTGCCTCAATGTATGTAGCAAATCTTCCAGAGGGAGGAGAGCTCGTGCCAACAAACCTTCTATTGCAGTCTCTTTTCAACAGTTTTCAGGGTTGTGGACACCTAAATATTTTCCAGGACAAATGCAGACCTTTGAACAGTGAATTGTGCAGTGACTTTGAGCCTGCTGGCAACTGACTTGCATCTCTTTTAGGTCCCTTACATGGGCCACCAAGACACATTTGCAGGATTTCTGGAGTCCTGGACTTTTGTGACCACGGGTTGGAAAATGCTGCTCTTTCCTCTGTATATTCTGTTGTTGAAATGGGACGTTAATGACAGTCGCTAAATGTTGTTTTTGGGGGGTGATCTTCCATGTCTCCAGAAGATTTCATCATGATTGGGAATAAATTAAGAATACAAATACATTTTAAAAACTTCAAATAGCATAAATTCTACTTGAAGGCAATAGTGCAGTGTTGGGCAGATATTAATTTTTACTCATCAATGCCTTTTGAAGTTAGAAAACTTTATGTGCTTTGGAATGGGAGGTTATCATTGACTCACAGCTCCTTTCCTACGCAGTTTGCTACTGAGAAATTGTGCCCAACAGGCAACTCTTTACCCTTGCCCAGCACAGCACAAAATAATGAATTTTGAATTTGGAACCTTGTGATTATTCACGGATTTATTCCACTAAAACTTGAACAATAGCGGGATCTCGGTGTTGCCTGACACTACCAGACAGTGCAAACTGCAGGTCCACAGCACTGGTGAGCAGCAGCTCATCATCCAATGGCAGAAAACCCTGTTTTTAGTCTCAGGCTTCTTTTGTAATTTTGACTCTGTTACTTACAGTCAGAATTTTAATTGCATTTACAGTTCTGAAAGTTCATTTAGGTGCCTGCTGGGATTTTTAAATAGGCATAGGTAACTAAATTTTATGGCTTTGTGGTTATTTGTTACCCAGCTCTAAAACTGAGAAATAATTCAGGACAACTATAAATTACAAGGAATGTATGATGCCAAATAATGTGGAAAGAGTTCTTCTACTAAGGCAAAAAATCACTGCATAGGTACCCAACAAAGAGGGTCACTTCACTCTTCCTATTGGAAATACATCTTTTTTGCAGGGGAAATACCTTGAAACTTAAGGTCCTCACGGTCATAATCTGATTGAAATACAGAGCTTTTAATGCAAAAAAAAAAAAAAATTCTGAACAAATCATGTAATGTGTTCTTTCATCCACTGGGATTTGAAAGCCTAACCAATAATAAATAATGATTTGCATGCTTAGTAGTTAAATGTAATAAAAATCAACCCTGACTGCTCTTTCAAGAGTATTTGAAACTAAATTCTGCCATCTGACACGCCAGAGTTCAGTGGGTCAGTTTAGCTGAAGGAAGATGAATGCTGCCTACAGAATAATATGGTATTTCACAGCATAACAAGCTGGAAAGCAGAGTTGGACCTTTCCCTTTCCAATTATTTAATATGAGAATATTTGAATGTTAAAAAAAAAAGTATTTCTTTCTAGTTTTGTTCAGGGTGCCCAGGAGATGATGTATTTAGTTTCCTTTCATGAGTGTTTCAGTACATGTTTTACTTTATACTTGCTATAAACTACTGAAATAGTAGTTTTTGAAGGGGACTTTGTCTGTTATGCTGCATGGGGGGGGGGGGGCAGAATTACAGAATGAAAGGGAACAAAGGAGACTGACAGGTAGAGCAGGGGAATCCCGTGGGAATTTTTGCCTCTTTTGCTCATTCACTTTTGTTTTGTGCAACAAGCAAAGTTTGGAAGAAAAAAGTGACATTAGATTTTCCTTTGCTACTTGGGGAAAGCATCTACCAGCTTGCATGTCCTAGACTTAAATATCATTGCTGTGTCTCTCCCAGCTTTGACTTTGATGAGCGAGGATCCATCTGCTCCAGCAGGATGCACAATACCTTGTCAGCGTCCATTTTTGTACTCAATCAGCTACAACTTAGATTTATTTTTAATAACTGCCTTTGCCACTGAATGTGGATCATCCACTCAGACAGGGAAGAGAATGTAAAAATCAATGACAATACAGTGAGTGAACTCCACTAGTAGGAATCTTCTGTCTTTAGAGTCCATCTAAGGTGTGGTCCGTACCCCCCCAGCTCTGCCCAGGGACACACACAGGCTGCCAGGCACCAGCACAGGCTTTTCAGTGCAAAATCAAAATGATTTTCTCAGAAGCCCAAGACATTGGACATTTTTGCAAATTCTCCCTTGCACAGAGCCAGTTTCCAAGAGCCTTTGTGGCTGCTTTGCAGAGGAGCCAAATGCAAGACCAGTAGCTCCTCTCTGAAGTTTGCAACGCGGAGAGATGGAGCAGGAGGCTGCTCCTCCCCACCCCTGTCCCTGTGTCCTCCTTGGTGAGCGGAGGTTTCCTTACCACAAGTGGTTGGATAGCAAGACCATGGGCTTGGCATGCAGTAGGATCATGGAGGAAGGAAGAGCTTCACTGAAGTTTTTGATACACTACCTAGGAGAGCAGGAAGCAGGGATGCCCCAGGGCAGTTGTGATGGAGCTGGATTGGAGCAGAAGCAGAAGCATCGGTGCTTTGCTCTGCACAGACTAATTAACTCTGGCAGGCAGGTGCTTAATACTTTGCTCACTCAGGGCCTTAGTGAGTTTGTCTGTTTAAGTGCATTCTTGCATAGTGCTGATGGACCCAGAAGTGTATTTATATCTATTGCTTACTGCCTGGAAAGCTACAAATCAGTTACTGATAAATATGCCACTTCCAGCAAGATTAATGCTAAATTCCTCCTTTTAGAGTGGCAATTTGCAAATTGCTAAATTAGATTTTAACATTCGAATACTCTTTTTTTTCATGTCACACTTGTGGCATCTTTGTTTTTATCACCTGTTTGTGTCGGTATTGAACTTTGAGGCATATTAGTACAATACACATATATTTTGGTGGCAATTTTTTATGACAACAATTCTTATGAAATCTACTAGAAAAAAATTTATGCAGAATAATGTAATCTATTACACTGGGATTTGCTTTTGTTTCGAATTGGATGGAAGGCAGGTATTTGTTTTATACATGAGAAAATGGTAATACTATGCTACTTGGAAGGTATTTTATTGATAACTTCAGAGCTGGGATCTGAATTTTCCTGTAGGCTGCCAATGATACCTAAAAAATTTGTAAATAAACAGATGAAAATTCATGATTATAAACCTGTGTGATGGTATCAGGGTTAGGGTTAGGGTCACTTTATATTTTTCACTCTATTCTCTAATAATTTTCTGGGCGCAGTCTTTCATCTGTTTATTCTACCTCTCTGTTGAATTAGGGAAACTGTAATATTTCCCATTCAGGAAAAATTAATCCAAACCACAATATTTTTTAAAATCCTATTAAAAGTAAAATGGTTAATTTTGGTGAGCCCTATTGGAGTGCAGAAAAGTTTCAGCTGCCTCAGAACAGTGTTAGTTAGTTGACGAACAAGTGCTTTTCAGCACAGGGGTGTGGTTACTGCTTTGGGGTGCCACCAAGCAGCTGAGATGTTTTGCTGCATATCCCAGACTCAGCAGTGACCACTGAAGAACCAAAGGTCAGTTCACTCCCACTGTGAATGAAACATTGTAAGTGTGTCATAACAGGGCTGTGAGTTTCAGTCTGGATCGTCTTTTCCTTGCCTTTTGCAGTTTATTTTTGAAGCATCAGCTTTATAGGCAAACGGTTGCACTTCAGATATTTTAATTTCTATACTCATCTTCACTGGTTTACCAAGTATTTTCTACATGGTAAATTGTGAGGGTGGAAGAGAGGCAAGATGCAAAGGGAGTGATATAAGCAATTATTTTTACTTCCTCTTCTCTTATGCCTGTGAGGCTCCAGATTCCAGATTAGCGATCTCTCTGTAGGCGTGTTCCAAGGCTATTTAACTCGTATTTGGGGGCAGAGCTGCAGTATTTGTTGATTCCCCTGTAATTGACTGGCAAGGTGATCTACCGCCGATAATTTAGCAAAAGCCTGTTCAGCCCCAGAGCACTCATTTTGTCACGAGTATAAGCCCTTGACGGTGCTTTGCTCATCCCCTCCAGCACCTCCCCTCCTTCGCTGAACCTCCGATCCCCCCTGAGCGCGGGGCTGGGAGGAGACCTGCCAGCATTGCTGCTGTGCAAATGGGGCACTAATGGCTTGCGAATCTGAAGATGGTTAACTGATCTGCGCATTCAATTAAGATGAGTTTCTCAGTTAACAGGCACCCTGGGAAGAAATGAGTTACTTTCATTTCTGGGATTATGAGCACTTAATGGAGAAGACATATCAGAATTCTGCCTGTGTTGCATGAGATAACCCTAAAATGCAGCACGGATTTTCAACTTACTCGTCTAGCAAAAAAAAAAACTTGCCAGGTGAGAGGAAGAAATCAATGCTTGTGTGAGTTCTCTCGCAGTCAGGCTCATGAGGCTGATTGTAAAATGGCATTGCATGCAAAGTTGGATTTTACTTTATATTTTTCTTGAGGTCTATTCCTTTGTTTGTGACTTGCCTATTTAAAATTATAATTCAAAATGTATTTTAAATAATATTTACCATATTCTTTCTGTAAGACTTAAAATGTGAGCATAATATCTGAAAAAGATGGATGAATCTGACTAGAGCTGGAGACTTGGCTATCTGATGTGTATATGCTAACTAAGCTCCAGTCAGTAGCAGCATAGTTTCACAAAAATTGCCATAATGATTCTGCTTTAAACTGGTTCAGGATCTTGGACAAAGTGAATTTAAGATGAGTTTATGGTGGACCCAAATGACTAATGAGCACATTCAGGAGGAGTGAAGAAAACAGAAATATTTTGCACCTCTTTTGCACTGACATTGCTGATAGATAAATGGGAAGGAGGTTTGTGGGGATGATGCTCTGATTTTGGGACTTCCCTCTGTATTGCAACTTTCCTAAAGAATAGGTGGTATCCCTGTGTCTCATTACCTGTAGAGCTAAGCTGAGCCAGCAGCTGTGTCTTGGTGATTGGCTGCCTGGAGGGCATGGCTGCTTTCTCCAGGAGTGCAGATTGGATCATAGGCTGGAGTTTCCTACCCCCATCTTGCAGAGATTGTAAGCAAAAGTATATAATTGTAAGCAAAAGTATATAATTGTAAGCAAAAGTGATGAATGGTCACAGAATCACAGAGTATGCTGAGTGGGAAGGGACCCACAAGGATCATTGAGTCCAACTCCTGGCCCTGTACAGGACCAGCCATGTGCCCGAGAGTATTGTCCAAACACTTCTTGAGCTCTGTCAGGCTTGGTGCTGTGACCACTTCCCTGTTCCAGAGCCCAACCACATTCTGGGTGAAGAACCTTTTTCTAATATCCAACTTGAACCTCCCCTGACACAACTTCAGGCCATTCTCTTGGGTCCTGTCACTGGTCACCAGATACACCATGGAGAAGAGAAAAGGCAGGAAGGACTGTTTTCACCTGTTTGCAGTACTTTTGCTATGTAAGAGTGCTTACACACTTTTTGACAGTGGTGCAGAAGTACCTGTAAATGAGTTCTGAGACAGCCCTCATGGGGAGAAGGGTATTAGTCAACTTAGGCTGAGGAGGAAAATCAAGTCAGGTTGCCTGTTTACTTGGTGAGATCTTTTCTTGGGTATAATCAGCGCAGTAAAAGGTATCTTGTAAATTTTCTTTTCTCCTTCTTGTAGGAATAATTGAGGATATTTTGCTTTCAGTGCTGTATTGGTCAGGATCATTGCAGTCACCTCAGAGGGAGGAGGGAAATGAATTATTCTTATGAGCCTACTGTACCTTGGCCATTGGTAGATGGTTCATGCCATATTACTCCTTGTTTGTTTACTGACCTCCTCAGAAGCTCACCTTGGTTAATGAATTAGTTTCAGTTAAATTACTTTCACATTTGGATAATTTTATTTTTACCACCCCCCTGTACTCCATTTGATTAAATTAAATCAAGCATGTAGTCAATCACCTTTCTGCCAAAAAAAAAGACAAAAGAATAAGACAAGTCATTGATGTGGTTTTCCTTTATTTATAAGTTGCCTATTAAAGCATCCGAGGGGGCATTTAGCTTGGTCCTGAGGTATAGCTAGTTGGTGCATGTAAGGCAAAAGCAATACTGCATCTTTAAACAGGCTTGAATAAGATTTCTTTAACTATTGAGCCTAACTCTGAGATCTCCCCTGCTGTGAGCCATAAGTTGCTTGTAGGCTTGTTCTAGAGAGTAATAAGTATTGTTGTTTAGCAATTGTGTTGTTGAAATTCAGCTCCACTATGTCTGACAGTATTTATCTAAAATACTTTCCCTGGTGCGTGCTCAAGTTCCAGTAAACCGTGTCTTATTGTGCGACCTTTTCATTTTCCAGTGAAAAGGGATCAGCTCGTCAGATAAAAGCTACAAGCTGAAGTACAGGAAAAATGCGTGCTCAGAAAATCCGAGCATGATTGAAAACAAGATGTGTTAAATCAATGCAGTTTATCGCCTGCCTATTCCTGGCAATTGCTGTTCTAAGCTCATTCTGAGCACACACTAGATGATAAAAGTATAGTGTCACAGTGCTCACTGGGGTGTGAGGGCAGGGAAACATGTTTATCAGGCAGGCTGGTACGATTTTTTTTTTTACCCTTGATAACAGTTATTGTCAAAATTTTTGCAAAAAAACCCCAACCCTGAACAATTATAGAAGCAGGTGATATATCTGCTGCTAAAATCAGACCTGTGAGAGCTCTCAAATTATACATTTCTGTTTAGATGTTACAAACTAGCAAAGAACAAACCAAACTTAATTTTAAACTATTTGCTGCACCATCAAGAGTATGTTCAAAATGGTCCTTTTGCTTTCGAGTGAGTAGCCTTATCACAATTTCATGTAGACAAATCAAAGTTAATATTTAGAAATAAAGATGTTTGGAAACTATTGTTTTCTCAAGGGCTTTAACCTTAGTTACGGAGAGGGATTAAAGACCTAAATTAAACCTCGCAGCAGGTCAGTCCCTTCCAAGAGCACCACACCTATAATGTTCATTACAGCTAGGCATAGTTCGTCTCATTTTTATGATTCAGCTCTACTTGTGTTTCTCTGTGAATCTCATTTTCAAAGATTTTGGATGTGATAGCTGGTGTTTTTCCAGTTTTCTCTCTTGAAGATTCTTTTTGCTTTGACCATAGTGCACTTGCATGTCAGAAGTCTACAATTCTGCGAAACAGCCAAATTTAGACTAAGATGCTTTCTGATAGGAATGCCTTTGGCATTCAGGCAGGACACTGAGTTTTTCTTTATGCATCCCTTGGTAATAATTATTTTTTTAATAATCTGAAGAGAAGATGAGAAATAGCAAGGTTAAAAGCAAGAGAGGCATTACTCAAAAGGAAATATTTCTGCATGAAAACATGTTTCAACAGTGGTTTTCAATGCTGTCTACCCCAAAGGAGTTTGTGAAGGGTGACAAAAAGAAAAAACTTCCTGTATATAATACAAAAATATCCCTATGACAATTTTAAAGGTGTCTGTACCACATTGTAGAATTTGAGGAGTCTGTGCAAAGGAAAAATCTTGAAAATATGCATAGTACAGAACGAAAAAAAAGGTTACATGAGGTGACAGTTTAGCATCTCCCACACTCTCTATGGTACATCTCTGCATCTGTTTCTGAGCCAACAGTTTAAAAATAAATGCAGTGTCTTTATTTTTAAAATGTTTTAAAGTAGGTCTAAATATAGATCTCATTGCTAACCTTATGCACCCATTATTTTAAATCTTGGCTTGGATACATTTTTGTGCTTGTGTGTATGTGTACACATATATTTATTTATTTAAATGAAGGGTTAAGCCATTGAGAGCCAGCCATTTTCAGTAAATCTTTTGCTGCATGTTCATGTGCAGTACCAGAATGTGTCTGAAAAACTGGAAAATATTCACGTGTAAATGCTCTTCTTTACCATTTATAATAACAGCCAAAGATGCATCAATTAACATAGACAAGTAGGTTAAATGATGAAGTAACCAACATGCATTAATTTCCTTCTGTCCCTCTGTATACATATCCCCAGTGAATTCTACCAGCCTGTTGTGAAATTGGTATGTTTAAATTCCAGTGCCTGAAACTGGACTCTGTTTCAGACTCCCTTAAGGCCAAATCTTCCCCATTAGACAAGAGGTCAGTGCAGTCAGAGGAAGAAGAAACTGTGAAGCTCACAAATTGACTTTTTTTTTTTTTTCAACCTAGATTGCAGGTTGCTAAGAGTGAACATTCTGAGTTAATGTGTTTTGAGAAACCAATATATGATTCTTGCTAGGCAAATCTAGTAATTTCACCCCGTAGCTTTCATAAAAAATTAGGGCTCAAGACATGCATTCCTTGCATCTTCAGCACCTCCACTGGTGGCAGAGAGTGGGCTGGGTGGGAAGAGAATAAATCCTCTGGTTCTTAGTTGCTGAAGGAAAAATTGTTTTCAGGAAGAAAATATCACGCTGTCTATCATGTTTGTAATAACACTGATGAACACAGTGGAACTGCTTCAAACACTGGCCTATTGCATTTTTAGTTCAAGTAAAGAGCAGTCACTAGGGAAACTCAGGAGATCTATGTGTTAGATTTGTCATTTGACTCAGCTCTTCATTTTTCTTATTCCTTGACACATGCATGTGGTGTCTGTTGGGCCATTGAATGGCAATAAAATGTAGGAATTACATTTTTTCAGATATCCCCATTTCTAATTTAAAAAAAATGACACAATGTCACAGTTTGATTTTAAAAATGGAAATTCAGTGCACAAGAGCATTTTTAAGTGTGGGATTAAAGTGAGACCAGAAAAGCAAGGAAATTCTGGGGTTAGCCTTGGAAGGGCCTTTCTTGCTCAGACCTTTCTGTGCAGGCTCTCACTGTCCCACCCGCTTCCGTTTTCCATCACTTGTGGGAATAAACACTCCAGGGAAAGTCAGTGGAAAGAAAACTTTAAAAAAAGCAAGCCAAATTCACAACAACAACAACAACAAATAGGTCAAATGCTTGCATGTTTTCATTTAAGGAGCTTTAATTAGCAAAGGAAAGGTCTTTTTCTTTTGAGAGATTTGCAAAACAGACTTTTTTTTCATTTGATGATGGGGTTTTGAAGTGGGGGTTTTTTTGGTGTCTTTGTAGACCAGCGATAGAGAGGCCACTATGCATAAGAGTTGGTGGGTAGGGTTTGCTTACACCCTGACATGTCAAGATATTGCTTTGTAACATCTTTCACTGTCAGTGCAGTAATGCAGGGCATTAGCAAGTCATTTTAGCACCTGAAGTTTGACATTACTATGGTCTCTCCTGTCCTATTCCCATCTCCTAGAGGCAATGTTTTATTTTGTAAGAGTCAGTCAGGGGCTTGTAGAAGAAATCACCCAGAGCTT
This sequence comes from Chiroxiphia lanceolata, assembly GCF_009829145.1. Classification (NCBI taxonomy): domain Eukaryota; kingdom Metazoa; phylum Chordata; class Aves; order Passeriformes; family Pipridae; genus Chiroxiphia; species Chiroxiphia lanceolata. The sequence continues at coordinate 11,506,855 of NC_045651.1, forward strand.
GGAAACAGAAGCCATATATGTTAGTGGAGGCAAACACCCCGATCAGCTCTGTGGCAACATTTTGCCTCAGCAAGAGGCAGGAGCTCCTGCTTCCATCCCTTCAGAGAGTCCATGCTTGGTAACAGTGAGGAGCTGAAAGCCACAACTTTTTTGTGACTACTCTCAGTTGGAGTTGCTCAAACCCCATTCTGCTATTTCTCAGCAGCGTGTGCAGCCTTTCCCTGAGTGTTTCACTTAAAACAATCAAGACCAGATTTCTCCTCTGAGATAGGGATGGTCAGACCTGTGGACCTGAGGCAAATTTGTTTGTAGCCTTCAACCTTTTTTTGGTTTTGGTTACTTGAGCCCTTAGAGTCTTTTCCCTCTCCTTGCAGCCTTTTCCACTAGAAAAGCATAAGGGAAGTTCATAGGTCTAAGTGCTGCTTTCTCGTTGGTTCTGGGTCAAATAGAATGAAAAAGAAACAAGGACTGAAAAATAAAAGGAATAAATGAAACCATGAATGCATGGGAAACAAATTAACTGGATATGTTTTACATTCTGAATATTTCCATAATGCTTCTATGTAGCGTGTGTTTATTTTTCTTTGAATAATAATGTTAAAATGTGTCTAATTCAATTACTCTCTGCATTCGCTGAATGGGTTTTCCTTGGTGAAGAGTTCTCCTACACTACCCCAAGCTACGAATTCCATGTGATATTTGAACAGGTCCTTTTAATTGCTGATATTAAGTGTCGATCATTCTGCTGTAAGTTGGCAGCATGGCCAGAGAAACAAATTCCTCTCTCAGATACATCAGACAGTCATTCAATTAATGACCAAAGCTTTATTGACACAGTAGGAATTCATTATGTGAAATATTAAAAAAAGCCCTCCACTGACTAGTTAAAAAAAGAAGAGACTTTTAAAAGATAGTGTATTATCTACATGTGGTTATTAAAATTATTTGTGAAGAATTTGAAATTGTAGTTATGATAGGAACATTTTTTCTCACAGGCATAAGCAGCATTTTTGTTGAAAAATAATTTAGACTTTGAAAAGATGAATATAATGTACACATCCTTATTTCCTTTGACATTGTGCATTTTCTTGATTAAAAGCCTTAGATTTTATGAGTTATGGCTTTAGACTTGCTGAATAAAGAGCTTCATGGCTTATTCTGTTAGAGTCTAATTTGAAAGAAAGTTCTTCCTCAAGGGTTTAAGAAGTAATTCATAAAATGGTAAGAATAATAAATATTGTGCCTTAACTCATACACTAGGATAGATAGACAGATTTTGTACACCTGGGTGTAATTTTAGTTAATTCACACAAGAGACAGGCTGAAAGTTTATTGTTTGGAAGGAGAAAAATGGCTTAAATCTTGTATTTGCAAAAATGATTATATTAGCTTAAATGAAAATGCTACTCTATTAATGGCTTCAATAAGCTTTGCATTTGGAAAAGTATTTTAATAAAAAGTTACCTGAAGTTTACTGCAACTTAAAATATGTAAGTGAGGGAAAAGTACTTACCTTGATTTATATGTCTTTTGGAGGTGTAATTATTGGCTTTTTACTCACCTATGTAAAACAATGTACTTTTGTAAATGGATTTCTGGCCACTTTACTCCTTTTTTTTTTTCCACATAAAAAGTAAGCACTGTCAATCAAAGAATTTTAAGGTTTATTTCCTCTTTAGAAATGATTGATAGCCTTTTAGATTTACAAGTTGACAAGTTAAAGGGTTCTATTGGTATAATTATGTACTAAATTCACAGTCTTTCAATTTAAATGTCCTTTTAAAACCACAAGATTATCATACCTGTATTTTGAAAAGTGGGCCAGTCAGTTTGGGTTGGTATACAAATTGCTTCCATTAGCCTTGGGACCTATTTGAATTTAGCATAGTTTTTTAAAGTTAGTAGTACTTTCAATAGTACTTTTAAAATATAGGGTAATGGGAATGCATTTTAAGTACCATATGTGTTAGCTTGTTTTTAATGTATGGATGTCAAGAATACAAATAGAGAGTTTGTATTCCTTATCGATTCTTTTTTTCTAATCATGGGGAAAACCCCCATAATTTGAATTAGAGCACTGGGAAATGTGTTATTATGAATGGGCTTCAACAGCAGAGAGCAGTCACAGGTACTGGGGCAGAGGAAAGCCCTGGAGGAAGCTGCTGTCTGACCTTGGCCATCAGCTGCCACTGACCGTGGCCTGAGCTCTGGCTCTCCTGCAATGCTTGGAGATCAGAATATCCCCTTTGCTTTGGAGTTTTGCCAGCTCCTGACACAAAACTGGTGTGGCTTTAGCACTGAAGGTGGGGTTAAGTATGTAAACAGATCTCTTTCTTTGAGGGATTACTGATTACTTTTGACTTGGCTTGTAAATGAACAAGGAATGGAGGACTGATATTGTCCACTCTGTGGTTACATGCTCAGGCAACTAAAGATTTCCTTTTTTTTTCTTTTTCCTATTTATCTAATATTGAAAGGGTTGAACGGTTATAGAGTAATAACTGATATTTAACAACTACAGTTTAGGACCCAATCCTGCAGATTGCTGTGTGCAGCCTCTCCCCAGCGCTCAGCTAAAGCTGAAGCTATTTGAAGCAAAAAGTTTTCACTATCTCTCATAGGATGTGTGATGCCTTGTGAGATTGGACCATAAAGTTAACATTTTTTTTGGTCATTTAGTTCAGAAAATACTCAGAGGAAATACTCTGTGGATTTCAAATGTGTTGAATGTGTGGGAAGATATGAGAAAATGACTGCTAACTCTGGGGGGATTTCAGAACTGGCCTCCATTTATAATACTGCAGAATTTAGTAACTACTTTCCCAAAGGATCTAAAGGGAAAATGGCCATAAACTAGACTGAATTAGAGAAGAAACACATTTGGCAGAACCATGCTAAAAATCTTTGAACATATTTGCAGAAGAAATGTAAATTTGAACTGCAGGGTTTTTTTAATCTTATCAGTGAACAGTTATTTTGATAATAAATATAAATAGCAGTAGTGTTAATTTATTGTAAAACTTGAAGATGGTTTAAACTAAGCATATCCACAAGAAGCCTTGTAAGTAACTTGAAGGTAATGAAACCAGGGGCTTGCAAACCAAGGTACTGTAAACTGATATTTTCTGCAAAACTGTGTAACAGAGAGGTCAAGGTGTGAAAGGAATCGTGGAAAAAAGGCCCAACCATCCCAAAACTGGAAAGGGCAGGGGAAAAGCCTTATTCTTACCCCTTCCGTATGATAACCTGAATATAAATAAAAGATCAGATTCAGATATTTCCAATGAAAGGAAATGCATGGAAAAACTCCAATGAAACAAGGCGACTAGAGGGATGCCATGACCTCTGGGGTAATAAAAAGCTCAGAAAGTAGAATCCTGGTTCTGCTGGACCACGTTCCTCTCCAGCCAGTCCCCATCAGCCACACACTTGTGGTTCACCACTGTCAGGCAGGTCCACATCCCCCTACACCACATTGCTCTGCCTCAATTTGCAGTAGCATTGCTGGATTTGCTTGTGGAGGTGGGATGTACTGAAGGTCCAGAAGGAGATAAAAATCTGACCCTTTGGTTGCCAGCAGGACCATTTGCTGTAGAAACGTGGTTTGAAAAAAGTAATAATTTAAAGGGATTGTTTTGTGGGCTTGTTATGGCACACCAATTAATTAAAAACAAGCCAGGGATTATATAATAGTTTCATGATCACATGAAGGTCTTTAATTTTAGGAGTACAAAAAATGTTCTATTCACTTAAAACATGGAAGTATGGACAGGTTGTGCCATGTTGATCAGTGTGATGGAGCTGTGTAACTTGCTGTGGGATAAGCAACACTGAGCCACATGAGGGTGCTTACACAAGTGAGGCTGGGATATATAGTTTGATGCTAATTCTCTTTGCAATACTCTAATAGCATTGTTCTAGCCACATAATAAAGTTCATAATAAGACCTTCCTAAAGGTGTAAGATATATTCATAAATTAGTAAGCAGATCTTGTGCAAGAAATAATTGTGCTTGCAGTTGATAAGCTAAGACAATAAGAAAGACTTTAAAGTGACTCAAAAACTGAAAAAAAAATTTTTTTTTCCACCAAAAAAAGGCTGAAAATATAAAAATCCGGATTGGAATTGTTGGGGTTTTTTTCCATTTAACTCAAAAAATTGCAAATAAATTGCTGTGGAAAATTTCACCATCTCTATTGGCATGGGAGAGTCAAGATGCATTGTTGTTTAGAGATGCTCAAGAATGCTTGACTGTTGTTCCAGTTCACCAAAGCACTTAGGAAATTTTAAGCACGTGTTGAAGTCTCACTAACATCTGAGTTTTAAAGTGATCATATGACTGGAAATATAGCTAGAAGGTCATTCAATGCAGTCCCCTGTAATTATAGGCAATCATATAAAAAACATAATATGCTCAAATTTGCTTTGTTGAAAGCAAATGGGTTTAAGTATGTGCTTACAGATAAGCATGTGCTTAAAGGCTTGACACAATCAGAGCTTCCATTAATGCAGTGTTCCACTTCCACTATTTCTATCCTCCATTTTATTGGACAAGGACTAGAGAAAGATGAAGTAAAAATATAGATTTTTATTTTTTTTTAATTCATTAAATCTTTTGGATCAGTTTAGTGCAGATTGGAGCCTGAGCTGCTGAAGTCAGTGTTGATGAGTAAAAAATGAAACTTCTGCCAAGATAAATGCATGTATTTCACAACAAAATCATTTGTGAACATTGCACATGGAGCATATTATACGTATAATCAAGTCTGGAACAAGAAAGGCTCCTGAATAGTTACTGCTTTGGTCTTCCAATCACAAGGGACCTTCCTCATAATATATAAGGAGGAAAAACCCAACATGAAACATGGGGTGTAAAGTATTTATCAAATTAATGTTATTGTACCTTTCAGACGTAATAGTTGCTTCCTATTTGGAAGATGTATGCAACATTCCAAAATTTTTCCAGCAACCTTGTTGTAGGAACTGAAGTGGTAAGGTTTGGTTTGCTGTTTGAACGAAAGCCCCAGAAACAACCTCAAATAGTGCTTGAACCAAAATGTCACAGTGTGTGCTGATTTCAGTAAAAGGGGATTGTGCTGTGGTCCTTCCTCGGTCTCTCAATGCCTTTGCCCATTGTCACAGTCCAGCGGAGCCGCTTGCGATGCCTTTGTCACATCACGATGTTGTTTGTTGTTGTTTCAGCTCTGAACGAACCCACCATTGACTATGGTTTCCAAAGGTTACAGAAGGTTATCCCCCGGCACCCTGGTGACCCCGAACGCTTGCCAAAGGTCAGCACAAAGTTTATTGTTTTATTAAATATGGTAAAGATGGTTACTGCATGTTTTTGTCTGAAAGTGCAAGACTCTATAAACGTGATGGTCCTGTTTTGGTACCCAACCCAGATAAGCTGAAACAGAGGCATGACCAAGAAAACCCAATCAGCAACTTCCACTGCAGGCTTAGGAGACTTCTGTGACCTTCTCAGTCACAGCTAACTCAAACAGCTCTTGCCTTTGTTAAAAGCAAATCTTTCTTTGTTCTAAAGTACTTAAAATGAACAAATTTCTGGTTACTCTTTTTGGACTTGAACAGCTTATTCATAGGAGGATGATGCTTTTTGGTTTTGGTATCACAGCAGTACTTGCCAGCATAAATCTGAGAACTTCACCATTGATAAGATCGAGTTATTTGGATCTTGAGGGAATGTGTGTCCATTGCTGCTGCACCATGTATTGGTTTAGGATAATAATGGTTATATATACTGTTTTATTTCAGGATTGCTAATATAATTAAAGCACTGTGTAGTGAAGTGATGTTTGTTCCCATGAAAATTAGTGAGTGGTTTTTGTTGATTTCTGTCGAGTAAAAGCTATGAGAGAAAAAACATAGTTCACGTATGTGAAAACACTGTCTGGGACTGCACTCAGGTCTCTTCTTGCTACCTTGCAAGAATTTGCTGTGAGTTTTGTGATATACTGGAGAAAGAGATGGGATATTTGAAAAAGTGTTGCTTGCTGCCACAGGAACTCTGAGCTGGAGTCACTGTCTGTGAGGAGCTGCCACCACGTATTTATCTACTCTAACATCAGGGCTGTTCCTGAGCGAGCTGGGGAGACAGAACACTCCCTATGGAAAGGAAGATGTGAATTTGCAGACCCAAGACACATAACAAATTAATTGTTGAGTTAATGCATGTCCAGGATAGCCTTTGTGACTGGGTAGTACTTGTGACCTTTCTTCTGTAACTTCCTGACATGTCCGTAGGTTTTCATCAGGGATTGTTGTAGACTAAAAATGGTTAAATTTCTAAAGTGTTTCAAAGGTGAGATTTCACGAACACTGTAAATTAATTTATTTAATTTCTTGACAGAAGTAAAATTCAGTGAGTGACTTTTTTACAGGCCAGGCTTACTCGGTCTTTTATCTTTGCCTAGGAAGGCTGCAGACTCTGGTTTTGGGGTCACTGGTGTGTTGTCCTTCTCTCTTACCACCACAGAAACATGCCGTCCTGGAGAGTTACATTTTCCATTGGCTCTGTTCACCCTCTGCAAGCTGTCCCTTTCCCTGACTTTTGGACAGATTTGCAGCAGGACACAGCTTTCACGGCTTGTCAAATTTCCATCCAGAAGTGCAACCCTTTCCAAAGAAAGAGAGCATCCTTCTGTGGGGGCTTTTTTTCATCTGTATTGGGCATCTGCTGCCAAATGTGCTTGTGGAGAAAAATTGTTTCTGAGAAAAGAAGAAGCCAACCTTCAATATGCACCAGGTATTTGCAAGGCCCAAAAGTAATGCTGCAAAACTCCTGAACCTGACATTCCAGCTGACTTGTGGATGGCCATGGCTTTCATCTAAATTAGGAAATTTAAATAAGACTGAGCAATTCCGAGTTGGGATATGAAGCTGGGGGTTGTAGTGCATCACCAACCTCTGTAGGTGTTGGGCCCCCTTTCTGACACCCCTGGCATGAACGGGGTCCCTAGGAATGCTTCTCTGTGCTGATATGGGAATGCAGCCACCAGGTTGAGCACCCTCTTCTTTCCCATTTAGACTGAGACTGTTACCACATGTTTCTACTCCCCAGTGTCATGGGACATAAAAGCAGGCAGAAAGAGAGTTTCATCTAGCTCTGTATCCCAGCATCAACATTTAGCAGGTATTTATGGATATTTGAGAATGAAGTTTAGTCCTAAATCATCTGTCCCCTATACACCCTCTTGGCTTAATGTGTTTGTTTGGACTGTCTTTTAAACTATTTTTTCAAATCTTTAAATCAAGGGAAATTGTGGTTATGTGTGCAGAGGTATGATGTTATGGCCAAAAAAAAGATTACTGCTTAAGGGTTGAACAAACTCAGTGAAGAAACACTGTGGAAGCTTAGAGGGAAACAGGACGAAGAGAGGACCTTTTTTTTTTGTCTTTGGGTAATTCCTTCTATGCAAGCTTGAAGGTTGGACCTCAAGTTCAAGACTCATTAATATGCCATGCACAGAGGCTGAATGCAGCAGGGCTTGGCACATGTCGACTTCTGTATTTGAGGTACTGATGGTTCAATTCCCAGCATTGCTCGCTGGCTCCAGGATCACAATCAAGGACGCAGTGAGTCTGTGCTGGGTGAGCACAGCACAGTGCTCTTCCCCATGTCATTAAACCAGGAAGGGCTTTGGCAGTATTCCACTATAGACAATTCTCAGTGGCTACTTAGAAGAGTGTTGGAAGCCATATGGCTTCCACAGTGGAACCACAGGCAGAGAGGGCAAATGTTTGAGAGAAGCAGCAGAGAGGAGATCAACGCTCAAAGCTTTCAATACACTTTCCTCCATTTTCCCCATTGTCCTGCCAGTGCATCATCACTTTCTGTTCACTAAAAAGCTTGTGCTTATGCATTAAATAAATAAAACAAAACACATTTCTCTAATTGCTGCTAGGGTTTGTGGCCATTATTCCATTGAAACACTGCTGATGAATTAGAGATCTTTCAAGAAGTAGAAATGGTTACAATTGTTGTGTTCATAAGGTCATATTGTCCTTCCCATGGACCATCCAGAGCATTCTGCAGTGTGACTTATCCCTGCAGTCAAGGAGAACTGTTGAGGCCATCAACTGAGTGTTAGCACATGCTCTGCCCTCCAGAGCTGGTGAGTTAACAGCATTTCTAAAACCATTGAGGCTATTTCAGAAGTTTGATCTCTAGTAGTTTAGAACCAATATTTTCAGAAGTGCTCATTATTTATGCCTGGGTTGAATTTTTTTTTTAAAATGTTCCGGCTATCTGCTGATAGCAGGCAAAGAAAAAAAGCCAGGTTTATTTTTTTTTTTCTCCTTTTCAGTACTTCAGTAGCCAAATTCCAGGGGAGAATGTCCTCCCATAGTGAGGAGAATGGGAGCACCTGGGAACTAGGGTCTTTGAGCTGCTGGACTGACTGCTGATGTAGAAATGTATTTAAAGTGAAATTGAAATATGTAGTTTCTGGAGAAGAGTGGGAGCTGATGTTGGCAGCTGGGCTATGGAGCCAGCTCTGAGCCAGAATCCTGTTCCCTTGTACAGAGAAGGTCAGGGAAAGCAGCCAGTGGAGGGATGTCACTAGCAGATGTGCATGTCTGTACATATACACCCACATGCACAAGCATATACACCAAGAGGAGAGACAAGAGGCAGTGGGATTAGCACCCAAAGCTTGGAGTGAGATCAAGTACCGGGAGTGTGCTGGGCAGTGTAGTCTTTCCTTTCTAATACAGACAGGAGGCAGATCAGAGGAAACAAGAGATCTCTGGGGAGAAGTGAAAAGGAATACCGTGATGTTAATGTTATGAAAGTGTATCATCCTGTAGGAGCAGTCTGTAGAGAGCCTGCCTGTGGAGCTGGGGAATAACCCTGCACACGTGTGTGCACCATTTCCATCTCATGTGTTCCCATTTGTGCACACAAATGAACACGTGTTGTTGGTTCTTGTGTACAAAACTGCAGTGGAGATCACTGAAGAGTTCAGATCCCAACAACATGTTGAGTTTATTAAGGTTCATTCATGTAACCACCCTACAATCCTTAAAATAAATCCCTGGCAGATACGTTGCAATTCTGCACTTTTGTTAAAACTCTGCAGCTATAGCTGTAAAACAGCTTCAACTGTGAGCTAGATTTGAAACACATCCATCCTAAATGATTTAATAGCAACGATTCCTCTTTATATGCAATTTTCTGGACTTTATTTGCCATTTTCACCACTCTTACAACTCATCACTTGTGTTTAGATTAAGCATCGAGATTGTTCACTCTGTGTTTGAGAAGCAAGTCATTGCATTGACCCCCTCTGTGATCTGACGTCTTCTCCCTTCCCAGTCTGTAGCTTCAATGCTTTCTAGGACACCCCTTATCCGTCCTGAAAGGGACCTTTACTTCTGGTTTCTCTTCATGTAGATGAAAGTGGAGCCTCTCTCTCTCTAATGCACAGGGGCCTCCCTGCTGAGCAGAGAGAGCAGGTAACCAGGATCCCTCTTCCCTTCGGCTCCTTTTCTTTGGTCAGTCATTAACCCCCCCCTCTCCCCAGACATATTCCACCTCCTCATTTAGGACACTAATAGAAGACATGTGGTTATTAGGAATCAGTGACTGGCAAAAGCAGTTGTCTTTTTCGATATGAAATCCCACAGATCTGCCCTTTATCCATCATGACATGGGTATTGTTTATATTGCAAATAAAGGTTGTCTCTAAACGTGGGTGGTTGGCCGAGGCTCGCTACTGGAGGTTAAAATAGCAATGAAGACAAGGCAGCTCAGGTTTGCTGCTTCACATAGACCCAATGGAAATTCCAGAAAGGATCTCCATCTGCTAACTCAACATACTGGGCATTTTAACCCAAGTTAGTAATTTTCAGCTAAGAAAACACTTTTTTTTTTTTTTTATCCCCACCCAGTGAAACAGGAGAGTTGTTAGAAAACTTTTATACTAAGTATGAGCAGGGAAGGGGAGCATGTGAAGAGGAGCTATGGAAGTTCATCTGTACAGCACGGAGGGCATGGGATGTGCTTGGAGGTTTCTACATTCCACTCTAAAATTTATAGGAATGTGAGACCAGAGTTAATGTTGCTATTGAATCCTTAACAGTTGTGTTGTTTTTGTTTTTTTTTTAATTTCCTAACAATTTGAGCATTTAGTTGATTGAGGGTCTTGTGTAGGTTTTTGAGGTTTGGTATTTTATTTATCCTATTGAAAAGGTTTAAGGAGAGAGTTTCAAAGCTTTTTGAGAAGATGACCAAAATGCCAAGGTAACTGTGAAAGTATCACCCTTATGGTGTGGTGGATGTCAGAGGCGTGTCTGGGAATCTGCAAAGAGTCTGAAATGAGGGAGATAAGGGACAGAGCCACAGCCACATCTCGCTGAAGGGCAGAGCCACACACACATGGCTGGCAAGGAGCCCTTTCCTTTCTGAAGGTCAACAGTGTGCATACACATTTCAGTGAGCTTTCTTTATAAGTGGGTCAGCATTTACTCAGCAAATGAGCAGATGGTGTAATTTAGAATCTATGACAAAACTTTTAATAGATCAGGGCTAATATGATGACAAGGAGCTCTGCACCATTCTCCATTCCCAATTTCTGCTTTGCCTTGGGGTAAAAATCATGCCTGGGATTGGGTTTTCTGGTCTGCACATTCCATCTGAGCGACTTGAACCACTTGTTTGAACATCCTGTAAGAGGGATCCCCACATTTCTCTGTTCCTGTATCCTTATACTTGTTGGTTTTAAATACAACAATTAACAGGAAGACACCAAACAGGTAAACACGGTCCCTTTGAGGACCAGAGTTTTTGAAGGAAAAAGCCACAGTTTGAAGAAAGTAACAAAGGCTGCATTTGTGTATTTTGCTCCATGGAGCTGAAAATATCTGGTAAATTGATCCCGTGGGAGTAATAAATACACATTACTTTATCTTGTACTTCATGTCCTATACCCCTGAGCCTTGATAGAACAACACCACTTAATAGACTTAAAAAAGAGTAATTACAGTCATTGGTTGTGTGATATTTCAGCCCTTCCAGCCCTGCCTGACCTTCTAATTTAGCTCACCGTGTCTAACTAATGCATTTATATTCATCTTTTATGAAGCATGTGTAGTACAAAATTGACTTTGCAGCCTTTAGCAAGCTGTCTTACCAGGTTTAGGATTGGGTTAGTACAGCGTACTGTATAGCATATGTACATTTACAGCAGAATTTTGCACGCATATGGCTCTGATCATCTATTACTTTTTATCCTTTTGGAAATAAAATAAAAAATATTTATTCCATTTCATCCTCCCCTCCCCTTTCTAAAGCTTTTTTTTTTTTTTATTGCGGCATTATTTACAGCTAAACATGCAGGCAAGAGGATGCAAGCATTTTTAAAATGATTACCACTAATGTTTCTACTTGTCAGAAGTGCTTAAATTTTCCTGCACTTTGTCTAAAAACTTAGCACTTTTACCTTTTAAGAATTACAAATTTCTAAGATCTTACCAAACTGATTTACAAACACAGCTGACAGTTTGTGATGAATGATGTTGAAAAATGTACAATATGTTTCTCTGTCATTTCTGTGCATGTATATATTAAGAAGAAGATTAAGAAGAGAGAGAACCCCCCTCTGAAAGAAACCCTTGAGTTAGAGAGCACACACACAAATCTCTCTCCTGTGTTTCCTCATAACTTCCCGCTCACTTCACTCATCCAGTGGAGCACAATTGTTCTCTGTGCATTTTCTCCCACCATATGGTATCCTCATTACCATACACTAAGGGTCCATATGGGGAACTTGTGAAGTGAACTGTATTCATTTTAACTGCCAGATGAGCAGCCTTTTGCTTTGCAAGCTTAGCTTAAGTCATCTGCTGTCTTTATGTTGTTATGGCAACATAGCACCAATAAAAAATTCTAATCTACTGTAAGTGTCTGGGATCACAGTATTTTAAATGCTCATGGTAACTGTCCTCTGAGTGAGGCTGCTTGTTCTTTTAGTGGGACAAAGGGTTATTGTCAACTCCAGCAGGTGGCAGTAAAGAAATTGTTTCTTTTTTTTCAAGCATTTAAAAAAATATATATATTTTTCCTTTTTCCCCAGCTCCCTTCACCTCAGAAAGTCATAGAATTACTATGTGTGGTCAGTCCTTTACAATTTCTAGGATTTCTGATGCTCAGGTCAGAATCACAGGTAGTACTTTTAAGTTACAGCTCAAATATTAAAGGTAGCAAAGTATGAGACTGCAGAGGCAGCTCATGCACTTTATTGACAGAGATCCAGGCTCAAGTACCATCTCACCAGGATTCTGATGCCTCCATAGCCACACAGGTAATTCAGTTTTGGAGCTGTTTTCTAGCTACATTTCCAAACTCCTGAATCAAGCACAAAACTAATTAAGAATATTGTATAGTAATGGAAATAGGCAGCAGCATCCTTAAATATAAATCATTTTCACCTCTGCAGGCCACATGATATGTTACATCTCCCTCTCCCTATCTGCACCGAAAGTGAGCGTTTGTAGTCTCATCAGTTCATCAGTTCATCAGTTCACATTAGCCTCATGCTGAATATTTAAACACAGAACAATTTGAACACACCATGAAGAGAGGCAGTGACTGCACTTTCACTTGGAACAGCAAGAGCTCATCTAATAATAATTTAGTAAATCAGCCATTTAGTGGCTCAGTTGTACACTGTATTGTGCCAAATAATATTCAGTTCAACTGTATGCTGGTGAAATGGAAATTCAGACTCCAGTCACATGGCACATTTTTGCTCAATGGAGAGATGAAATGGAAAATCACCCTCCCAACAGACTGTTTGAATGTAGTGATTTATCAAAAATATAGCAGAGTGACAATATAAACAGCATTTGGTTGTATGGGGTACAATCTATTCTAATTAGGCTTTTATTATTGTGGTTTCTCCTGCACAGATTATTTGCTAATTCAGGAATTACATTTGCATCTTCAGTTTATTTTATATATGGGCAGAGAGCAGATCTATGTAGTTACTGCATAGTTACAATCCTGTAAGGCCCAGTCCTGGGAAGCCTGGAGAGCCCTTTATTGTCATATTTTGAGCCCTGGCTCACAGGGAACACCGTGCCCTGAGGAGCAATGGGGAAACACAGCTGCTGCCATGGATGTTACCTCATAGCATGAAAGCAATATCAAATTGATTTCTTTTCCCTTTTTAAGACTATCAGAATTTGTAGGGAACTGTAATATCTTAGACTAACTGATATAACTGGAATAAAACAGGGGTTTGGGTACCCATCCTTGTTTCCTGCATGCTGACTGTAGCTTTTCTTGCCTGTATCAGTGTCTCTAATAAAAGATATTACCTTAGCCTACAAAACTTGCCTTGGTTGTAACCATAGACCATTGTAACTTCAGCCAAACTGCTACACTTTAAGGCTGTCTCTGATGAAGATGGGGAAGAGAGAATATTTTCCTAGAAAGTGTGTTGTGAAGTTTAATTTGTTCCCATTAAAGTGGCGCTTTGAGATCTTTGAACGGAGGGCATTGCAGAAGTGTGAAGTAATGTCTGTAATCTCACCTACAGTTTCCATTTCTAGCCTAGTTTTAGGTGTTATGCGGTGGTTTACGTGGTGATGTGAAATATGATTGCCGTGTATTTCTCACAACACAGTCCAATTGAGTAGCAGAAAAAAACATCCTCCAAACCATCATGATGCCATTTAGCAGAGAGTGCTGGAAGCAATAGGATGCCTGTTGTCGTAATTCTTCTAAGAAATACAGAGCTTCACAATCTATACCCAGCTGCTGACACTAGAAAACTCAAACATTTTGGTAAAATGAATCAAGCAGTAATGTTTCTTTTATGAGATCTCAGAGGAAGGGAAGGTTTGGCACCATTTGGAGATCAGGCTCAGTGATCCATCATAGCAAAGGCAGCTGTCCTGGTGTGTCTCGTAGGTCACTCGATCGAACCGGTGGCTCTTACAACTATATTATTGCTTATGGAACAGTAATTGAGGCACCATGGTTAAAAATTACCTGGTCTAATAGGCAGTGAACAATTTGCACTCAATACAATTATAAGCCAAATCATTCATTTCATAACACTTGGACTAATTTATTTGTTGACCTTTTAATATCCATAGCTCTTCAGTAGCATTAACTGCAACTCGGACAAAATCTCTTGTTCATTTTACTTTCATTGATTTTTTTTTTCCCATTGAGGCAATAACAGTTGTTTGAGTACAACCTTTTCTTTCTGTTGTAAAAGTCAATCATGTAACTTATGGTGATATAACTCAACTGGACTGAAATGTCCTCGAAGTACAATAGCACGATCTCAACCTACTTGTACAAACACAGATATGCACTTGGGATTTATTTTAAAGATTTTTTTTGAATATATTTGTGACTATAGATGACAAATGATGCATCTGCTGAGAGGAGAATGAAAAAAAGAAGCATTTTTTAAAGTGGTGTCACATATATGTAACCCATTTTTTGTTCATATATTATGGGTGATCCAAGATACAGAAATTTCAGAGTTTGTTAATGTTGTTTTTTAGGATGGCCTAAGTGTCTTTAATGCTAGATTCACAATTTCACCTGGACATAGCATCTTGAAGTCCAAATATTTGGCAGAATAAAGAAGCTTAATTTTTCCAAATGTGAGCATCTGAGAAATAAAATGTGTGTAAAAGTATTTTTTAATAAGTAGGAAATAGTTAATACTAATATTTTTATAATCTGAATTTTCTTTCATTTTTTTGGCTTTAAACCATCATGAGAGCCAAGAGGTTGTTATGATCAAAAAAGTTACTGAAATGTTGATTTATTTTAAAAAAACAGTATTTTTGAAGTGATTCTTTAAAATATGTTGGTGTAGTGACAAGGGTAATACTTGTCCTTCACCACTGGAAAAAAGAGCCTGCTTTTATATTGTGGAGGTGTACACAGAAATATAGTGTTAACCCTGGATAAATTTAATTTCTCAAATACATGGTTATTCAACACTTATAATTGCTTGGGATAATTTTCACTGAATATTAAGACTGTAAATTAAAAATAATAGTATCAGGAACAAAATATCTTTTGTTTCTGATGAGAAAGTTGAAATTTTTTTAGAATATCTGATCGGAGTAACTTCATTGAAGTCATCTCTCTGAGCCAAGTTCTCTTTGTACAATAAAATACTGTAAGTCTTCTGAACACACAGTTATAAAATATGGTTGTTACACTCTTGGCATTTTATGCTTCCCTAGAAATTACCACTTGGTATCTACACCTAATCTCTGGCCTGTCTTTTCATTTCAATTGAGTCTGAAGTGGTCCTTGGCTGTAACGAGAATGCCCCTTTTCAAGAGAATTCTTTTAATTATACCGATGATAAAATGTAAGTGAAAGTCATTTGTAGGGGTTATGACTGAGCAGTGTTTTAACTGTAACACTAAAACCTACCAACGTTATTTCCAATCTCTATTTCACCATTTTTATGCATCCACTCTCCACAGAATATAGTGGAATATCATTGTAGGTCAGAATTTCAATGTGTCTTATTTTTTCAGTTTTCCTCATGCTATTAAAAGTAATCTGAACTCTCCATTTCTAACTACTCACTACCTCACTACTAACTACACTTCCTACCTGAAGCATACAAGCCAGAAAAGTGACAGTTTCACAGATCCTAATGAGCTGGAAATTTTGTTTGGTTTGCTTTACTTTGTTGGGGTTGTTTTATCTTTCATTAAAAGAAAGCATGGATGGGTCTTGAACTGAATGTGATTGGACACTTTTTGTTTTTTCTTTTACAGAAAAGAGATAACTTGGCATACTTAGATATTTATATGGGTAAATGCATTAATAAAGACCAACCCTGAAAATAAAATTGACAAAACACATATCTACAATTTACACTTTAATTGCTAGATAGTTCCTCTGATTTAACTCATAAGGAATTCTTGCTTTGCACTACCAAACATAATTATATCTCTCTGTAGATTTAAATGCAGTCAAGTGAATTATCATCATCATGATGCAACCCAATAGAGTCTAGAATTGACCTAATGTGAGACAAATTTAAAAGTGATACAACTTGACCTGTGTTTGGAAAGTCTCTGTGTATACAAATCATAGAAAATAGATCTCAACCTCTCTATTTGCCAAGTTAAATGTTTTTCACTCATATAGATCCATATTTTGATATCTACATTGTACCACACACAAGCCACATTTAATCTTTTTTTAATCACTCATATTCAGAGAATTTTTCTAATGGGCACAATAATATGATCTATAGAATAAAGCTTCTAAAATAACCTGTGCAGTATCTTTGAATGACAGTCATAGAATTTAGTGCCTCTGTTCATTTTTCCAAATTCTTTCAGAGTTTACCTAAGTCCAGACCCTTCAAATAATTCAAAACATTCATCTTCTTCCATAAGGGGATGTTGACAATTTCCCAAAAATATATGGGTATAAAATGGTCAGGAGAAGACTTTGAGTAATAACTCTTTTTTTCCCTTACAGTTCTCATCTGCAGCTGTTTTCCAAGAAATAGGAATATTAATACTAGCAAGAGGAAGAACTATCAGAAAATCTTACATATGTAAAACCAAAAAAAAACTCCCCAAGCCTAAAAACTTAATCTCAGTAAAGAACATCTACTTCAAAGTACTGTAGGTGCTGGTACAAATAGTTTGGGGTAAATTTTAAAAAATAAATGCCTGAGGTTCCTGTTCAAGATGGCCCAGGGACTGAAGGTAGCAGAGACATATAAGGAAAATTTAGAGTGCAAAATGTGCTTTCAGATCATTGTGACAAAACTTTGAGATCAAATAGAGGAAAATAATCTAATATTGTCGTTTGCTTGCTTATATGTTCATGGATAAATTGGGCATAATCTTTTGGTAGTCTAGATAGATAGGAATAGTATGAGTCACTGTAACCTGGTGGGAAGGAGGAATTTCTATAAAGGAAGTGGGTGAAGGATTTTCTGTTAGATATCAAATTTAGTTTTTGTAGACTTGCCTATTTGTGCTCTGGTTCATATTTCATGTATATTGGCTTCTAATGATTCACTGGATATGACAAACTGATCACAGTATGAATGATGGGATTGCATAACTGAAGAAAAGTATGCAGAAAAACTGGTCTTTACATGCTGGGATAAATACTGCAGCCTTTTGTAGAGCATGGAAAATGTGTTTCCTCTCATGATCTCTCAGGTTTCAGGCTGAGGGTATCTGTCCTTAGATCCTCACAGTGTGAGCTTGCAGGATAATCTCTGGCAAGTGCTGTAGGAGATGCCAGGGAATTACCATGTTGACCATTTCTTCATGGCAATGTTAGTGAGTCCTAAATATGACTGACATCCACCAACTCTCAGTTGAGGTGTTGTAGGTTGTGAGTAGATACAAGAGTACAATGTAGTAATATCTACCAGCCCTGCATTGTGTACATGAAATGTAGATTGGCCTCATGAGTTAAAATTTGACAGCTCTGAAGGGTTCCTGCCAGTAGCTGTAAATGCCTTTTCTTGGTAAACTGAGGGATTGGGGCAAGACATGCTGTAAACATACTTAGGAGAACCAAAGTTCTACAGCTGTCAGAGGGACACAGATGTGAGTCATGATGTCACTGTTGTCCCTAAAGTCCCTAAAGGAGAAGATTTATGTCCTGGCAGAGTGATTTTAGTTCTGCATATCTGCTCTCACATACCCACTCTTCTCACTTTAACTTAGGGATCTGACATTAGCAGAGAACTCCAGAGCTTCTGGCAACAAAACTATCCAAATTACTTGCCAGATGCTTCAGTTGATGATAATATGGTGGGAACATCCAGACTCTCAACTGATGGTTTATTCAAAGAGTTGTTCCAAACCAGTGATATTAATGCTGGTTTATTCCATGCTACTCTGTATCTAGATGAAGTACACATCTGTGCTAGCTACTAATTCTGTTGCCATTGTTATGTGCCCATCATTTATGGAAATTAAGACCATCAGCATGAGTAGTGTGGGTTAAGAAAGGAGGCTGATACCTTTTTTAGTTTTTAAGTACACCATATTAATGGGAAGACAATAGTGGTAAGATGGGACACTTGCAAGGACAGACTTACAGGTGATCATCATAATTTTGTTCCTTCTTTTGTCAGCAGTATTTGCAAAGAAGACACTTTGGATGGGGTGTGTTTCCCCTGTTGCCATGCATTTATCACCTTTGTGGTTAAGAGGTGTTTTAATCATCGATTCTCAATGTTTATGGCAAGATTCGTGCTTGCATTTGCACTTCAGTGTTTGTTCTTTCTGCAGCCTCATGGAGGCTTTCTATATTTTATTCATAAGGTTGGCTCATTGTGGAGCAGGTGGTAAGGTTATGCATGACTGTTTTTAGTGCTGTAGATTTAGGCTGTGATTTTCAGTTTGGGTGAGGCTGATGAGACTACAATGGCTTGGAAAGGCTAAGGTTCTAGCTCCCACTGTAGACTTGTTTTCTGGAAATTACCAATGAAATTCAGTGGCAGGAATTAAGTGTACTGCCATCCTATAGGCAGTGGTAAGCTGAAGGTGGCTTTTTTTGCCCCTCAAATGAAGTAGGTTGTCTTTCATTTTGCCTTCCTGTCTTTGTAATACCTATATGGTGTTTACTTCTTTGGTATGATTCGATTATAATATATGGAAACAATTCAGTTGTTTGTTTGCTGGAGAAGTTTTCATCTTTATGTGAATACAAATACCTTTTTAGAGAAATGGCCCTGTTGTTTTATACTTCCCATTAGGCTGGCACAGTTCCTTCAGTTTTACAGTAAATGGAGGATCTTTACATTTTGAATGGCTTTTACGAGTCTTTATAAAACTATAATTGGTGAAAATGATACAATAATGCAGTGCTCAGTGTTGATGCTGAGAGATGGGAGGTTCTGGACAGGCTGAAACTCTTGTATAGCAGGCTTGATGACTGGCATTTTAGATCTTTGGAATCCTGTTAAATGTCTGTCTACCAAAATGTTGGATTTGCCTTTACACTTGAAAGAGGTGTTCATAATTTTTATCTTTTAAAACATAATGGATACACAAATTTTAAGTAAAAGTTTAAAACTTAGTTCTAACCCATATTCTTCACTATCACATTTTTAGTTTCACCCACTGAAAACCTAAGGGAAAGTCTGAGTGCAAATTATTGTAATTTTGACTAGAAATTTCAGAACGTGACCTTTCCAAGGTGAAGAAGTGAACTGGAGTCTGATGTTGAGCATTTTGACTCTGCAGAAGTGTTTTTTTCTTGCAAGTAGCCAAGAGAGTAGGAAGTTAGAAGGCAGAGCCAGGAGGTCAGACATAAGAGTCAAGGAAGTATGAATGACATCATCATCCCTAAGTACCCTCTCAGAAGATGAATGAGCTCTCTCTTGTATTACAATGCTAAAGAGCATTAGAAGGTGATATGATATCTAGACAACACATAAGATAAATGCCTCAGAGTATGCTAGAACAGCTTCCCCCCCACGCCCTCCACAAGTTCATAAATCCTTTGGTGGTCTCAATAATACAGTATGTGGCTGATGAGTATTATATGTTGTGGTCAGCTTCTTCTTGACAAAATTCATTTAGATTTAACAAATACCTTGAACATTGTCTAATTTAGTTACTTAAGCCAAACAACTCAGTGTAGCTCTAGATACCCCTTATCTCAGTAGACTCATGGCCCTTTTGGGTCACAGAGTGTGTTTTTTTCACTAGTTTCTGAAAACAAAGTAAGCAGATGTCACCAGAAGAAATATCCCCCTCTTTTAAATCTAACACAAAGTGTGTTTGTCATGATAAAATGCAAGTTTCATGATCTTAATGAATTCCTCCTGAAGGGAATGCGTGCCTCCAACAAAGCATGCAAAGGTGCTGTAGGGTTCAAGGTACATTCAGTCAGAAGTGGATTCGGTCTGAATTTCAGTCATTGTGCTTCAAAAGCATCATTCTGATATGATTTTATAAATCATCACTTTTCTACAGTGATTTTGAAATATGCAAAGTTGCAGTAAACTTCATTACCCAGCCCCTTTTTTTGCTTATGGAAGCACCCCTTAGTAAGTTCAGAAGAAAAATTTGATCAAAATATTTAATTGCATTTGTGTTTCAAAACTTAAAAAAGTCAAAATCTCCATAGAAAATCAGCTTCAGTTTGGAATAAACATGGTCTGTGGATTTTTGGTGTGTCGCTGCATGGACTGCAGTGTTCTAACACATCATATTTAATTGCCAAAGTAATTTTTCATTTTAATAATATTTGCTCAGTTGCTGTTTTTATAGAAATAAAATAATGTTCATTTGAAACACAATGTGAGAGAAGGAGACCCTCATTTTAGCTCTAACTAAATGCTGCAAAGTCCTTTATTCTAAACCAAAAACTGTCAGACTTTTAGCACTAATAGAAGAGTGGATCTTCCTTGACAAATGCCCCCATAAATTAGATATTAGCTTTAGTCAAACTCTGTCTCTCTCAGAAAATATTTCCACTTGCATATTCATTTGGAAGGACCTTACATGATGCCCACTTACTGCTATGAAAACCTGGGCTTCTGAGATGAAGGCAAAGAAAAATTACTGTGAACAAAAGAATATCTGGAATAGCAGAGCTTGAGCTTATGCAGAGATTTCTTTTTATAGAATGTTAGTTTCACTCACTTCTCGATATGTCTGTCTGCTGCTCTGTCCACCTCTCTATCTGTTTATCTGTCACCATTGCAGTGGTAACTTGCAGTATCAATTGGATTTTAAAAGACATATATCTTTTATACTAGCTGTCCTTTTTTATAATACCTTTTACAAATTTAATCAATGCATTTTAATATACAATATAGTTTAAGTGCAATATACGATAAATATTCAAGCTTCATCTTAAACATGCTCTAGCCTTTAAATTGTTAAAACTGCAGTGCCCTTTCAATCTACTTACATAATGTCATAAAATATACATTTCAAGGTAAATGAAGTCAGCTACTTCAATTTAGTCCCTCAAACTGGTAGTAAATGAGAGGTTAACACTATGGTGCCAAACCCATTATTGAGTAAATTTAGCACCTTGGACAGCTCTGTAAAATCTTTATTGCTTTCCTGACCTGCTCGTCATGTTCTGTCTATGTGTTCAGTGGCTCTCAGCTCTGATTGAAAGGCAATATATTAGATCCCGAACACAAACATGCTCGGGGGCTGCTTCACTGTGAGCGTAATGACATGGAGGTGAGAACAATTTTCTGGTCACCGCAATCCAAGCACCTTGCAAGGTCTGTTGCTCTAACTTATAGAGGACTTTTGGGGCTCCTTTGTATGTGGAGTCATAACAGTGGCTTCTATTGTAATTTAGGCAGAGCTGCAAAGGATTTAAAATGCATTCAGAAAACAAGAAGTTAATATCTTGAGCATGTCTGTGGTAGCATCTTATTGTGTGTTTTTAAAGCTAATTTGTGTCTATAAGAGGTACCGTCAACTCTGGAGCAGGAGGGACCATTATTTGACACAGGAGGTTTTTTGTGCAACATCTACTTTGTGTGATCTGAAAATGTCATAAACAAGAAATGCTTTTATTGTGTGAAAATATTGTTAGAGAAAGTATGAAACTCAAATTTACAGACTCTGAAAATATTGAAAAAATATAACCATTGACTGGCTAAGAAAATTGAATGTTACTTGTCAAGCAGGTTTCAATAAACCATCATGACAATTAGTTTTATTTACATGCAATATGATATGGCATTAAAGAACTTCTAGTGTTTAAGAACTGGAATATATTTTACACTAGGTAGAGCAGCTGTAAGATTCTATGTAATTACCTCATTTTCTAACATGGTCTTCAGTCTCTTTTTAGATGCATTCTAAGGTTTTTAGCTCAGCATTACATAAATAACTATGATTAGTCAGGTAGAGCAGAAATGACTATTTAAACTTTCTTTTTTTTCAGTAATTTGGCATAATGACAGCTTAGGTTAACAATATTCCAAAGCGGTTTGTGGGCTCTGTATCACATTCTAATTTTCCATCAGTGAAATATATAGTGCAAACAATTTCGACTGAAGTGAAATAAATCCTAGTTTGCGAAGTCAAACACCTGTGCAGTAATTTTCCATCTAAAATCATCGATTGAGAAAGATAGAATTTTTTCAATAACTTCTCTGCTCTTTGCTGGTTTGCATTTTCAGTGTGAGGAGAAAAAGGGCAAGTCAGTGTGCTGATGAACAAGGATTGTTTGTATCTGAATGTTGTTTGTAGTCTGTCTGTCCATGATTATACTCCTAACTGCTGTGGTCAAGCTACACAAAAAAACCCCACTGTAAAACAGCAGTCACAGCAGAAGACAAACACCAACCTCAGAAATCAAACAAACAAACAAACCAAACAAAAACCAACAGAAAGAGGCTGTAGCAACTTAACTCAGAGTCTGTTTCAAATGTGATTTAAAAATCCATCAATTATGTATCACATCTCACTTCATATGTGGAAAATAATTCAAATGTGTGTTCTGAGACAGGGGTGTGTGCAGCAGAAGGAAAGCCTAAATGTTTACTGGGAGAACAAAAATCCTCCATCTCATTTTTGAATTTAGGACATTATATATGTCATAAGTAGTTACTTCAGTATGACAACTATTTTATCTTATATTATAGAGAATTTAAAATTGAAAAAAATGCTAATATGCATCTAAAAGCTTGTCATTTGAAGAGTTGTTCAAGGATTTTTGAAGAGGTTATGGTGACAGCAAAATGAACGCAATTATATCTCTATTTTCTGATCAGAGTCTACAGTATATGAAAATTGAGCATTACTGTTTCTTTTTGGTATAAAATATGGCTATTGTGTAAAATATTTTAAGTTTAAAAGTTTAACTTTGTAGAAAGCTGTAAAATCCTTAGAACTGGTACTATTTTTGTAAGCTACCTGCAGAAATATGCAATGGTGAATAGCATCTTGTTAGAATATTAGAGCAGTACTTAGGGGCTGGGAACTACAAAAGTACATTGTTTTACTCAAAGGATGTTCTTGACCGGTTTTGATCAGGCAATTGGGAATCTGCTTTGAAAGATGCTTTGAAAGAATAAGAAAAAAATTTCTTCTGAGTTAATTCTGCAATGCAGTTTTATGTTTTCTATCAGGGTTATTATCAGGACACTGCAAAATATAAGAACACAGGAAATGCTATTATTCCTTGAATGCCAGTATGAAATAACCTAAGACATATTAAATGAAAAGGAACAAATGAGAAAATTGAAGGGAAAAAAATTGCCCAAAATGGAGAACTAAATCCCAGACTGTTTTAAATTTTGCTGTCCATGCAGGGAATTTTTCCAGAAAACATTTCATGGTACTGGGCTGTTCTCTCACACTGCATGTGTTTTACTCTTGGGCATCATTTTATGTACGTGGATCCTACCCTGACCCATGGTATCAGGATACAAACTGAAGAAGTTGAAAGGTTACATTACCAGTAGCATAGGACTGATTGGATATCTGCTGAATGTGGCCTGCTGGGTAAGGTCACAATTCCTGCAGCATGCAATTAGGAATAAAATAAACACATTGAAGGGATTCATAACATGCTCTGAATGACATTGATTGCAGTAATCTAGCAAATGACCTCAGGATTGTATTCTGCAATAAACCGATGAGTGGTTTATAGTGCAGATGGTAGAGACAATTGAGTGATGTATTTTATTTTGCAGCACCAATGATTCTCACCTTTCGACTTGATTAAGCGTGTGTGTGAATAGGATGAACTAGTGATTTAACACCATTCAGTGTTCGCTGAGAGTTGTTACAATTAAGGTTTACCTGGTGGGAGGAAAAAAAAATAAAACCTACCACAAAACGCTAATAGAACTAATAGAAGAGAATAAAAGATTCTAATATTTGTTTTCCCCACAAGGAGTTTATTGAACTCAGCAGAATGCATCTGTTTTTATATTGACAGGAAGTAATACTTAAGAGGGCTGCTGATTTAGTAGAAGCACTCTATGGTATGCCACATAATAACCAGGTAAATGCATTCTACTTCAGCAATTCTTTAACATGGCTATTTCTTAGATGTATAGATAGGGGGCTAAAGGTATATAATACTACAGTGGGAGAAAAGAATAAATGTAGAGGGCAATGTCGTATCTGGAGTGGGGTTTAGTTTGCTTGTTTTCTTTTTTAAAGGGTGTGAATTTAGTGCTTGTAAAAGCAATGTGTTATTAACCCTGGAGGCTTTTGCCCACTTTTACCAGATACTATATAATATGGGTGATGATACGCATTATGTCTTGCCACCAGTGATTTTTCAGTCTTACCCTAACAGCAGCTTTAAGGTGGAGAAAGACTCGGCTCCAGCCCCATTCTGCCAGTTGGTCTTTTTATACAGAAATGTGGCCGTTGGGACTGAGACTTCCAACTCCCTTACCACAGATGTCAGGATTTGTCACAAGGCAGCAGATCTTATAAGCGTTAGCTCTCAGTCAGCTCACTGCTGTAGAAAGAAAAGCATCTAGTTTTTGCCTTTGGACAGGGAACTGTTTCGTTTGAGTCTGTAAGAAAACGTTTGTCAGTCGCATTGGTAACTCTTTTATTCTCCCCCCCCCCTTCTTATCCTGTAGGAAATCATCCTGAAAAGAGCCGCAGACATCGCAGAAGCGCTCTACAGTGTCCCCCGCAATCACAACCAGCTCCCCGCCCTTGCTAACACATCAGTCCATGCAGGAATGATGGGAGTGAACTCCTTTAGTGGTCAACTAGCTGTCAATGTTTCTGAAGCCTCACAAGCCACCAACCAGGGTCAGGAGAAGACTCGTCTTCCTCTCTCTATGAACCTTTTCTGATAAAAGTCAGGGGAACATTCAGAGCAGAGGCAGGGGGGTGGTTCAGGCAGCTCCGTCCCAGACTGTCCACACCCTTGGAATGACACAGGACTGCCACGGAATGGGGCTGCTCCAACTCGGGAAAAGCACTTCAGCATATCTCTACAAAGCTTTTCATTTTGCTCAGAATAACACTTGTATTTGCATTTAAATCCCACTAATTTTAAATGACTTGAGCATGTACTTAATCTTAAGTACTTGCTTATATATTTTCCTGAGCATGAATGATCTCTCAATTTGGGCCTTGTGTAGCACTTCTTTATAATATAAAATTATCCCTTGAATATTTGTCTGGTTTAGTTGGGGATATAATACTGGCACTGTGTTTTTCTCAGAGTTTGAGACTTTTATAAATTTTACAATGAGCAAAGAATAGCGATATTTACAAAGACACTTTCAGAGCTTCTCTAATTTTTAAAATAAAGTGGGTTTCACTTTGTACAAAATCAATATTGTTTTAATTCCTACAGTTAAAAAGTAGATGAAACACATTTTTGTAAAAGCCCTTTGCATTTTCCACAGTCCTTTTCTCAGCTCTATATATTATCCAACTTAAAAATTCACTTTAATGAGAAAATATTAGAATGAGGCTGTTTTCTAGGGGAGTTGACAGAATTATTTTGCATCACACTAAAAAAATAGAAATTATTTCTAGATTAAAATATTTTGTGGATGTGCTGTGCGGTAGGAAGAAAAATTGGCATTTTTTCTTCCAGGAGTGAAGATGCATTTTGTATTTCTGTGCTTCCAGAAACAAATCTTCCTTTATGGATATTTGGATATGAGCTTCTGCAAATGTAATCTCCAGAATTAAGTAGAGATTCAAATTTTAACTTGCTGCTAAATTCGATACTCATTTTCTTCCACATAATAATCAGACTAGGGCAAAAAGGCAAAGGATATCCCACTACTTGGAGAAATACACTCTACATTTTCTGAAGTGTGCAGTGAGCATCTAGCATGAGATGTGTTAACTGAGAGTGACATCAGAAAAGAGTTAACAACAACCACGTGCTTTTAACATACCTTGAGTTGCTGTTTGCTCCTCACTTTGAAAATGTAGGTCATGTTTACTCCATTTCCTACAAACAGCTCTTTCAGAGCGAGTGTTCCTCTAACACCCAGTGGTGATCTTTGCTCGAGGGCATGGGTTGCCTGAGGAGCTCTGAAGGTTCCAGCCTCCCTCCTCTTCCTTCTCCTCCTCCTCCTCCACCCAGCAGTGACCTGGAACAGGGAGGGTTCACAATTTGGGGTTGCCTGGTGGTTGTGGGAGTCAGTCCTGGCCCTCCCTGTGCACCCCATGGCTGGACTAAGCTGCCACCTTGGCACTATGGTCACTTGCTTGTAGCTGTTTGTGTAAGAAACTGTTCTGGGGCTGATACCAACTTCTAAATGTATTCCCTCCCCACAAAAGGTTTTACTCGCAACTCGAGCAGCGTGTCGCCTCATGGCTACGTGCCAAGCACCACCCCTCAGCAGACAAATTATAACTCTGTCACAACAAGCATGAACGGCTATGGGAATGCTGGAATGTCAAATTTAGGCGGTTCTCCAACCTTCCTGAATGGATCTGCTGCCAATTCTCCCTATGCCAGTGAGTATTACATGGATTTTCTGTATTTTGCGCATTTTCATTAGAAGGAGATGGTGATTTTCCTGTGATACTCAATATTTAGTTTCTATTTTGAGCATTTGAAACAGATCTTGGTGCTTTCTCTGTTCTCCAAAGCACTGACCTTTGAGGCACTTTGAAGACACTAGCATTGCCAAAAGTGCTCTTCTCTGTTTATCATCATCATCATCATCATTATTAATTGGGAGTCTCATAACAGCTTAAAAATAATAATATCTCTCATCATACTTTCATAACTTACCTTATACTCTGTAAATAAGAAACACTGTCCTCACCATTGACTTCTGAGCAATTATCTTTATAGCCTTTATAAAAATTATGAATTATTATTTGACCTAAGCTTGATTGCTTATACTCCATTTGATTTTTAAGTAGTATTACTTTGACTTCACTGAGAGCTTAGTATTAGTCAGTGAAATGTGACAATGGCTCTCAGAGTTTGTGTTTTAGTGTCTGTACAGTGAATGCCACAAAAATGTAAGTCTTGCAAATCATATATTCCATGGCATGAAGAGCTTATGGTCTATAGTCCCAGTTACAGAAATATTTATGTGTAGGACTAAGTTTCTGCATTTTGTTATTAAAGGTTTAGTAACCCGTTTAAATATAAATACATTTCTATTGGTAGAGGCCTATGAACCTCTTCTGCAGCTGCTCACTCAGCTCAGTAGTCCCTGGTCACATGAGAGCATTAAATGAACAGGACCTGCCCAATTCCTCTGACATTACTCATGTGGCACAAAGGATTCCACTGACATCTGTAGAAAGCTGACAGCAGATTCAGGATGGAAGGTCTTGTCATATAAATAGGTTTATAGGCTGAGACCGTAGCATGAACATGACAAACAGACTGATGAACATACCAAGGTTTACATATCAAATTTAAGTTAATGGTGTAACAGCAGTAATGAATTATTTTGAATTGCATTGCTAGAGTTCAGAATTAAAAAGGGGATAGGAAACCTGACTAAAAAAAAAATAACTTCAAGGTTTCTTATCTGCTGCAAATTTAGAAGAAATTATTTACCCACATAACGAGTACTTATAACCTGTGAATTGCTAACCAGTGATTATTTTTGTACTCTAATAATAATGTAACATGTAATGTTACAAAGTACGTTACTTATTAAGTTGGATTTACTGTCATAGAAACTGCACACTCTGAATTCATAATATAACATGATTGATGAGACATCTCCTTTTGGAAGCAGATGCCAGTAATGCATTTAAAATACTCCAGCAGTGTATTATTTCATATTTATGAACGAAGTCCTCTTTAGAATAGCATTTCACTTTCTAGCCCTGGTTCTCTTTTCTATTTATATTTTGGGAGGTTTTCTTGGTAAATCTGTCATTCTGCTAATGCCTAATCCATTGAATCAGAAAATGCTTCAATCATGACCTGAAAATTAAAAGGTGGCATTCTTAATTAAATCAATAAACTAATTGCTGTATAGTAGCAATTCAATTTAGGTGCTTTGATTGCTCTCCCTTAGCAAGTACTTCCAGACACAGAGTGACTTCAGACTAAGATTGTATCTGTCAGACTGTGAAACTTTGAACATTTAATTTCCATTAATTGATTTCCTCAGTGTTAACAAATATGATATCAGATTCTCAAATAAGAACTTAAATAGGGTGATTTTTATCTACGTAAATGCAAATAAAATAATAATTCAAAGCCCAGATGATCAGAATTTTACTCTATAATATGTAATTATTCACAGCCCACTTGTGTATCTAAGCAGTTTCTAAACAGGAAGATGAATGAAAGTATGGGATCTTACATTTAGTCCTTTCCTTTTGTTTTCAGGGGGTTTTTGTTGTTTTGGGTTGTTTGTTTGTTTGTTTTTGGGGGTTTTTTTGTTTGTTTTTTTTTGTTGTTGTTGGTGGTGGTGGGGTTTCTTTTTCTTTGTTTTGTTTTTTGTTGTTGTTGTTGTTGGATAAGAGGGGAAACTGGCAGTGGTTTCTGAATATTAAAGTAGTGGGTTTCATTTCATGAAAACAAATTCACTTAAAAACTCAATGACAAATGCATGAACCAAAGATATTTATCTCACTGTATGGTGAAATTACCTCTGGTCACAAAAGAGAGCATCCGAGAATCAGAATTCTCTTGTTTCTGCAACCAGTTATTATTGAACACTAAGAAATGCCTCCTGGGGGGGTCTTTTTTTTCCTCTAGTTGTGCCATCAAGTCCGACAATGGCCTCCTCCACTAGTCTCCCCTCGAACTGTAGCAGTTCCTCTGGGATTTTCTCCTTCTCACCAGCCAACATGGTCTCAGCAGTGAAACAGAAGAGTGCTTTTGCACCTGTCGTGAGACCGCAAACTTCTCCTCCTCCCACCTGCACCAGCACCAACGGCAACAGCCTGCAAGGTACGTGAAGCCCGGTCTGGAGAGTAGGTGGCTGCTCTCAAACTATGAGTTCCCAGTGCCTTGAGAGGCTCTAAGCAACACTGAGTTGTCAAAGGGGATAGAACACAGTGGGGGATCCCTGGTGGCCTCTGTCTCAAAGTCTCCTGCTGTAAAGAGTAACTGGACTCCACCACCAGCCCGCCTTGTACCGTGCAGGTGTTTGGCAACCACCCTACCTCTAACTCAACTAATACTGCTGAATTGAGAGGCTGTGTCCTTTAAAGCACAGACCTACTATTATGATAAAAACAAGTAATATTTCAGCTTACTAATATCGTCCTTTTTCTTTCTTTCCTCTCTTATTCCCTGTTGTCGTCCTTTATCAGACCAGTCTTTTGTGGACTCTAGCAAGTACTCCACTGCAGGGTCTCTCCAGGGGCTGGCCTTCTCCTGAAGTACGTCACTCAATCTTCCCTTCCTTTTTGTCCTTTGTCATAGTACACTTGTGCAGAAATCCTACTGAGAGCAAATAGACCGTTACAGAGCTTGGCACAAACCTTTCCTTTCATAAATAGGAGATGCATTACAAACTAACAGCAACATTTTCCATTAACTCGTACCAGGGCAAACATTAGTTTCCACTGATTAATCTATTTCTGTGCCAATTAATTCCATAAATGGTGCAAGGCCTTTTGGAAAGCCTTTTGAACTGCTGGCATCAAGGGGCTGCTCCTTTTCTACCTCCTTTTCTACCCTCTCATTATAAGTATTCCAGCATTAGCACCTAAATCCGTTTGAAGCGTTGATGCAGGTGAGGGAGTGATGGATAAAAGCTTGTCAAACTGAGGGTGCTGCAAAGCCCAGCACCACCCACCTCATTGTTTGGCTCAACCTGTTTTACAACATGGTGCCTAAACCTTCCTGTGTAATTCCCTCACTGTGCATTAGTGTGCTGAGAGAGACATTTTCATGCTCACTTAGATCCAGGAGTTTCCATAAGCAGGTGCATCCAGCTGCCTCCAACAGTGCCAGAGGTGGGAAAGATTTTGTGGTATATGTTGTGCTTCCACCAGACCTGAGATCTGTTTCCTTTCCACGTGCCTGTGCAAACTACCCAAAGAGCATGAGCGGGAAATAAAATCTATGATTGTCAAAGCCAGGTTCAGAAGGAGCTGTGCAGAGGCAAGGGAATATTGTTCCACAGACTCCACATGTCACTGTATGGCCTCTGGAAAGAGAAACGCTGGGCTTGAAGGCATAATGCTGATAACGCCATTAACAGCCAAAAAAAATCTATATGCAAGCAGAGCAGAAGGAATTAATTCATAGAGGCTGGGATCTATTGTGCCTGAAGGAAAACATTGTCCCTCAGTGCATGTTATTCTGGTGAATTGGGAAGAGGAATCCTTGAAGGTGCACAAACACACATGCTCAGAAATTGCATAAATACTTAGGAAGGTATATGCAGAACTTGGATACCTTCAATCAAGATTTTGTTGTAAGTACAAACACAACAAAATTTTCAGACGAGCTGTAGCATTTAGGAGATTCGGTTTCGGACATTTAAAAGATTGGGCACTGCTGACAGGCTACAAATTTTAAAAGCAACAGCTAAAAATATTTTCCATCTAAATTAAAAAAAAATAAGCTTTTGAACATGTTAATATTTTTTTCTCTCTTTACCTTGTCCCAACTTGTTGTTGCAGATGGAGAGAAAAAATGAGTAACAGGAGAAAGCTTTTTCAGGCACTATTTTTCCTTTCACAAGACACAGAATTCTCAGATTCCATGTACTGTGTTATGAAAAGCAATTATGGAATGAGCTGAGAGCACTGGACACAACTGGGGCTTTCTGATTGCCTCCTCATTATGTCACATCCACACCTGTAATGCCCAGAAACCACACAGGTCTGAGTGTTTTCCCTAATTTTTATTTAGCAATTCAGTTTTCATAATAGGAATGAGACACCAAGAGATGGTTCATTTTTAGGTCATCACTGAACTTCTTGGTGAGTTAAAGACACACAGCCTTTAGTCCCATGCCTTCTGACACCACCTGAGGCTTGTAATAATCACTCAGAGATGCACTGCCTGTTGTGCCTTAATGCTTAAATAAACAACCATGTATAAGGAGGCTGTCTTATCTCTCTTGGGCTTCTGGATACATCAGAAAGCAATCAAGCTTTCCTTATGTAGCTTAGATATCAGCAGTAACTCGCTAAAACAGCAGCTAGGCTTATCTGTTGTTCTCTTTGCCATGCAATTTTGTAAAACCCAAAATGCATTATTTCTGTAATTTGCTAGCAGCAAATACAAATTAGTGTAAGATAGAAGAAATAAAGGCCATTGGTTGGAGTTTCTCTGCTCTCTGCCCTCCCTTTTTGGAGGTGGTGTGATCTCATACCTACATTGTTTCCCACTGATAGCTCTGTTTTCAGGATCAATAACATGCTACAGCTGAGAGAATTTGCATGACTAGATGTAGCACTTATGGAATAAAAGTGGAGTGATATAAATGAAGACTTGCAAAGAATGGAAATATCAAAGCTTTTAGGCAGAAAAGATATCATTTGCCATTTGCCTTGTAATTTAATTCAGAATTTCAGAGCTCTTAAAAAATAATAATGCTTTAAAAAAAAATGAGTGTCTGTGGCATTTGTTTCCAATGGCAAAAGGTGCATGTCTGATCAGTAACCACAGGGAAATGCCTACACCACGAAGGAAGGAATTGCAGTTATCTCACCTTTTTTTGGCTCTTAGGGTACACAGCTGTGCTGCCCCAAGAGAGACAATTCTTGACCACTTATTGGTGAGATTGATTTGGTTCTGATGAATTTTTTAGCTTGAGAATTTTTTGTTGGGATAATATCTCGACATGTTCTGAAGAAGAGATACTTTGTCTAACGCAAAGTTCCAATACATTTAGAATTTATAAAGGGCTGAAAAGCACAAAAAATGCTGATATAGTATGAGGACTAACTCTATTGCACTCATCACATACAGGAAGGCTCTACCTGTTCCCATGTCCTCAACTCCTTGCTTACCTGAGCAGAAAAAGAGGGAGCTCTGTGGTCAGCTATGCCTTTCTCTGCACCAATGTCCTCTATGCTTTGCACATCAGTGTCTTCCTGTAGGGTTTAAAGTAACTTAACTCACCTTTCTATCCCTTTCATCCTCATTCTCAGCTCCTTGGAGAGCCCTTATGTGGGGTGGAAACAATCAGTACAGTAATTCCACATAAAACCACTGCTGAATGATGAATTCCAATAATTGAAATGCCTTTGCAACACGTCACCTCTGAGGATGGCCTGTTGCAAACACGTTGGATGTATTTTGCATTCTCGCCTTCTCCTCTCATTTTATTTCATTTAATCAGTGCAGTTTACTCGAGCTGTTCTCCCCTTGCTGATTAGACTTGTAATTCTTGCACATATGGTGGTGTTTGTGGAGAAAACATTTCCCTCCTCTCCCCCTCCAACCCCAAATCTGTGAGTCTTTTACTTTGGCTCTGTTCTTATCAAATAATTGCAGCTGTAATTAAAGCACAATGAATCAGCATCAGTCACAGGGTTGAGTTCTTCCTTAAGAAATTACATGTCCAGATGTCTGCAATGGCAGGCAGTTCCAGCATTTAAATCATATGCCCATGAAGTGCCACCAACCTGAAGGCAAATCTGTTTTCTACCTCTTGGCAAATAATTGTACAACTGGCATTTTAAGGACACGTTGTTGTTACAGTTTTCATCATAAACTTGCATGACTACCCCTTGTAATGACCTGCTTGCTCACAGTATGTCACTTGGACTCTTGGTATGTTTGATCTGCATTGAGTCCCCAGTAGATACCGAGAGATCAAGCTGGGAGTCAAACAACTTGGAAGACTATACCTGTTGACTTTTAATAAATGTCTCCCTGTTAAGAGAGGTGGTGGTTTCATACCATTATGCTTCCTAGCCAGTGAGGCTAGGAAGCATAATAAAGAAATAGTGGTGATTCAACTTAGCCAACAAAAGAGAAAATATTCTAAATAAACATTAACATATGACTCACTCGATGTAGTTGGTGGTGTCTGCTACAAGTTTAATCATCAGATGCTGGTCTGCTAACCCACCATATAAGGACATATTTCAAATTGAAAATTAGATTTGAGAGTTTAAGTCCCTTTCTGAGCATCTGGAAATACATACATAAGTCCCAGGGATGAACACTGAAGTTGTAAGAGAACTAGCATAGGAGAATGACCTATATCAGTGTGACAATGCAAGGGACACCTTTCCAGGTCCCTAACAGTGGTGGTCTGTAATAGAATGCATGGCTGGGTCAAATTTAGGCCTCCTGTCCATTTCAAGATTTTGAAACTAAAATCAGAAAAATAAGTTGGGGTCTGATACTGATATTGGGGAAAACCAGTGATTTCTACAATAAAACCAGTAATTTCAGCCAAGTCACTTGCAATTTAAACCACTTTCCAGTCAGGAGGCTTCCCATGATTACTGTGTACCTAGTTGTCTCTTATGAGTGATACTTATGTATAAATTTAACTCAAAGTACAGCTGAGTACATTTCTAGTAAATGTTTAAAGCTCTGAGGATTTTAAAAGTTGCTTGATAATGCAGAAAATTAACCTTTTCCCCCTCTTTTTCTCTCTCTCTCTCTCTTCCCCCCCACCCCTTTCCTTCTGACAGCTATATCTGGCATGATTGTTCCCCCCATGTGAAAGAATTGCCTTGAAGAATTTTATTAATGAAGAGGTTGAATTCTGCTTCAGAGAGAATCTGATACAAGTCCCAGAGTGGAACTTTTTACTCAGGCCTTTTTAAAAATAAAAAAGAAATAAAGAAGGATCTTACAATAACTGCAGATTTTTAAACAAAACAAAAATCACCATCCTTGCAAATACTGAAATTAACAATCTACAATTGCAAGGTGTTGATTCATGTTGTCCATCCCAAATACCTGGGAGATATATTTATTGTATGTTGATAAAAAAAGAAGTCCACTTTTTTTTTTCTTTGCAGGGTGGGGGCTTGCTTTTATTTCCTTCTGGTTTTTTTGTGTTTTTTTAAGGCTTGATTTAACTCGACACCATTTGTCTTTTATAAATCATACAATTACACAAGGGACACTAGAGATGGAACTCCACATTTTTAATTTATGAATTTTTTTTTTTTTAAAGCTGTGTAAAGAAAAATGGAGTGATGTCATTTACATACAAGTCTGTATGGGACAGAATAGAAGTGCCAGTTAGTTTTTCGTAGAAGAATTATGGCCATTTAATTAAGGGTCGGCTCATATATGTTGCTTATCCAGTGGTGACTTGCTAATATGATGCATTTTTAATGTTCTAATTAAATAGGTTTCACTCCCTAGAAAGCTGATATTTTTGGATGATGAGGGTGGGATGAGGGATGGGATGAGGAACCTCTGTCTTTAATATCAGGCTGAATAATTGTGTAAATAATGCAACAGGAAAAGTTCATCATAGGACACCAGGTTAGAAGGGGGCCCTAAGGTCTAACCTTTTTTGGCAAAACGCTGGTGAAAGGGAAGGTAAGGATGCAAATAGCAAACACATTGCTCTTGAACCGAAAATCCAGTGCCTCTAGATATGATGCTAAAACTGCAGAATTAGACGAGCACAGCTCTATTTAGCTGATGTATCAGACTCCTTCCAAACGAGTGGCCTTCCCGAAGCGCAGCGTCGCCTGAGCCGCGCTGGGAACGCTCTTTGGATTTGGCCTGAGGACACAGACTGTGGCCATCCCTGAGGACACAGACTGTGGCCATCCCTGTGGGGTTTTTCAGTGTAGCACTTCTCCCCTTGACCCATTTTTATGGGGCAGGATGAGAACAACCCCGGATGCCGTTCCCCATCCTCCCCACCTAAAAGCACAGGTTGCATCAGCCTCCCACTGGGATCATTCCTGTATCAGTCGACCCTCTCAGTCTGTATCATACTATATAAAGCAACAGGTAACTGCTTTTGAATAGTGAATGGAAACATGAGGTTGGGGGGGGTGGGGAGGGGCTGTTAGGAAGGTTTCAAATCAAAACCATAGCTTCTGTTTTACAAAAAATTTTGCTATCATTATCTGGGAAGTGTTCTTAAAAACTATTAGTCAAAGAGGCAGCAAAGCTCTGAAGATGCATTACCTGATATTTTTTCTTTGCTGTTGTGTTTTGTATGTAGTTATAAATACTGTAGATTTTTTGTGATTTTTTGCCAAAGTTGTTGTTCTATTTATACATTTTAATGTCTTAAGACAGTTTTTCAATTTCACAAAAAAAAAAAAAAAGAATTTTACTGCATATTTTGCAAAAAGAGCTCACTACCTTTAGCTTGCACATACTTGCAAATTAATTAAAGAAAAAAAAGCTTTTTGTTTCTGTTTTTTGTTTGTTTGTTTGTTGGGGGATTTTGTAAAATATCCATATAAATAATGTATTTATCTTTGGAATTTGTACATTGCTTTTTGTCCCCTACAAGTTTATTTTATTGTGTATGTTTGCTATGTGAAAAGTGCTGATTTGTTTGGTCATTCACCGTTGTATTAGCTGTTTAAATGTGATTTTAATACATTTCATTTATAGGGTTGATTTTTTTAGTATTGTTTAAAACCATGCTTCCATTTTTTTTTAATTTCCACCCAAAAGCCATTGTCTATTTTTGTATTATTTGTAAGTTAAGAAGTTTTTTCCAATATATGGCAAAAGGTAGCATATTATTCTTGTAGCATTTAGTTATGTAGATTTTAAAAAAAAAATGTATCCTTTGCTTTTGAGGCTTAACAAAAACTAATGCTGTTTTACTCTATTAATATGCATGGGATTTCTCCTCTTTGGAGTGACGCATTTTTGTGCATTAAATATGGGGAGAAACTTCATAGAACTCAATGAAAATACTTTCTTTCTTAAGTCTGCTTGTATATTTCTCTGTCTTTCACATAAATATAAACCAGCAGATTGGATGCCTTAACAATGCAAATCATATTCATTTCACTTGTACATTGTACTGTGCACCAGAACTGTCAATCATCACTAACATTCTAAGAAAAAAAAAAGGAATTGAAAAGCACAAAAGAACTGTTTTGTTACCTTAAAACAATATAACTTTTTTCTAGTCAAGCAAGAAATCATTTACAACGATGCTGCAACTGTGCATGCTTCCTGTATGAATTTTGCAATGGTTTTCACTAGAATGTCACAGTGTGATCTTTGGGGGGAAGGGAAGAAAACAGGATTTTTTTTTTTTTTCATGATGAGAAAATAAAAGAAGAGAAAACTGGAAAATGTGAGAGACATCAGTTTATTGCTTCTCTGTATTCCAAGTGATTATTCTAATTCACATAGTAAAGCAACAGCACGACAATGTAATCAAATTTAAAGCCATATTTTGTCCAGTGACACCGTCGATTACTCTTGTAGAGCTCCACTCAGTCCTAGTGATTTTGACACCACTCTTAGCCACGATGTTTGTAGTCTCTAAGCCAGTGTCCAAAGATCCTTTGACAATGTGCATAATTTTGTTTTGTTGCAGCTACTTATCGTGATCTGATGAATGGGAATTTATCAAAAATCTCCCCTGCACCACCCTTGTCTTTTACAAAGTAAAAGATGCAGCTGTTTACAGAATATGGCTTTAAGTGGAAACATTCAGATTTCAGTTTTAACAAGGTGAAGCTTCACAATGACTGGATTGCATAAAGTAATGCCTATTTCCTCACAGTTGTACTAGGATGCAGCTAAAATGAAGTCATCTCTGAAACTACTAACCTTTCACCTTCTTATCTAAATCTTTTTGAATAGACACACACACTGTACAGTTCTATTGTTAGAGAAACTAACTACTGTAGAGATTGTTATAATTTTTTTGCAGAAATTCAAGCTGTAAAAACTTTTCAACTTTCACAATATTTAATTAAAGTTACTTCCTGTCTGTGAATACAGCTCCTAGTTGTGTGTTTATTTTTCTGCCTCTGCTAGCTATAAATGGGAAAAAAATAAAATACAGAAGCCAGAGGCTAGTGAATTAAGGAGAAACAGAAATTCATGGAATTACACAATGAAACACAGTGAATGCTCGTGCATTGAAACTCCTTTATCTCTAATGGATTTCAAAGGATCTTCACTCAGAATGCTAAATTTCATCCTGTTATCATTAATCTTATTATTTCCATTGGTTTAGCCTTGTTTGCCTGAAGGGCCAACATATTTTTCTAGTGGATTTCAGGAGCATTTCTGGCTTTAGGTACTCAGTTGCAAGAGCTGTCTCTCTCTAAACACAGTGAGCACACAAGGCACATTATATCCAGTGCCAGAGACCCAGGGAGATTTAAGTTTTCATCTTGGTATTATTTAAGTCAATGGCAACACTTCAGGGACCAGGTCTCGAGTGACCTGCTCAAGCCTAGATCCGAGAACTGCCCCAACCTCTGCTGAGCTCTAACTGGCTTCTTGACTTGACTTTATAGGAATAAAGTGTTTCCATTCTGCTGCCCTTCCTTAATGACAAATGCATCAGCTGCTAAATTCATTTTGGGCATTCTGTTTCGCTCTGTACTCCTCTGGCAGGAGAGGACCATAAGGAACTTTGCTTCTGGCACGTGGAGGGCTGACATACTGGAACTTAACTTCTCTGTAATACAGAAGACCTTTAAACACCACGCCTAATGCAAGGTTCCAAGCATTCCCAAGGAAGGAATAGGGACAATCAAAACTCTTTAAACACCACACCTAATTCAAGGCTCCCTAGGGAGCAATGAGGATGTTTGGGGTTGCAGTTAAAATTTACTTACAAAAATTAAATTTGCTAAAAACATGAGCAGTTGGAAGTGTCTTCTTGCAATGTAAAGTGTTGGATATCTCTTAAATGTTAGCAGATCCACTCCAGTAGTTGTTAGAGGAAGGAAAGCTGTTGGCAAAGGCAGACCCCTAATGTGTTTATTCTGTCAGCACAAGAGATCTGTTTCTTCTGTCTGAGATAATTCTCCTGCTTCTCTTTCACTTGGTGTGAATATTGGCAGCTCTCACTGCAGCTGAGGGCTCTGTGAGTGCTCAACTCACTACAAAGATGTTGGGTCACATGAATCTGAAAAGCAGGCTGAAAGATTAAATCCAGGATGTAGTATAACCTGTAATAGGTGAAGCAGAACAAGAGCTCTTTTTCAGTCTTTTGGATCCAATGACAATGACTTTGTTGGAAATTTAAATTTAGCCAGATTTAAAAAGAAAGGGGGGATGGGCAGGGGATTAAGGTGGCATGAGCCTTCTCATTCAGATAGAGTCTGCTGGCCAGCCCCAGTGATATCCTGAAAATCCAAATGGAGCTCACCTGGGTGACAGCACTGTAATAGATGATGAATTGCTTTCCTGATGCCAAAACAAAACCCTCCAAAACCCAAATCATATGAGGACCAGGTGCAGGGTTCACATTCAGGCTGCAGAGAGACACAAGGCTATTGATGGGTCATATGCCCAAAGGGAGAAGAGTGTCTTCTGTCATCACACAGGGAAATCTAGATATAAGGTGTATAATGGCATAACTTATTGCTGCCCTCTTGCCTCGTGGCTTCATAGATACTCTTAACTATGATTGTACTAATAAAAAAGTGCAAAACCTAACAGTGAGCATTCCAAGTCCACTCAGTACAACAAGGCCACATCTCAGAGATGCTGTGCAGCAGCCTGACATTGAGCTTCACCGAGACACTTGGTCAGCTGGTTGCTGCCTCTCTGCTCACCCACCAGTTGTACTCACTGCTTCGTGTCATTGCCACCTCCTGCCTGCCCCCACCACCATTGTCTCAATGGCACACTGCCTGATTTGGGCCCCATTTGACATCTCTGTTTCCTCTACTCCCAGAAGGAGCTGGCTCTGGCATCCCTTTTCCCCAGCATCTAATGCTGATATTTCAGTAGGGGAGGTCAGGTCAATACTTTAGATAAATAAGTAATAGTTCCAACTCCACAACCCTCTTCACACTTCCTCTCCTTGGTGCCCTGGAGGATACAGCTAGACCAGAGCTTATGGCACTGCTCCAACATGATTGGCAGGTCATGTGAAAGAGCACACATCTTAGAAAACTTTATTAAAGTAATTCCAGGACACAAATGCCAATGACTACCCAGGTCACAGCCTAACAGCAGGGATGACAATTCTAGTTGGCTTTTTTGTGTAGGCCTACAACAGGAGTAGCAAATACAGTGGCCTAACATGCATTTCCCCCGGAATCGCCAATGAAAATACTTCACCACTAATTTGGATGCATATTTGAAGATCTCAGTCAAAAGAATTACTTAGATAATCACTTAACCCTTTCCTGAAACATATAACAAACTCTGTCCTATATGTTTGGTCCAGTCAAACTCTGTTTTTTATAGAGGAATGAAATTATTCTCTTCA